>NW_026891738.1:515169-1115169 GCF_015708825.2 Lethenteron reissneri
GCCCACCTCCTACGCATTTTCCATATGCTGAATTCCTCTTGATATGCAAATTATTTTGTTTAGGCGCTCTTCTTCCCACCTCCCCCCCTCTAACCCAGCTTAAATTAACGCTCCAAGCTTGGTGGTGTTTCATTCTTCGCCTGAGGACGGCTGCTTGCGTTGTGGCCGAAACGTCGTGAGAATTGTTTTATTATGTTTTATTTTTATTATTTTATTACTTCCCTTCTACGTGACTTTACCGAAAGAACCAAGAAGATGAATCCCTGCAGTCACGAAAGCTTTAAATCGAAATCACTTTCTTTGTAACCCGGCTAACTGTGGTCACTTGTCATTCGGAGCTGGTGGACGCCTCCATTGCCAAACAACTACGAGTTACATATCAAAGAGAACGGCCCTGCACACGTTAAAGTTAATAAACTGCATATTTGTTAAGGTTTACCTGCACTGGCAACTACATTTTTCGTACCTCTTCCCCTCCTTCTCTCAGCGTTTCCCCTGTCTCTCAAATCCGCTCTTGTTGGTTTTCTGTCTGAGAGAAAGCTGTCAAAAACATTTCGCCACTCGTTTTAGAGACCACGCTAAATACCGGCGAACAACTGACCACGGCACATCGTGCTTAGTTCATTGCCCGGTGCTTGTGTAAAGTAGTAACTCGGCGGGAGACGACTTCACGGGTAGCACACTCTTTTATTTCACCAACTTATAGTTACACGGGTGACTAACACCCACTTAGTTACACGGGTGGCTAACACCAGCCTAACCCACAGGGTTCTCCTGGCTACACCGACACAGCCTCTCGGAACACACCCGGCCAGGGTGTCCGTCTCGACTCTGGGTCCCACAGTCCCGACCCACACGGGCGTCGGATCACGGGTCCCACATTCTCGGCTCCGAGCCACACAGGGCCCCGGTCCTGACAAGGACGGCGGGACTAGGGGTCTCGGGCCACTACCTCCTCCACTCCGTCTTCAATCTTCAACTGGTTAACAACAACCCCGAGTGCTCTCGCGCGTCCCCCTTTAAGCACCTCCTGCGGACGTCGCTGAGAGCACCCATCCCATTTGACCAATCACTGGGCGCTGGCTACGATCCTCATTTCGCACCTCGTGTCAGCGCGCCTCATCACCGGCGCGCGCGTCCAAACCACGCCCACATCGCGTGCCCAACCCCGCGCCCCGTGCCGCCCCGTGATCCATCACTGTCGGCGCACGTCAACACCACCACTACATCACCCCCTACCACATAGCTCGCAGCCGACCCGGCTGCTACAAAAACATACAACACCCCCTCCCCCCCATGTGTGCCCCGTAACACAAAAACAACATAACAACACAACACAACATGAACACCGCCATCCGCAAAAATCAGCAAATGCCACTACAACAGCTAGAACAATATATACAATCCGGCGAGTGACAACAATAAATGTGTATGCAGAAAGAAAAAAATATTTTATTTTTTCTCTTCTTTCCGACTCGTGCAGCGTCCCATTCTTTCCGAGCGTCCCTTGAACGGGACATTACCCCGGCAGAGGGGAACACGGCGGCGAGGTCGGGTTTGAAAAATTTTTATTTTTCATGAAAAGTGTTGTGTCCTAGCCCGAGTCCGCCTTGCCGGTCCGTCGTACGGCACCAGACTCGGTTGACCGTCCGGTGGTGCCGGCAGTTCAGGAAGGCATGGGCCAGGCATCGGGGCTCCGTGCGTGCCGCGGGGTTCCGGTTCCCGACGGTCAACAGCCGTCAGGTCCGAGACACCTGGGGGTGGGTCAGGTGGAGACACGTGAGGATCAGCCTGCGACACATCCCTCCCCGAGTCGACGGTCACATCACACGCTCGGTCGTCACGGCATAAAACGGGGTCACGCGGTGCCGCGTAGGGTTTCAGTCAGGAGGGGTGCACGTACCAACGGCGTTTTTCCCATTTAATCTGTATACTCTGGGGTCGTGCAACCCGCACAATTTCCACCGGTCCCCTCCATGGTCTCAACAATTTGGGGGACGTAGCCAACGGTGCATGTGGACAATGCAGCCAGGCCTTATCGCCTGGTTTCCAATCGTGCGTATGCACCCTCCGTCCATGCAATCTCTCGTTCGCGATCTGCCGAGACCGCGAATTCAATCTCGCAGCCTCTCGCGCTTCAGCCAATTTGGATATATTAAACTTGATGTGGTCTGCCAATTTAGATTTTGCACGTGGCTGGGAAATCCCCAGTTGGACGTCCATGGCCGGATCGGCCTCCCGCCCATACATAAGAAAAAATGGGGAAAACCCCGTCGCCGCATGAGGGGCCATTCGATAGGCAGCGAGTACCCCCGGTACCTGTAAGTCCCAATCCACCTGATCGTCGCAAACCTGTTGGCACAGCATAGACGTAATCGTCCTGTTCAGACGTTCAACCATTCCGTCAGTCTGCGGGTGGTACGGGGAGGTACGCACTTTCTTTGTACCCAACAGGTCGCACACCTCGCGCAACAAGACGCTCAAAAAATTTTTCCCTTGGTCCATCAGCAAGCGTTCGGGGGCGCCCTTGTCCAAAACATAACCTTGGACAAAGGCGTCCGCCACTGCCGCAGCCGACTGGTTGGCGAGTGGCCATGCCATGGGCCAGCGGGTGAAGTACTCTACACCTACCAGCAGGAACTTATTTCCCCTAGGTGTAGCGGGAAAGGGTCCCAAGATGTCTAACGCAACCAATTCGTTTGTGCGCGAAACCTGAATGGATTGCAGCGGTGGATTAGCCGCTATT
The DNA here is from genome assembly GCF_015708825.2 of Lethenteron reissneri. NCBI lineage: Eukaryota > Metazoa > Chordata > Hyperoartia > Petromyzontiformes > Petromyzontidae > Lethenteron > Lethenteron reissneri. The sequence goes on from NW_026891738.1 coordinate 517,916, forward strand.
GGTGGCGGTTTTCTTTGGGCGCACCCTACACATCCCTTAAGAATGTTCGCCACGTCATTGCCCATCCCCGGCCAATAATAGTCTCGCTGGATTAGGGCGAGCGTTTTGTGAAAACCCAGATGCATGAGTCGTTCATGAGCAGCCAGAACGACCCTACCCCGCATAGCAAACGGCACAACGAGCGCGTGACGCCGGGACATGTTGTCCCACTTCATCAAGAGGCCCTGTCTGCACACCCAGGAACCGACCCGCGTTTCCCCTCCCTCGGGAGCGTCAACCTTCCGACGTAGCGTGAGTAGGGAGCTGTCGGCCATTTGGAGACGGCCCCACTCGATGAGAGGCAACGCTAACAGCGAGTCCCTCCCCGTGGGAGCGTCGACCCCCGCAGTACCAGTGGCGGCGAGCACAACTTCCGCGGGGACGGCGACAGGGGGTTTACACCGCGCCGATCCCAGCAGACATGCGCATTCCGTGCGCGGCGGCAACCGCGACAAGGCATCCGCATTCGAGTGGCGCAATCCCTTGCGGTAAATCGTCGTAAATTGGTAGTCCTGAAGGACCTCCAACCATCAGGACAATTGGCCGGATGGCTGCGCCACCCGCATGGCGTATTGAAGAGCCGCATGGTCCGTACAAACCGTAAAATGACGGCCGTAAAGATACGGCCTGAATTGCTGTATAAAAAACACAATCGCCAGCAATTCACGACGTGTCACGCAGTAGCGTTGTTCCGCGGGGGACAGAACCCTGCTACCGTAGGCGACCACCCGTTCGACCCCCCCGACCACCTGTGAGAGCACTCCCCCGATACCCGTGTTACTGGCATCCGTGTCGAGCAAAAACGGTTGCGTGAAATCGGGGTAACACAAGGGGGGAGCCTGCACCAAGGCGTCACGGAGGGAGCAGAACGCAGCCTCCTCTTCCGGCCCCCAGTGAAACCGCACACCTTTAGACGTCAAAGCGTGCAGGGGCCTGGCTATGGTTGCAAACTGCTTGACAAAACGACGGTAATAGGAGGCGAATCCTATGAAGCTGCGGACTTCAGTGACCGAGGTTGGCGTTGGCCATGAGCTGACGCAGTGCGTCTTAGCAGGGTCTGTCGAGATCCCTGAACGACTAACGATATGGCCCAAATACCTGACCGATTCCCGAAGCAGATAACATTTAGACGGTTTAAATTTAAGCTTAGCGGAACGCATCCTGAGGAACACCGCTCTCAGTCGCTGGAGGTGCTCCTCAAAAGTCCGGCTGAAAACGATGATATCATCGAGGTAAATCAAACAGGTGTCCCATTGGAGGCCTGACAAAACCAATTCCATGAGCCTCTGGAACGTGGCGGGAGCGGAATGTAAGCCCATGGGCAATCGGTTGAATTCAAATAGGCCTCCCGGTGTCCGGAAAGCGGTTTTTGGTTTCGATTCGTCATCGAGGGGCAATTGCCAAAATCCCGAAAGCAAATCGAGCGTCGAAAAAAACTGTGCTCCCGCCAAGGCATCCAGCGACTCATCCATCCTGGGGAGCGGATACGCATCGGCCATTGAGATTTTGTTTAGGCGGCGGAAATCGACACAGAACCGCAAGGACCCGTCCTGTTTTTTAACCAGGACGATAGGAGCACCCCACGGACTGGAAGAGGGCGAAATGATGTCGGCCGCCAACATGTCATTAACCGCCGACTGCACATGCTCCTTCTCGGCTGGACTGAGCCGGAAGGGATTCTGTCGAATAGGGGCCGCGTCCCCAGTAGCTATGTGGTGGCGCAACAGGTCTGTGCAGCCAATATCGTACTTGTGCCTGCTAAACACGTCAGCGAACTCGAGTAGCAAGCCCCTCAATGCACCCAACTGCACACTGGACAAGTTACTAGACCCGGCACACAACGAGTCCAACCACTCTGTCCCCTCCTCACTTTGAGGATGCGTATCGGCACTCGAATCCGCGTGAGCAACGAGCTGTTCCTCGACGGGTAGCGGCGCGGCGTGAGCCAGCACCGTTCCCTGCGTAATCACGGCCGGCCGCGACCCCGTATTCAGGACCATAACGAACGGCTCACTGTCCCCCCTCACCATGGTCTGGGCCACCGCTAAGTCGAGGCCCCCTTTAGCTCTGTTAGACGGCCCCAACAGAACTCCCTGTGCCCCCGCATCTACCCCGAGGGGTTTTCTCTACCGAAGGGGTACCAACATTTGCGATCCCGGGGGCACCCGTACAGTCTGAGTTGCCAGCGCCTGCACCGTCGCACAAACCGTGCGTATCTTAGTAGGACTCGTCAAAAACGCAACCCGCCGTCCCGATGGAAGCTCAATGCAGGCCTGATCTATGAGAATTTTGATGGGCATTTTAGACAGAAAGTCCGTACCTAGTAAACAAGGAACGGCCAGTGATGATGATACAAAAATAGGACCCGCCAATTTTATATCGCCAATACAAATAGTCGCCCGAATCTGGCGGATGATTCCCAAGGATCCCCCGTTCGCCGCGTAAAATGGTACGTCCACCGGCAGAAGGGGTCGACATTGGACGGGAAGAATGTTATAAATAAGGTCCGAAATGATAGTGGCCGACGCACCCGTGTCCACAAGCACCCGGACCTCAACCCTGTCAATAAACCCCGTTACCACGGACGACCCGGCCGACGCAGCCACTATCCTGTGGGCCAATTCGGACCATTCGACTGCTTTCGGGCCGTGTACGGACCCCTCTCGCTGAACCGAACCCCCGGTGCCCATACGCGGTCCTCCCACCGCCAAGCGGCGACCCGAACGTGCCGTGTATGTGGACCGAATGTATGAGGTGCAGCGACTTGCCGGGTTTAGCTGGGATGACTTGTGGCCCTGGTCGTCGTCCGGACGTGGTCCCGTGGCGCTCTGACGCGGGGCCCGGCACCCGGACGCGACGTGGCCCCGAAGGCCGCAGTTGTAGCAGACGACGAGGGACGTCGTAGGTTTCGGTTGCTCCAGCTTGCGGGATGAACGTGTGGGCGAACGACCTCCCGTTCTCCACTCCCCCGGTCTCGATACGGTGAAGGCCTCCTCCCGAGCCGCAGCAGGCTGGGGCCCGGCGACCGTGGCGGCCGGTGCCCCGTTCCCCGCCGATGCGCAGATGACCGTCGGCTTTCGCTTGAGGACTTCGTAAGCGTGAATACTCGTGGCAATCCCCAGGGAGCAGATGTCCATTTCGTCCGCCGTATTGATGGGGACTCCCAAGTCGTGAGCCAACGCCAGCAGCTGCTCCGTCACCATGGCGTCCTTCCCCTCTTTGTCCATGCGGGGAAAAGCTGCGTCCGCCAATGCGAGCAGCGCCGTGCGATAGGCGAGCGTTGTTTCTCCAACCACCTTTCGCCGATCGTAGAATTGGTGGCGACAGGTCGAGGGCGGCCCGAACACCTTAGCCATTAGGTGTAGCGCGGCCTGGAGCGTTGAGCGGGACGACCTTGGGGCGGACGTGAAGGCTGCAAGCGCGTCGTCGTCGAGCATCGCTGGCAGCGCGCGCAGGGCAGTGGTGTCGGACCACCCCGACATTTCTTGATGTGCGAGGAACCTTCGTTGGAAGGCTCCCCAGTCGCCCCCGTCTGCCTTGAATGCCGATAGCGCGGGCAATCGTTGCTGGAGGACTCGGTCGTCGTCGTCGGAACGATTTTCCCGCGCGCCGCTGTGGTTGTAGAAAATGTCGGCTCCGTCTGCAGGCGCATAATGGAGAGCTCCGGCGCGCGCCGATGACGCGGGCTGCGCTGTGTGGAGATCTCCGGCCACGTGGTGTCCGCGCTTCCCGCCAATTGGTGGCGGACCCTCAAAAACGGCGCCAACTTCAAAACTTTTGGCGCGAAGCGCCTTCTGGCGGGATCCCTCCAGCCGCGCTCCCTCCTCCAACCCCGCAGCCGTCCCTCCGCCCGCTGGAACGGAGATTTCCGCCAAAATTGCAGCGGCGGCGAGCAGCAACTCCGCCAGGCGGGAGTGTGCGTCCTGTAGGCTGGTGTCGGAGGCAAGCGGAGCATCGGCCATCGCCGCGAAGTGCTGCATCGGCGGCAACTCCTCGTCCTCTCCTCCCGAGGTTGGTGTCTCCGGTACGCCGTCGTCTTCCCGATCTCGCTCGTGGGTACGGGTAGTCTTCCTTGTGTCCATTCTTCTTGAAGACAGGTTTACTTCTGACGCCAGTTGTAAAGTAGTAACTCGGCGGGAGACGACTTCACGGGTAGCACACTCTTTTATTTCACCAACTTATAGTTACACGGGTGACTAACACCCACTTAGTTACACGGGTGGCTAACACCAGCCTAACCCACAGGGTTCTCCTGGCTACACCGACACGGGCTCTTACGCCCCGTAGCCTCTCGGAACACACCCGGCCAGGGTGTCCGTCTCGACTCTGGGTCCCACAGTCCCGACCCACACGGGCGTCGGACCACGGGTCCCACAGTCTCGGCTCCGAGCCACACAGGGCCCTGGTCCTGACAAGGACGGCGGGACTAGGGGTCTCGGGCCACTACCTCCTCCACTCCGTCTTCAATCTTCAACTGGTTAACAACAACCCCGAGTGCTCTCGCGCATCCCCCTTTAAGCACCTCCTGCGGACGTCGCTGAGAGCACCCATCCCATTTGACCAATCACTGGGCGCTGGCTACGATCCTCTTTTCGCACCTCGTGTCAGCGCGCCTCACCACCGGCGCGCGCGTCCAAACCACGCCCACATCGCGTGCCCAACCCCGCGCCCCGTGCCGCCCCATGATCCATCACTGTCGGCGCACGTCAACACCACCACTACACTTGCGAGCTGAGACTAGACTGAAAAGGTCTGGAGACCTGATGTTCTTTTTTCTGGCCGACACTGCTTTTATGGTGACAAGTGAACGCACAACCCTTGTGTAGAGACATATCTTGATGAGAGCCTTCTCGCATTGTGCGGGTCCTTTGACTCCACTTCAACAAGCTGGTCAAAGTGGGTTGGTTAATGTTTAAAATATAATGCAATTGACAGTTTTGTTATGAAGCACTATTCGTCGTTTTACTCAAACTTAGAATGTGTTTGCGTGCCCTTGCTTGTTTTTGTAAAAAAAAAGTTACATAAACAATTCTAGATTTGAAGCTTTCGTGACTGCAAGGATTCACATTCTTAGGTTTTTTCGGTAAAGTCACGTAGGTAAAAAATAAAAATAAAAATTAATAAAAGTAAAATAAAAAATCACGACGTTTCGGAGGAAACACAAGCTTCCGTCTTCAGGTGGAACCGTCACAGCACGATTGCTGTATCAAGTAAATGACAGATTACAAGAGATACTAGGGGGGGGGGGGGATGGGCCAGGAACGGCCCACTTTTTTATTATTATGGTAAGGTGCTGCTTGAGACTACGGCTCGACTACAAAACAACGGACTGAGCCTTTATTATGGCGAGGTGCGGCTTGAGACTACGTCTAGCCTACATAACAAACTGCTGCAAATGAGACCGAGCCTCTGCCATGTAGATGGTAAAAGCACAAAAACAGGTCAGTAAGAAACAGCCTCCTGCTATGTTGTTTGGTGGGTAAAACTTATAGCAGGCAACCAGTGTGTGAAAAAAGAAGCTAAACCTGGTAAAACTAAACTGGCTGTCTATCCGTAACCTGTACAGTAACTCAAGAATAGTTGTCTGTCAAATAAGATGGTCCAAATATGTGTAGTTAAATCTTTTTTGCATGGTTAATCACATTTTTCCAATGATTACTCAGTTTGTAACCATCATCACGATTGAAATTATGTTTGTGTTTGTATATTTGTATGGCTTCGTGTACAAACCTTTGATGGTAGCCAGGAGGTTTGCAGAGTACCTTGGTCTCGGAAAGACAATTTAATGAGAGCCCACAGAGTTGTAGCAATGATCGGCAACGGCCGAAGAATCAGTTCTGCCGTGTTTCAGATCTGACTTGTGCTCGCGGACACGATCAGAGACATGACGTTTCGTTTCTCCAATGTAGCAATCACCACAACTGCAACTCAGTTTGTAGACTCCAGGATACTGTAAGTCAGGAACGACATCCTTCACAGATGGAATCAGATCACGGATTTTATGCACTGTACTGAATCGGACTTGGATCTTATGTTTGTTTAGAATGTTGGAGATCTTTTTGGTCACGCCTGCTATGTATGGTAACGTGATAGTTTTGGTCGGAGTTTCATGTGGCTGTTTCTGTATGGTGGGAGAAACAGCTTGGCGGATGGTGCGGTCAGAGTATCCGTTCATCCTGAGGGCCCGATGTACATGTCTTAATTCACTGGCCAGGTGGTGTTGGTCAGAAATGCCATGAGCTCTGTGGTATAGCGTTTTGATGAGAGAATTCTTTTGAGATGGGTGGAGGTGGGAATCCGGTTTCAAGTAGGAATCTGTTTGGGTGGCTTTCCTGTAGACAGAATGTCCCAAGGATCCGTCAGGTCTCCTCTCAAACAGAATATCTAAGAATGGTAGTTTACCATCTTTCTCCACTTCCATGGTGAATCTGATGGATGGGTGTCTGGAATTGATGTGGTCCAAGAAGTGGTTCAATGCTGGGAGGCCATGTGGCCAAATGACGAACGTGTCATCCACATACCTCTTCCACAGGGAATGATGCAGGGTGGATGTCTGGATGGCGTCTGATTCAAACTTTTCCATGAACATGTTGGCTATCACTGGTGACAAGGGGGAGCCCATAGGGGTACCCTCATTCTGTTTGTAGAAGGTGCCATTCCAGCTAAAATAAGTGTTGGTGAGGCAATGCCGAACCAGCGCAGGTACATCAGAATTCAATCCATGTTGGACCAAGTCCTCAATTATTGTTAGGGTGTCCGGTACTGGGACTTTGGTAAACAGAGATACTACATCAAAACTGACGAGGATGTCATCAGGAGATAGTACCATGTCCTTGACCATAGAGACTAATTGGGTTGAGTTGAGTACTGCCGAAGAGGTCTTGCCTGTGAAGGGAAGCAGAGTATCTGATAGAAACCGGGCTAGTTTGTAGGTAGGAGAGTTGATCGTCGACACGATGGGTCGTAGCGGGGTGCCTTCTTTATGGATCTTGGGAAGACCATAGAGTCTGGGAGGTCTTGCCGCCGATGGTTTTAGAGAGGGACGTTTGGTTGGTTCGATTAGGGAAGTCGAACTCGTGATGATTTTGTTGGTTTTTGTCGTTAGGCTATTAGTAGGATCGTTTTTAATTTTGGAGTAACTCCCATCATTAAGTAGGTCCAGGATTTTGTTGTTGTATGAATCTTTATCCATGATGACCGTGTTATTGCCCTTGTCTGCCGAGAGGATGACTATATCATTTCTCTTTTTTAGGTTCGCGAGTTCAGAGCGTTCGTTTTTGCTAATGTTACTAGTGGGTTTCTTAGCATTCTTTAGAATAGTGGCTATTTCAGCTCTTGCTACATCCGCATGGATGTGTCCTATGCCTCTGAGGGCTACATCAATCTGAGAAATCACATCCTCTACTGGTATATATTTAGGGGTGACAGCGAAATTTTGTCCTTTGGCCAGTACCGTTTTTAGATTGTCAGAAATTGGGATGTTACTGTGATTAATAACGGTCTTGTTAACATCCAGCTTTGTGATGTGTGGCTCTGGTTTCTTCTTAGATAGGAGGTTGAATTTAGAAATCAGGTTAGCTTTGCATTTGGCTGACATTGAGTCAGCAGAAGTAGAAGTCATGTTATCAACGTGGTTCCAATCGGAAGGTGACATTGTTTGTGTTAACATTAAATGTGTTTGTAAGAGAGTCTTGTCTAAATTATCGAGTTCAGATCGGAGTAACCTTATTCTCTCCGAGATTAGTGATAGGCTCGCTTTAAATATAATCTGTTTAGAGTTCGGTGAGGACACAGCAGCGGATGTGAGTGTGAAAGCGATGGGTATTACTTTGTTATCTCGGCATCTCTTGAGGAAGGCCAGCGTCTCGAGAAGCTGTGACTTCTTGTCTCGTTGTCTGTTAAAAACTCTAGCAGATAGGTGGAATTCCTCCCCGTAGAGGGCATTAATTCTAGATTTGAAGCTTTCGTGACTGCAAGGATTCATATTCTTAGGTTTTTTCGGTAAAGTCACGTAGTGAATTAAGACATGTACATCGGGCCCTCAGGATGAACGGATACTCTGACCGCACCATCCGCCAAGCTGTTTCTCCCACCATACAGAAACAGCCACATGAAACTCCGACCAAAACTATCACGTTACCATACATAGCAGGCGTGACCAAAAAGATCTCCAAAATTCTAAACAAACATAAGATCCAAGTCCGATTCAGTACAGTGCATAAAATCCGCCGCACCTCACCATAATAAAGGCTCAGTCCTTTGTTATGTAGTCTAGCCGTAGTCTCAAGCCGCACCTTACCATAATAATAAAAAAGTGGGCTGTTCCTTGCCCATCCCCCCCCCCTCAACCATTATATATACGAAGTGGTATCTCTTGTAATCTCTCATTTACTTGATACAGCTGTCGGGCTGTGATGGTTCAACCTGAAGACGGAAGCTTGTGTTGCCTCCGAAACGTCGTGATTTTTATTTTATTTTTTATTTTACTTTCATTAATTTTTATTTTTATTTTTTACCTACGTGACTTTACCGAAAAAACCTAAGATTACATAAACAATTGGGTTTTTGCAGGTAAAATTATGATTCATATTTGATATATGCCTTAGCTTAGGTCATATAATGATCAGGCCAGATTTTCTCAAGACGTTAATCTATACAACTGCATTAAAAGGACAAATAACTAATTAGTGACGTTTTGGGAAATGGCTCATTTTATAGGCATATGAATAGAGACTCCGTAGAGATGGAGTGAATAATGTTTCAAGACTGCACTATACTCCAGGGAACTTCACCAGAATCACAATCTTAACTTGATCTAGATTAATAGTTTATATTGGCATATGAATAGTACCTTTTAATACATATTGAGTTACACAAAAACTCTTCAAAAAATACATCACGACATACATTATTTTATGAAAATAAATATCATAAAATATTGCTGACATTTAATCAAGGATAACCCTGTTATATTTTATTACTTACTGGAGACAAACTAATTATCAGCATTACCTACTTATTGACTCATTACTCGCAATTATAAGCGACTTTCAGACGATTACAATTGCTAAACGTTGAAAGTGGAGTCACGGGATGGAGACGTGACAATGTAACAACTCGTTACGTGAGTGTCTAATCAGCCCTTGCAGTTCATGTGCTTGCAAACTAAGACTGACCTGATGAGTGTGATTTGTTTAACATACCTAATCATACAGAGTGAATTGAATTATACTTGGCTGTAATGGATATCAACCCCTCCGAGATCCCTCCTAGGAATGCATTTAAGAAGGTGATACATGACCATTTATGTGCGAATGTTTTGGTGTTTTCCTCTTGAACATATCTTTTATGTAAAGCATTGTCAGATTTTTCCTCACCTAATGCCACACACACATTAATAATGGTCCTGACTAAACCTAATTTTGTAGAAATGCTCTCCTGAAAACGAGCATGGAGACCAAAAAAAAATGTCTCATGTAAATTATTGACATTTGTTGAATGAAACAGCTTTAATAAAAGTGGTATGTTGCATGTGGCGTGGATATCAGTTTCTTTATAACCCGGCTAACCATGGTCGCTTGTCATTTGGAGCGGGTGGACACCTCCATTGCCAAACAACTACGAGTTACATATCAAAGGGAACGCCTGCACACGTTAAAGTTTATAAACTGCATATTTGCTAAGGTTTATCTGCAATGGCAACTAAATTTTTCGTACCTCTTCCCCTCCTTCTCTCAGCGTTTTCCCTGTCCCTCAACCCCACTCTTGTTGATTTTCTGTCTGAGAGAAGACTGTCTAAAACATTTTGCCATTCGTTTTAGAGACCACGCTAAATACCGGTGAACAACTTACCACGTCACATCGTGCTTAGTTAATTGCTAGGTGCTTGCGAGCTGAGACTGGACTGAAAAGGTTTGGATACCTGATGCTCTTTTTTCTGGCCGAAACTTCTTTTATGGTGACAACTGATCGCACAGCCCTTGTGTAGAGACATAGCTTGATGAGGGCTTTCTTGAACTGTGGGGATCCTTTGACTCCACTTCTACAAGCTGTTCAAAGTGGGTTGGTTAATGTTTAAAGTATAATGCGATAGACAGTTGGGTTATGATGCACAATCCGTCGTTGTACTTAAACATAGGATGAGTGTTTGTGTGCACTTGGTTGTTTTTGTCAAAATAATTACATACACAACTGGGTTTTTGATGGTAAAATTATGATTCATAATTTATATATGCCTTAGGTCATATAATGTTCGGGCCAGATTTTCTCAAGACGTTTATCTATACAACTGCATTAAAAGGACAAATAAATAATTAGTGACGTTTTGGGAAATGGCTCATTTTATAGGCATATGAATAGAGACTCCGTCGAGATGGAGTGAAGAATGTTTCAAGACTGCACTATACTCCAGGGAACTTCACCAGAATTACAATCTTAACTTGATCCAGATTAATAGTTTATATTGGCATATGAATAGTACCTTTTAATACATATTGAGTTACACAAAAACTCTTCAATAAAAAAATACATCAGGACATACATTATTTTATTCAAATAAATATAATAAAATATTGCTGACATTTCATCAAGGATAACCCTGTTCTAGTGTTATATTTATTATTTACTGGAGGCAAACTAATTCTCAACATTATCTACTTATTGGCTCATTGCTCACGATTATAAGCGACTTTCAGACGATTACAATTGCTAAACGTTGAAAGTGGGGTCTATGGATGGAGCGGTAACAATGTAACAACTCGTTACGTGAGTGTCTTTTCAGCCCTTGCAATTCATGTGCTTGCAAACTAAGACTGAACTGATGAGTGTGATTTGTTTAACATACCTAATCATACAGAGTGAATTGAATTACACTTGGCTGTAATGGATATCAGCACCTCCGAGATCCCTCCGAGAAATGCAATAAAGAAAGCGATACATGAGCATTTCTGTGCGAATGTATTGGTGTTTTCCTCTTGAACATATCTTTAATGTAGAGCATTGACAGATATTTGCTCACCAAAAACCACACACTCATTCATAATGGTCCTGACTAAACCTTATTTTGAAGTAATGCTCTCCTGAAAACGAGCATGGAGACCAAATAAAAATGTCTCATGTAAATTATTGACATTTGTTGAATGAAACAGCTTTTATAAAAGTTGTATGTTGCATGTGGCGTGGATATCACTTTCTTTATAACCCGGCTAAACGTGGTCCCTTGTCATTCGGAGCTGGTGGACACCTCCATTGCCAAACAACTACGAGTTACATATCAAAGGGAACGCCTGCACAAGTTAAAGTTTATAAACTGCATATTTGTTAAGGTTTATCTGCAATGGAAACTACATTTTTCGTACCTCTTCCCCTCCTTCTCTCAGCGTTTCCCCTGTCCCTCAACCCCGCTCTTGTTGATTTTCTGTGTGAGAGAAAACTTTTTAAAACATTTCGCCATTCGTTTTAGAGACCACGCTAAATACCGGCAAACAATTGACCACGGCACATCGTTCTTAGTTCATTGCCCGGTACTTGCGAGCTGAGACTGGACTGAAAAGTCTGGAGACCTGATGTTCTTATTTCCGGCCGAATCTTGCTTTTCTGGTGACAAGTGCACGCACAACCTTTTTGTAGAGCCATAGCTTGATGAGGGCTTTCTTGAACTGTGCGGGTCCTTTGACTCCACTTCTACAAGCTGGTCAAAGTGAGTTGGTTAATGTTTAAAGTATAATGCAATAGACAGTTGGGTTATGATGCACTATCCGTCGTTGTACTTAAACATAGGATGAGTGTTAGTGTGCACTTGGTTGTTTTTGTCAAAAAAATGACAAACAACTTGGTTTTTGCAGGTAAAATTATGATTCATAATTGATATATGCCTTAGGTCATATAATGATCGGGCCAGATTTTCTCTAAAAGGTCATATATTTGTAGACCCATAGCTTGATGAGGGCCTCCTGGCAGTATGCTTAATTGCCCATACTTCAGCAACCTGATCAATGCAGCTTGGTTGAATTTAGGGAGCATTAACCCTGGATTTTAGTAGGGTATAAGAATGTTTTTTGCTGCATTGAAGTCTTTGGTACATGTCGATTGGATGAGTATATGTTTGCTGCCATTTTTTCGTAACACCTTGCAAGGTGAGTGCTGTCATCTGAGTTTAATTTCCCAGCTGTGTTGATGCGCTGTATGATGGGTGATAACATTTAGCGCCTGTAAAATAAAACATTATTGGCTTGAAATTGTCATATTGTCTTTCGAAATATTTAATGTTGTCATCAAGGCCCTTGGTCCACCTCTGCTGCATTTTATTGGCTTGAAATTGTCATTTTGTCTTTCGAAATATTTAATGTTGTCATCAAGGCCCTTGGTCCACCTCTGCTGCATTTCTAACTGAGCAAAATCTGGTAACAAATAGGAGTTTAATTAAGAATCAGTTCAAACCTACTTTGGGTAGCTGTCGTCACTGCAATGAGGCTCCGTTGTGTGACGCATTCGCCTGGAAAGAACCATGCTCTGAGTCACCTTTTCTCGCTGTTTGTCATCTTGGTTTCTCCCAGCCACCACAGTTCCTATCATCTCTCCATTTATGGTGTTGCCTCTTAAGAGGAAATCCGTTCTGATCTGACCTTTATATATCCATAACACTTTTGAAATTATTCAAACAGATAACTTCTTCTTAAACATCTTGGGAAGTGGATATTGATTTTTTTTATAATACCCACTATAATTATATTCAGGATCAATGTGGTGAGCCCATGTATAATACTGTCGCGTCATTCTACTATATAAATTGTCTGGGACTTTTACAATCACAACAACATGGCCCCCATCTTGCTGACACCTTTGTCATTGCTTAGTTTTCAGTGCAGATTGAGATCTCTGACATGTTGCTGATTCCTACTATATCTGATGGGTGTCTCAACGGTGATTCTTTGTTATAAATACATCAAATACTTTATACATTTGTAATCAGTCCACCAGACGAAAGTTGAGATGACACACTTCTCTTTATTTTCTACACAAGCTAACGCTGGGTGCGACCACTCCATTCCAAATCCCACCAGGAAGTGCCCCAATCGCCCCGCCTCATCTTGTGACGTCACCACTCTCCTCCTTGGCGTTCCCTATCTCTCACGCCCCGTCTTCTCGTTCTTTTCGTTCGTGACGTCATCTTTAATAGTAACCTGGCACCCCTTGGGTATTTCTACTCCCGAATCGCATAAGTATTAACACTACACATTCATCAATTACACTGACTGAAAACGACAGAGGGGTTAGGTTCCTGGAAATGCTGTTTTGGGCAAAGCTGTATTACACCTATGATAAACCTTACAGGAAAATAGGGTTGCATTCCCTGTCTAAAATTATCACCCCCTTCCTCTTTAACCAATTCTACATGATATCCTCCCTTGTCAGTGTCCTAATGGATGTTGAGTCACTCTCCATTGCGTTTGTGTGTATACACTCTTTATTTTTCAATTTTACCTCCACACAAAACCCATTATTCTTCCTGCACTGTGGTACTCACGCCAAATGCTCACTCCTGACACTGAATTTCCAGCCTTATGTTCGACCCTAACACTATAACTTGAACATTCATTATTTGCCCTCTAGGCATCTGTTTGATGAAACATCTTCAACGAGTGGATTGCGAGATGTATGCAGCAATGCGAACATTGAATTTTGTCTGTGAGAGTGTTTGATGATTTGTCATCCAGGCGTCCATTTGACTGACGTCATTAACGTTTGGATGCTAATATGGTCCCAGCAATATGTAAACATGCCGTTGTGCCTGTTGTGTCTGTTATATTATCAAACAAGCACTAAAAGGGATTATTATACCGTTGTATATATGGGGATGTGTTCCCAACAGCGTTATTTATTTTACGTGAACAATATGCAAGGGCTTCATTGGGGCATCGGGAATAACGCTACTAATAATACAGATGGTAAACATTTCATAACTAATAATTAAAATATTTAATAACATTAGAAAGTATTATGTACAATACTATCTACTCCTATTACACAACAGTGGGGGACGAAGTTGGAGCTACCTCACTCCCAATCCGGGTCATCTTCTCTTTCTTTTATATATAAAAGTCTCCGCGCTAGCGCTTGCGGGGGATTTCGCTCTCGGACGGTGGGGTTTAAGACAGAAATAATTTGCCAGCCGGCACGCCCTAAGCCCCGTGGTGGGAATAGGCTATTCCGTTTTGACGTCCGTAAATATTAAAGTCGTTTAATTAACGAATTAGTGGCATTCTTATTTTAATTATTTACTTATTGTGCGACATCGACCGTACCAACTCACGACAATTGCCTGGGCGGGGGGCGGACCCTGCCAAGTGATGCGCGTTCGCTCCAGCTCACGGGGGACATTTTGTTTTACGCGTTTAACATGGAATGCATATACACATCACGCTGCCGATTTCTCTTCACAGTGTCATGTCCCCCCCCCCCCACCCCAATGCGTGCAGTTACTGTTATAAAGTCCTTAGATATTTATTTAATATTATTAAAGCGCTTACATAGTATTGCTTTGCCTCGGGCGGGGGGATGGTGAGTGGGGGGGCAGTGGTAGCGGCCCAGCCCGCAGCCTGGCAATGTCTCACCTCCTCCGTCTTGTCAATCTAGTCGAGGCCGCGGGCTCTGCACGGGACGACGCGTCACCACGCCAATGTAAAGTACAATTTTCTTGCATCTTTCGCTAAGAACTGAGGTTTATTGTTTGCTATTATTAAACAAATAAGTTTACAAATATTACAATGATAATGTTTGTGTGCAGAAACTACATGTGTGTCCCTAAAGTTGATGTCTGTGTGTGTGAATCCATATGTGTTTGTGTGCGTGTAAGTCGATGGGTTTCTATGTGTGTGGGTCCATGTCTGTGTGTAAGTCTATGTGTGTGTCTGTCTTTTTCAAACGGACAACGCCCCATGTGTGTGTGTGTGTACGTACAAGTGTTTGTGTGTGGGTGTCAGTCCATTTGTGTGCGTATCAGTCGCTGTGTGTGTGTTAGTCCACATGTGTGTGTAAGTCCATACGTGTGTGTTTCACTCGGTGTGTGTGTCAAAGTGAATGCGTGTGTGTGTGAGTCGATGTGTGTGTATGGCTCCATCTGAGTGTGTAAGTCAATGTGCGTTTGTGTGTCTATGTGTGTCAGTCAATGTGTGTGTGTTAATCTACATGTGTGTATCTAAAGTAGATGTCTGTGTGTCACAGTACATATGTCTATGTGTGTGTAGGGCAATGTGTGTGTCAGTCTATGTATGTGTGTATACGTCCATGTGTGTGTGTCTTAGTCGATATGTGTATGTGTAAGTACATGTGTGTTTACGTCAATGTGCGAGTCCACATTTGTCTGTGTGTGAGTCGATGTGTGTGTGTGAGTCGCTGTATGTGTGTACGTCGATATATGTGTGTGAAACTCCATGTGTGTGTATCTAAAGTGCATGTCTGTGTGTGTCAGTCCATGGGCGTCTGTGTTAGTCACTTTGTGGGCATGGCTCCATGTCAGTCAGTGTAAGTCCATATCTTTGCGTGTCTGTAGGTCCATGTGTGCGTGTGAGTGAGTGTATGTGCTTTATTGACCTGTTCAAGGCCTATGATACCATCAGTAGGCCTGGCCTCTGGGTTGTTTTTCATGCTTTCGGAGTCCCTCAAACTTTGATCACGGTCCTTAAGGACCTTCATGATGGTGAGCGGCCCCACGTCAAACTACGTGGCCGTCAGTCAAAGCCATTCCCTCTACACCTTAGGGTGTGACAGGATGTCCTCTGGCTCCCACATTATTTAACATATCTTTTGACCACGTAGTTCGTGAAGTCTTCAATGACTGTACCCGAGGAATTACCATATGGTGCAGATACAATGGGAGGCTGATCGATGCCCGGGTGCGGTCAATGGATGCCTCCCTATTGCTCAACCATGTTATGTATGCCGATGCTCTGGTGATTGCTGCTCACTGCTGCTGAACCTGGAGCTTGCCACTAAGAGGTGGGGCCTTACCATCAGCCCCACCAAAACTAAGCACCTGCCTGGGAATTTTGTACCATCGAACAATCCACCCCCACAACTCACAATTGGTGATGCGGCAGTTGTGGAGAGATTGCCGAGATTCCCATACCTGGCCAGTGTGCTCATGACCGGCTCCGGTTTAACAGCAGAGGTCTCACTCTAAGTCAGTCGAGAGCCATTATCTTTTCATCGGCTGCGTTACGCTGTGTGGAAGCTACCTGGTCTCTCGCTCCGCATGAAGCTCCAGGTCTTCTCGGCCACGGTAATTCTCTCCCTTCTCTACGCTTGCTAAACGTACATCCCCCTAATAGAACATCTTCGCCGGTTAGAAACATTTAGGCTGGCTTGCCTACGATTTATCCTGGGTTTAACCATATATGTGTGTGTGTGTGCGTCTAAGTCGATGTTTTTCTATGTGTGTGGGTCAATGTCTGTGTGTAAGTCCATGTGTGTGTCTGCCTTTTACGCCTGAGCAACGCCGGGTACTTACCGCTAGTTCTCAAATAAAAGTTCCAGGACTTCAGTAATCTTAGTGATGTCCTCAGCGAAAAGTACAGATATTAAGCATGATTTCATAATAAAAAATAATAATGGATTATATCAGTAAGTATTATGTACTGTATTCACAAGTGCATTCTACTGTACTCTTATAAAGCAGCAATGGGAAACGAGGTTGGAGCTGCTGTGCTCCTAATCCAGATCTTAAGTGATGCCCTCAGTCAAAATGTTTGATGTGATGAGGTTACTTTTAGATGGAGTCTGATACTCTGTCCTGGTCTCGCGAGTTATCAGCCGGCGAGACGCACTGTAATAACCTTGAAGAAAATATTTATATTTTTAAGAAATGTAATCGTGACCACGATTTGTGAAAGTCAAATCGCGGGGGGTAGGGTCTAGTGGACTCGGCATATTTTACTCTCATTGGCTGAGTGAATGATGGGTACATCTACTCAACTGGTGCTGCCGCGTATTCTCTCTAATTAGCGCTGTTGAGATATTTTGATTTCATTTCATTCGTAAAAAAATTATCTATCAAAATAAGCGCTATAAGAAATTAGAATTTTCGGGGTCGTGCTAAGCAAGGACTGCCTTTATGTGTTAATTTTAGCAGTTACAGGCCAAACCTTGCATTCACTTATTAATAGTGGTCGTTATTGGAGCTGCTATACCCCATGCATGCACGGAGGTTTTTCAGCCAAGCCACTCTGAGTTGGAGGCCTGGCTATGGATTTTTGTGATAAGCAAAGTCCAATGTGGATCAAGTATTGGCGGCCCTTAGCAGAAGGAAAACTATCATTGAGCCTTGGCTCACAAGCCAATTGCTCATGCTGGGAGAATCTTTAAAGCCCCCTGTAGTGCAACGAGCCAACAGCTGAAAAATGAGGGGATGGGTAGAATGGAGGTGGTGGGAACCCAGTGGCATCATCAGTGGTGGCGATCCATAGAGACCGCTGAGTAGTGAAGCAGAAAGCTGGGGCCCGCAGTGGCTGGAATCAAGGAAGGGGAGAGCAGTGATGACTGAGAGGGATTCTGGGAATGATGGATTGGAGAGAGAGAAAATGTGTAGCTCAAAAGACGTTGTATTCCTGTCCCAGGTTAAAAACGTAGTTGAGAGGGTGGTCGCGTATGGCAGTCACATCCTGTCCACCGCGGAACAGCGGTATTGTGTCATCCACAGATACATTTTGGCCATGGTGTACTTCATACAACAGTACAGGCCTTATCTTTATGGCATGGATTTTGTTGTTTGCACGCATCATGCAGCCCTTCAGTACTCCCTGCGAGTGGACCAACCTTCTAGCCAGCTCTCACACTGGCTGGAAATACTTCAGGTGCGAGATTGTAAAGCGGATGTGTTGTCCCGCTTGCCCCTGGTGGAGCATTGTCCATGTTCGTCGGGCGCGGGCCGCTGTAAACCACCTGTGACGGGGTCACCGCATGTCGTGGCGGCGCTCGGTGAGGGGGAGTCCGCCAAGGTGGTCGTGCTGGGGAACAGCACTTTTAACCTCACGAGCACCGAGTGGGGGTGGCTGCAGATGGAGGAGGGATCCCTCATGGCCTTGCGGCATCGCGCTGAGTTGCAAGGCAAAGGGTCTGCTCCCACGGGAGGTCCTCAAGTTTTTCTTCATGAAGTACGTTTTATGACGTGGGACGAGGGGCTGCACCGTCACTGTAGTGTTGTTCCCACCGCCCTGCAAGGCAGGTTGATGCGGGTAGTGCAAGAGGACAAGATTTTGCACCTCGGGGTGCAAAAGACGTTGTTGAATTTGTAGCGTGGGAATTATTGGCCGGGAATGTCGAGCGACGTGTACCATCTGGTAAAAGGTTGCACAGATTACGCGTGCAGGAAACTGCCGCTGAGAAGTTCCAGCCTCCATTTCAGTCTATTTTGGTGTCTCGGATTAACGAGTTGGTCGCACTCGACATACTGGGACCCTTCCCGGCTACGTAGAGGGGGAATACATTTCTCCTAGTAGGGGTTGAATATTTCTCTCGGTGGCCGATGGCCTGGCCATTGCCCAACTAATTGGCGGCATCTATAGCCAATAAATTTTTTCACGGCTACGTAATGGATAAGGGAGCCCCCAAGCAGCTTCTCACGGATCACGGAAATTCTCATAGAAACTGCTGCGCGAGGTGTGCGACGTGCTAGGCACTAAGAAAGTTAGAACGTCACCATACCATCCCCAAACGGACGGTATGGTCGAACGCCTGCACATAACTTTGACATCTATGCTCTGTCAGGCAGTCAGCATCGCACCAACTGATTGGGATTTGCATGTTCTGGGGGTCTTGGCGGTGTACAGGATGGTCCCACACGCTTCCTCAGGATTTTCGCTATTTTTCCTTATGTACGGGAGGAAGAATGAACTCTCCATGGAGGTCCAATTGGACATGTCGGGGGGCAAGCAACAAACGGCCTTGCCCATGCACCTGCAAATTACGCTGAGTGGCAAGTTGGCAGCACGCGACGCGGCTAAGATGGTTGCTCTGCTAAACAAATAGCTCTGCAGTTCAGTTTGCAATTTCGAGTTTGCTTTTTAAGTCAATGTAGGTTTTTAATATGTCATGAAAGCTGGCGGCCAATGAAAAGAACGCGGGGAGGCATGAGAGTGTGCTTCCATGGGTCATAAAGGACAGGGTTGCACTGCCTGCAGGTGCCCTTGGGAACATCCCCTAAACTGCATCGGCCATGGCAGGGTCCCGTCGAAGTGGAGGAGATTAAACGGCCACAGTGTGTGCGTATACAGGTGGGCCGTCGCCATTGGTTTGTCATCCGTCATGGTTGAAACCATATGTCCCTCCCCAAACTGACAACTCATCTCCAAGCACTGTACGGCCGGTGTCTGATGTGTCCAACGAGCTGGGGGAATCGGCCATGGAGAGCGTGCATCAGAAGGATTGTGTTGTGCTGCCCATAGTTTTAGAGCCCCTGAAGGCAGTGGGGTCACGGAATCCCGCTGTGTGCGATGGAACACTGGCTACAGCCCGGTCAACGTGTGATAAGGAATCAGGGGGGGGGGGGAGTAGACCCCTTTAAGGCTTTTATGCAAGTCCCCATCGCCCGGAGAGAAGACAAAGTTCGCCCCAAGGATGGATCGAAATGTGTTATGTTCCATTAATAGGAATCTCCCTGTGTGTGTGTGGATACGCAGAGAAACCCCGTCAGCCTGAGGTAATTTTCAACCCAACATTGAGTAACTGTGACCGACTCACAGCAGCAGCAGCGAAAGACAAACTGTGGACTGCTTCTGACCTAATTCACAACAGAGGTCTCAACGCACAAGCAAAGTAACTTATACTATTCTTTCAGATCCCCACCGTCTACTGAGCAGTGATGCTGGGTCTGACCAAAATCCTTCATTGCTACCTGTGGTCTACCAACCTGTCTACCAATGTTTTTGCCAATCATTCATTGCCAATGCCCTCTGTTCTATATCTTGCTGTACTTTCTCAATCGAACACATTCTCTGTGCTTCTGCTTCTCAATCATTGTACTATATTTTAATTGTCCTCGTCATTTGCGTATATTTTAATTATGAATTTCTCCAAACTCCACATTATTCCCTTATGCCGTCCTTTTATGCAGTTTTTTTCAATAATCTGTTTTGCTCAAACTCTAGCAGTGTGATGAACATAACAGTACGGTATTAGCACAATCTGTTCCGTAATTATAGTTTTCGTTTTCAGTTGATTGTCTTTGAATTTTCAGTTTTTATCAACTTTTTCCAACCAATTTGTTATTCAACTCCTTTTTATATTCCAACTCCTTCATCAAAATGTCAAGTGTGTAACTACTGTGATCGTAAAAAATAATCTTTTATATATGTTGTTATTATGCCCGTTTACCCAGGAAAACATCATTGAGTCTAAAGATGATTTTTCATGAGGTTTCGGCTAAGTATTGACAATAGTCAGGAGCAATGTTGTTGTGATGGTGTAACGCCAATTGAGTTATGTGCAGCTAAGTTTTGAACATTGCCATGTTTTGTCCAACACCATTTACATTTTGTGGGGATTTCCGCTGTGGTCAAAAACTGTAGAATCTGGAGGAAACCCATGCCGAGCAGGGAGGGAGACTAGAAGCTCCACACAGTCACGCTCACTCACACGCACACTCACCCTCATACAGAACAAGGTGAAAACATGCCAACTTCACGCAAAAAGGCACCCGAGTCTGGAATTGATCCAGGACCCGTGGGGTGTGCATTCGCCAGTCTGGTGTTAATCCGGATTAACGAGGGTGAGTAAAGCATTCTTCAGTGGGGAAGGGCAGACAGTAAATTTATGATGGTCGGTACGTCACAAGAGGGGGTGGGTGGCCAACACCATGCCCTGCTCACTCTGCTCTCCCGGTCTCGCCGTTGGCTGACGGCGTGCCGGGGAGGAGGATCCGCCACGTGGTCCGTGGCGAGGAGGAGATGAGCAGCGACGCAGTCCAGAACCCAGGCTTCCCACAGAGACCTCGAGTCCTCCCCGACCTCTACCTATATCCTACCCGGCGGAGCTAAGCCCCGCCTCTCACCACGCCCCCTCGTGGAACCTTCCCGATGGTTTCCGAACCTTTCTCCGACTCTGCCCATCCTCTGGCCCAGGTATTATCCCCCTTAGGATTGTTTGCATTCTGACCACAAGTATTGTGATTAATGTACACATGGTTTCTTGTTAAAGATTTCAGTTTGGTGTTTTAACATCTTAACACCTGTTTTGTTGCCAGAAAAAAGGGGAAAACCTATCCTCATATTTTGGTACTGGCAAACGAGGTCCTATGAAATCCACTGTATTTAAATGCCCATATGGTCAGCTTTCGATTTAAAGCTTTCGTGACTGCAGGGATTCATCTTCTTGGTTCTTTCGGTAAAGTCACGTAGAAGGAAAATAATAAAATAATAAAACATAAAATAATTTTCACGACGTTTCGGCCACAACGCAAGCAGCCGTCCTCAGATGAGGAACAGGTCTGTCATTCAGATGCTGTCTTTCTGACAGACCTGTTCCTCACCTGAGGACGGCTACTTGCGCTGTGGCCGAAACGTCGTGAGAATTATTTTATTATGTTTTATTATTTTACTAGCGTTTAGTACCCGGCGTTGCCCGGGCGAAAAAGGCAGAAACACATGTAGTTACACACGCAAATCCATTGATACACACACATAGAGTTACACGCACAAATGGACTTACACATACATATATACATAGACTCAACAACCATCATTCGCCACTAAGTGGCGGTGATGTCACAACAACGCTTGTGCCAGGCTATGTGCACCTTGAGGCCACGTGAAGTGTTGAACGCCCGCTGGCAAGAGGTCACGGGGCAAACCCAGATGGCACAGGTCGACTGACTGAGACGACTGGCTGATGCACCACCTGTGGCCCCTACTGTGGCAACTTTCTGTGCTTTAGCCACCCGGCGCTCCGCTCTTGTTGTGAGCGTTGCTCCTCCGCCCTCCGTTGTTTTTGGAGGGTGACTTGCCTCCAACTGGCCAGTAGCGTCCTTCAGGAGCCTCCTCCACATTGGCCAATCTTGACACGGCTGGTACCAGTCATCCGCAAGTGGACTCAGCTCCAAGTCCTCCTGTAGCACATCACTCCATGTCTTCTCCAACCCGTGCCGCGCCCATTTAGCCCCCTCGATCCGGCGGAACAAAAGCTGTTTAGGTATGCGGTGGCTGGCCATGCGGGCTACATGACTCAGGCAATGCAGCCTTGCCTGCCGGAGGTCACCGATGGGACTTTGTCCACATCTTTTAAGGATTTGTGAGCTCACACAATGCAGCCTGGTTAAACCCAGAATGGATCATAGGCAGGCCAGCCTAAATGTTTCTAACCGGCGAAGATGTTCCATTAGGGGGGTCCAAGTTTCGCAAGCGTAGAGAAGGGAGGGAATGACCGTGGCCGAGAAGACCTGAAGCTTCGTACGGAATGATAGACCAGGTAGCTTCCACACAGCGTTACGCAGCCAATGAAAAGATACTGCAGCTCGACTGATTCGGAGTGAGACCTCTGCTGTTAAACCGGAGCCGGTCATTAGCACACTGCGCAGGGAAACTCTCGACTGTCTCCACAACTGGCCCATCAGCAATTGGGAGTTGTGGAGGTGGAGTGTCCGATGGTACAAAATAGCCAGGCAGGTGCTTAGCTTTGGTTGGGCTGATGGTAAGGCCCCACCTGTTGGTGGAAAGCTCCAGGTTCAGCAGCAGCACCTGGAACTCCTCCTCTGAGTGAGCAGCCATTAGCAGATCATCGGCATACATAACATGGTTGAGCAATAGGGAGCCATCCCTTGACCGCACCCGGGCATCGATCAGCCTCCCATTGTATCTGTAGCAGATGGGAATTCTTCCGGTACAGGCATTGAAGGCTCGACGAACTACGTGGCCCAATGTGGGAGCCAGAGGAACATCCCTGTTGCACCCCAAGGTGTAAAGGGAATGGCTCTGACTCACGGCCACGTAGTTAAGACGCGGGGCCGCTCACCATCATGAAGGTCCTTAAGGATGGTGATGAGTGGGTTCGGGACTCGGAAAGCACGAAGAGCAACCCAGAGGCCAGGCCTACTGATGGTATCATAGGCCTTGAGCAGGTCAATAAAGCACACGCATGGACTAAGATGCACACATGGACCTACAGACACGCAAAAAAATGGAGTTACACTGACTAACATGGAGGCATGCAATCACAGCGACTAACACACACGCACATGGACTGAGACACACACACACACATATGGACTGACACACACAAACACATCGACTTACAGACACACACATATGGACTGACACACACATAGACATGTACTTGAGATACGCACACATGGAGTTACACACACATATCGATGTACACACATACAGCGACACACACACATACATAGAGTGACACACATATTGCCGTACACACACATACACATGTGGACTGTCACACAGACATCCACTTGAGATATACACACATGGAGTTGCACGCACATATATGGACGTACACACATACAGCGACTCACAAACACACACACACCGACTCGCACACAGCAATACGTGGAATAAAACACACATTGACATAAACACACATATGTAAATTTCGATTTAAAGCTTTCGTGACTGCAGGGATTCATCTTCTTGGTTCTTTCGGTAAAGTCACGAAGAAGGAAAATAATAAAATAATAAAAATAAAACATCAAATTATTCTCACGACGTTTCGGCCACAACGCAAGAAGCCGTCTTCAGGTGGAGAACAGGTCTGTCGAGAAGGCAGAGTCTGAATCTCTGCCTTCTCGACAGACCTGTTCTCCACCTGAAGATGGCTGAGATTCAGACTCTGCCTTCTCGACAGACCTGTTCTCCACCTGAAGACGGCTGTTTGCGTTGTGGCCGAAACGTCATGAGAATTATTTTATTATGTTTTATTTTTATTATTTTACTATTTTCCTTCTACGTGACTTTACCGAAAGAACCAAGAACACACATATGTACTTACACACACACACATATGGACTAAGACACACACACATGAACTTACACATACATAGACTGACATACACATATACACATATGGACTGTGACACACAGATATCTACTTTAGATACACAGACATGGATTAACACACACATATGGACTCACACACAGACGCATTGACTTACACACACACATCGAGTGACACACAC
This sequence comes from Lethenteron reissneri, assembly GCF_015708825.2. Taxonomy (NCBI): domain Eukaryota; kingdom Metazoa; phylum Chordata; class Hyperoartia; order Petromyzontiformes; family Petromyzontidae; genus Lethenteron; species Lethenteron reissneri. The sequence goes on from NW_026891738.1 coordinate 542,130, forward strand.
ATGTATAGACTTACACACACATGTGGACTAACACACACATATGGACTGACATACACATCGACGTACACGCACACAGATCGACTGACACACACATATGGACTAACACACACACATAAACACTTTGACGTCCGTTCGAAAAAGACACCCACATGGAGTTAAAGACACGCATGGCTCTACACGCACACACATATGGACTCAAAGACACACACATGGACTCACACACATACATCGACGGGCACAGCAATCCCCGATGATGGCATAGCTATCAGTATCGCAGTACTACGTATGAGTAAATAGCGTGACGTGAGCGATGGAAACAATAAAAATGCATTTAAAAAATAAGCAGAAATCACAGACTGGCAGTAGATAGTGGCAGCGTTATAAAGCGCAGCAAAAAAAGGGGAAATTGAGCAACCCAAAAATCCAAAAAGAGTTTTGTGTACCTATACATAATTATTGTAACATGTCAACTCGTTTCATAATGGTAAACAATGAACCTGAGTTGTTATCTTCACGCAAACATAATTATTGTAACATCTGTTAACTTGTTTCATAATGGTAAACAATGAAGCTGAGTTTTTATCTGCACACAAACATTATTATTGTAATGTTTGTCAACTAATGTGTTTAACAATAATAAACAATTGACTTGAGTTGTTAGCGTAAGAAGCAAGGAAAATTGTACTTAGCATAGGCGTGTTGAGGCCTTGTGCGATGCGTAGCCCCCGTCCTGGCCTACATTGGCGAGGCGCGGAGTTGGCACGTTGCCAGGCTAGAGGCTGGGCCGCTACCCCCTCTCCAACATCCGGCGCCCATGCAAGAATAACGGTATGTAAGCAGTAAAATATTATCTACGGAGTCTGTAGTATAAACTGAACGCATCGTGTTGGGGGGGGGGGGGGTGAAGAGGATATGACACTGTGAATAAATATCCGCAGCGTTATGTGTGTACGTGTTGACTGTAAAACGCGTAAAAGTAAATGTCTCCCGTGAGCTGGAGCGAACGCGCATCACTTGGCAGAGTCTGCCCCCCCCCCCCACGCAATTGGCGTCACTTGGTACGGTCGATGTCGCGCAATAAGTAAACAATGAATAATAGAAACGGCACAAATGTGTTAATTAAACTACTATAAAGTTTACGGACGGGAAAACGGAATAGCCTATTCCCACCACGGGGCTTAGGGCGTGCCGCCTGGCAAATGATTTCTGTCTTAAACCCCACCGTCCGAGAGCCAAATCCTCCGCAAGCGCGAGTGCTCGGAGACTTTTATATATAAGAAGAAGAAGAAAGATGATTTGCCTTCTACGTGACTTTACCGAAAGAACCAAGAAGACATATGGTCAGTGTTAAGACATGTGCTAAGGTTCAACATAAAGAGAAGCAGTCAAACTCACAATTAGGAGTATTGTACTTTTTCATGTAACAATATAAAATACTGTATAATGAATGAAATAAAACGTAAAATAAAGTAACATGAATATAAAATAACACTGTTTTACTTTCATGAACCTTGGGTCCTGATGCTAGTCAGAAAGGGGGCAATGAGTTACCACAATTGCAGACACCCACACACAGACAGACAGAGACACACACACAACAACAACAACCGCCATTCGCCACTAAGTGGCGGTGACGTCACCACGACGCTTGTGCCAGGCTAAGTGCACCTTGAGGCCACGTGAAGTGTCGAACGCCCGCTGGCAGGAGGTCACGGGGCAGACCCAGGTGCCACGGGTCGACTGACCGAGATGACCGAGCTGACTGGCTGATGCACCACCTGTGCCCCCTACTGAACCAACTTGCTGTGCTTTAGCCACCCGGCGCTCCGCTCGTTGTTGTGAGCGTCGCTCCTCCGCCCTCCGTTGTTGTTGGAGGGCGACTGCCTCCAACTGCCCAGTAGCGTCCTTCACGAGCCTCCTCCACAGTGGCCGATCTTGACACCGCTGGTACCAGTCATCGGCAAGTCCACTCAGCTCCACGTCCTATTGTACCACATCACTCCATCTCTTCTCTAGCCCGTGCCGCGCCCGTTTAGCCCCCTCGATCCGGCCGAACAAAAGCTGTTTAGGCATGCGGTCGCTGGGCATGCGGGCTACATGACCCAGCCAACGCAACCTTGCCTGCCGGAGGAGCTCACCGATGGGACTTTGCCCAGATCTTTCAAGGATTTGTGAGCTCCTCACACAATCCAGCCTGGTTAAACCCAGGATGGATCGTAGGCAGGCCAGCCTAAATGTTTCCAACCGGCGAAGATGCTCCATTAAGGGGGTCCACGTTTCGCAAGCGTACACACACACACAGACACACGCACCACGACGACAATTATCCCCCATTGTAGCCTTAACAGGCTATAGGGGCAAGTGATGTTAGTGAGCAGCGCCTATGAAGGCCGGCACGGCTCACGTGGGAGTGGGTGGCCAACACCACACCCGGCCCCCTTTGTCTCCCCAGTGGCGATGTTTACACACCACACCCAGGCACTGATGTTAGCCGTGAGCAAGAATCGAACTCGGGTCACCACTTTTGTAGCGCAGTACGCTCACCGCTACACTACCACTCCCCACACACCAATACCAATATCCGCCATTCGCCACAAAGTGACGGCGACGTCACCACGGCGCCTGTGCCAGGCTAGGTGCACTTTAAGGCTCTAAATGTGGGGTTGGCTGTCTTGCTCTCTTCTGAAACAGTGGGATGCTTTCCAAGCAAAAAAAGCTCACGAAAAATATAGAATTGAGACGAAAAAAAATCGGAAATGCTGGATATGATCAGCACATCGAGACCAGTCTGTAGTTTGACTGCTTACAAATGCCGCTTGGTGATTGATGTTCGCCTGGAAAAATAAACGGTCAATGGACTAAACTATTTTTCTATTTATATGTGGATATATAATGGAGTTCTGCTTATTTGTCCTTTCGCCCATGATGCTCCACATATATACATAACAAGTTAGTGTACGATTTAAGTTTTAGTGCTTTGAGAGCCTTATATAATTTGGAAATTATATCTCATTGTCCGACTCCTCGAGACACTCCTTCATACGCTATCCTCACTGCCTAGGTAACATGCAATATTTAACAACTCAAAGGGCATACGCTCACAATCTTTATTTCACGTCCACACACGCGTTATGTCTCTCGCACACAGGCACACACGCGCATTCGTTATTATCAAGCACTGGGTGGAGTCTGGGAAGCTCCACCTTCTTGTGAATCTGAATATAAAGCCGGGGTGAATCCAGAGAGCAGAAGAGACGGAGCGAATGACTTGCGCCCTACGGCTCTTCATCACCTGAACGTCGTGAGTATTATACGAGATGCAAGTCGTCTGCACATTGGCCAGTAATAGGCTATAACTATTGAAATCAGTTACAGGTAAATTATATACGGCATAGATGTTAGAACGTACATTGTATAGACTATGTGTGGTTAATATAGGCTGGGTATTGTAAATCAGGTATGTTAACAGGCTATGTTGAAAAAATAATACCATATTTAACTGCATGTTAATGTCTAATGGGTTAGCGATGTTAAATAAGTTGAACGAATGGCCCTGTAATATCGGACTGCATGCAAACACACAAAAACAGTCTAGGCAAAAAAAAAATAACGTTTTAAAAATACGTCAAACATTAATCTTGCCTGAACACTTGCACTTACGCGAACCTTGATGTTGGTTTGTAATACTATACTTAGCCCAAACACAACATTAGCGACACCATGAGACATCTCCTTTACCAGTGGCAAAATATAGTAATAGGTTTTTACCCTTTCAGCTGGGACAAAAACTGATACCTTTATACAAGGCATCATGTTTGCAATAACCACAACACAAGCAGTCAAAACGCAAACAAAAAGAAACAAATATGATAATGATAATGATGTGTAGTCTCCATTGGTGTTGGACCAGATGACGCCAAAAGGCGTACAACTCAACACTAGGCTCTAAGATAAGCTGTCTCGGGTGTGGACCAATCAACTTCAAGGACAGTGCATATCATTATCATTATCAGAGTTGTTTCTTTTTGTTTGCATTTTGACTGCTTGTGTTGTGGTTATTGCAAACATGATGCCTTTTATAAAGGTGTCAGTTTTTTTACCAGTTGAAAGGGTAAGAACCTATTACTATATATTGCCACTGGTAAAGGAGATGTCTCATAGTGTAAATGCTTACCCCGAGCTTTCCATACTCTGATAGTGCACTGTTTTTGAGTTGTTCGCCTTTTGGCGTCATCTGGTCCAACACCAATGGAGACTAGGCTCTAAGAAAAGCTGTCTCGGGTGTGGACCAATCAACTTCAAGGACGTTGCATATCATCATTATCAGAGTTGTTTCCTTTTGTTTGCATTTTGACTGCTTGTGTTGTGGTTATTGCAAACATTTTGCCTTGTATAAAGGTGTCAGTTTTTGTACCAGTTGAAAGGGTAAAACCTATTACTATATTAGCGACACCCTTAATAGTCTTGATTTATCAAACGCATTATCTACTATTATTTAGGATTTTTCGGTAAAGTAACGTAGGTGAAAAATAAAAATAAAAATTTATAAAAGTAAAATAAAAATAAAATAAAAATAAAAATCACGACGTTTCGGAGGCAACACAAGCTTCCGTCTTCAGGTGGAACCGTCACAGCACGACAGCTGTATCAAGTAAATGAGAAATTACAAGAGATATTATTATGGTGAGGTGCGGCTTGAGACTACGGCTAGCCTACATAACAGAGAGCCTGTAGACTAAGGTTGCCGCTAGTCAGTGCAGGTTTCTCTCACTTTATGCGGGTTCGGTTTGTTTTAATATCATGTATTTTGGACGAATGTATTTCTACCCAAAAATCTCTATATGCAATTTAAATTCACTCATATACGGTTTCGTGATCGGACGTGGAACAACATTGTGTGTGTGTGTACTCTATGAACTGTTTGGCAGGTAAGCTGTCCTGTGTGGTTTCGGTTTGTGTGCCTTTTTTTCTTGGAACACATCTACAACCACAAAGCGAGGGAAACCTGTATGTGTTGCACTTCAGGCTGCGCCCTTTCCAATGAATGTGCAGTATTTAACAGAACATTCCATCGAACGACAGTGGCATGAAAAGGGCTGTATAAGACGACCTCACCACTAGGGTGCTCTCATTAACAATTTTCTTCTACCACATAACATATTGCAACACTACAGGCGCAGTCCTTGGCTCTGCAAGCGGCCCAAAACAAACGAAAAAACGTAATAGAATCCTTCTCGTGACACGTCGTGTGCCTCGGCAGGAACTGAACTCTGTTGCCAGTCACGAGAGAAAGTCCCGGAGTCTGCCAGTGCAGAACTGACTAATATGATTGTGTGCTCGTTGTATGTAATTTCTAGCTCATGTGATTAATTACCTAGTATACATTACCGCCCGACATTCTCCTACCACTTTTGCACACGTGGTGCATCCATCGGGTCAGCCTGAGATCATCCCTGGTTCTGGCTCCGCAGACATCATGGTACTTAATGTCATAACCCCTATCAAACTCTTCCCTTCGGAGGTCATCCTACGATATGTGTGAGCACAGACACACTTAATTGCCCCTAGGTGTTGTGTGTGTCTGTAGCCATGCCATGTTAATTGTGAAACGGCTTTCCTCCCTCGTTAGGTCGACTCATCCTTAAAATTAATTCCTGGTGCAGCATGCAATGACAGTCACTGGGAAGACAAAGGCGGTTGGCAGGCTCTGGTTATACCCCTGGAATACCTGCAATTTTGTCGTGGAGAATATACGTTATTCGTATTACGTATATTTTCTGAATGATCCTTCGGTTCAAGACTTCAATACAAAACTTCCATACGTCATCATCAAGTTTATATGCTTAACCCAGATCTCATGGCACTTATGTATTGATAAGTGGATGTTCATAGAACATGTAACTAGTCGTATTCACAACCCCCTGACTATGTGCTGTATTGTCACTTAACAATATATCCTATCACCAAAGGTAATTTTAATACCATGATGTTTAAGAATGTTCATATGCATGGTTGGCATTTGAACGTGTCAACTTTCCAGGCACCAGGGTTTGTTAATTCAGAGAGTGAAACGGCAAGGGGCATACTTGTCTCTCTGCCCTGGATTTGCCCTTTGGTGAGCAGCGAGCTTATGGTGTTTTGCATGGGTACACCCTTGCGTATATTCTCTCTCAGAAATTTCCCTGGGTCACTCCTTGCCCATGCAAGAGTTATTCCTCTATTGGCTGTCATGAACTACTTCCTCCTTCACTACACGAGTTAGGTTAATTCCCAGGAAGCAAAATGTACTGCATCTTCTAGGCCCTCCTCAGCTCTGGTTATTCTCATAATACCCATTTGATCGATGTCTCATTTATTCTGTTTACCCACTTCTCATTTTAATGCTGTTGTGGCTTCGCCATCTGGTTTTTCCGACTTCTGGCATGCAGTGAACGCATATTTGTCTGGCAGAAACTGCGACATTCAAAATAGACAAGACATATAAAAAAATATTATAACAGGCATACAGTCCATCTCGGGCTGAACGTTTTGGGGAAAAAATCTAATTACGATTTTTCTGACATGTTGCAATTGCGATTCGATTTGCGATTACATTGTTTAAGTCAAGCTTCAGTTTAATATTCACTGTGTTAATACATTTAAAACATGTGATGGAGCAATACCAGATGATACCATCAAATATGAACTGCTCTATATAGTCTAATGCAAGGATGATAACTTAAAATATATGAATTGCTTCCAACATCTTTCTCTTCTTATTCTTCTTATATATAAAAGTCTCCGTGCGCTCGCGCTTGCGTGGGATTTGGCTCTCGGACGGTGGGGTTTAAGACCGAAAAAAATTGCCAGCCGGTACGCCCTAAGCCCCGTGGTGGGAATAGGCTATTCTGTTTTCACGTCCGTAAATTGTAAAGTCGTTTAATCAACGAATTAGTGCCATTCTTATTTTAATTATTTACTTATTGCGCGACATCGACCGTACCAACTCACGACAATTGCGTGGGGGGTGCGGACCCTACCAAGTGATTCGCGTTGCCTCCAGCTCACGGCGGACATTTTATTTTACGCGATTAACATGGAATAGATATACACATCACGCTGTTGATTTCTCTTCACTGTGTGATGTCCTCTCCCCCCCCCCACCACCCCAATGCGTGCAGTTACTGCTATAAAGTCGTTAGATATGAATTTAATCTTATTAAAGCGCTTACATAGTACTGTATTATTCTGCCTCGGACGGGGGGATGGTGAGGGGGGCGGGAGTAGCGGCCCAGCCCACAGCCTGACAATGTCTCACCTCCTCCGGCTTGCCAATCTAGGCGAGGCCGCGGGCTCTGCACGGGACGAGGCGTCACCACGCCAATGTAAAGTACAATTTTCTTGCATCTTTCGCTAAGAATTGAAGGTTTATTGTTTACTATTATTAAACAAATAAGTTTACAAATATTGCAATGATAATGTTTCTGTGCATGTGAGTCGATGGGTTTCTATGTGTGGCTCCATGTCTGTGTGTAAGTCCATGTGTGTGTCTGTGTTTTTCAAACGGACAACGCCCCATGTGTGCGTACATACAAGTGTTTGTGTGTGTGTGTCAGTCCATTTGTGCGCGTATCAGTCGCTGTGTGTGTTAGTCCACATGTGTGTGTAAGTCCACACCTGTGTGTTTCACTCCATGTGTGTGTGTCTAAGTGAATGCGTGTGTATGAGTCGATGTGCGTACATGGCTCCATCTGAGTGTGTAAGTCAATGTGCGTTTGTGTGTCTACGTGTGTCAGTCGATGTGTGTGTCTTAATCCATGTGTGTGTATCTAAAGTAGATGTCTGTGTGTCACAATCCATATGTTAATGTGTGTGTAGGGCAATGTGTTTGTCAGTCTATGTATGTGTGTATAAGTCCATGTGTGTGTGTCTTAGTCGATATGTGTATGTGTAAGTAAATGTGTGTTTACATCAATGTGTGAGTCCACATTTGTCTGTGTGTGAGTCGATGTGTGTGTGTGAGTCGCTGTATGTGTGTACGTCGATATATGTGTGTGTAACTCCATGTGTGTGTATCTAAAGTGCATATCTGTGTGTGTCAGTCCATGGGCGTCTGTGTTAGTCACTTTGTGGGCATGGCTCCATGTCAGTCAGTGTAAGTCCATATCTTTGCGTGTCTGTAGGTCCATGTGTGCGTGTGAGTGAGTGTATGTGCTTTATTGACCTGCTCAAGGCCTATGATACCATCAGTAGGCCTGGCCTCTGGGTTGTTTTTCATGCTTTCGGAGTCCCTCAAACTTTGCTCACGGTCCTTAAGGACCTTCATGATGGTGAGCGGCCCCGCGTCAAACTACGTGGCCGTCAGTCAAAGCCATTCCCTCTACACCTTGGGGTGTGACAGGGATGTCCTCTGGCTCCCACATTATTTAACATATCTTTTGACCACGTAGTTTGTGAAGTCTTCAATGACTGTACCCGAGGAATTACCTTATGGTGCAGATACAATGGGAGGCTGATCGATGCCCGGGTGTGGTCAATGGATGCCTCCCTATTGCTCAACCATGTTATGTATGCCGATGCTCTGGTGATTGCTGCTCACTGCTGCTGAACCTGGAGCTTGCCACTAAGAGGTGGGGCCTTACCATCAGCCTCACCAAAACTAAGCACCTGCCTGGGAATTTTGTACCATCGAACAATCCACCCCCACAACTCACAATTGGTGATGCGGCAATTGTGGAGAGATTTCCGAGATTCCCATACCTGGCCAGTGTGCTCATGACCGGCTCCGGTTTAACAGCAGAGGTCTCACTCTAAGTCAGTCGAGAGCCATTATCTTTTAATCAGCTGCGTTACGCTGTGTGGAAGCTACCTGGTTTCTCGCTCCGCATGAAGCTCCAGGTCTTCTCGGCCACGGTAATTCTCTCCCTTCTCTACGCTTGCTAAACGTACATCCCCCTAATAGAACATCTTCGCCGGTTAGAAACATTTAGGCTGGCCTGCCTACGATTCATCCTGGGTTTAACCATATATGTGTCTGTGTGCGTCTAAGTCGATGTTTTTCTATGTGTGTGGGTCAATGTCTGTGTGTAAGTCCATGTGTGTGTCTGCCTTTTACGCCTGAGCAACGCCAGGTACTTACCGCTAGTGTATTTATAAAAATGTTTTAATTCAAATAGAACAATGAAACATAGAACAATTGGTAAGTTAAATAAATAAAGTAATAATAATAAATATATAAACAATTTCAATAAGAATGTAATAGGGCTTTTCAAATCGCCAAAAATCGCAGCTTTTGCGATTTGCTAATTTCGATTTGAAATCAATTCATCGTTCAGCCCTAAGTCGACCCTTTCACATCGCAGGGGTTAGGGGCGCAGGCCCCCCCCCCCCGCGATCTGTAAAAAACGCGTAAAATGTTTGGTCCCCTTGGGCGGGGCTGTGAGATATCACGCGAGAGGCTGCCGTAGACAAGCTTGGCATCCTCCAAACCAACGCGCAAACTAACTTTTCACAAAATTTTACTTAAACAAAAATTGTGTATATTTATGGTTTTAAACAATAAATACATTGATATTATGCATATATTTGATGCATTTGTGAGTTACTAAACTATTTGTGTGTCATTTGCTCACCTTCGCATGTCGTCTTCGGTTTTTGCTAAACTCCCAAAAACTCCCCAAAAGAATTCTCATTTTATTTCTTATGCTGACCCCGCGATATATCGAAACCGCGATGGGGAAAGTCGCGATGCAGAAGGGTCGACTGTATATACAATAAGGAGCCAGGGTGAGCTGGCTTTGTTGCTCATATAGACATGCAGAGACCTATTGATCAGCACCGTCCATATCACGAGGATTGTTTTCAGGCAAGGAATGGTCCTTCTGAGCTTCCACATCAAGTCCTTAATCCAGGCTGTGTTATAGTCCGATGAGAAGTCCACACATCCCGCTTGATCTTTGGGGCTCACTCACTCGACGAGGGGCTGATCCTCTGGAGGATGATGCCTTCCAAGAGTTTGTAGGTCTTTCACATGAGTAATATTAGCCCATAGCTTCCCAGGTCATCGGTTGGTTTGCCGGGTTTGAGTATTGCAATGACCAACACCTCCCACCATGCTTTTGGGATTCATCCAGTTTTAATGGTTTTGTTGAGATTTACTTATATTTAGATGCTGTATAAATGTGTATGTTGTTGTAATAACCTTTAAATGAAAGTCTATGTGAGTCAGTAAACCAATGCATAGTTCACAGCTATGTGAAATTTTGGTTGTTTTGTAGTGTATGGTGAAAATAATTAATCACGTGTTTGGTTTGTTTATATTTTCAAGCTAGACACAATGCAACTCCACCACACCCTTGTTTGTCTATAAAGAGGGTCAAGAAGAAGGTTCCAGCCTCTTTTGTGCTCTGAGCAAGAGAGAGGTGAGTCCATGAGATGGTCAACTCTGGCACTTGCATTCTGAAGATTAAGGTTGCTGTTGGCATCACGACTGGAGTATCTCTGTCATGTAAATGGCATGTTTAATTATGCAATTGTAGTACACAAATAATTGAAATCATATTCTTTGGGTCTTTCTGTAAAGTCACATAGATAGGTCCAAACACAATTACAAAGAATAACAAAAAACTACGACGTGTCGATCGCAACACAAGCGGTCGTCATCATTAAATGGGGGGTTAGCTTCTAAAGACAACCGTTTATAAAGGTTTGAAATGGACGTATCCCAAATGTCAGCAGCCAATGTAAGTGGTGTGCAGCGACTGTGGGGGTGGTGAGATTTCCACCAATCAAAGGGCTGCCAGGTAAAAAAAGTCGCCGAACATCCTCCACGGCGAGCGTGCCAAGGTGGCTATATTAATGTAATGACAGGGTTACACCTGCTGACATGACAGGGTGACATCTGCTGGCCCTGGAAGGGATTCACAGGTACGGGCACAGAAGTAACATTCAATAAAAGAAGGACGCGTATCTGGGGTAAACGTAACAGGTGGGGTTAGAAAAGATGCTCCGGGAACCTGTTCAAGGGTTCCATGAGAGGGCGTGGCCAGAGGCGGGGCTTAGCCATGCCTGGGGGAATATAAGGGAGAGTGGACCCAGAGCTCAGGGCACGTGTGGGGTCCTGGGTCCTGGCTGTGTCGTTGTTCACCGACATCTTTCTCCGTCGTCCGGCAACGTGGAAGATCTCCTGCGTGGGTTCTATCGCCTTCATTGTCAGGCCGCCAGTTAGCGGCGGAGACAAGTGAGGACGAGGGGACCATGCCGAGTAATCCGCTGTGTATGTAGCCAGTAGAGATATAATTGTCTAGAGTTATATTCAGGTGAAGAAGAACCAGTGTTGGCCTGTGTTATACCCAGTGAGAGAAATAAAGAAGAAGTACCCTCTATACGACGTGTCATGAAAGTCACTCATTCATTATGTAATAAAGGACTCGTCCACTGTGTCTGTCTCCATTGTCCTTTATTCGGGTTCCTTTACACTTGTCCCACACGGCCCTCGCTCAGAGCCTCTCCGCTCGGCAGCTCCAGGCTGCCCTCGCTCCCGTAGCCTCTCCCCACTCCGATGCAGCCCCACTGCTGCTGGTTTCCCCGTGCAGACCTCCGGCTGCCCTCACAGCAGCTTCACCGCTGCTGCTCGCCCTCCGTGCTCGGTCACCGCTGGCCGACGGTGCCGAGTCTCGCTCCCCGTGTGGCGATCTCGCCACTCTCCGATCTCCGCCCTGCGTGGCCTCCGTCTATCTCATTCCCCAACTCTCTCCCGTCTCTTCCGGTTTCTCCCCCTTAAGACTTGATCCCTCTCTCCCACGTGACCTAACTCCTCCCCTCGTGACGTCATATCCGCGAGGCCGTTTACGCCCGCATTACACCACCCTCCCCCGTAGAGAAAAATTCAGCCGACCTCGGCTGAACAATAACAACAACAAGTAATGCGAGCGAACATGACCGAGACACATTGAAGGACAACGAAGCATACAATAAATATAACAGTAAGAACAGAACACAACAATAAAATTCAACGAAATGTAAGAGATTTCGAGCGTGTGCGGGTCGCCGGCCCGTCCCGGACGGTCGGCGGTGCTCCCGCAGACCGGGAACGTGACGGGGTTTTAGGAGCGACAGGATGAAGTCCTCCTGTCGCTATTGGAGGCCCGCCGACGTCCCGGTCCAGTATCCCCGAAGGCTCAGCGTCGGAGGTGTCCCGCAATTTTGTCCGCAGCGGGGTCGGATAGGCTGCGGGGCTCAGAGTTCCCGCAGCCCTGGCAGGCACCCCCCGAGCAGAGCCCCTCGTCCCCTGCGGTGTCACGGCCGGCTTGTCTGTAACAGGCACGACAGGCGCTCTTGCATGATCAACAGGCACAGGCAAGGATGAGTCGGCAGCAACAGACCCCGGCAAGGCAACATCAGGAGATGACGCAGCAGGTAGAGGGGCCACATATGGTTTCAAGCGAGACGTGTGAACGAACCAACGCCGAGATCCAACCCGAACACGCGCCGACTGTGGGTTGGGAACCTAGATGAGGCGAACCGGCCCTTGCCATGGTTTATGTAATTTAGGAGAGGTACCCGGCCGCACCTGTGGGCAATGGAGCCAGGCCAGGTCCCCAACCTTCCAGGGGCACTCCCCCTTAGAGCGTCGAGCACACCGCTCGTTCCGGGCCTGGGCTTTGGCCGTAGCCATGCGGGCCCCTTCCCGCGCCTCAGTAACACGGTGAACGGTGTCCTGAATGTAATCAGGAAGAGGCTTAGCAGGTCTCCTCACTCCAGTTCCCAACTGCACATCCATCGGCGGCACGTTTTCACGACCGTACATAAGGAAAAACGGCGAATATCCTGTAGCCGCATGCGGCGTCATCCGGTATGCCGAAAGTACCCCAGGGATATGCAAATCCCAATCTGATTGTTGTTCACTCACCGTGTGACACAACATGGCGGACAAAGTCCGATTTAGCCGTTCGACCATACCATCCGTTTGCGGGTGGTAGGGAGATGTCCGTATTTTCTTAGTTCCAAGAGCCGCGCACACTTCCCCCAACAATTTAGAAGAAAAATTTCGGCCTTGGTCAGTGAGGAGCCTCTCCAGCGCCCCCTTGTCCATAACGTACCCAAATAGAAAGGCGTCTGTAATAAACGCCGCCGACTGGTCGGGCAACGGCCAGGCCATCGGCCAGCGGGAGAGGTACTCCACCCCAACCAGCAAGTATTTATTACCCTTCGCGGATGGCGGGAAGGGCCCCAAAATGTCCAGCGCCACCAATTCATTAGCTCGAGACACCTGAATAGACTGTATCGGCGGCACATATGGATGTTTAGGTGGTTTTCGCCAGGCACAATCGGGACATGCGCGAACGTGCCCGACGACATCCGTCGCCATGCCGTGCCAAAAGTCATTTCGCTGCAACGTCAATAGGGTCTTCTGCACCCCCAGATGTAAAAGCGTGTCACAATGCAGAGTCCTAATCAATTCGTACCGCAAGGATGCCGGTACCACTAGACGCCAGCGTTCCTGTAATCCTTTCCTCGACATGAGCAAACCATCGCGGAGAGCGGTTTCCGGCACACCGGCCATACCCGGACCCCCACTCTCCTTCGCAGGCCGCTTCCGTAAAGACACCAATGAATCGTCCAACATTTGTTCCCGAATCCACACAGCCCTTGGAAGATTCAAAACCCCATCAGCCGGTCCCGGCTCCATAGGAGCATCAGACACCTCGACTGCCAACGCAACCGGCTGAGGGGGAGGCTGAATGGGCGCACACCTATGCGTCCCAGACGCGCACGCGCAAGGGGATCGCTGCGGCAACCTAGAAAGCGCGTCCGCATTCGCGTGACGCACCCCCTTCCGCTGGTGAATTTGGAAGGAAAATTCTTGCAGCGTGTCCAACCAACGCGCCAACTGGCCGGATGGTTGGTCCATCTTAAGAGCATACTGCAAGGCCGCATGATCCGTGCGCACAATAAACGAACGACCGTAGAGATACGGTCGAAATTGGCGGAGAAAAAAAACAACAGCCAAAAGTTCCCTGCGAGTGACGCAGTAGCGGGTTTCTGCAGGAGACAAAACCCGGCTACCGTACGCCACCACGCGCTCCACACCACCTTTGGACTGAGACAACACCGCCCCAATGCCCGTGTCACTCGCGTCCGTATCCAGAATGAAGGGGTGATCAAAATCTGGATAATCCAACGTCGGCGCCGTAGCCAATAGATCGCGCAGGCCTTGAAAAGCCGCCTCTTCTGGCGGTCCCCAACCAAATTTCCGTCCTTTACCCGTAAGGAGGTGCAAGGGCCTCGCGATCGTCGCAAAATTCGGAACAAACCTCCGATAATAGGAGGCAAACCCCAAAAACCGACGCACATCCCCCACCGTGGCCGGGGTAGGCCAGTCACGGACGCACGCTGTTTTGTCTGGATCCGTAGCCACCCCGTCCGCACTCACGATATGCCCCAAGTAACGCACGGACCGTTGCAGTAGGTGACATTTCTTAGGCTTAAATTTCAAATTAGCGGAACGCATCCTGGCGAACACAGCCTCCAACCGCAGTAAATGTTCATCAAATGTGCGGCTGAAAACGATAATATCGTCTAAATATATCAGACATGTCTCCCACTGCAACCCCGTTAACACCAGCTCCATCAACCTTTGAAATGTGGCAGGGGCAGCATTCAACCCCATCGGAAGACAATTAAATTGGAATAACCCCTGCGGCGTACGGAAAGCAGTCTTCTCCCGCGAGGGCTCGTCAAGGGGAAGCTGCCAGAATCCCGAAGAGAGATCTAGCGTAGAAAAAAACTTCGCCCCCGACAAGGCATCGAGGGAGTCGTCCATACGCGGCAGGGGGTACGCATCTGCCACAGATATCTTATTCAATTTCCGGAAATCTACACAAAATCGCAATTTGCCGTCCTTCTTCTTAACCAAAACAACAGGCGCGCCCCATGGGCTGTTAGATGGAGATATTATGTCCGCAGCCAACATGTCATCCACTGCCCCTCGAACGTGTTCTCGCTCGGCCGGACTCATCCGATGTGAGTTTAACCGAATAGGGGCAGCGTCCCCTGTGTCAATATGATGGTAAAGCAACGAGGTGCGTCCCAAATCCAAATCGTCGGAGCTGAACACATCCGAATAACTTAATAACAATTTACGAATCGCACAACGTTGGTCCCCGGAAAGGGAAGGATTTTCCCCACACAATTCGGCGATCCAGCGATTATCCGCAGCACCCGGCCCTGAAACCCCAGCAACCACGCCCTGGCTGCCCAGATAATCCTGTGCCGTAAACGCCGTAGTGGCATGTGCCACAACTGTACCAGCCGGAACACATACACTTTCGGTACTCGCATTAAGCACCTGCAAAAATGGCTGCTGGTCCGGCAGGACAATAGTTTGCGCCCCCACCAGCGCCGATCCGCCCGTTATGGTGGCGGACGGCGACAACAAAACCCCAATTGCACCTTGCCGACCAGGCACAGGCTTCCGATATCGCAAGGGGATAAGCATCTGTGAGCCAGGTGGAATGTCAACAGATACCTCGGACAGCGCCTGCACCTGGGCGACCAGAGCAGGTCGCCCCCAGGGCGACGGCAGAAACGAAATCTTATGGCCACCCGGCAATTCGATGCAGTTTTCATTTATTCTAATCAGAATGGGCATCTTGGCCAGAAAATCAGTTCCCAACAAACAAGGAACTGCAAGAGACCTCGAAATTAACACAATTCCCGAGGCCGACACTCCCCCGATAGATATGTTAGCGTCCACCTGGCCCACAATGCCCATGCTACCCCCGTTTGCAGCGACGCACGACCCGTAAACCGGACGCACGGCCTCTGGTGGGATGCCCAACAGATGGAAAATGACATCCGATATAATGGTCGCGGACGCCCCAGAATCCACCAAAATACGCACGTCCACCCCTTGTATCGAACCAGGTACAGTGGACAAACCAGCAGCGGCCGCGACGACCCGCCGTGCCAATTTACGCCACTGCGTTACCGAGTGACATGGCCCAGTCGATGGCCGCCCGTTGTTAACAACACCCAGATCGCACAACAACGGTGATGAGTGAGGTGTCAAGCCTTGCCAGGTGTCTGGTGCGCACCGACTTGCCTGTCCTGGAGGATCCTTCCGCGGCTTGTCCGTTGACGAGGCCTCCTGCTGGGGCGGACCAGGGACACGGGCCCAGCAGTCCCTGGCGTAATGGCCCTTACGCCCGCAGCTGAAGCAGTCGATGTCGTTGCGCCTCGCCGCAAGCCCCCCGTCCCGACGCGCCCGTGTCGGCGGCGCAGCTCGCGGCCCCGGCCCACTGCGGCCCGACCACGGAGCAGAGGCGGCTGTCAGCTCCTGCGGGCCCCCCCCGTCAGGCACGTACACCGCTTTCTTGGGATCCCAACCCACGGCACCCCCTTCGACGATGGGCCCCCCCGTCCACGCCGTGACTTGCCTCCAACGGCGCAGGTTGAATTGGGCATCCAGACACTTAGCGGCCGCCCGGGATGTCAGCTTTTCGTGGCCACACACAGTCATAGGAATCCCCAAATTCCGGGACAGCTCGAGCATCTTACCCAAGATGAGAGGTTCGAGCAGGTCAGGCTCCGTCTCCGGGTATGCGGCCATGGCCAACTCCAACACCGCACCCCTGTATGCCACCGGCGACTCCTCGGGTGCTCGCTGTCGTTGAACAAACCGGCGATGAGCATCATCCGGTGGCTCGTATGCATCTGCCATCTCGTCGAAAACTCCTCTCAATGTTTTCTTCTTCTCGGCCTTTATAGAACGAAAGAACCTCACCGACTCGTCGTCGAGAAGAGTCGGTAGAACTTCCAATGCCTCAGTGTCAGTCCACCTTGCAGAGCGTACCGCCGCCAAAAATCTGCAGGCGAAAGCACTCCAATCGCCTCCGATGGAGAATTCCTTAACAGTTGTAAGATGACGACTGCGACTCCTTGGCGCGCCATCCTCAGCCGATGACTCATCCGGCGGCATATTCAAAATGGCGTCGCATCGCAACGTGTTCAAGATGGCGGCCTCCCGCCGCGGAGAGCGCAAGATGGCGGCTTCCCACCGTTCTTCTCCCGCCACGCCCAAGATGGCGTCTTCGTGCCGCGTGGCCGATGGCGCCGCCCGCGCAGGCAAGGCGTTGGCCTGCGGACCACCATCGGCTCTCCCCAACGGCGTTCTCGGCGTGACGAGCTCACACAACTGCGCCAGCACGATTTTCAACGTCTCCAGCTGCACCGCCATCTGCCTCCAGCGCAGACGGGTCCACCAATGCGGCGACATCTTGAATACCCGGACCCGCACTCAGTCCCGCAAGGCTTTCCTCCTCCATCGCAGGCAGGTCCACCGCCTGAGGAAGGTCGTCGTCGTCGGATGATGTAGCAGATGATGGCGCAGGAATATTCTTTCTTCTGAGCTGTTTTGACATGCCGTTTCACTTCTGACACCAGTGTAATAAAGGACTCGTCCACTGTGTCTGTCTCCGTTGTCCTTTATTCGGGTTCCTTTACACTTGTCCCACACGGCCCTCGCTCAGAGCCTCTCCGCTCGGCAGCTCCAGGCTGCCCTCGCTCCCGTAGCCTCTCCCCACTCCGATGCAGCCCCACTGCTGCTGGTTTCCCCGTGCAGACCTCCGGCTGCCCTCACAGCAGCTTCACCGCTGCTGCTCGCGCTCCGTGCTCGGTCACCGCTGGCCGACGGTGCCGAGTCTCGCTCCCCGTGTGGCGATCTCGCCATTCTCCGATCTCCGCCCTGCGTGGCCTCCCTCTATCTCAATCCCCAACTCTCTCCCGTCTCTTCCGGTTTCTCCCCCTTAAGACTTGATCCCTCTCTCCCACGTGACCTAACTCCCCCCCGTGTGACGTCATATCCGCGAGGCCGTTTACGCCCGCATTACAATTACATTAATGTGAGAGATTAGCATGCTAATGGAAGATCGTGGAGCAGCATCCTCGAGGATGGCACGCGAGGTGGCTGTGTTAGTGTAAGAAATTTAATCTGTTAATGTAAAAAAAAAATCAGAGAGTCGAAAATAACAACTTACATCGGAAGGTGGTAGAATGGGAACATCACAGCCAGTTATGACTTAAACTGGTTAATAACGTCGTTCCAATGATTTCTCAGTTTGTACCGAATTTCTCGGTTGAAATTGTGTCTGTGTTTATATATATGGATAGATCTTCTTGGTTCTTTCGGTAAAGTCACGTAGAAGGGAAGTAATAAAATAATAAAAATAAAACATAATAAAATAAAATAATTCTCACGACGTTTCGGCTACAACGCAAGCAGCCGTCTTCAGGTGAAGAATGAGACACTGCCAAGCTAGGAGCTTATATATAAGCTGGGTTGGAGGTGGAAGAGCGCCTTAACAAAAAAAAAGTGCATATCAAGAGGAATTTAGCATATTCATGGAAAATGCGTAGGAGGTGGGCGGGGGGGTTTCAAAGTCATATTATGCCCATGCATTATGCAGGATCAGCAGCACCAAGGGAGGGTGCAGGGAGTTGCATTAACAAAGGAAAGGAATGTTAATAGTATGTAGCTGCAGTTACTAAACAACCACGTAGAAAAACGAAAGTATAAACTACATAAAAACTAAAGTATAAACTGCATAGCACCATCAGTATATTTACTATACTCTACAATAAGCTGAGTTACTAACAGAAAGTAATACATTACAATTCTACGTAAAAATTATATAATATGCTTCCATCTAAACTTTATTCTCTTACATCACACGAGCATACACCGTACTATATACTGCCATAGATAAACCCAACTTTAAATTATATACTGTATTGCTATAAACAACCCTATACCTTATACATTTTAATATAACACTATGTATTATTCTACCCACCCTAATGTGTATCACACTGCTATATGTTTACTATACAATTACGATACTATATATTACTTTGTACATTGTATTAAGCATTAAAATGCTATACTATTTGTTATTATACACTGTACCATTGACCGTCGTGTCAATGGGTGAGTCGTGGGGGGAAAACTTGCAGCGGAGCAAAGAATCCATTCCCTGCGGAGAATACAATGCCAGTGAGTGGAACGCAGTCTGAAAGTCACCGTAAACGTGAACACAATCAGTTAAGATCCAAAATGGTTAATTACGTCCTTCCAATGATTGCTAAGCCAGAATCCATCTTCTCGGTTGAAATTGTCTCTGTGTTTGTATATGTGGATCGCCTCATGAACGAATCTCTCATGATAGCCAGATAGCTTGCAGAGAACCTCTGTCTTGGAGAAGTCAATGTCATGTGAGCCCACTGAGTTGTAACAGTGATCTGCCACGGCTGAGGTGTTTGTCCTACCGTGTTTCAGGTTTGCTTTATGTTCACGGATGCGGTCCGAGACATGTCGTTTGGTTTCCCCAATGTAACTGCTACCACAGAGGCAACTTAGTTTGTAGACGCCAGGGTACTGTTTGTCTAGAACCACATCTTTTACAGACGGGACCAGATCACGGATTTTATGTACTGTGTTGAATCGGACCTGGATCTTGTGTTTAATCAGGATTTTGGAGATCTTTTTTGTGACCCCAGCAATGTAGGGTAAGGTGATGGTCTTGAAAGGCTCCTCAACAGGATCCTTCTTGATGGTTGGAGTGATGGCTTTGCGGATTGTGTAGTCGGAGTAACCATTAGCCTTAAGAGCTTGGCGTACGTGTTTGAGTTCACTGGCAATGTGTTCCTGGTCGGAGATGCATTGGGCTCTATGGTATAGAGTCTTGATGAGGGAATTCTTCTGGGATGGATGGTGGTGGGAATCCGGTTTTAGGTAAGCATCCGTATGGGTGGCTTTCCTGTAGACAGAGTGGCTCATTGAACCATCAGGTCTCCTTTTAATTAGGACATCCAAAAAGGGTAGCTTGCCATCTTTTTCGACTTCCATGGTGAATCTGATGGCTGGGTGTATGGAATTGATGTGGTCGAGAAATTGGTCTAGAGCAGGCCGGCCATGTGGCCAGATGACAAAAGTGTCGGGCGTAGAGTGGCAGTCTGGATGGCGTCAGTCTCAAATTTCTCCATGAAGATGTTGGCTACAACCGGAGATAGGGGGGAGCCCATTGGGGTGCCCTCAGTTTGCTTGTAGAAAGTTCCATTCCAGGTGAAGTATGTATTGGTCAAGCAGTGTCTCACCAGGGGTGGTACCCCAGCATTCAGTCCTTGATGAACCAAGTCTTCAATGATTGCGATGGTGTCAGGTACAGGAACCTTGGTGAATAAGGAAACCACATCAAAACTGACAAGCAGG
This sequence comes from Lethenteron reissneri, assembly GCF_015708825.2. NCBI lineage: Eukaryota > Metazoa > Chordata > Hyperoartia > Petromyzontiformes > Petromyzontidae > Lethenteron > Lethenteron reissneri. Next base: position 562,378 of record NW_026891738.1, read on the forward strand.
TCGTCTGGGGACAGGGCAATCCCCTTGATTGTCGATACCAGGTCAGTAGAGTTTAGTACCGCAGAGGTGGTTTTTCCAGTGAAAGGCCGTAGGATTTCAGACAAAAAACGAGCCAATTTATAGGTGGGGGAGTTGATAGTAGAGACAATGGGACGAAGAGGTGTGTCGCGGCATCTCTTCAGAAAGGTGAGACTCAATTAACTTAACTGATTGTGTTCACGTTTACGGTGACTTTCAGACCGCGTTCCACTCACTGGCATTGTATTCTCCGCAGGGAATGGATTCTTTGCTCCGCTGCAAGTTTTTCCCCCACGACTCACCCATTGACACGACGGTCAATGGTACAGTGTATAATAACAAATAGTATAACATTTATATGCTTAATACAATGTACAAAGTAATATATAGCATCGTAATTGTATAGTAAACATATTGCAGTGTGATACACATTAGGGTGGGTACAATAATAGTGTTATATTAAAATGTATAAGGTGGTTTATAGCAATACAGTATATAATTTAATGTTGGGTTTATCTATGACAGTATATAGTACGGTGTATGCTCGTGTGATGTAAGAGAATAAAGTTTAGATGGAAGCATATTATATAATTTTTACGTAGAATTGTAATGTATTACTTGCTGTTAGTAACTCAGCTTATTGTAGAGTATAGTAAATATACTGATGGTGCTATGCAGTTTATACTTTAGTTTTTATGTAGTTTATACTTTAGTTTTTCTACGTGGTTGTTTAGTAACTGCAGCTACATACTATTAACATTCCTTTCCTTTGTTAATGCTACTCCCTGCACCCTCCCTGGTGCTGCTGATCCTGCATAATGCATGGGCATAATATGACTTTAATACCCCCCCGCCCACCTCCTACGCATTTCCCATGAATATGCTAAATTCCTCTTGATATGCACATTCTTTTTGTTAAGGCGCTCTTCCACCTCCAACCCAGCTTATATATAAGCTCCTAGCTTGGCAGTGTCTCATTCTTCACCTGAAGACGGCTGCTTGCGTTGTAGCCGAAACGTCGTGAGAATTATTTTATTTTATTATGTTTTATTTTTGATTATTTTATTACTTCCCTTCTACGTGACTTTACCGAAAGAACCAAGAAGATGAATCCCTGCAGTCACGAAAGCTTTAAATCGAAATATATGGATAGCTTTAGTTTGGTAGATGTCAGCACCAATGATTGGTGGAAAACCCACCACAGCCACACTCGCTGCCCACCACTTACATTTACATTTTCTGCTGACATTTGGGCTACGCCCATCTAAAACCTTTACAAAATGTTTGCCTTTAGAAGCTAACCCCTCTTTTCCTGATGACGACCGCTTGTGTTTCGATCGAAACGTCGTAGTTTTTAGTTATTTTTTTGTTATTTTCTTTGGAACTATCTACGTGACTTTACCGTAAGACCCAAATAATATGAATTCCTGCAGTCACAAAAGCTTTAAGTCAAAATTGTAATCGTATTATGTATTCATGAATTTATATTTATTTTCGTTGTAAAGAATGTTATGCCTATCATAATTGCTATTCCCAACTTCAAAGTGGATTACACATTCGAAAAAAAACACTTAATACAGAATTAGGGAGACTGCAGTCAAAACATAATTGTTAATATGATACTATAGTTATGATGAGCTTACAAGCAGATGTACACATTTTTTAATTTAAAGAAGAGTATGCCATTATGTGCCAGCACGCAGATAGCAAGTTACATAAAAAATGGTGATACCATTGGTGCTGCCATTAACCAACCTAAACATCAGCTCACCACCTGCATGAGGCAAGGACTAAAGGCCCGTGCTCTTAAGTCCAGTACCACAAGTGACGGCACATGCATAATAACCGTCATGGTTGGTCATGTGATGATAATCAATGTATACAAGCCCCCGAAAAAGAAATGTCCATCACCACTTCAGCAGCCACTACAATGGATAATGTACTGTACATTACATTATCACATAGGGATAATGTAATGTACAATATCACATTGGGATAATGTAATGTGATGTCCAATACATTATCCCTATGCGATCGGTTGACCCCAGTGTGATTGTAGCTTTGAGAAGTGCCTAAGACCACCCTACTCTCGCGCAGGGGCACACAGTGTGTGCGTGTGTGGCCTTAACTCACTCTGGCACAAAGAGCGTTGGCTTTCAGATCAAGATGGCATCACGGTCAAAGCTCTTGATACCACCACACCTTAGTACCACCACTTTTAACCTCTACCAGATCCTGCAATTGCACAGTAGACACACGATCTCTAAGACCAGACCTCATAGTATTCCCCCATCTGTCAACTCCAAAAGCCGCACCACTTTTTCTATACATGAGCCGGTGTAGCATTGGCTAAGAACCGAGTTTTATCAACATTTGCATTGGGAACTGACATACAGCCAAAAACGTTCTCAATTGGAAAGTTGTTTTTTGAGGAAAAAAGTTTCGCCAAAGTGGCATGAGAACCACGTGTGGAGCTTGAGCACAGGAGCTGGGCAGGATTTATCCATTAGCTATGGTGCCATGGCTTAAGTGCTGATTGTTATAGCATGGTAAGTTAAAACACTTCACAATAGTCCCTTGAGAAATTTGGGCCCTTTGAAGGCTGAAATTTCGTACTGTTATATTCCAAATTTCAACATGCAACGGCTTAATCAATTTTAAAATATCGAAATTGTATGTTTATTAAATTTTTATTATGAAAAACGTAGATAAGCATGGTAGGTATAAGGAATTAATTTATTTTATATTTCTCACAGATGTTTGACATTAAAATAGGTGATGAACTTTGATTATTTGTCTGAATATCTTTTTTATGCTATGATTATAAACAACATTTAATATTCAATTGAATTATAAATTGATTCGTATTATTGTTAAATGTTGTATTACTAATTAAGAATGGTCTATGTGTGTATTGAAGGCTATGTCTGAAGAGGAGGAACACAACATTAAAGCTGAGGATGGGCTTGCCAAAGTACTTACAGACTTAGGTCTTAATACAACTTTTTGGATTCCAAAACTACGAGATATGTTGGCTATCACCAATGTACAAGCCTTGCAAAATTTTGGCCCTGAGAAATTTGAAATCATAAAACCACATTGCCGGCATTCATGGGAGATAACGGCATTGTGTAAGTTAGCGGAAATGTCGGGCAATGAAGTTGTTTTAAAACAATCACAAGAATCTGAGTCAATTGGAAATGAACAGAAGCAAGATGCATCAACAAAGCAGCATCCAGAACAAATCCATCAAAAAAGATTAATTCACAGTGGTGAGGCCAACATAGAGTCGGAGACAGAGCAGCAAATGGAATTGAAAGGAGCAAAAGAAACCCCATTGTGGGATGGCAGCCATTCAAATGATATGGCAAACACTTCTCTAAAGCAGTTCGATTTAGCAGACATTTCAAATTTACGTGGGACTATTTCACATCTAAGTCTTTTACAAAATGCATCTAAAGGACTTGCTTTGGAGGGGGTATATCTAACTGGTCAAATAAAGGATATGTTAAAGAAAAGAGACAAACTCTTAAACATCCCAATGTCGTTTTATCTTGCTGGCCCAGTACATCAGCCAATGATAAAGAAACAAGAGTTTTCATCATCTGAAGAGGAAAAAATATTTGAGACAGCAGTGGAAATAATGGGATTCAATACCATAACGACAGAAGAAGGTTTCCCACAGACTTTGATTAAACAAATCACCTCGCAGCACAACAAGGCATTACACACCGATGAAAAGCAAGAAAAAAATCCCACGGATACCTGCATTCATAGCACCAAATACCTGTACCTACCACTTGCCTCAGGAAATCTTGACTTTAATCAACTAAAGCTCTCTGATGAGGCGTTGGAGGAATTACAAAGCATTGAAAAAACTTTAAAAAACGTCAACGAGTCTTTTAAGACACGCGTGCTAAGCAGCAGGTTAGGAAGTTTTTTTGAAAACTTTGGCTCTCATGCCCATACAGGCACTGTCCACTTTGGTGGGATATTTAAGTGGAAAGCATCAGCAGAGGGCATCAGCTCCGATGAGGAAAAGGAAGAAAGAATTATGCTATCAGAGGCAGTGGAAATGTATTCCACTTCAGCCTACAACAGCAGTGGCAGTGCAGGTGGTGTGAGCATGATGGCATCCGAATTTACAACGGAATTTTCTGAAAAATACAATTCTACACTTCTTAGTAAGGTGACATTTTCCGTAGGCACAATAGGTGGATCACCTGGCATTTGTTCTCTTCAACAATGGAGAACTGGCATTGTATCCAACACCAAGACATGGTCTGTCATTGATCTAGGCACATCATTGGTTCCAGTGTGGGACATTGTCAAGTTTAACCACAAGGATGATTTTCAAAATACTTTGATAGCTAGCAGGCTCAAGGAGGCATACACACTTTTGACAAACCAAAATCTAAATTTTTGTCTTGAGGATATATTTGTCTCTGCTAATGCTAAAGCCAGGTCAGTGATGCAAGATATTAAACATTGGCAAGAATCCGACATGGAAAATAATTTAGAAAAGATACTTCATTTGAAACAGACGTTATATGATGAAACGAAAAGCAATTTTACTTGGATAAACACCTGTTTGTCTCACCCAGCCCTCCAATCATTTTTTTCAAATCTTGTTACAGCACCTGCCAAAACGGTGAAAATCACAAAGCTTATGCGGTCTATTATGGAGCCAAACAGCTGTGAAGTTGACAGCTTTCCACAATTCGCCTCCGTTATGCAGTGGCTTAATGAGTATGAAGGAGTCCCTACTCAATTATCTGACTTCAAATATCTCGTGAACATCTTAACAAACGCAAAAGAAGATTTAAAAGTTGACTTTTCACCAACTTATTCAAAAATACTTGAAAAAAGAAACAAAGAAATCACACATGCATTTAATTCATTCTGTCAATCACTGAGAACATCAAAACTCATCGAACAAGAGCTACTCATCATTTCAGTCACTTCTGCTGTTGGCTACTGTGTAAAAGAAAAACGATTTCAGCATCCCCTGAATTACGACAACATTGATCATCTTCAACGTGCACTAGAGTCAGCTTACGGAGAGTACACAAGACTGATGCAACAAGACAAATCCAGAGCTCAGGCATACGTTTTACGGACAGGTTTGTCTAATGCACGGACTCCTGCCGAAAAGCGAAAACAATTAGATTTAATGAGATCCCAGGTCGAAACAATAATTTGTGCTAAAGTTTCCCATGTGATAAAATGCAGTGAAATAAGGCCAACTGACTGGAATAAAATTTATATGATGCTGGAATCCATTATCGCTGGAACTTTCAAAGACCAAACATGTAGTTCAAAGAAAGAATGTACGATACAAAATGCAGGAATTTTTTCCAAGGGGGAGGGGAAAGAGGACACTTATTCAAGGCAAGAAGAATTACAAAATAAACCATCTATTCAACCACGAAAAAATGATGAAGAGTTAATCAATCTGCTTGAAAGACTCGCACTGATCAAATACTACCCTAAGAAATTACACACAAGTGATGTATGTGTTATCAACAGGTCTCCAATTCAAACTAACCCAGATCCATGCAGAGAACAAGAACTTGCTCTTTCTTATCTGCAAAAACTGATAATGATTGACTATCGAGCAAGATGTGTTAGTTTTCAGTGTGAAAATCTAAACACAGACAATTTAATCAACTTATCGCAATCCACGTATACAAATAAAAGCCCTAATAGTGATAACTTCTTTTCTGATGATAATGATGATGACGTAATAAATAACAGCGATGGGCCTAGGACAAACACTGAAACCCACATTCACCCTATGGACTTACAAATGGCAATATTCCATTGTGGAGACAATTTTGTAAGGCAGTATATTTACACCAAACTGTCATTCATCCAGTTCGCACTTCCGCTTTTAGTTCCAAATCCTTGTCGTTCAGAAATAGAATTCCCTATATGGTCATTCAGACAGATTAAAAAAAGCTGGAAATACCATGATGCATCTACCAAAAAATGGCAATCTAAAAACTGTGCAATCATTGATGCGAATACTGCACTCGTGTCCTTCATAAGATTTGGTGAATCACCTGCATCGAAATCTCAGATGCTGAACTCTCTGCTCGGCAAGCAAAAGCATGGCGTTTTCTTTCATAGGCACTGCCGAGGCAGCAGCAGGAATGGTCAACTAATGAAAGGAGTTGCAGAGATCGCCTGGTATCTTCCAGGTGGGAAGGACGATGATGTATTTAAAGATTGCATAGCATTCACTAATCTCCACGGAGATGCAAGAGAACACAAAACACAGGTGAAATTTTTACATGAGATGTCGTCTATAAATGTGATATTACTGTCAGATGGTGATCGCAATGAAGAAGGCAAACGTATGTTAGACGAATGTTTGAGTTCTCCAAAGCCGCTAATTTGCCTCTGTGTTGACAAAATGAGAGTTTCCAGTGGAGTATCTGGAACAAACGCGAAAATTGCTGTCCAGAATCGAAATGAGGCTGAGTTCATTGATGAATTGACGTCAACACTCAATTATTTTTTAGACAATTCAAAAAGAAAAATTTACATCGAAGATTTTTCAGCTATTGCAAGACAGTATGGCTTCATTGTTGATGAAGATGATAAACAATGTAAAGAGGGAAAGGATTTGGCGAAAGATTTGCTGAGTCTTATAAGTGACAAGCCGCTGTGTTCCATAAAAGAGACATTTTTACCTCTTCAAGGGAAATTGTGGCAGTCGTGGTGCAAAAAAGACAAAGAATTGACTCGCATGAATGTGAAGGGGGGCGAAAGTGTTGAGGAATACAAAAGTAAAATTTCAATGGAAAAAAAACACATTAGGAAAGCACAGCTTGAAAAAGCATTTCCTCTTAACGAATTTATGAGATCATTGATTGAAATTTTGAACAAGAAGGCAGACACAGTAAAAACATACTTCCTGCATTGGCTACGCATATACTTAGATAATTTGTCTGCAGATCGCTTATCACAACTTCATCTCACTTATCATCAGGCCTGGACGGCAATAATAGAGTTGAAAAAACAAGGTTCTAACGCGAGTACCATTGCTAAAAAACAATCAGAGTTGGATAAAATATCAGAAGAACTTGATGCCTCTTCCTTTGGAATTGATCACGTTTTTCGGGAAGTTGGTCAGATCTACGAAGCTTCACAGACACCGCCATCAAGTGGCGAACTCCCGGCTACTTTGCCCAAGATTGCAGCAGAAATGATGATCTCTGGATTTCCTCTTGAACTCATGGATGGTGATGCTGCACATGTCCCTCTCATTTGGATTAGCTCAATCTTGGACAGAATCATTGATACAATTGGGAACGTGAAGCTGTTTGTTATCTCAATACTGGGAATACAGAGCAGTGGGAAGTCCACGCTACTCAATGCCATGTTTGGTCTCCAGTTTCCTGTTGGCAGTGGGAGATGCACCCGAGGAGCCTACATGCAGTTAGTGAAGGTGGATGCAAAGTTCAGTAAACAACTGGGATATGACTTCGTGCTGATAGTCGACACAGAAGGACTGCGTTCTGTAGAGCTGTCAAATGCAACACGTAGTCATGACAATGAGCTGGCAACGTTTGTGATTGGGCTAGGAAACATGACCGTGATCAACATTTTTGGAGAGAACCCTTCTGAAATGCAAGACATTCTACAAATTGCTGTGCAGGCGTTTTTGAGAATGAGGCAGGTGAAACTATCACCGAGCTGTGTGTTTGTCCATCAAAACGTAGGAGATGTGACTTCTCACGATAAGAACATGGAGGGAAGGAGACGCTTTCAGGAGAAACTCGATGAGATGACCCGCATGGCTGCAGACCAGGAGCAGTGCACTGTTGCATCATTTGACGCTGTGATCAGGTTTGACGTTAACTCTCAGATCCGTTACTTTGCTCATCTTTGGGAGGGAGACCCTCCGATGGCTCCGCCAAATCCAAGCTACTGCCAAAATATTAAAGACCTTAAAGAAATGTTACTTAGAAATGCGAAAAAAGAAAAAACAGTCAATGTCTTGAAGATATCAGAATTCAAAGCACGCATTAAGGATCTATGGACGGCTTTGCTAGCAGAAAACTTCGTTTTTAGCTTTAAGAACACAATCGAAATCGCAGCTTATACCAAATTGGAAGAAATGTATGGAAAATGGACTTGGGAACTCAGGAGTTATGTTCTTCAGCAGGAAAACAAACTTTATAACAGCATTGATAACAATACAGATGCAATGACACGATCACAGATTGAACGAAAAATTGCGTCAAACTATCAGGATATTAAGAATAAAATGGAAGAACATTTCAATAGCGCAGATGATGCAGAACTGTTGGTTCAATGGAAAGTTAAATTCGAAAAAGGATTTGAAACAGTGAAAGAAGAGCTAGTGTCTGATGCCTTCAAAAACTACTCTGCCCTGATGGCTCAAAAAGACAAAAAACGAAGTATCGATCTACAGAGATCAAGTTATGAAGATCATCTTATTAGAAAGAGCAAGGATTTGGCTTCAAAATTGAGAGACACAAATGTAAATGAAGCACAATGGGACAGGGCTTTTGATAAAATCTGGAAGGATTGGATTAAAGAGATTAAATACGGTATGACCAGCCCTGCAACACTTGATGTAGAAAAACTAATTGTAAACCTTCTTTACGACGTGTATGGGAGTCAAAGTCAACACTTAAATACAGTGATATTGAAAAACCATAAAGGGACAGAATTTGACGTTAATCAAAATGAACACATTATGATGAACGTGAAATGGCTTGGAACTTGGAGTCACCGTTTCAAAGATGAGGATACTGAGTCACTAAAAAAATTGATTTCTGACATAAAATTCAATGTCAAAAGCTGCATTTTGACCCAGGAGAAACATAAAACGAATTACAAACCATCCTACATATATGAAATTCTAAAGGTAATTAATACAGACGTAGAGAGATTTTCAAAATCCAATCAAAGATTTAAGCTCAAAGATAAGTTCAAAATTGATTTATCTGTCCACATATTGGCAGAGGTTACGGGGCGATTTCAGGAAATGCATGAGAATTTCCAGAGGGAAAACGACCCATTAGTATACTTCAGCAGGAAGAAAGACGAATACTTCAACAGCTTCAAAATCCGCTGCCAAGGCTCAACGTCCACAACAATTTTTGTGGATTTTTTGTGTAACAAACTGAAAACATCCATTCAACAGGCAGTTTATGATAAAGTTTGCATTGACATTGCAGGCAGGATGAAGTCCACATTTCCGGCATTCAACGGAAATCGATCAAAATTAGAAAACTACATTCTCATAGATTTAGCGAAGATGAAAGATTTTAAAGCATTTGATAAATATATTCACCATCCAAAAGAACACTTTCAGAAATACATTACAGAATGTGTCGAAGAGTATTGCAATGAAAATGATAATGAAATAATTCACGAGATGTTAAAGTCAAGTCTTGGAGATTCCACAGCTGCAATTACTCGTGCAATTAACAAAGCAACTGAAATTGTACAAGACAACGAGTATGATGCATCTTCATGGCTGGATACATTTTGCACACAGCTTGATGACGTCATCAAGCTCCCAAGACACACTTTGGACCAAAGCGACTGCAGCGAAATAACGGATATTGAATTTCTTAAAGAACAATTAACAGACGGACTGAAAACCGTGGCTCTAAGATTAAACGAACAATTTTCTTATGCATGCTTAAATGATTTAGAAGACGTTCAGAACAAACCTCACGAAATACTATTTCGGCAGCTATGTGGGTGCTGGGTGCAGTGCCCATTCTGTAAAGCCATCTGCACAAACACGATGTCCAATCATGACGGAGACCACAGTGTTTCCATTCACCGCCCACAGGCAGTGAGTGGAACACATTGGCATGAAACTGATAACTTTGTCACTGACATCTGCACTAGTTTAGTTGCAAGTAACTGCAGCTTAGTGCTTCCAGACAGAGAAATACCATATAAGGATTATCGTACAGCCGGGCCAGAATATGTTTGTTGGAGCATAACACCAGACTTAACCACACAGCCATATTGGAAATGGTTTGTCTGCAAGTTCAAGTCAGACTTAGAAAAGCGCTATAACCTAAAATTTTCAGCCCTGGGAAAAGTCCCATCAGATTGGGACTCTATTAAAGAAGATGATATTATTAAGGATTTAGAGAATCTGTAGGTTGATTAATGAAACTACAATTGAGCACCCTATGTCACAGATTAACTTATGAATATGTGGCTTTGTTTCAAACTCTACAGTCTTTCATTTTAAATATTTTTAATAACAACGAACACAATTCATCATCAAACAGCAATATCTCTAAAATGGCATGACATTTAACGATCGTTACATGCATGCATATGTACATACACTTAACTTGAGGCATTGTGGGTGTTATAATAATCTGATCACACTATGTAACGCAGTTTTTGTTCCTGTGTAGTAAGTGTTATTTTCTAATTGTTTATGGCTCAAAAGTACAGAAAATGGCTATTATTCCCCACAATATTGACATTGATATTTTGAAATTTACTTATTTTCAATGAGAAAACGGGAAAATTTGCCTTTTCGTTCACATAAAGTCAGAAAGAAACAACTTATGAATCAAAATTTACATGTATGTATACTAAAGTAATAAAAAATGACTACAAAGATTTGGAAGTGAGTAGTTTTCGAGATTATACTGTAAATCACTTTCAAGAATCAGCCCCCAAATGGTTCCCATCATGTCTCCCCCATCATGTTCTTGTTATACTGTCTTTGGTAGGAGCGTTCAATGTACAAAATATCCTTGTGAAAGCGCTTGCCTTCTCCCCTGAGTATGCTCCCATGTTCTCCTTCAATTTATCAAGATGAGCATCAAGGATATGGATTTTGAGGGACATCCTACAGCCCATTGTGTTGTGGTTCTTCACCAGAGTTTCAACCAGCTCCACATAGTTTTCGACCTTGTGATTGCTCAGGTATCCACGAATCACTGCGGCAAAGCTGTTCCAAGCCGCTTGCTCCTTACTTCTTGGGGAATTCATTGCACTCGTTTTATTTTTTTAAACAAATTTCATAACATAAAATCTTGAGCAACAATTATCCATCTTACTCTGCAGAGTTTTTTTGCATTGCTCGCAGGTGCAATGAGGTGTGCTGGGTTTGTCTTGATCCCCGACAGGCATGCCAAAATATGCCTTGTAGACCTCACACATCTTTGTAGATGCTTCCACAGAGCACATTTTCGCTCTTGTCTTTATAAATTGTCCGCAGACATAACAAAAATCCGTCTGTTGGACGCTTGCAGCCTCTTGATGCATCTCAGAAAAATGCAGATATGTATCCACTTAGGCAGCTGGAACTAAACTGAACTGATAGGCTTACAGCCCCTGTATTTATACTATTTATATTAATGGAAAGTTCTAGAATTTTCTAGAAGTTACTCCAAGTTTACTCAGTACTGTATCTATCTGGAATGTTCTGGAAAATAGGTAAATTTCAAAATATCAATGTCCTGGTCAAAAAAGCTAAGTTTTTGGAGAATAATAGCCATGTTCTGTACTTTGAGGCATAAACAATTAGGAAATACCATTTACTGCCCAGGAACAAAAAAATTATTATAGTGTTATCTCCCAATTACGTGAAATTTTTCGCGCAAAATTAATATATGCATGTTTTCAAGTAATCCATAAAGAAATATCTACAATCATTTCCAATGTGTTTATTCCTCTATACTCTTGTTTTGTTTAAACGTGCATTTTGTTTGTGATACACTTCAGCTAAATACGTGCTTAATATTAAATTGTGTTTCTACTTTACCATTTTTTATTGAAATCTAAAATCAATATTGCATGTTTTAATGGTAAGTTTGTGCTTCAAGTTCCCACAAATACTCACCAGCCTTGCGATATTCTTCTTCATGTTGGTGTCTGACCCCTATTTCATGAGGCAGAGCCTTCTCCCATGGGTACTCTCTTCTAGAGCTTTAATCAGCTGCCCATCCCCTCTAATGAATGCCCAAGACTGGTATTTTGCCTCTCACGATTGTTCCTTTCAGACTTTTATGTTCATCCAAAATTGCTTCAGTATGAGCATAATAATATATTTCCATGGGATAGCATATGGCCATTGGAAGTCAAATGCAAAGCTGAAAGTTCCAATATTATCAAGTATTCCGTTCTCAGCATGGATATCTGCCAAATATAACATTTAAGAAAATGTTGAAACATCTTTACCGGTAACTTCATCTTTTCTGCTTATTTCCTCTGCTGAATGCCATTTTGCCATTAAAATAATATCACCATAACGCACAATTAATTAGTTTTCTTTCCAATTATACGTTCAGACCCACCAATAACACATATCTGAGTAAATACAACACAATTGCAGCAAGCCTCGGGGTACTGTAAATCCATAATGTGAACAAATGCTTCCAATGACTGGAATGGCACCACATGGGACACGCAAATTAGCTGGGTTTACAAGGCTCATAGAATTTACTAAATTAAACAACATTGTACTGATCAACACCATTCACCCCCACAAACCATCAAGAAGATCAACGTAGCACTCATGTTGTGGTGCATTTCACTACTGTACTGACGATACACGAATGTCAAACCATTTTCAGTCAACTAAGAAGAGTGGATATTTATCTGGGCAGACATTGGAAGTGACGGTTGCTTAATAATGATGATGGTCAAAATCAAACTGAGAAAGAATTTCAGGGAAAAGAGCACGAAGGCGAAATATGACTTGGACAAGCTCCAGAGCCGACAGATGAAGGCAGAAAATTAAGCAATGATTTGAATAAGGTTTGCAGCATGACTAATGTTAGCGCTACATTAAGTTACGGATGATGCCATGTAATATTTCAATAAAGGGCCAAAATATGTTATTAACAAGGCTCGGGAGTTAAAACAGGCCTGCGTGACTAAGGGGGGCAAGTGCCGAAGTGATTAGTCATGGAATTTGAAATCCAAGAGACCTGTTGGAGAAGACGAAAGAATGATAAAGCACACACTAAACAGCCCTGTCAAAACTGGCAATGTAAACAAATACAAAATAAGGTAAAAATCTGTGCAATTCATTCAATTATTTTTTTCTCGAAAGAAATAGAAGAAAGCTCTTGATACTGTTAGGAAACTCATCAAATAGAACCAGTCAAGTAAATCAGCAACATAAGAAATATTTAGCAACTTCTTTGCAAAGAGTAACACAAATTTACGCGATCGAACCCAAAACAACTCTATTATGGAAGATATTGGTCGCAAAGGCATACGTGTTAAACTGAGTAACACAAACAGGCAGCCAAGATGACTCCCTACAATATCAATATTGCTGAAATGATGTGCTTCCAAAATGTCGTGTCGCTGATGGGATGTGCAAAAACATTTGTTGAATGTTCATGTTGAGGTTCAGATATTGGAGAAATGTGTATTGTGACCCTATTGATTTTAAAACTTTTATTCGATTAATGATGTTATGATACAAAGTAGACAATTGACAGTAAGGTTGGCAGCATGCTGTGAAATATTTGTCTAAGATCAGAGGAACTTATTAACCACATTTTCTAGGGCACAGTCGAAGTTAAGAGAGGTTGGCCAATTATCAACAACGTGCCTAAGACGTAAATATCAAATGCATACATGTAGATCACAAGAGACTGATGAAGGTGGAATCGGTTGATATTACTGGCACACCTAAAACACCACAAGTTAAATAAACAAAATTAACATTCTTAGTCTTCAACCCTTATGCACTCTATATCTCTGACCTCTGTTTGTGCTATGAAAAAGTGACGTTATCACAAATAATCTGTTTTATATAAAAATGTGTATTTATGGCAGTGCTATTGCTTTTTTAAGCTAAACGTTCAGTAACTGATGATAATGACGATAACAGCATTTTCATACGTGGACATATAATCGCACAGTTTGGTAAATGTGAAGAAATAATAACAGTTTTGCATACAATCAATACAATTTCTTCGTTGGATGCATCGAAGTCAATATGCTGTATCACTTGAGGGGAGGACTTAGGTGATATCCAGATAAGCGTATTAGCAAATATTGTCCACGCTGCCTACTCATCTTTCTTTCCTCCATATCCATTGTATGTTATTGCAAGGTCTACATTATTTTTAACACCACAATTCGCATAGCATGAAGATGGTTTTACAAAGGAAAAAACTGCATATTAAGTGTAACATATCATAAAAATCAATGGACAAAAGCAAACAACTTTAAAATGTAAATGCTGAGTGGAAGCCGGATCAACAAAACGACTAATGCAGAGGTCCTATAAATACCAACGAATAGGCTGAGATCAATAAGTAGAACAACCCATCATCATCTGGGCATTGTTTGGAATCCAGGCGGCAGGAAGATCTCACTTTGAAGGGATATGGAAGGCGATGAAGAAAACGACATGGATGGATTCATAAGAGCAACGAATAAAAGTGGCATCATTGCTGACGAATGCTTCAGAAGGGTGGACGAGAGGAAAGATCAAGTTCTACAACTGCCAACCGCTACCAAAAACAACACAAATGATTGACATTTGATATAATTATTTTACACGAAGCTTCATATTTTACATTAACAACTTTAAGTTATTTACATCCGTTGCCAATTTGGTCATTGTAGAAAAGGTGCATGAGCAATTGGGAGTCGTTCTGGAATTTGAGTTGTTATTTTCGATCGCATGCAACTTTATATATACATAAAGATGATACAATCTGAATACAATACAGGAATATATAGCGCATCTTTAAGTCATATTTGTGAAGTGGAATGTTGGCATAGTGCTTTGCTATCTACCATATGATATTTGTTATCTGTGTATCTTATATTTTTGGGGAATAAGAATGTGATTTAAATAATATGGTTGGTATTCCAACAACCAATGAACTAAGGATTGTTTGGATGTCGCATTTTTTTTGGTTAAGCTAATCTGGATTGGGTAATGTTAATAATGCTGAAGGGGTCACCGTTATTTTTATTAATACTTGTTTGTATGTTCTAGAGCATTAGCATGATATAGTGGCTGTGCAACTAGATAGAAAACATATCAGTTTAAGATAATGTTTTCAAAGTCACAATAAAATGTTTTATTGGGGTCATAACTCTCGGTTTAATCAATACATTTATAAGAATTAAGGATTCAATTATTTTGTGCTTTAATGAAAGCAGATTTTCAAAGTGGTGAACAAGACAAACACGAAATACAAAACACACCAAGGGAAAATTGAAAAAAATGAGACGATCAAGATAGTGACCATACGGCAATGAATGTGAGAGACGTTGGGTTCTGTTTTGCTAAAAAGGTCGCACCAAGAGTTGTATTCTACTTGCATTGTTCTTCGAGTTCAATTGCCTTGCTTTTTAAATAATCCACACGGTCAGGTTTAAGAATCCGCATTACTTGTAAGTCTAAATCAAGGATTGTGTATTTATTAGAACAATTATTCAAGGAGCAAAAAAATGCAGAGAGTAGATTTTACCTCTCCCTCCACGAGCCACTAAGGCCCAATGGTGGTTGTTGTAAAGAAGCCCGATGGTTCACTGAGGTTTTGCGTAGTTCTTAGCCACTTAAATCAGGTGACTTGGGATTATACTTATCCCTTACCGAGTATTAACGACTCATTGGAGGCGTAAGCAGCATCAATTTGCATTCGTTCATTCATTTCTCAATCCACTTGTTCTGGTGAGGTTCGCGGCGGCATGTTGAGTAGGGCAGTCCAGACCTTCCTTTCCCTGGCGATGGGCTCCAGCACTACTATGCACTCCACTACTATACACTACATTACCATGCGCCTATATACACAACACTATACTCTACACTATACACTGCTATACACTACACTACACATTGCTAAACACTACAAATATATGTGTAATAAAGGATTCTGCAGGCGGTGTAGGTCTCCGTTTGTCCTTTATTGGGTTCTTGTCTCGCACCCCGCGGCGTCCACGGTCGGACCCGCGCCTCTTCTGCCGTGCACCCCGCGCACGCTTCGTGTGCCCTGCACACCCCGCAGCCACACCGCTGCTCCGTGTGCCCCCGCGCACTCCACTAACTCCTCACACTCCGCTAGCTCCTTACACTCCGCTAGCTCCTTACACTCCGCTAGCTACGGCTACCCCACGTACACCGCTGGCCGACGGTGCCGTGGACTCCGACCACGTGGCAAATGGCGCCACTCCTCCGCCACCGCCCAGCGTGGCTTTCCCCTATTTCCACTCTCTTCCAACTCCCAGATCTCTTCCGGCTCTCTCCCTATATCCTCCCTATCACGTGACCCTGATCCCTCCTTCCTGTACTGCCCCCGTCTCCGCCCCCGCTCACCCCGACTCCCATTGGAGCCGAGGTGAGCGGTGGCTCCTCCCACATGCTCCGTGTACCAGGCTCCGCCCCCCCAATACTCCGGCCCGCGTGAGTGGCGCAGAGGCCAGCACCCACCCTGTTCTTGCTCGCATTACATGACCCCCCCCCCCCCCTGATGAAAAACCCAGCCGTCCCCGGCTGCAATAGAACAATAATAATGCGAGCAACAACATGACAATCATGTATCACAAGACAAACGGAGATTATAACAACAACAATTAACGAAAGGGAAGGGACTTAGAATGAGTGCGGCTCGCCGGCCCGTCCCGTACAGGGGGCGGCCCCCGCACAGACTGTGACCGTGACAGGGTTCTAGGAGCGGTGGGATCGGAACCGCCCGTCGCTGTTGGAGGCCTGGCAATTCCAGCGTCCCGTTCCCCAGAGAGGCCTGTCGTCGGAGCCTCCCGCAACTGCCTCCGTGGCGGGGTTGGAGGGCAGCGGGGCCAAGCGTCCCCGTCACCGTGATAGGCCCACCCGGAGCAGAAATCACTGTGTCCGGCTGGATCACAGCCGGTCCGTCTACAGAAGGTATGACAGGCGCGCTTGCAGGTTGAACAGGCAAAGTCAGTAGCGCGTCGGTCGCAACAGACACCGGCAAGGCAACATTAGGAGATTACGCATCCATCCACGGGGCCACGTAGGGTTTCAATCGAGACGTATGAATGTACCAGCGCCACGATCCGAACCGAACACGTGCGGACTGCGGACTAGGGACCTCAATAAGCACAACCGGCCCCTGCCACAGTTTGTGCAACTTAGGGGAGGTCCCCACCGGTACCTGTGGGCATTGCAGCCAGGCCATGTCCCCCACTCGCCAGGGGGACTCACAATTCGAGCGCCGTGCGCAACGTTCGTTCCGGGCCTGGGTCTAAGCGGTAGCCAATCGGGCCCCCTCCTGCGCCTGTGCCACGCGACGAACGGCGTCCCCAATATAACAGGATCCTTCGCCCCCGTGCGCAGCTGCACTTCCACCGGCGGCATATTCTCGCGGCCGTACATCAAAAAGAAAGGTGAGTACCCCGTCGACGCATGTGGCGTCATCCGGTAAGCGGACAGCACCCCAGGGATATGCAAATCCCAATCAGCCTGCTTTTCGCTAACCGTATGACAGAGCATGATCGACAGGGTCCGATTCAACCGTTCAACCATCCCATCCGTTTGCGGGTGATAGGGAGACGTTCGAACCTTCTTGGTCCCCAGTGCAGCACACACCTCGCCCAATAGTTTGGAAGAAAAATTCCGCCCTTGGTCCGTGAGCAACCTTTCCGGTGCCCCTTTGTCCATTACGTATCCGAACAGGAACGCCTCCGTGATAGATGCCGCCGACTGGTCGGGTAAGGGCCAGGCCATCGGCCAGCAGGAAAGATATTCCACCCCGACCAACAAAAATGTATTCCCCCGAGCGGACGGCGGAAAGGGCCCCAAAATATCCAACGCCACCAACTCGTTAATCCGAGACACCTGTATGGACTGCACTGGGGGAACATATGGGTGTTTAGGTGGCTTCCGCCGGGCACAGTCGAAGCACGCCTGAATGTGCCCGACGACATCAGTCATCATGCCATGCCAGAAATAATCCCGCTGCAACGTCAACAAGGTTTTCGGCACCCCGAGATGTAACAACTTCTCAGAGTGCAGAGTCCGAATCAACTCATATAGCAACGACGACGGCACAACAAGACGTCAGCGATCGTGCAACCCTTCCCTCCACATCAACAAACCATCCTGGAGAGCAGCTCCCGGCGTCCCATCGGACAGCGGTCCACCTTTCTCCTTCGCAGCCCGACCCCGCAAGGCCCCCAGCGACTCATCGAGCAATTGCTCGCGAACCCATACCGAACGTGGTAAATTCAACACCCCATCAGCCTGTTCCGGGCCCGCGGGTGCCTCAGGCACCTCCACAGCGGACCTAACAGGCCGAGGGGGTAGCGGAACCCACATACACCTATTCGTGCCCGAAGCGCAAGCACAAGGGGACCCCTGCGGCAGAGTGCGTCCACGTTCGCGTGACGCGAACCTTTACGATACTGAATCTCAAACGAAAATTCCGGCAGGGTTTCTAACCATCGTGCCAATTGGCCAGACGGCTGGTCAACCCTCATGGAATATTGCTAAGCCGCATGGTCCGTGCGCACAATAAACGTACGGCCGTATAGATACGGCCGATATTGGCGAAGAAAATGCACAATAGCCAATAGTTCATGGCGAGTAAAGCAGTCTCCGCCGGAGACAACACGCGGCTACCGTACGCTACCACGCGTTCGACGCCGCTCTTGGACTGGGACAGAATGGCCCCAATCCCGGTGTCACTCGCGTCAGTATCCAGAATAAAGGGCCGAGTAAAATCTGGATAGTCCAACGTCGGTGCCGACGCCAACCGATTGCGTAGGCCCTGAAACGCCGCCTCCTCCATCGGTCCCCAGCTGAACCTCCGGCCCTTCGCCGTAAGGAGGTGCAATGGCCTGGCGATCGTGGAAAAGTTTGGATTGAACCTGCGGTAATATGAAGCGAACCCAACGAACCGACGCACGTCCCCCACTGTGGCCGGAGTCGGCCAGTTTTGGCCACACGCCGTCTTCTCAGGGTCCATGGCCACCCCGTCCGAGCTGACTATGTGGCCCAAATAGCGCACTGATCGATGCAACAGGTGACACTTTTTGGGCTTAAATTTCAAATTGGCGGAACGCATCCTAGCAAACACCGTGTCCAATCTCCGCAGATGTTCCTCAAACGTGCGGCTGAAGACGATAACATCATCTAAATATATCAAACACGTGTCCCACTGCAGACCCGTCAACACGAGCTCCATCAGCCACTGGAACGTCACGGGGGCGGCGTTCAAGCCCATAGGAAGACAATTAAACTGAAATAAGCCCTGCGGCGTACGGAAAGCCGTGTTTTCCCTCGAGGACTCGTCCAAGGGAAGTTGCCAGAATCCCGACGAGAGATCAAGAGTAGAGAAAAAATTCGCCCCAGACAAGGCATCGAGGGAATCATCCATACGCGGCAGGGGGTACGCGTCCGCAACCGACACCTTATTTAAATTGCAAAAATCGACACAAAATCGCAATTTCCCATCCTTTTTCTTCTGGACGGGGAAATAATGTCAGCGGCCAGCATATCCTCCACTGCGCCGCGAACATAATCCCGCTCCATCGGACTCAACCGATGCGGGTTCATCCGAATCGGAGCGGCATCCCCCGTATCAATATGGTGGGAGAGCAAAGAGGTGCGTCCCAAATCGAAATTGTCCGAACTAAAGACGTCGGAATACCTTCCCAACAGCGCGCGAAGCACGGACCGTTGGTCCCCAGTCAAGGATGCATTTTTCCGGCACAACTTGGCAATCCATCGATCATCATGTGCCGTGGAGGCCGAGACCCCCCCTACTAGGCCCCGGCTGCCCCGATCGTCATGGGCCGTGAAAGCAGTCGTAGCGTGAGCCAAAACCGTTCCGGCCGGTACAACAACATTATCCGCGCTCCCATTCAACACTTGTAAAAACGGAGGCTGACCCGGCCGGACAATCGTCTGTGCCCCGACCAGCGTCAAGCCACCCGTTATAGCAGTGGACGGCGACAACAACACACCCACCGCACCCTCGATTCCAGGCACTGGTTTCCGATACCGCAACGGAATAAGCATCTGCGAGCCAGGTGGAATATCAACCGATACCTCGGACAGCGCCTGCACCTGGCGGTCAGGAGCGGACTGGCCCCAGGGTGACGGCAAGAAAAAATAATTTCGACCCCCCGGTAATTCGATACAATTGTGATCCACCCTAATTTGAATGGGCATCTTAGCCAGGAAATCGGTCCTCAACAAACAGGGCACCACGAGGGACCTAGAAATCAACACCGTCCCTGAAGCCAAAACACCCCCAACCGATATACTAACGTCCATCTGACCCACAATGCCCATACATCCCCCGTTCGCCACTATGCAAGAGTCGTAAACCGGTCGCACCCGCCCCGGCGGAATGGTCGCGGACGCACCCGAGTCCACTAAAATGCGCACGTCGACCCCTTGGATCGAACCCGGCACAGTCGACGACCCAGTAGCGGCCGCAACCACCCTCCGTGCCAATTTCCGCCACTGCGTCAGCGAGCGACGCGGATTACTCAGCGCCCCCCCGCTAGTAATGCCACCCGGACCGCGTAGCGATGGTGATGCATGAGATGACAGGCCTTGCCGGGTGTCTGATGCGTACCGACTTGCCTGTCGTGGGTGATCTTGCCGCGTCGCGTCCGTGGCCGGGGCCTCCTGCTGGAGCGGCGGCCGAGAGCGAGCCCAACACTCCGTGGCGAAGTGCCCCCGACGGCCGCAGTGGAAGCACAACAAGTCGGCTCGTCGAGCAGCACCCCCTCTGTCTTTCACCGATCTAGATCAGTTAGACAAGACACTCTACAAATCACACTTATCTTTGAGTGCAACAATGTCCACATCGGATTGGGAACATGTAGACAAAATGACTGCTTCTTCAGCTGCCGCTATGTCGACCAAATGTAAGGACAACTTGATTTCCAAATTCAACCGCCTCTCAAACAAGAAACCGGACCGACACATTGAAAAGCTAGACGTTAACAAAGTCGTAATTAATCGCAGTAACAGTGCTATTTCTGAAGGTCTGAAATCCGTTTAAGCTAAAGGACTAAACTTTGCAGTCACACCTAGACACATACCAGTTAATGATATAATTGCGAGAGTAGATGTAGCTCTCAAGGGCCTGAGTCACATAGCTGCAGACGTAGCAAGATCTGAAATCTCTACAACCCTCAAAAACGCTAAGATGCCAGCTAGCAACATCAGCAAAGATGAGCGTTTTGAATTAGCTCAATTAAAAAAGAGGGATGACATTGTCATCCTCTCAGCCGACAAAGGCAATGCCACTGTCATCATGGACAAAACAGAATACAACAACAAAATACAAGAACTACTCAACGATGGCAGCTATACAAAAATAAAAAGAGACCCCACCAACAGCCTCGTCTCTAAAACCAACCAAATCATTTCTGATTCAACCGCATTAATTGATCAGACCAAACAGTTCTCGTTGAAACCTTCTGCAGCCAGGCCACCAAGATTATACGGCTTGCCAAAGATACATAAAGAAGATACACCTCTTTGTCCCATTGTCTCTACTATCAACTCCCCCACCTATAAACTGGCTCGTTTTTTGTCTGAAATCCGATTGCCTTTCACTGGAAAAACCACCTCTGCGGTACTAAACTCCACTGACCTGGTATCGACAATCAAGGGGATTTGCCTGTCCCCAGACGATCTGCTTGTCAGTTTTGATGTGGTTTCCTTATTCACCAAAGTTCCTGTATCTGACACCATCGCAATCATTGAAGACTTGGTTCATCAAGGACTAAATGCTGGGGTACCCCCCCTGGTGAGACACTGCTTAACCAATACATACTTAACCTGGAATGGAACTTTCAATAAGCAATCTGAGGGCACCCCAATGGGCTCCCCCCTATCTCCGGTTGTAGCCAACGTCTTCATGGAGAAATTTGAGACTGACGCCATCCAGACTGCCACTCTATGTCCGACCTTATGGAAGAGGTACGTAGATGACACTTTTGTCATCTGGCCACATGGCCGGCCTGCTCTAGACCAATTTCTCGACCACATCAATTCCATACATCCAGCCATCAGATTCACCATGGAAATCGAAAAAGATGACAAGCTACCCTTTTGGATGTCCTAATTAAAAGGAGACCTGATGGTTCAATGGGCCACTCTGTCTACAGGAAAGCCACCCATACGGATGCTTACCTAAAACCGGATTCCCACCACCATCCATCCCAGAAGAATTCCCTCATCAAGACTTTATACCATAGAGCCCAATGCATTTCCGACCATGAACACATTTCCAGTGAACTCAAACACGTACGCCAAGCTCTTAAGGCCAATGGTTACTCCGACTACACAATCCGCAAGGCCATCACTCCAACCACCAAGAAGGATCCTGTTGAGGAACCTTTCAAGACCATCACCTTACCCTACATTGCTGGGGTCACAAAAAAGATCTCCAAAATCCCGATTAAACACAAGATCCAGGTCCGATTCAACACAGTACATAACATCCGTGATCTGGTCCCGTCTGTAAAAGATGTGGTTCCAGACATACAGTACCCTGGCGTCTACAAACTAAGTTGCCTCTGTGGTAGCAGTTACATTGGAGAAACCAAACGACATGTCTCGGACAGCATCCGTGAACATAAAGCAGACTTGAAACACGGTATGACAAACACCTCAGCCGTGGCAGATCACTGTTACAATTCAGTGGGCTCACATGATATTGATTTCTCCAAGACAGAGGTTCTCTGCAAGCCATCTGGCTACCATGAGAGATTCGTTCATGAGGCGATCTACATATACAAACACAGAGACAATTTCAACCGAGAAGATGGATTCCGGCTTAGCAATCATTGGAGGGACGTAATAAACCATTTCGGATCTTAACTGATTGTGTTCACGTTTACGGTGACTTTCAGACCGCGTTCCACTCACCGGCATTGTATTCTCCGCAGGGAATGGATTCTTTGCTCTGCTGCAATTTTCCCCCACTACTCACCCATTGACACGACGGTCAATGGTACAGTGTATAATAACAAATAGTATAATATTTATATGCTTAATACAATGTACAAAGTAATATATAGTATCGTAATTGTATGGTAAATATATAGCAGTGTGATACACATTAGGGTGGGTAGAATAAGACATAGTGTTTTATTAAAATGTATAAGGTATAGGGTGGTTTATAGCAATACAGTATATAATTTAATGTTGGGTTTGTCTATGGCAGTATATAGTAGGGTGTAGACTCGTGTGATGTAAGAGAATAAAGTTTCGATGGAAGCATATTATATATATATAATTCTTTTTTACGACGTAGAATTGTCATGTATTACTTACTGTTAGTAACTCAGCTTATTGTAGAGTATATTTAGTATACTGATGATAATATGTAGTTTATACTTTAGTTGTTTACGTGTTGGTTTTAGTTACTGCAGCAGCATACTATTAACACTCCTTCCCCTCATTAATGCTACCCTTACCCCCTCCCTTTGATGCTGCTAATCCTGCATAATGCACGGGCATAAATAGTACTATTCACATACCCTCATTTCCCATATCACATACCTGCATTTCCCATATCCCCTCCCTTTGATGCTGCTAATCCTGCATAATGCATGGGCAGATGCAGTACTAATCACAAACCTGCATTTCCCAACAATATGCTAAATTCCTATTGATATGCATATTCTTTTGTTAAGGCTCCCCTTTTCTTCCCCCCTTCAAACCCAGCTTATATACATGTGTAATGCGGGCGTAAAAGGCCTCGCGGATATGACGTAACAGGGGGGAGGAGTTGGGTCACGTGGGGAGATGGGAGAGCTCTTAAGGGCAGGAACCGGAAGAGACAGTGGGAGAGTGTAAGAATAATAACAGGAGGAGGCCACGCAGGGCAGGGTGTGGAAGGTGGCGTGATTACCACAGAACGGACTCGGCGCTGTTGGCCAGCGGTGTCCGGGCACGGGAAGAGACGGAGAGCCGCAGTGGGGCTGCGGAGAGAGAGCAGCGGAGAGGCTGCAGACCGGGCGGAGAGGCTGAGAGGAAAGCCAGCAGCGGAGCTGCATCGGGAACCAGGGAAAGGCTACGTGAGCGACGGCAGCAGACGAGCTGCCGGGCGGGAGGTGGAGAAAGCTCTGAGCGAGGCGCCGTGCGGGGCGAAGTTGTACGAACCCAAATAAAGGACAACGGAGACAGACACAGTGGAAGAGTCCTTTATTACACTGGTGTCAGAAGTGAAACGGCATGTCAAAACAGCTCAGAAGAAAGAATATCCCTGCACCATCGTCTGCTACATCTTCCGACGGTGACGACCTTCCTCAGGCAGTGGACCTGCCTGCGATGGAGGAAGACATCCGAGCGGGAACGAGTGCTGGTCCGGGAGTGCAAGAGGTCGCCGCGTCGGAAGATCCGCCCGTGCCGGAGGACGCTGACCGACGGTGGGAGCAGATGGCGGCACAGCTGGAGACCTTGAAGACCGTATTGGCGCAACTGTGCGACCTCGTCACGCCGGCGACGGCGTCGGGGAGGCCCGGGGGTGATCGGCAGGCCGCGGCCTTGCCTGCGCTGCCAGCGCCCTCTGCCACGCGGCACGAAGACGCCATCTTGGGCGTGGCAGGGGAAGAACTGCGGGAAGCCGCCATCTTGCGCCCTCCGCGGCGGGGGGCTGCCATCTTGGACACGCGGCGGTGCGACGCCATTTTGAATATGCCACGCGACGAGTCGCCTGCGGAGGACGGCGCAGCGAGGAGCCGCAGCCGTCACTTGACAACCGTCAAAGAATTTTCCATCGGTGGCGACTGGAGTGCTTTCGCCTGCAGATTTTTAGCAGCGGTGCGCTCCGCCAGGTGGACCGACGCGGAGGCCCTGGAAGTTTTGCCAACTCTTCTCGACGACGAGTCGGTCCGATTTTTCCGTTCCATTAAGGCCGAGAAAAAGAAGATGTTGAGAGGGGTTTTTGACGAGATGGCGGATGCTTACGAGCCACCTGATGATGCTCATCGCCGATTCGTTCAACGCCAGCGGGCACCTGAAGAGTCGCCGGTGGCATGCAGGGGTGCTGTCTTGGAATTGGCCATGGCCGCATACCCAGAGACGGAGCCTGACCTACTGGAACCCCTGATTTTGGGCAAGATGCTCGAGCTGTCTAGGGATTTGGGGATCCCTATGCCGGTGTGTGGCCATGAGAAGCTGACATCCCGGGCAGCCGCAAAGTGTCTGGATGCCCAGTTTAATCTACGCCGCTGGAAGCAAGTGACAGCGTGGACGGGGGGGCCCATCGTCGAAGGAGGTGCCGTGGGTTGGGATCCCAAGAAGGCGGTGTACGTTCATGATGGGAGGGGCCCGCAGGAGCTGACAGCCGCCTCTGTGCAGTGGTCAGCCCGCGGTGGACCGGGGCCGCGATCTGCGCCGCCGACGCGAGAGCGTCGGGATGGGGGGACTGAGGTGCGTCGTAACGACGTCGAGTGCTTCCGCTGCGGTCGTAAGGGCCATTACGCCAGGGACTGCTGGGCCCGTATCCCAGGACCTCCCCAGCAGGAGGCCTCGACAGCAGATGTGCCGCGGAAGGACCCTCCTGGACAGGCAAGTCGGTGCGCACCAGACACCCGGCAAGGCTTGACACCTCATTCATCACCATTGCCGCGCGGTGTTGTTATTAACGGGAGGCCACCGACTGGGCCATGTCGCTCGGTAACGCAGTGGCGTAAATTGGCACGGCAGGTTGTCGCGGCCGCTACCGGTTCGTCCACTGTACCGGGTTCTATACAGGGGGTTGATGTGCACATTTTAGTGGACTCCGGTGCGTCCACGACCATTATTTCTGATGTAATTTTCCATCCGTTGGACATCCTGCCGGAGGCCGTGCGTCCGGTTTACGATTCCTGCGTTGCGGCGAACGGGGGTAGTATGGGCATTGTGGGCCAGGTGGACGCTAATATTTCCATCGGTGGAGTGTCGGCCTCGGGAATTGTGTTAATCTCGAGGTCCCTTGCGGTTCCGTGTTTATTGGGGACTGATTTTCTGGCCAAAATGCCCATTCTGATAAGAGTTAATCAAAATTGTATCGAATTACCGGGGGGTCGAAAAATTACATTTCTTCCGTCGCCCTGGGGACGACCTGCTCCGGTCTGCCAGGTGCAGGCGCTGTCCGAGGTATCTGTTGACATTCCACCTGGCTCACAGATGCTTATCCCCTTGCGATATCGGAAACCTGTGCCTGGTCGGGAGGGAGCAACTGGGGTTTTGTTGTCGCCGTCCGCTACAATAACGGGCGGATTGGCGCTTGTGGGGGCGCAAACTATTATCCGGCCGGACCAGCAGCCATTTTTGCAGGTGCTAAATGGGAGTACAGAAAATGTTTGCGTGCCGGCTGGAACGGTCGTGGCATATGCCACTACGGCGTTTACGGCCCAGGACCATCTGGGCCGCCGGGATATGGTTGCCGGAGTTTCGGGCCCTGCGGCCCCAGATGACCGCTGGATCGCCGAATTATGCGGGGAAAATTCTTCTCTTTCTAGGGAACAGCGTTCCGCGCTTCGCGCGCTATTGTTAAGCTATTCCGATGTGTTTTGCTCTGACGATCTGGACTTGGGACGCACCTCCCTGCTTTCCCATCATATTGACACAGGGGACGCTGCGCCCATTCGGTTGAACTCACATCGGATGAGTTCGGCGGAGCGAGACCATGTTCGAGGAGCAGTGGATGACATGTTGGCTGCGGACATAATATCTCCATCTAACAGCCCATGGGGTGCGCCTGTTGTCTTGGTTAAAAAGAAAGATGGGAAATTGCGATTTTGTGTTGATTTTCGCAAATTGAATAAAATATCCGTGGCGGATGCGTACCCCCTGCCGCGTATGGACGATTCCCTCGATGCCTTGTCGGGGGCGAAGTTCTTTTCGACGCTGGATCTCTCATCGGGATTCTGGCAGCATCCCCTCGATGAGTCCTCACGGGAAAAGACTGCTTTCCGTACGCCGCAGGGGTTATTTCAAATTAATTGTCTTCCGATGGGCTTGAATGCTGCCCCCGCCACATTTCAGAGGTTAATGGAACTGGTATTAACGGGATTGCAGTGGGAGACATGTCTAATATATTTAGACGATATTATCGTCTTCAGTCGCACATTTGACGAACATTTACTGAGGTTGGAGGCGATGTTCGGCAGAATGCGCTCTGCCAATCTGAAATTTAAACCTGAAAAATGTCACCTACTGCAACGGTCCGTACGCTATTTGGGACATATAGTCAGTGCGGAAGGGGTGGCCACGGATCCAGAGAAGACGGCGTGCGTCCGTGACTGGCCAACCCCGGCTACGGTGGGGGATGTGCGTCGTTTTTTGGGGTTTGCCTCATATTATCGTAGATTCGTTCCCAATTTCGCAACGATCGCGAGGCCTCTGCTCCTCCTTACGGGTAAAGGACGAAAATTTGGTTGGGGACCGCCGGAGGAGGCGGCGTTTAAAGGCCTGCGCGATCGGTTGGCCACGGCTCCGACGTTGGACTATCCCGATTTTGATCAACCCTTCATTCTGGATACGGACGCGAGTGACACGGCATTGGGGCAGAGCTGTCACAGTCCAAAGGCGGTGTGGAGCGCGTGGTGGCATACGGTAGCCGGGTTCTGTCCCCGGCTGAAACCCGCTACTGCGTCACTCGCCGGGAACTTTTGGCTATTGTCTTTTTTCTCCGCCAATTTCGACCATATCTCTACGGCCGTTCGTTTATTGTGCGCACGGATCATGCGGCTTTACAATATGCTCTGAAGGTGGACCAACCATCTGGCCAGCTGGCACGATGGTTGGACACGCTGCAGGAGTTTTCCTTCCAAATTCAACATCGGAAGGGGGTGCATCACGCGAATGCGGACGCGCTCTCTAGGTTTCCGCAGCGATCCCCTTGCGCGTGCGCGTCGGGGACGCATAGGTGTACGCCGATCCAGCAGCCCCCTCGGCCTGTTGCGTTGGCGGTCGAGGTGCCTGAGGCTCCGGTGGGGCCAGGACCGGCCGATGGGATTTTGAACCTTCCACGGGCTGTATGGATTTGTGAACAAATGCTGGACGACTAATTGGGGACCCTGCGGAGTCGGGCTGCGAAAGGGGGGGGGGGGGACCGGTTTCCGGGGGGATGCCGGGGACCGCTCTCCGCGACGGACTGCTGATGTGGAGGGATGGATTACAGGAACGCTGGCGTCTTGTTGTACCGGCGTCATTGCGGTACGAACTGATTAGGACTCTGCATTGCGACACGCTTTTACACCTGGGGGTGCAGAAGACCTTATTGACGTTGCAGCGAGATTACTTTTGGCACGGCATGACGACGGATGTCGTCGGGCACGTTCGCGCGTGTCCCGAATGTGCCCGGCGGAAGCCGCCTAAACACCCATATGTGCTGCCAATACAGTCTATTCAAGTGTCTCGGGTTAACGAGTTGGTGGCGTTGGTATTTTGGGACCTTTCCCGCCATCCACTAAAGGTAATAAATACTTGTTAGTTGGGGTGGAGTACCTCTCCCACTGGCCGAAGGCCTGGCCCTTGCCCGACCAGTCGGCGGCGTCCATTACGGACGCCTTTCTATTCGGATACGTCATGGACAAGGGGGCGCCGGAGAGGCTGCTCACGAATCAGGGCCGAAATTTTTCTTCAAAATTGTTGGGGGAGGTGTGTGCGGCTCTGGGAACTAAAAAGATCCGGACATCTCCCTACCACCCGCAGACGGATGGCATGGTTGAACGGCTAAATCGGACTCTGTCCGCCATGCTGTGTCACACGGTTAATGAAAAACAAGCGGATTGGGATTTGCATATCCCTGGGGTACTCTCGGCATACCGGATGACGCCTCATGCGTCTACAGGATATTCACCGTTTTTTCTTATGTACGGCCGCGTAAACGTGCCGCCGATGGATGTGCAGTTGGGAACAGGGGTGAGGGGACCTATTAAGCCTCTCCCTGATTACATTCAGGACGCGGTTCGCCGCGTCACTGAGGCGCGGGAGGGGGCCCGCATGGCTACGGCCAAAACCCAGGCCCGAAACGAACGGTGCGCTCGACGCTCGGGAGGGAAGTGCCCCTGGAAGGTGAGGGACATGGCCTGGCTGCATTGCCCGCAGGTGAGGGCAGGGACCTCCCCTAAATTGCATAAACCATGGAAAGGGCCTGTTAGGCTCATCGAGTTTCCCAACCCGCAGTCCGCACGTGTTCGGTTCGGATCTCAGCGCTGGTACGTCCATACGTCTCGCTTGAAACCATACGTGGCCCCTAAACCGGATGCGTCATCTCCTGATGTTGCCTTGCCGGTGTCTGTTGCTGCCGACGCACCCTTGCCTGTGCCTGTTGACCCTGCAAGAGCGCCTGTCGTGCTTTCTACAGACAAACCGGCCGTGACACTGCAGGAGACAGGGGACTCTGCCCTGGGTGGGCCTACCACGGCTGCGGGGACACCGAGCCCCGCCGCCCTTCCAACCCCACCACAGACATGCTCGCGGGACACCCCGGACTCTGGTCCTTCGGGGAAACGGGACCTTGGCGTTGGCGGGCCTCCAATAGCGACGGGCAATGTTGATCCTGTCGCTCCTAAAACCCCGTCACGTTCTCGGTCTACAGGGGGCCCGCCACTCGTCCGGGACGGGCCGGCGACCCGCATGCGGTCGAAGTCCCTTACTTTTCGTTAATTGATGTTGTTCATGTTCTTGTTATTATTGTTATATTCGTTGCGTTCTCCGTTGTCCATTCATGTCTGGTGGTTGGTGGTCGCTCGCATTACTTGTTCTTGTTTCAGCCGAGGACGGCTGGAATTTTCTCCACGGGGGAGGGTGGTGTAATGCGGGCGTAAACGGCCTCGCGGATATGACGTAACAGGGGGGAGGAGTTGGGTCACGTGGGGAGATGGGAGAGCTCTTAAGGGCAGGAACTGGAAGAGACAGGGGGAGAGTGTAAGAATAATAACGGGAGGAGGCCACGCAGGGCAGGGTGTGGAAGGTGGCGTGATTACCACAGAACGGACTCGGCGCCGTTGGCCAGCGGTGTCCGGGCACGAGAAGAGACGGAGAGCCGCAGTGGGGCTGCGGAGAGAGAGCAGCGGAGAGGCTGCAGACCGGGTGGAGAGGCTGAGAGGAAAGCCAGCAGCGGAGCTGCATCGGGAACCAGGAAAAGGCTACGTGAGCGACGGCAGCAGACGAGCTGCCGGGCGGGAGGTGGAGAAAGCTCTGAGCGAGGCGCCGTGCGGGGCGAAGTTGTACGAACCCAAATAAAGGACAACGGAGACAGACACAGTGGAAGAGTCCTTTATTACACATGCTCCAAGCACGTGTGCTGTTTCATTCAGACGCTGTCGCCTCGACAGACCTGGTTTTCACCTGAGGACGGCTACTTGCGTTGTGGCCGAAACGTCGTGAGAGTTATTTTATTATGTTTTATTTTTATTATTTTATTCCCTTCTACGTGACCTTACCGAAAAAACCAAGAAGATGTTCTTACTTACTTCTTACTTACTTACTCATGACCATAGGTGAGGGTGGGATTGCAGATCGATCTGTAAACCACGAGCTTTGTTCGAGAACTCAGCTCCCACTTCACTACCACAAAATGGTACAGTGCCCGCAACACTGCGGGCGCTGCACCAATCTGCAGGCCGCTATCACGCTCCCACTCACCATCACTCGCGATAAAGCCCCTGTGGTACTTAAACTTCTCCACTAAGGGAAGCTGTTCCCCCGTCACCTGGAGAGACCAAAGCACCGTCTCCCAGGAGTGAACCATGACCCAGATTTGGAGGTACTAATCCTCATCCCAGATAATTTACACTCGACATTCAACCATTCAAGTGCATGCTAGAGATCACAGACTGACGGGGCAAAGAGGTCAACGTCATCTGCAAAAAGAAGCGATGCCACCTCCATGCCCCTGTACTGGATACTCTCCCTTCTCTACGCTTGCGAAACGTGGACCCCCCGAATGGAACATCTTCACCGGTTGGAAACATTTAGGCTGGCCTGCCTACGATCCATCCTGGCTTTAACAAGGCTGGATTGTGTGAGGAGCTCACAAATCATTTAAAGATGTGGGCAAAGTCCCATCGGTGAGCTCCTCCGGCAGGCAAGGCTGCGTTGGCTGGGCTATGTTACCCGCATGCCCAGCCACCGCATGCCTAATTTGCTTTTGTTCAGCCTGATCGAGGGGGCTAAACGGGCGCGGCACGGGCTAGAGAAGAGATGGAGTTATGTGGTACAGGAGGACGTGGAGCTGAGTGGACTTGCTGATGACTGGTACCAGCGGTGTAAAGATCGGCCTCTGTGGAGGAGGCTCATGAAAGACGCTGCGACTGGGCAGTTGGAGGCAGTCGCCCTCCAACAACAACGGAGGGTGGATGAGCGACGCTCACAACAACGAGCGAAGCACCGGGTAGATAAAACACAGAAAGTTGGCACAGTAGAGGGCACAGGTGGTGCATCGGCCAGTCATCTCAGTCAGTCGACCCGTGGCACCTCGGTCTGCCCCGCGACCTCCTGCCTGCGGGCGTTTGACACTTCACGTGGCCTCAAGATGCACATAGCCTGGCACAAGCGTCATGGTGACGTCACCACCACTTAGTGGCGAATGGCGGTTGTTGTTGTTTGTGTATGTGTGGGGAGCGGTATTGCAGCTACCAATCCGGCGACCCCAATTCGACTCACAATCGTGAACATTCTTAAACATTTATTTTATTTTATTCATGTTAATTAATATTATGTTGCATTTACTATACAGTATTTATTACAGCATCACAAATACATATAGATTATTTATTCTTAATTATGAGATAACAATGTTCCTTTTTTTTGTTAAACGACAAACACATTTAATACCCCTGTCCGTACGTGTATTTAAATTGCATGTTGTGTTCCGACTTACGAGCAGATCGACTTACGAACGGGTCTCATGAATGGAACCCATTAGCAAGTTAAAATGTATCATAGTTAAAATGTAGGCTTAGTTCTTTCTTCAAAATTACGGTGGTGAGCCGTAAATATAACTCTCAGATAACTGGCACATTTGATTACCCGACACCCTCCATTCCCCATGGATGCCGGATAGCGTAACTTCTATGGTATTTCTACAATTCAGAGTATTATATAAAAAAAACTGTTCAGGGCCACGTTGTCGGCAGCAGAGGGCAGTGCAGCATCATCCACAGACTTACGAACACCCTCACTCACGTACAAGCTGACGAACTATTCGACATACCAAAGCATCTCAGGGTCAAATCATGTTCGCAAGTCGAGGAAGGTGCGTGTATTGTTGCACCACGCTATTGCTGCCACGTCCCTGCCCCCCCCCCCCCGAGTGGTGAAGTATGGTCAAACCACCCCCACAACCCCCGCACGGCATGGGTAGGCCCTCATCCAGCAGTGACGTGAATGTTTAACACCTGATAGGAGGCTTTCGCGAAGCAATAACATCCATAATGCAGGTTTTTTTTGGGATTAGAAAGCATAAATATATAAATGTGTCATTAAACCCGCCACCATCTGACACAGCCAATTAGTGAGGTTTTTTATGGAAACAGAACGTGCCAATTCCTTCCTAGTACAGCACACTAGTGTGTTGGAGACCAAACCCACGATGTTGTGGATTTTTGAAATCCACAATATTGTGTTTACAGTGAGGGAAAAAAGTATTTGATCCCCTGCTGATTTTATACGTTTGCCCACTGACAAAGAAATGATCAGTCTATAATTTAATGGTAGGTTTATTTGAACAGTGAGAGACAGAATAACAACAACAAAATCCAGAAAAACGTATGTCAAAAATGTTGTAAATTGATTTGCATTTTAATGAGGGAAATAAGTATTTGACCCCCTCTCAATCAGAAAAATGTATGGCTCCCAGGTGTCTTTTATACAGGTAACGAGCTGAGATTAGGAGCACACTCTTAAAGGGAGTGCTCCTAATCTCAGCTTGTTACCTGTGTTGTGTGGTAGAAAAGGACGCTGAAGCCGGTGTGTCGGGGCTGACGCCAAACTGTTTATTTAGGGCTTACGCCTAACTCGGGGGAAGGGGTTAACACAACTGTTATTAACTAAGCTCCCCAGGGGAAGGGTACTGGGAGTTCCCTACACCCCACCTGGCTATCGGGCTCTTCCCACAGCACTGACCGAGGGTTCATCCAACTCGGCCAGCCGGGTAAAGTAGCCCTTTTGCCTGGCTCTCTACCCTCTATCCCGGAGCCCCCTACTCCCCTAACACTCACTCTCTCGATCCCTGGCAAAGACCTCGTCCACGTCACGGGTCTCCCCTCAAATACCCCGGGGGGCATGACGTCACTTTATCCTGACGGCATTCCCCCGAGGCGAGTGTGACCTGACGTCAGCACTCCACTCCTCAACATCACCCCCCCTCCCCATAAAAAAAATTCAGCCGACTCGGCTGCAACCCCCCTTATGAGCAGCCCTGATGATGACCGACGCTCATAACCCCAAAACGCGAACCCCGACCAGCTGCTAGAAGAACAGAACATTAGGGCAAGCTGGTGCAACACAAAGCGGGGCGTAGCCACCACCCGGCATGGCGAGTGGCGACGAGCGGGATGACCGCGGACGGTTGTGCCGTCCGTCAGCGTATGCGCCTGCCCCGCGAGCGCGTGCCCGCCGCTGGGCCGTTCCCACGCTCGGCGTCGGCCCATGGAGGTGGCGGGCCAGATGGTACGTGGCCAGGGCAAGGCGCCGTAGGTGATTCCTTTGGCGGCGGTGCAACAGGCGCCTCCAACGGTGGCCGACCGCTCCCTGCGGCGTCCATCCCGGTAACCGGCGGTGGTCCGGATGGAGACTGGGCCTCCACAAGGACCTCCCCCGGCGGGTCCACCGCCGGCGGCATCAACGGCGGTTGCTCTGGGGGCAAACAGGAGGGCAAGGCAATGGTGACATCCCCTCGACCCCCAGGACCCGGCCCATCGGACGCGTCCACTGCCGGCCGTCCCGGAATTGGGGGTGAATCAAGGAAGGTGGGCGGAACGACCCGCTTGAGCCGCGACGGGTGCACAGTCCAGTGGTGAAGGCCCAGCCGGATACGGACACACTGAGGCCGGCGGACACCAACTACCTCAACTGGGCCCTGCCATGGACGATGTAATTTAGGGGAGGTGCCCACTGGCACCTGAGGACAGTGCAGCCACGCCAACTGCCCCGCCTCCCATGACCGACCCCTCGCCTGATGTTTAGGCAAGCGCTCCGTGGCCACCTGGCAGCTGGCGGAGTTCTCCAAGGCCGCCTGACGTGCTTCGCACAGGCGATCAAGCGCGACCTTCATCAAAAGGGGAATGGAGAAACCCCTCTTCCTTGCCCCTGGGTCGAGTTGGACCAACACCGGGGGATCGGGTTCTCTCCCATACATAAAGTAAAATGGGGAGAACCCCATAGAGGCATCTGGGGCCATCCTGTATGCGGCCAGTACCCCTGGGATGAACAGGTCCCAGTCCGATTGGGACGTGCTCACGTGATGGCACAACATAGATGTGAGCGTACGGTTCAACCGTTCTACCATCCCGTCGGACTGGGGATGGTATGGCGAGGTGCGGACCTTCTTCGTCCCACGGAGGTCACAGACCTCCTTGAGTAATCGTGAAGAAAAATTCCGCCCTTGATCAGTTAAGAGTCGTTCTGGCGCCCCCTTATCGAGAATATATCCTTGTACAAATGCCTCCGTGATGGACGAGGCCGATTGGTCCCCCAAGGGCCACGCCATGGGCCAACGTGTGAGGTATTTCACCCCCACCAAGAGGTATTTGTGTCCCCGTTGGGATGCAGAGAAGGGCCCTAAGATATCGAGCGCCACAAGCTCATTTACACGAGAAACCCGGATGGACTGCAGCGGGGCCCGACCCTGACCAACTGGGGCATTCCTCCACGCACAGTCGTGGCAACCCTTCAAAATAAGCGCCACAACATTCTCCACACCCAGCCAATAGTAGTCCCGCTTAAGGGTCAACAGGGTCTTGTGGTAGCCGAGGTGCATAAGCTTCTCGTGAATGGCCCGGGTCAACTTACCTCGCAAGCCAATGGGCACCACCACGCAATACCATTCCAACTGAGCATCCCAATGCATGAGGAGGCCGTCATGAATGGCGATCTCCGGGGCAGCCGACGGATCCGAGCTCCAGGCCTTAGTCCCAACACGGCGTCGCGGCCTCAGCAGAGAGGAATCCTGCATCTGCATCTGGGACCATACCTCCCGGGGGAGCCCCAGGCCAAAATCCACAGGCAACGCCACCCCCGGCGCGGGCACCGTTTCAGCCGATGCGAACAACTTGGCCGCGGTATCCGCTGGGGCCTTACAGCGGCTGGAACCCAGGGTGCAGGCGCACTCGCCCTCCGGGGGCCGCCTGGAAAGGCCATCCGCATTCCCATGCAGAGTCCCGTCCTATGGATGACATCGAAAGGGTACTCCTGGAGCACCTCGAGCCAGCGGGACAGCTGACCCGAGGGCTGGTCAATTCGGAGGGAATATTGCAGGGCTGCATGGTCGGTCTGGACGTTAAACCGGCGACCGTACAGATATGGCCTGTATAATTGGACGAAGAAGACAATGGCCAGCAGCTCTCTCCTGGTCACACAGTACCGCTGCTCAGTGGGGGACAAAACGCGGCAACCATAGGCCACCACCCGTTCCACCCCGTCGACAACCTGAGCCAGGACAGCCCCGATGCCCATGTCGCTGGCGTCGGTGTCGAGGAGGAATGGCCGGGAGAAATCCGGGTACCCCAGAGGCGGCGCGTCCGCCAAGGCCGTACGAAGCGCCGCAAAAGCGGCCTCCTCCTCTTTCTCCCAGCAAAATTTCTGTCCTTTGGCAGAGAGTGCGTGCAGTGGCTTCGCAATGGTCGCAAAATTCCAGACGAACCGGCGATAGTATGATGCGAAGCCCACAAAGCTACGCACCTCAGCTACAGATGTAGGAGTCGGCCACGTCCGGACACAAGCAGTCTTTTCCGGATCCCTGGCCACACCTGACGCACTCACAATGTGGCCCAAATACTTCACCGATGGTTGCAGCAGATGGCATTTCTGGGGTTTGAATTTCAAGCCCGCGGCGCGCACTTTGGCGAACACTACCTCCAACTGCTGCAAGTGTTCGTCAAACGTACGACCAAAAACGATCACGTCATGCAAGTAAATTGAGCAAGACTCCCACTGCAGCCCTGCCAGGACCAATTCCATGAGGCGCTGAAAGGTAGCAGGGGCCGAATGAAGACCCATAGGAAGCCGATTGAATTGAAACATCCCCTGGGGTGTGCGGAACGCGGTCTTGGGTTAGGAGGCCTCATCCAGCGGCAACTGCCAAAAGCCCGAAAGCAAATCGAGGGTCAAAAAGAACCGCGCCCCCGAGAGCGCGTCAAGAGATTCATCCATACGAGGCAAAGGGTACGCATCGGCCACCGAAACCTTGTTTAACTTACGGAAGTCGATGCAGAATCGGAGACTCCCATCCCGTTTCTTGACTGGCACGATGGGGGCTCCCCAGGGGCGAGTGGAAGGGGAGATAATGTCCGCCGCCAACATGTCATCAACTGCGGAGCGGACATGATCTTTTTCCGCCGGGCTAAAGCGGTGTGAATTCAGCCGAATAGGGGCGGAGTCGCCCATGTCTATGTGATGTTCCAGGAGAGTGGTACGTCCTAGATCGAATTTACCCTGGGATCACTGAGCCACTGGCACTCCCTGGAGGACGAGACATTTTCGTTGCACAATGCATCTATTGATGATGCGTCGGTCCTCCCTTTGGGCAGCACGTCCGCCACAATCCCTCCCGGCGGCCAAGCGCTGTCGGCTGGAGGACCCTGGAACAACGACCGGCGAGGGCCCCAAATTCAGAACCTGTAAAAAGGGGTCCCGGCTCGCCGACACGGCCGTCACGGCACACACCAACCCATCGGACCTCGAGAAATTATTGGAGGGAGACAGGAGGACACCTGTCCCCGGGGACTTCAATTTCAACAGACTGCGCAGCCTGAGGGGTAGCAAGACTTGAGACCCGGGTGGAACGGTGACGGACATCGTGGTCAGGGCCCACATACTCACGGCCAAGGATGGCAACCCAGAGGGGGGTTGCAGAAAATGCAACCGCCCTCCCGACGGCATCTCCATGCACCCCTGGTCGACCCGGATCCGCACAGGCATCCTGGCCAAAAAATCCGTCCCCAGAAGGCATGGCACCGCCAAGGTTTTTGAGACCAGAATGGGCCCCACCAATTCAATGTCGCCGAGTGCGATGGAAGCGACGATGTGACCCACAATACCCAGGCTGCCCCCGTTCGCGGCCACACAAACCCACAAACCAGACACAGCGGGCAATCTGGGCCACCCAACCAACATGCCCGACCGCGCGGCCCACGAGCCCGACCCCCTCGAGATGACACCCTGAAGATAGACCCTAACCCCACTAGGTGCATGAGGTGAAGGGAGTGGCTGCGCGATTGATGCGTCGCCACTTGCCTGTGGGCGCGAAGGCCCAACCGTCGGAGACCCGGTGGCAGAAGGGGAGGCCTGCACGAAGGCCCCGGGGGCATTATTACAGCCCCGTTCGAAGTGGCCCTGCTGGCCACACCGGAAGCAGGTGACCTGCCCCATGCCTTGCGGACAAGGAGGTCCCGCCCGCCACCGCCTCTCCGTCCAGTGAGCAGTGGCGTCCCTCCCGTGGAGGTCGAAGGTGGCCACAGCTGCGAGGGTGGGGTGCGACCCCCGCCGTCGCCAGTAGCGGGACGCTCGCGCACGCCGCCAACCCGGCCGGGCATCACAGAGCGAGGTGAGCCTGCATGTTGTGCGCCACAGCCAGCGAAGTTATCTGGGCCTCCTCCGGGATGGACAACACGATGCCCAGATCAGCCGCGAGGGACAACAACCGGTCGAGGGCCAGGGAGTCCAAGCACTTCCCCTCCAGGTCGGGGTAGGCGGCCTGAGCCAGCGCTAGGAGCGCACACCTGAAGGCCAAGGGCGACTCCCCCTCCTCCCGCCGGCGCGTGGAAAACTTGTGGCGTGCCCTCGATGGCGGCTCAAACACCGCAGCCATCTGTCGACAAGCTGCCTGGAGCGTCGCCCTGTCAGCTGGCGGGATGCTTTGGTACGCCTGCAACGACCTGCCTAGACGCGCACGCGCGTCTAGGTAGGTCGGCCGAGCCCGCAGCGCCTCCTCCATGGGCCACCCCACCGACTCATAGGCGACCTCAAAACGGGCCTGGAAGTCGAGCCAGTCGCCCCTCTTCACGGTGAACGGCGCGACAGGGGGCAGCCGGAGCTGCTGCGGACCCCACCGCAACCCACTCGGCCGCCACTCACCTCCAGCCCCACCCAACGCCTTCCCCATGGCAGCAGTAGCGACGTCGGACCCCCGGGTCGCCTCCAGCCCTGCATCCAGCCGGGAAGACGCAGCGAGTTGCGGAGTGAGCCCCGCAGCCGCGCTCGTACCGGCGGCGCCGGCCGGCACCCTGGCACCCATAGGCACGGCCATGACAGCCGACATGGCGGCCGGCTCCGGCGTCGCACGTAACATGGCCGCCGGGTTGCGCGCGGCGCACAAAATGGCGGCCGGTTGAGCGCGTCACTTCCAAAATGGCG
This sequence comes from Lethenteron reissneri, assembly GCF_015708825.2. Taxonomy (NCBI): domain Eukaryota; kingdom Metazoa; phylum Chordata; class Hyperoartia; order Petromyzontiformes; family Petromyzontidae; genus Lethenteron; species Lethenteron reissneri. The sequence goes on from NW_026891738.1 coordinate 600,923, forward strand.
CCCAACTCCCGTGTCGTGCCCACTGATGAGCTGGCGCGAACTCCGGATTGGCCCGCGTGGGACCCCGTTGCCGGCGTGGGTGCGCGACTCCCCACCTCGGCCATGGTGATGACGAGCTGGCCCAGCGTGTGCTGGAGCAGCTCCAGCTGCTCCGCGATGGCCCACCACGCGTCCGGCGGTGGCGCGGCAGCTCCTGCATCCGCTGTCCCGTCCAGCTCCGGCCGAGCCGGCTAAATGGGGCGTTGTTCCGGGCCCCCGGCCCCCAGGATCGTCGCGAGGCCCTCCCCGACGTCCTCCTCCTCGTGAAATTGCGCCGCCAACGTGAGTCTCCGTCTCTTGCCGGGTCGTGACATAGCGGCGAGGGACGAAGCCACAGCTGACAGCAGTTGTTGAGGTGCATTTTATGACTCCGAGGCAGGTTGCTATTAGGGGCTCACGCCACGTTTATTTAAGGGCTTACGCCAAGTTGTTCAGGGCTTACGCCAGGTGGATAAGGCTTACGCCGAACCAGCACCCCCCTAGCCAATAACTCCCCAGGGGACAGGGTACTGGGATCCCTACACCCCGGCTAACTCGCCTCTCCACCCTGCCCTGGCCCGGGACCACCCCCAACCTCGGCCGGTCGGGCGGAGTAGGCTCCCCTAGCCTCGTGTGAGGATCGACTCCCCGAGTCCCCACTTCTACCCCCGACGAACCCCGGTTCCATCCCGGGTCCCCCTTTAAATACCCCCCTGGGGGCATGATGCCATCGTCCTCCACGGCCCGCCTGACGTCACGTCCCACGACGCCACTCTCTCCGAGGGCGCGCGTGACGTGATGTCACCCTCTACACCTCTACACTAGTAATGAATTGGCACGTTCTGTTTACGTTACAAACCTTACTAATTGGCTGTGTCGAATGATGGCGGGTTTAATGACACATTTATATATTTACAAAATCTATCCCAAAAAAAACCTGCATTATGGATGATATTGGTTCGCGAAAGCCTCCTACCAGGTGTTAAACGTTCACGTCACTTGCTGTGCGGGGGTTGTGGGGGTTGTTTGTTGTTTGACCATACTTCACCACTCGGGGGGGGGGGGAGCAGGGACGTGGCACAGCATTAGCGCGGCACAACAATACACGCACCCTCCTCGATTTGCGAACATGATTCGTCCCTGAGATGCTTTCGTACGTCGAATAGTTCGTCATGTGAGTGAGGGTGTTCGTAAGTCTGTTGATGCTGCTGCGCTGCCCTCTGCTGCTGACAACGTGGCCCTGAACAGTTTATTTTTATGAATACTCTGAATTGTATAAATACCGTAGAAGTTACGTTATCTGGCATCCATGGGGAATGGAGGGTGCCAGTTAATCAAATATGCGGTACGTTTGAAGTTAAAATGTAACTAAGCCTACATTTTAACTATGATGCAAGAAATTACGCACTCTTTTACACAGGTGCGGAGAGTATTCGACTTACGAACATGTTCCGTTCCTGAGACCTGTACATAAGTCGAACTGTTCGTAAGTAGGAACCCAACAATGCAATTTAAATACATGTACGGACAGGGGTGTTACATTTGTGTAGTTTAACAAATGAACAGGAACATTGCTATCTCAAAATTAATTTTAAAAATCATGTACATTTGTACGTAATGCTGTAATAAATACTGTATAGTTAATGCAACATAACATAAATTAACATGAATAGAAAAAAATTGTTACAAAAATTTCACAAGCGGGAATTTAATTGGGTTCCTGGGTTGGTAGCGCGGCGCTAACCGCTGATCTATCGTCGTTCCCCACACATACACACGGGGACATGCGCACACACTACACACAAAGACAACGACCAAGAGCCCCCATATAGCCTCCACAGACTGTAGGGGCATGTGCTGTTAGCGAGCACACACATACACAAACACGCACATACACACACACGTGCATGCACTACACACACACGCGTGTGCACACACATACACACACAAACGCTCACGCTCAGCGGGTTGGTGTGACTCATCTCGCGGAGGATCCCTCGGGTGAAAAAAATAGTTCACAAGCGCGAGTTCGCGTTCACCAGTTCACATAAAAATATATGAATGTCATTGAAGCTGCTTCCTAATTGTGGACGTTCGTAAGTGAGGACTGCCCGCAATCACGAGTGAGTTGTAGGGAACCTCCATTCAGCACGTGTAGCTGGCGTAGGCTTACTTGTGATGCGTCGCGAATATGATTACGCAGTCTGCAGCATATGGGAATCTAGGAAACCGTTTTGTATTGCATTTTACAGCTGTGATGGCTACTGGTAGCAGGGCTTGCTTATTTGTTTATAAGTGACGGCAAACGATGATCATGGAAAGGACCCCGGGTGTCACGCGCACAGCAGAGTACAGCGCACCCCCCTAATTTAGACGTGGGTGGACTCCTCGTGTGCCGTTCCGACTTTTTAGGTGCTTGTAACTCGCTACAACAGCCCATTAAAGGCTGCACAGTGTCTTTGTGTACGATGGGTGCTCGTGTTAATGAGCGTCATAGAGAGAAACTTTCACAGCCCATTTCATGAATGCATTTGCTTGGACGTGGTCCGTTAAGTTAGGCTCACACCCGTGGCGCGTATCTGCAAAAAAGTGCATATAGCCAGGGGGGGCAGCTGTGGCAGGATACACGGCAGCGTTATGCGGCGCATCGGGGCCCAATCGACCACAATGGGGCCACAGAATCAAAATGAAACGACGACTTGACACACTTCTCTTGAGATGTCAATTTATTGAAGATGCGTTCACTTGACACCAGGCGGAGAGCCCACCGAAGCAGCCCCAAGTCTCCCACGCATCTCCCCCGTATATACCAACACGAGGCCACGCCCCCCTTCTCGATCATTCTCGCTGACTCTGGACGCTTTCTCCACCGGCAGACTCCACCCTCCTCTTCCATTACCTGACCACGCCCCCTACTCGAACATTCCCGTAGCCACCAGTCCCTTCACACTCACAACTGACTCCCCTGTCATTACCTCCCAGGCCCACTTGTCCACTCACAGTAGAGCATGTAGGCTCCACTCTCATTACATAAAGATGAAATATTCGCCGTTTGGCGTTGTTCTCTCGTCTAACACTGAGACAATGCCATAAAGAAGATTGTATCTCTGGTCGAGGCCAATCCATTAAAAAGACAATGCATACATTATTATTATTTCTTTCATCCGAGCATGTTTGTTGCATTTTTTTCCACAAGTACTGATACAGACTTTGTGATGCCTTGCAAACTCTTCTTGGTTCTTTCGGTAAAGTCACGTAGAAGGGAAGTAATAAAATAACAATAATAAAACATAATAAAATAATTCTCACGACGTTTCGGCCACAACACAAGTAGCCGTCCTCAGGTGAAGACAGGTCTGTCGAGGCGACAGCGTCTAAAAGAAAACACCACCACGCTTGGAGCGTCTATTTAAGCTGGGTTGTAAGGGGGGGAATAATGCGCACTGACAAAATAATCTGCATATCAAGAGGAATTTAGCATATTTATGGGAAATGCAGGAATGCGATTAGTGCTATTTGTGAAATGCTAATCCTGCATAATGCCCATGCATTATGTAGGATTAGCAGCATCAAAGGGAGGGGGATAGGGGTAGCATTAATAAAGGGAAGGAATGTTAATAGTATGTAGCTGCAGTAACTAAACAACAACGTAAAACGCTAAAGTATAAACTACATAGTATTAAATTGTATACTGTATTACTATACACTACCCTATGTCTTAGAATAATACATAGTGTGATATTACACTATGTATTATTCTACCCACCCAACTGTATACCACACTGCTGTATATTCACTATACAATTTCGATACTATATATTACCTTCTACATTGTATTAAACATTACACTTTAATACTATTTATTATTAAACAATATGCTATACACTATACCATTGACCGTCGCGTGAACGGAGCAAAGAATCCATTCCCTGCGGAGAATACAAGATATATAGTCAATGTCAGTGAGTGGAACGCGGTCTGAAAGTCACCGTAAACGTGGACACAATCAGTTAAGATCCGAAATGGTTAATTACGTCCTTCCAATGATTGCTAAGCCGGAATCCATCGTCTCGGTTGAAATTGTCTCTGTGTTTGTATATGTATATGTGGATCGCCTCATGAACGAATCTCTCATGGTAGCCAGATGGCTTGCAGAGAACCTCTGTCTTGGAGAAGTCAATGTAACAGTGATCTGTCACGGCTGAGGTGTTTGTCCTACCGTGTTTCAAGTCTGCTTTATGTTCACGGATGTGGTCCGAGACATGTCGTTTGGTTTCTCCAATGTAACTGCTACCACAGAGGCAACTTAGTTGGAGACGCCAGGGTACTGTATGTCTGGAACCACATCTTTTACAGACGGGACCAGATCACGGATTTTATGTACTGTGTTGAATCGGACCTGGATCTTGTGTTTAATCAGGATTTTGAGATCTTTTTTGTGACCCCAGCAATGTAGGGTAAGGTGATGGTCTTGAGAGGCTCCTCAACAGGATCCTTCTTGATGGTTGGAGTGATGGCTTTGCGGATTGTGTAGTCGGAGTAACCATTAGCCTTAAGAGCTTGGCGTACGTGTTTGAGTTCACTGGCAATGTGTTCTTGGTCGGAAATGCATTGGGCTCTATGGTATAGAGTCTTGATGAGGGAATTCTTCTGGGATGGATGGTGGTGGGAATCCGGTTTTAGGTAAGCATCCGTATGGGTGGCTTTCCTGTAGACAGAGTGGCTCATTGAACCATCAGGTCTCCTTTTAATTAGGACATCTAAAAAGGGTAGCTTGCCATCTTTTTCGACTTCCATGGTGAATCTGATGGCTGGGTGTATGGAATTGATGTGGTCGAGAAATTGGTCTAGAGCAGGCCGGCCATGTGGCCAGATGACAAAAGTGTCATCTACGTACCTCTTCCATAAGGTCGGGCGTAGAGTGGCTGTCTGGATGGCGTCAGTCTCAAATTTCTCCATGAAGACGTTGGCTAAAACCGGATATAGGGGGGAGCCTATTGGGATGCCCTCAGTTTGCTTGTAGAAAGTTCCATTCCAGGTGAAGTATGTATTGGTTAAGCAGTGTCTCACCAGGGGGGGTACCCCAGCATTGAGTCCTTGGTGAACCAAGTTTTCAATGATTGCAATGGTGTCAGGTACAGGAACTTTGGTGAATAAGGAAACCACATCAAAACTGACAAGCAGGTCGTCTGGGGACAGGGCAATCCCCTTGATTGTCGATACCAGGTCAGTGGAGTTTAGTACCGCAGAGGTTGTTTTTCCAGTGAAAGGCCGTAGGATTTCAGACAAAAAACGAGCCAGTTTATAGGTGGGGGAGTTGATAGTAGAGACAATGGGACGAAGATGTGTATCTTCTTTATGTATTTTTGGCAAGCCGTATAATCTTGGTGGCCTGGCTGCAGAAGGTTTCAACGACAACTGTTTGGTCTGATCAATTAATGCAGTTGAATCAGAAATGATTTGCTTGGTTTTAGAGACGAGGCTGTTGGTGGTGGGGTCTCTTTTTATTTTTGTATAGCTGCCATCGTTGAGTAGTTCTTGAATTTTGTTGTTGTATTCTATTTTGTCCATGATGACAGTGGCATTGCCTTTGTCGGCTGAGAGGATGACAATGTCATCCCTCTTTTTTAATTGAGCTAATTCAAAACGCTCATCTTTGCTGATGTTGCTAGCTGGCATCTTAGCGTTTTTGAGGGTTGCAGAGATTTCAGATCTTGCTACGTCTGCAGCGATGTGACTCAGGCCCTTGAGAGCTACATCTACACTTGCAATTATATCATTAACTGGTATGTGGATAGGTGTGACTGCAAAGTTTAGTCCTTTAGCTTAAACGGATTTCAGACCTTCGGAAATAGAACTGTTACTGCGATTAATTACGACTTTGTTAACTTCTAGCTTTTCAATGTGTGGGTCCGGTTTCTTGTTTGAGAGGCGGTTGAATTTGGAAATCAAGTTGTCCTTACATTTGGTCGACATAGCGGCAGCTGAAGAGGCAGTCATTTTATCTACATGTTCCCAATCCGATGTGGACATTGTTGCACTCAAAGATAAGTGTGATTTGTAGAGTGTCTTGTCTAACTGATCTAGATCGGTGCGCGTAAGTCTGATTTTCTCTGAGATAAGTGCTAAGCTAGTTCTAGACAGAATTCGTTGAGCATTAGAAGAAGTTACAGCAGCAGATGTTAGTGTAAATGCGTTTGGTATTACCTTAGAGTCGCGGCATCTCTTCAGAAAGGTGAGAGACTCGATTATCTGAGCCTTCTTATCCCGGAGCTTGTTGAAGGATCTCAAAGTTATGTGGAATCCCTCCCCGTAGAGGCGGTTAAATTTCGATTTAAAGCTTTCGTGACTGCAGGGATTCATCTTCTTGGTTCTTTCGGTAAAGTCACGTAGAAGGGAAGTAATAAAATTATTTTAGACGCTGTCGCCTCGACAGACCTGTCTTCACCTGTGGACGGCTACTTGTGTTGTGGTCGAAACGTCGTGAGAATTATTTTATTATGTTTTATTTTTATTATTTTATTACTTCCCTTCTACGTGACTTTACCGAAAAAAACAAGAAGATGAATCCCTGCAGTCACGAAAGCTTTAAATCGAAATAATGCCTTGCAAAAGTTGCGCCTATTTGGTGTTTGAACTTCTTAACACAACTCGTTTCATTGTCAGAAAGGTTAAACATCCATCATATTTTCATCAACAAATCAAAAGTGTAAATTAACATAAAAAGAATATTCATTAAAAAAAATTACCTGCGGTCTACCATGGAACCAAGGCTGATTAACCTCACAGCTGTGGCTATCAGTAGCAACAGAGAGGCATGAAGTTATCGCGATCCACCAACCCCTTTTGAGTGATGGGGCCGTAATGAAAGGAAGACGAATGATAACTACGTTGTGAGTAATGTACCTTAAAAATATTGTATTTATAAACTGTCACTGTGAGAACTGTCTTCCTCTAAACCCAATACACGGGTGCAACTAAAATAATTTGAAATAAATGTAATGACAATTGAGCCTGCTTGCGGTGTGAGGGGACTAATGGCCACGGGAGGTAATGACAGGGGAGTCAGCTGTGAGTGTGAAGGGACTGGTGGCCATGGGAGGTAATGACAGGGGGAGTCAGTTGTTAGAGTGAAGGGACTGGTGGCCACAGGAGGTAATGACAGGGGAGTCAGCTGTGAGTGTGAAGGGACTGGTAGCTACGGGAATGTTCGAGAAGGGAGCGTGGTCAGGTGACGGAATAGGAAGGTGGAGTCTGCTGGTGGAGCGATCGTCCAGATCCAGCGAGAATGAACGAGAAGGGGGGCGTGGCCTCGTGTTGGTATATAAGAGGTTAGATGAGTGGGAGACTCCGGGCTGCTGTGTTGGGAATCTTCGCCTGATGTCAAGTGAACGCGTCTTCAGTAAAGCGCCATCTCAAGAGAAGTGTGTGAAATCGTCGTTACAGATGGATGTATTTCTCGCCTGTATATGGGTCAACAAAATCCGCGGCTATTTCAGGGAAAAAATGAGTCGGGAGAAAGTATGGGGTGCCCAGAGTTGTATCTTGCAAAGCCACCCATTCCGTTTAAATCGGTGGTTGCGCTGTAACAGGGTATATTGAATCCAAGACAAAATGAATGATAACTTATATTAATGTGCTGTAGGCCCATGCACGGAGCATTGGGCATGGCATTGCCCACATAAGGAATAGTGGAACGGGAATCGATGGATTACACTGGTCTACCATTTTTATACATCGCCTGCTTCAGAGATTAAACGTGCTGTTTGTTATGGATTTCTACGTACTGAATTCTATTATGACAAAAAAACCTGACTGGCTACTGTTCCCAAGATATTCAAGTTTTTTTTTACATTTTACGTATATGTATATTGTGTTAATAGTAGAGTTTTACTCATAAATTGTAAACCTATTGTCGGTCTGTTCATCTGTTTATGGTCGCTTTATATGATGTCACCCGTCCTGTCCATGTAACACTTAAAAAAATCAGCAAAATATATTATAAAACAAAAGGCAAAAAATATATGATTACGTATATTTGGCATGACTCTTGTATTCAATATTAATGATCCAAGAGTCGAACGTTTATATCTTGATCGAAAGAGACGATTTGTTGATCAAAACATCCCACAGCCGGCCGCCCCTTGACGCTAATTGGCCAACCCTGAGCATTAACATATGTTATCATTCATTCTGTCGCGGAATCGTTATGTCCTGTTACAGGTGCTGACTTGAACGACCACAGCCTCATTGCAGTCACTGTCCCATACCCTCCCACGTGATGCGGGAGTTCTGCACGGGAGAGGAGGAGGGGTGAGGGGAAGGCCCCTCCCTCCTCTCCCAGCTTGCTTGTCATTGGTGGGTTGGGTGGAGGGAGCTGATTGGGCACGAGTGACTGGGAAGGAGAGGAGCCATGGTGAGAGTGGGGGAGGAGCCATTAGCTCCAGCCTGCTTGTCATTGGTGGGTTGAGAAGAGGGAAGTCAGTGGGCATGAGTGACAGGGGAGAGGAGGAGCCCCAGTGAGAGAGAGAGAAAGACAGGAGGGGAGGAGCCACTCGCTCCAGCATGCTTGTCATTGGTGGGTTTGGGAGTGGCAGGTGATTGGGGCATGAGTGACAGGGGAGGGGAGGAGCCATAGAGAGAGTGGAGGGGAGGAGCCATCCGCTCCAGACTGCTTGTCATTGCTAGATGAGGGAGAGGGAGGTGACAGGTGCATGATTAACAGGGGAGGGGGCCCCACAAAGAAAGACACAGGTTATGAGGAGCCAGGAGGAGGGAGGAGAGACTCTTGGTGGCAGTGTCACACGACTTAGTCGATTCCAAGTATCACTTGCCAATTAATGGGATTGCCACTATATCGATATTTTCAAGATTGCTGCCCGATCAACTGTGAGCTGGCTACCGGATCGACTGAGCTGAATCTATACAATTATCTTCGAATCACGATCCACAGTGACCAAATATGGGCAAAGACACGCCCCCCTTCGGCCGCCACCACGCCTTGCTTCCTTCCATATATATGGGAGGTAAATGTCTGATCGGGTGTCAGATCTCGTCAGTCTCTTACAGCGACCGCAAGAGCTGCAGGCCTGACGCCAGGTGGAAGCCTGCCCCTTCACCTGAAAAAGCAAGCGGTGGTGGATTGTGGGTTGACCCCGTGGGTCTGGCACGAAGCCTGCTGAGCCTGGAGGTGCTGAGAAAGTGGCGGTTGGCAGTGTAGTCGATGATGGTCGTTTGGGTCAGATGGCATAAAAATATGAATGCGTCGTTAATCCCGCCAACACCCGACAGAGCCAATTAGTGAAGTTTGTCACGTAAATAGAACATGGCCAGTTCGTTACTGGTATAACACTAGCGTATAGTGTAGTGTATAGCGTAGTACAGCACACCGATGTGTTGGAGAGCAAAGCCACAACATTTACAATCTGGGTAACGTGACGTTTCGCCAGTAATTACAACTCGCTTCATCAGGCGACAGCCAGATTTGTGGAGAAATCCTCGGGTTTCGTTCCTTAAATAGAGGGATAGGTTTGATGGCATCACTTGTGAGCACCTCTTGAGCGATCGGGGGGGGGGGGATTGATGAATGCATATAAATGACAATGGGTATTCATTGCCTGTCGCGAATGCCTACGTGTTAAACTGATGATAGTCTTGCTTAGGAGGGAACAATGCAGTCAAATATTGTGGAGTCAGAAACAGACACAGTAGCCGATTTCAAAATATCTTTGTTGTTCCACTTCATTCAGGTGGGCGCACATTGAGCCGAGAAGCGGGACCATGGTCATTGAACACTTTTGCCTCGGCCATCGAACAAAGATGGTCACTGCATCGCTCGCTTTCAGATGCTCTTCTGCGGCCGTCTGGAACGCCCTTTCCGATATTAGGAAGCCGCTGGGAGCTATCCACGTTTAAATCATCATCTAGTACTCATTTACTTGAAAGTGATGTTTGTGTTTAGTTTGTTGTCCTTCACCCACACCTCCGATGAGCACGGTTGGCTACGTACGACGCAAAATAAGTTCAACACACAGTCAATACGTGAGGCAGTGGCGGCTCGTGACATTTCCACGAGACGGGGCTGTTGTGAAACTATGGCGTTCTAATTTAGCAAAAACCTCACCATGTTATTGGCCTTCCCGTGCAAGTGATATGACCGTCTTATCTACTCACGGTAGGCATTTACGAACAATATGAATTAAAACAACAAAGCACTCAAACGCTGTCAATATGACACTGAAGGCCAACACTACACAACCTCTTTGACACTGACAAAAACCTAAAGTGTGGAGGACGCCTTCACAGTCGCCCCGTGGCACAAATCAGAATGTGGTGTTGCAGCAGTTTATAATATGAACAACTTAAAATGTTATCTTCGATAGGCAATTCACGTTGAAAGAATCATTATATTTTGATGTTTTTAAACACAACACAACAATTTATAGAAAAGCATTTTTACTTTAAAAAATAATTAATCATCTCCATCTGCTTGGTGAAGTGGGGCCCCAACGCCCCTAGTGGATGAACCGCGCCTGACATGAGGTTAGATATTGAAACACCTAAAGGACTTTTGGTGAAAAAGGATCGATCACCTTGTTAAGTAACTGTGGATTTTTAAACGACTACCTCGTTCTTTTTAAAATTCTTAATACAAGCGGTGCCATTGTTGTAAATAGATTATATTGTTCTCTATTTGTCCGTCATTCTGTCCTGCCACTACCCTGTACATTTTTATTGAGTTTGTGTCTCGGGAAAAAGCCGAATAACCCACGAGATGTCATAGTCCATAAATCAGGGTTCGAAATCAGATGAGGCCCATTAAGTGAATGAGACATTTTTATTTCGGAATGAAATGTTCCTTATCGATATTTAATTTTGCTTGCTTACTCAGAAAAGCCTCACTGAGTCTCCGTGCTGTTTTCCGCAAGAATCCTGCAAAATGTTGGGAGAAGCGGGCGATGTTGCTCAATGCGATTCTAAGTGATTATTTTATTTATTTATTTGCAGGCCAATTCCAGTCACGTGGCACATTCCTCTGGCTTGCGAGATGCTAAACTCACCGAGAGGAAACCCGGGCAGAGCAGGGGGGTGAGGAGCATGCAGAGTCGACAGAGGAAATCACCCGAGTGGGGAATTAAACCGAGGCCCTTCCTGCACAAGGCACGCGAGTTACCACTGCCACCATTCCACCACCCAGTCTGACCGAATGCACGATTTTTATGGTTGCAGAGTACAATAATCACGTAAACTAGAAGTGTCACAAGTGGATATTTAAGCCATCCAACGACAGAGCAGATATATATGTTTGTATACAAAGCTGGGTTATGAGGTTTTCCAGAACGCCTTAACAGCTATTTGTATGGGCTGCTTCAAGGCTGCTTATCGAACTGCTTCTAGTGGTGGGGTCCAGGATCTTTGCTTCCGTTCGTTTCACATCTTGGAGACGTCCGAAGTTCCTCTGGACGGGTGACCGGGCTCCTTGCGTCCCCGTTTACCCCGACCCTGGACTCGCGTCGGCTCGAGGCTGTCGTAGAGAACCTCCCTGTGGCCCAGCGCCTCGTACTGCGCAGACACAAAACGCCGCACTCGCACGATCAGTAGCGGCCGCCGTCATTGAGACTCGCGGAGAATTACAAGAAATCATTCAGGGTGCATGGCAGACCACGCTGCTCTCATATCAATACCTTCCACTCCAGCAAGCAAATATTCCACTCTCAACACCATCACTCAACCTATTCTATCTTACTTACTACTATTTTAATATGAACAGGTAAGGCCAAATGAGCTATGGAGAAGTTTTTAAAGAAGCGATATGTCTATCACTAGCGATAGCTCAAGAAAGTGGCTGATATCATCATCACCACCACCACCGTGTGGACATTCATAGCAGCAGCCAAATCCTCTAAACGCGTGGTGACGTTGATTCAAAATGTGGAGGGAAAAAAACCGGAGGCCCCGGAGAAAAATCCACACGACCACTGGCAGAGAGAGAGAGACACGCAGACTCCAAATATACAGCAGGTGTTAGGGTCGTAGATTGCATCCACGACCTCCTGTACACGAGGCGAGGTGGTTAGCATCTCCGAGCCAATGTGGACGTCAGGGTCCGGGATCGAATCCACGAACTCCTGTACACCAGGCGAGGTGGTTAACACCTTCTAGCCAATGTGGACGTCAGAGTCCGGGATCGAACTCACGCCCTCTTGTACACTAGGCGAGGTGGTTAACATCTTCTAGCCAATGTGGGCGTCAGGGTCCGGGATCGAACCCACGTCCTCCTATACACCAGGCGAGGTAGTAAACATCCCCTGGCGCACCGTAGCGCCCACACCTAGAGTCTAAGAGCCGAACTCTCACCTCGTGCTCAGGAGGAAGATTTTCGTATTGATCAGAAGCCTGTCGACCGCCTGTGTGACACAACAACAGCAACAACAACAACACAATTACTCATCGCCTACCATCGGTAGCGGTGGCACTACGAACGCCTGGGCCCACGGAAGGGCGCCACTCGGCACCCCGAGGCCGCGTTCGCAATCTCTGTGGAGGAGGAATCCGATGAGCCGCGAAGCTCTTCGCGTGCTACCCTTGTCCAGCATGAGGGGACGCAGCGACGGGCGCGAGCGCAGCGTGGAGGGCACGTGGCGGCGAGTCGCGGAATCCGGGAATAATGACCACGTGACTTCTGACGAGTCCCGTGGATCGCGCTTGGGCAAGGCGACAATCGCAACGACAGAGCGGACCCAGAGCGCGAACACACACACAAAGACAAAGATCCCCCGTATAGCCTTTACAGAACGTAGGGGCAAGTGCTGTTAGCGAGCAGCACCTATGAAGGCCGGCACGGCTCACGAGGGGGTGGTCGGCCAGCAACACGCCCGGCCGCCTTTGTCTCCCCAGTGGCGATGTTTACACACTGCACCAAGTACTCATTTGAGGCTGAGTCGACCAAGGGGAGGCCCAGGAATGGTTCAGATAATCGTCACTGGTGTTGGCCGCGAGCGTGAATCGAACCAGGGTCGCCAGGTTCATAGCGCAGCAAAACGCTAACCACTAGACTACCACTCGCCACAGACACACACACAGACACACAGAGACACACAAAGACACACACACAGACACACACACATACACACACACAGACACACACAAACACACACACACAGACACACACGCGCGCACACTAAACGACATCAAACCACACAGGAGTGGTGGCGTCTCAACAGAATGGCCGCTTAACATCGATGTTTGGGCAACGTCGATGCAAAGTTCACGCAGCGTGCAAGCGGCGATCACAGCGCTCTGTGGACTCTGCCACGAGGTTTTAATTCGCAAGAAATCCCGTCGGGGGCGAGCGACAATGCGACAATGGTCCTCTGAATCAATACGAATTTACCTGCGGTCTACCATGAACCAAGTACCATTAACGCACCCGGCTATCCCTGTTATTAGAGCAGCGCAAAAGTTGCGCGATCAAAAGCATCAAATGGAGACACCATAGCATGACATGGATACCCAAAGCATCACACAGAGACACCTCAGCATCACATAGAGACCCATAGCTTCAGACAGAGACTCATAGTTTCACAAAGATACTCATAGCTTCACACGGAGACCCATAGCTTCACATCGAAACGCTTAGCTTCACATAGAGACCCATAGCTTCACATAGAGACCCATAGCTTCATACAGAAAACACCTCGCTAGACACAGAGACATATAGCCTCACATAGAGATCCATAGCTTCGCACAGAGACATATAGCTTCACATAGAGACCCATAGCATCACATAGAGACCCATAGCTTCACACAGAGACCCAAAGCATCACATAGAGACCCATAGCTTCACATAGGACCAATAGCTTTACATCGTATTTCCATGTCTCAGATCCTGCAGAAGCCATTGGTATTTCTAGACGGGAGATCCCCTCAGTCTTGGCTCACCCCTTGGATGGTGGACTCGAGTCGCTCCCTGCCCGAGCCGCGGTCGAGTCTTGGAGGAGAAGTTTGTTGTCTGAACCTGCGACGGATCCAGGCTGTCGTAGACGCTCTCCCTCTGTCTCAGCACCTCGTACTGCGCCGCCCACGGACACCGCGTGCTCGTTCAGACCGGGCAGCTCGAGTGGGCGATGGCACAAGTGGCAACGCTCGCGCCTAGCATGCAGCAACAAGGGGCTGGGTACGTGAGTGAGTCTGTGTATGTGTGTGGTGCGGTGTGAGCAAGCGGTATTGAGGAAGTGCGAAGGGCGTTCCGGAAGCCTGAACCCGGGTGAAGCGCTTAGGAAAAATGACCTCTCAAGAGAACTGCCGAGGGAGGATGCCATTTGTAAACGCTACTGTTGAAGCTGGAACCTGTTACTAAGAGACGGGGGCCTTGCCATCAGCCTCAAAAAGACAGAGCACCTGAATGGGTATTTTATATCATCAAATTGTCCTCTCCCTTGACTCCTCATGAGCGATGGGGTATTTGTGAAGATAGTGGAGAAGTATCCATATTTGGGCAGTGTGGTTATGACCAGCTAAGGTTTGACAGCTGATGTTTTGCTCCGAATCAGTCAAGTGGCATTGTATTTGCAACAGCTGCATAGCGTTGTTTCGAAGCTACCTGGTCTTTCACTCCGCACGTAGCCCCATGTCTGCTTGGCCACGTAATGCCCTGCCTTTTCTATGCTCGCGAAACGTGGAGCCTTAGAAAGAAACAACTGCGCTGGTTTTAAACATTCAGGCTGGCCTGCCTACGATATATCCTGGGTTAAACCAGGCTGGATTATGTTAGGATCTCACACATCCTTGAAATATCCTGGCACAGTCCCATCAGTGAGGTCCTCTGGCAGGCAAAATTGCGTTGGATGGGTAATGTAGCCCACATGGCCAGCCGCCACATTCCCAAGCAGCTTCTGTTTAGCTGGATAGAGAGGTCTAAATGGGTGCGGCATGGGCTAGAAAAAAGATTGAGTGATGTGGTACAAGAGGATGTGGAGCTGAGTGGACTTGCCGGTAACTGGTACCAATGATGTCAAGATCAGCCTCAGTGGAGGAGGCTCGTGAAGGACACTACTGGGCAGTTAGAGGCAGTCGCCCTCCAGCAACAACAGAGGGCAGAGGAGCAATGCTCACAACAATGAGCGGAGCACCGGGTGGATAAAATAAAGCAAGTTGGCACAGTAGGGGGCACAGGTGGTGCATCAGGCAGTCATCTCGGTCGTTCAACCCATGGCAACTGAGTCTGTCCCGTGACCTGCACGATAAAGGCCGGTGACTCCACACTTACATACCTATATAAAGTGGCTAGGAGATGTGAACTCCCTGGCCTGGCATGCAGGAGGTTGTGCGTTCGATCCACGACCTGGCATGGATTTTTTCTCCAGGTCCTGCAGTTTTTCCCTCCATATTTAGATTCACCGTCATGCATTTAGAGTATCTGGCTGCTGCTCTAAATATCCACCTGATGATAACATCAGCCACTTTGTTGAGGTGTCATGCATGGCCAGGTGGCTACTGAAAAAGAGCTACATAGCTCAGTGGGGCCTTACCTAATACGAAAAATAGTTTATAGATTAATAGCTGACTCACCTCATCCTCAGGACGAGGTGGTGGTGATGGTGGTGAATCGTCTTGAGCAGCGCCCTGTCGCCTCCCTGTTTAACACAAAACACAATAGCACATCGCTACCGGGTGACACGGTTAATGCCAATTTATATCTCAAGTGCGCGCCACTTAAAATAAAAAAACTCGTTATCATATCAGAGACCCGCTGCCTACGATGAAGAGTGGATTGTATTTTAATGCACCTATTAAGCGCACAGCGATGCGGTGATATATGCACTGTGCACTGAAGCCAGCGACTCGTGTTTCGATCCTCATCACATCTAACATCGGTGGCATTTAGAAACTCAAATTTTGTATCGTTTGGCTGCTGCTAAAAAAAGATCCACGTGAAAAGCCACTTCGTAGAGCTGTCATTTGTAATATCCAGGAAGTCGTTTCTGAAAACAGAGCTAATAGCTCATTGGGCTTTACCTGGTAAAATAAAATAATTTAAGTTTTAAGTGGTTACCCTATAAAAAAGAGTCCTGGGGCCCACTCCTCGACTTCACTGACACACACGGACGATCATGGAGAGGTATCGTCAAACAACTCCCACGACTAATAGCGTGGCAAGCCCTTCATCCAGAAATGTATTGATGCGTTCATTGCATTGTCACGATTATTGATTATACAGAGTCATCAAAGCACCACGCCGTGCGTCAACAAGTCTGATGCCATCCCGCCCACGTGATTTCGACCGTAACTTCACCTCCCACTGAAGCTGCCTGCGTCTGTCCCACCCAATGACGTTCCCGTCGTTGCGGCGTCGCCTGTCAAACATCAGCACAAATCTGACGTCTATCGCCTCCACATCCCACAGGAAAATAAACGTTACCTCCCCACCCACAGTGGCCGAGTCTGACTCATTCCGTCTGTCCACCCGCAGTGGCCACACATTCTTATTTTGGTGACACCGGCTGACGTGGCCATTGGCACCCGGTTATAGATAGGGCCCAGTGGTAGTGCCTTCATCACCTGTTGCAGAGGTTCGCAGTTCGAATCGGGCGGGCAGCCTTAGTCGGTACTAGGGCACCACGGTTACTAGGAGATGCTAACTCCCTCGCCTGCTATATAGGAGGTCGTGGGTTCGATTCCGATCCTGATGCCTGCAGTGTAATTTGTGTTTGCATCTTTTTTTCCCCATGGTCACGTGGATTTCTCTCCGGGTCCTCCGTTGTTTCCCATCCACATTTAGAATAAACGGTACGCATTGAGAGAGTTGTTGGTCTGTTTCTGTACATTTCCACCTGTCGATGACATCAACCGCCCTCTACGTTTGTGATCGCCAGATCCGCTTCTGAAAAAGAGCAACTTAGCTCAGCGCAGCCTTAACCGGTTAATAAAAAAAACACTACGGGTGTATCCGCCGTGACGTACTACACAAAGTGTGCACCCATGTAGGGTGTGTATGGTCGCCATCGCGTGTAAAAATATAGGAAGGTGCCTCCAATTACTCCTGTCTCTGATCTGTGTAACTACATATGTGTCATGTAGTGTACATGTAGAGTTTGTGTAGTGTGTGTAGTGTGTGTAGTGTGTGTGTGGTGTGTAGTGTGTGTGTGGTGTGTGTGCAGTGTCTATAGTATGTGTGGTATGTGTAGTGTTTGTGTGTCGTGTGTGTAGTGTGTGTGTGTAGCGTATGTATGTGGTGTGTGTGTGGTGTGTGTGTGTCCAGTGTGTGTCGCATGTGTGTAGTGTGTCTGTGGTGTGTGTAGTGTGTGTGGTGTGTGTGCAGTGTCTGTAGTGTGTGTGTGTAGTGACATCGGGGATGTCACTGTATGGTGCCGGCCTGGGAGGGCTGTGGCGTGCGATGCACCGTCATCGCGTACACCCTGTAGGTGGGTGTAGTACCAGCCCTAGCGGGGCTTGGTAAGCGCTGGAATAGCATGGGCACCACACATGGCGTGCAGTGCGGGCTCCCACAGGGGGAGCGGGAGAGTGTCAGCCCAGGGGCAGAGTTGCCCCGGGCCATGGCACTCTGGTTGACCCCGTAGACACGTGATCTGGAGTGTCAAGAGAGAGTTGGGGGGGCTAGGGGGTGATCACGTGTCCTGGGAGAGCTCCTGAGAGGGATCGAGGGGGAGCTAGAACGCTCGAAAAGGCGGGCAGGGCCTGGGCGGAGCGGCCCCGACCCAGGGGGGATATGAGGCGGGTCGCTGTGAGGTACCGGGGTTCTTCGTTTGACAGCTGTGAGCTCTATGTCTACAAGCTGGAAGTTCTACGAGGCATCAACACATGGTTGAGGGCCCGACCCTTCGTAGCTGTAACTCCTCTGTATCGGGTAGTTAGCTGGGTGGTCACTACCCTAGGCTGTATCTGGTGAAGGGGTAGTTACCTATTCGTGTTAACGTGTTGATGTTACAATAAATGTGTTGCCTCTAAAGAACAATATCTGCGACACAGTTGGACTCACTACATTTGTAGTGTGTGTGTGATGCCTGCTGTGTGTGTGTAGTGTGTGTAGTGTGTGTATTGTGTGTGTGTACTGTGTGTGGTGTGTGTCTAGGGTGTGTAGTGTGTGTGTGAAGTGTATGTAGCGTAGTGTGTAGTGTGTGAATTGAGTAGAGTGTTTGTGTAGTGTGTGGTTTGTGCAGTGTGCGGTTGTGTGATGTGTATAGGTGTAGTTGTGTACAGTGTGTGTGTAGTGGGAGTGGTAGTCTAGCGGTTAGCATGCTACACTGGAAACCTGACCCCCCGAGTTCGATTCCTGCTCAGGGCCAACACCAGTGACGGTAATAATTTGAAACTGTACTGGGCCTCCCCTAGGTCGACTCAGCCTCAAATGAGTACCTGGTGCGGTGTGTAAACATCGCCACTAGGGAGACAAAGGCGGCCGAGAACGGTGCTGGCCACCCTCCCTCCTCTGTGTGTGATACAGTGCTGGTAACCTTCATAGGCGCTGCTGCTACTCGCTACAAACAGCACTTGCCCCGACCGCCTGTTACAGGCGACACGGGGGGGGGGGGGTGGGGACTTGTAAGATCTTAACTCCTCACCTTTGTAGCGGTGGTAAATGATGAGGCACGTGATTGCGATGAGCATCAGGATGATGAGAACAGGGGACCAGTATATGTAGTGCTGAGTACTCGGGCCATCACCTCCTATGAATACAAACAACATAATAATAATCATAGGAAAGAATATGTTTCATCCTTTCTGGCAATAAAAGAGGAGTAGTGTCAAGATGTTCAATACAACAATCAGAAACCTTTTGCAAGGATTCGTGTCACTGCATTAACCACACGCGGTAGTTGTGGTGAACATGCAAACAAACAAAAACAACGCTCTGCTAATATATGATGCACTAGCGGGAAGTAGTCGGCGTTTCCTGGGGGAAAAAATATATTTCAAAACCTATATTAAAAACACATCATATAGATACACAAGCATTAGTTACTAGTAGTTATACTAGTTATACTAGTTACTAGTAGTAAAAACATAGCATTTACATACACAAACACTAAGCTATTGTGAAAGCCCGGCATGCCGTTTTTCTATCCATTTTTCCATCAACAAAATTATAAGAGGCTTGCAGAAGCCCAAAATAGTTATAGAAAGTGGGGGGTAAATAGTTGATCTAAAAGGTTTCCGAAAATTGTCGACCCCACCTCAAAAAATATGTTTACCCCTGCATAGGCATATATACCTACACACGCTACATACAATAGAGTGAGTAGTATCTAGTGATGAGAATAGGTTTTCCCCTTTTTTCTGCCACCAAAACAGGTGTTGAGATGTTGAACTTAAACCGTTTACAAGGAATCATGTCTGCATTAACCACAATACTTGTGGTCAGAATGCAAACAAAAAACATACTCTGATAATATGTTAATTGTCTTTGAAACTGATTGGTCCACGCCAGAGACAGCTTTTTTTTGCCGAGTCCCAAATGGTGTTAGACCAGAGGACGCCAAAAGGAATTTGGGACTAGGCTCAAAAGAAAGCTGTCTCTGGTGCGGAACCAACTGGGTCAATGTTCGGACTTGGCCCATAGGGTAGTTGCCGCGGCTGCAGGTTCATCCACGGTTATCGGTATGATACAGGGGATAGAAATTAGGATGCTCGTCGATACCGGTGCGTCCGCGACCATCATTTCCAAATGAATTCATAACATCTTTCCCCGAAAATCTCGTACCCTGTGTCCCGCCGGGGTTCCGTGCTTTGCTGCAAACGGCAGCTCATTGGGCATTATTGGACAGATAATGGCAGAAGTGTGCATTGGAGATATCAAATTGATGGAACCAGTTCTTGTTTAGACATCCCTTGCCGTTCCTTGCTTGCTTGGGACTGTTTTCCTGGGAAAGATTCCCCTGAAAATTTTAAAAGATCAGGGATGTGTCGAGTTGCCATCGGGCCACCAGTTGGCCTTTTCACTTTCACCCACTCGATGGCATATGGCCGAAGCTACAGTACAAGCACTTTTGAGCAAAACCGTAACGATTCCTCCCGGGGCACAAATGCTAGTGCCCTTGCGGTTGCGGAAGCCACTTGACCAGGATATGACTGAGGGAGGAATCCTACTAGGACCTCAAACAAAGCCGTTTATGGGTTGAAGTTAGTGGAAGCACAGCCTCTGGTGTCCAATGACCAGGAACCGTTAATTCAGGTCCTCAATTCAGGGTTGGACACGTCAGTCATACAGCCGGGCACAGCGCTAGCCCACGCGTCACCCACGCTTTGCGAAGGTAACATATTTGGTGGAGTGGGGGCTGCATCGGTTATGGAGCCGCAGCGGCATTCCGATGGATGTGCTCTGCTCCGAAAACCCAGAATTGTCCGAGACTCAGAGGAAGACGCTTTTGCGGGAATTCTCTGACATGTTTAGCAAGTGCAAATTCGACATTGGCTGCACTACCCTTTTGAGTCACCATATCAATTAGGGCAATGCCGCCTTCATCCGGCAGATTCAGTAACGGCTGAGTCCCAAAAAGAAGAGCAACGTAAGGCTGGCAGTTGATGAGATGTTGACCGCCGATTTTATCTCGCCATCCAATTGTCCATGGGGGGCCCCGATCGTCCTTGTTAAGAAGCAGGATGGTAGTTTGCGCTTCTGCGTCGACCTCCGTAAACTTAATACAATTTATGTGGCTGACGCGTACCCCCTCCCATGAATGGATGATTCCCTGGATGCTCTGGCAGGGGCACATTATTTTTCAACTCTTGACCTCCTATTGGGATATTGGAAATTGCCTCTGGATGAGTCTTCCAAGCCCAAGACTGCCTTTTACACACCACAAGGCTTATTTGAATTTAATCAGCTCCCGAGGGGTCTTCACTCTGCTCCAGCTACATTTAAGCAGCTGATGAAACTGGTTCTAGCTGGCCTCGTGTGGGATTCGTGTCTGATATATCTTGATGATATTAGTGTGTTTAGCCGTATGTTTAAGCAACATCTGCAATGGTTACACGCTTTCTTTCCTAAAATGCATGTAGCAAACCTAAAATTTTAACCACAGAAGTGTCATCTGTTTAAAAAAATCAGTTCAGTATCTTGGGCACATATTCAATTAGTCAGGGATAGCGAGGGATCCGGACAAAACTGCGTGCGGGTGTTATTGGCTGACCCCAAAGTGGATGAGGTGCTAAGTTTTAAAGGATTTGTGTCCTACTTCCACGGTTTTGTCGCCGGGTTCGCCACTCTCGCCAAGCCTCTCCACTCCCTAATGACAAAGGGTCAAAAGTTTCATTGGGGGAGGAGAAGGCAGCATTTGTTGCGCTCCGGGATGGCCTGGTGAACGCCCATCCCCTCCAATACCCCGATTTTTCATTGCCGTTCGTCCTTGATACGGACGCTAGTAATAAAGGAATTGGCGCTGTTCTGTCTCAAGTCGTGGATGGCATGGAAAGCTTTTTAGCAGCACAGTGCTGTCTCGGGTCGAGCAGCGATACTGTGTGACACACCGGGAACTTTTGGCTATAGTTTCATTTGTACAGCAGTATCGCCCCTACCTTTATGGCAGGCGCTTTGAGGTGCGCTCTGACCATGCAGCCCTACAGTATGCACTGCGAATTTAACATCCGTCTGGTCAGCTTTCACGTTAGTTGGAAGTCCTGCAGGACTAGGACTATTCTTTTACTGTTTCCTACTGCAAGAGTATCCAACACACAAACACAGATGCCCTGTCGCGGTTGCCAAAGAGCGATGGGTGCGCGTGTTTCTCGGGCTCGGGGCACTGTAGGATGGCTGCCGAGGCCTTGCCCCTTCCCCTTGTGGCGTCCGTGGATTTTGATACCCCCGAAAATCCCGACGGTCCCGATGCACGTGACGCCGGTATTGGCCTGGGCCATGCAGAGTGGGGATGCCTCCAGGTGGAAGACGCTTTCCTGTTGAAACTGCGACGACGTCTCAAGGGTGCTAAAGGGGGAGAAGATCGATGGGGGGTGGCCTCTGTTATCCTCAAAGGTTGGTTGCTGATGCGCTGGGATGTGGGGTTATGCCATTATAACACTGTCGTGCCCACTGCCCTGCGGGGTAAAATCATTTGGGCAGTGCACGAGCGACTGCTGCACCTGGGTGTGTACAAGATGCTGGCTACACTCAAACTCGACTTCTTCTGGCCCAGTATGGCGGAGGATGTCGCTGGTGCGTGCAGTGCACTCGGCGGAAACCACCGTCTAAACCTTGTTGTCCATCTTTGCTATCCATTCGGGTCTCCCGTATAAATGAGCTGGTAAAGCTTGATGTCCTCAGCCTATTTTCAACCACTCCCCACTGGAATAAGTATTTACTAGTCGGCGTCAAATATTTTTCACGATGGCCGATGGACTGGCCGCTTCCCAAAAAGTCAGCGGTGGCTATCACTGAGGCATTCCTCGACGGTTATGTGCTAGACAAGGGGGCCCCGGAGCATCTCCTGACCGATCAGGGTAAAACTTTTCTTCTAAATTGTTACGGGAGGTGTGTGATTTGTTGGGAATAAATAAAAGAATGAACGTTGCCCTGTCACCTCCAGATGGACGGGATGGTGGAAAGGTTGCACAGGACTCTGACCTCTAGGTTAAGCCATCATGTTCGCGGAGTCCTTGCTGCCTATAAAATGGGGCGGCTACTCGCCATTTTTTATGTACGGGAGGGAACACGATCTCCTGATTGATGTCTAATTGCAAACTGAGCCGAACAGTGCTAAGTTAAAAATTTCGGAACCCATACGCCTTGCCCTTCAGAGAATTTGGGAAGCACGCGAGGAAACAAGGGAAATTTCTATTTCACGCCAAATGGCAAATGAGAGCTGAGGGATCTCCTCCTTTCAGGACATAAGTGGGCTCCAGCTGACAGGTACCGGTGGGCACGTTGCCCAAATTGCATAAACTTGAAGGGGGCCTCAGTGTGTTCCAATTCGCTGGGGTCGACGAAATTGGTTTATTCACCCTTCACGCCTCAAACCTTTCATTACACTGTGTGAATTCATCTCATATCCAGTACGCAAGGTCTGAGTGTTGGGTGTGTCGGGCGAGTTGGGGCGTGCACCCGCTGAGGTTGGTCCTCAGGGGAGTTATGTGATCCTGCCCACAGGTTCCGAGCATTTAACACCCCCTGAACCGCAGCCTGCAACGTCTCCAGGAGCTCAAGGGGCGGAGCGCCCATCTTCCCTGCCGACTGCTCATCGTGAGGAGCCGTGCTCGTCAGGACATTTTCAAATTCCCACCGAGAACCCCAGGGAGCTTACGCCCACCTCGCCTGGGAGCCTGGCTATAAGGGCTCATTCCAAGACTGTTCGGTTCTCGTGACCCCCCCCCCGACACACACTACCACACCGTCGGTTGGTTGTTGCACTTGTCAGTCGTATTCGTCATTGGCTAAACCTGGCCTTTATTGTGCTCATGGGTGTTGTTACACGTTGAGGGTGGGTGATGCTGGTGCAGGAGAGGGGGGGAGTTCCCGAGGTTGTGTGTTACCGCATATGTTTTTTTTCTCTTTCTCTCTCTTCTGTTGTGTTATTGGCCTATTGTTGTGTTCTGTCCCTCTGCTACCTTCCCCCGTTCGTCACTGTATATAGTGTAAAAATTGTACATAACCGTTGTTGATATTTATTTGTTGAGGCGCGCTAGGGGGGTTTCTTCTGTTTTATGGGGGGGAGTTGACAGCCGGGATGCTGTGGGTGCAGTGCCGGCCCTAGAGGGAACGGCACGTGTGTGCTGACCTAAGGGGAAGGTCGTGTGAGGCCATGGCACTCTGGTTGAGCCGGGAGGACACGTGACCAGTTTGAATTACAGGGGGGCCCCCAAGAGGAGGCTAGGAGGGTCACGTGATTCGAACCCAGGTTTTTCCTGACGGTTCTAGAAAGGGGGCATGGCCAAGGGCAGAGTCGGCCACACCAGAGAGAATATAAGCCGAGTCCCGAGAGGGATCTTCGTTGTCCATCCCGGGGAAGAAACCCTTGGTTTACGATCTCCGTTCTTTGAGTCTTCCAGCACGTGGACCCAGGCAGTGTGTTGTTGGTCGCCGGTCCAGAGTTAATAGTTACTTAGTAACCAGTGTAGTGTAGTTAGCCAGGGTGGTCACCACCCTAGGTTGGGGTGGTGTGTTGAAAATAAATAAATGCACTGCCTCCAAGTTTAAGAGTGTGACTCAGTTGAACCCACTACAGTAGTATTTACTTACTGTAATAGTATCTTCTGAGCCCAGCAGCAGCTACTAACTGTATAGTAGTGTCTACTGACTGTAGCAGTAACTGCTGACCGTCGTAGTATCTACTGACCTTACAATAGTATCAACTGACTCTATAGTCGTATCTACTGACCTTACAATAGTATCAACTGACTCTATAGTATCTACCTACTGTAGTAGTATCTACTCACTGTATAGTAGTATCTGTCGACTCTATAGTAGTATCAACCAACTCTATAATAGTAAATACTGACTCTAGGTAGTATCTACTGAATCGATAGTCTTATCTAATAACTGTATAGTAGTATCTACAAACTCTATTGTAGTACGTACTGACTCTACAGTAGTATCTACTCACTCTACAGTAGTATCTACTGACTCTACAGTAGTATCTACCTACTCTACAGTAGTATATCCTACTCTATAATACGGTAAAGTCACCTATATGACTTAACCGAAAGAACCAAAGAGTATGGATTCCTGCAGTCACGAAAGCTTCAAATCAAGAACGAACTTCATAAAGTGCCGTGGTGAGGCCTAGTCCCGTGCAGAGTCCCCGGCCTTGCCTAGATTGCCGAGCCAGTCGAGGTAGCACCATTGCAGGCTGGGGCTGGGCTGCTACCCCCCCCTCTGCCTACTCTAAAGTAATAGTATCCAAGAACTATAGTAGTAGTATCTACCGACCCTATCGTAGTAAGTGAACACATTGGGGTGGGAAGAGGAAATGACACTTTGAATAATTTACCTCAGCGTTGTGTATTTTTTTTTGCATTTTTAACGTGAATGAGAATTTCCCCCCCCTCCCCCGATTGCGTGTGTGCGTTGCTAGGGCCAACGACCATGAGTCAGCGTTCTCGTGCATGCGCAGATGCATGCTCTGGCTCCGCCCTGTGCTTATAAAATTAGGGGCTTAACACGTCGTACGTGAAGCCAGCAGTTTGTGAGTTAAATGCGTCACAAGTTGTTTCCACACACACAGATGGACAGACAATAAATGACTTTCATGGGTAAGATTGTCTTTGAAACTGATTGGTTTGGTGCGGTGTATAAACATCGCCACTGGAGAGACAAAG
The DNA here is from genome assembly GCF_015708825.2 of Lethenteron reissneri. Lineage (NCBI taxonomy): Eukaryota > Metazoa > Chordata > Hyperoartia > Petromyzontiformes > Petromyzontidae > Lethenteron > Lethenteron reissneri. The sequence goes on from NW_026891738.1 coordinate 626,207, forward strand.
GCAGCCGGGCATGGTGCTGGCCAACCACCCCTCGTGTGCTGTGCCGGCCTTCATTGGTGCTTGCTAACAGCACTTGTCCCAACAGTCTGTTAGACGCTATACGGGGCATCTTTGACTTTGTGTGTGTGTAGGCGTGTGTGGGGCTGGGGTGCAGTGTCAGCAGTTAGTGCTGCCCCGCGCCACAAACTCGGCGGAGACCCGAGTTCGACCTCCCACTCACGACAAATAACGGGGCCGAAAATGTCGGACCGCTCCCTGCGTCTTCTCTTTCCCTCCTAGGCCGACTCAGCCTCGAACGGCCACGGTCTCCGTACCTGATGACGCTGTCGTCACCGTCACGATGTCGCTCCTCTCCGTCGTCGTATTTGCCCCGCCCACTTTGTTGTTGACCTCACAGGCGAACGCGTCACCGTGCCGCGCGTCGTGCAGGGTCCACGTCTCCGTGTGGACCCCGGTCGCTGTGAGGTTCCCCCCCGAGCTCTCGTCCCCCCTGAGCCACGAGTAGTAGATGGGAGGGGAGCCCTGGTGCACGACGCAGCGCAGATACAAGGAGCCTCCCACGTGCACCTCGGGGTCACGGGGAGAGACATCGGGCTTTGACACGGCAACTGAGACACAGACACACAGAGAGAGATGTGGAGATTACTAAGTGTTATAGTGTAGTCTATAGTGTAGTGTATAGTGTGGTGTATAGTAGTGTAGAGTGTAGTGTATAGTGTAGTGTACAGTAGTGTAGTGTATGTAGTCGTGTATGTATAGTTTAATGGGTGGTGTTATGTATTGTGCAGTGTAGTGTATAGTATAGTATTGAAGGATGTTTAGTGTATAGTGTGGTACAAGAAAAGTAGTGTATTATGTAGTAAACAGTGTGTATTGTAGTGTAGTTGTGTAATGTAGTGAATAGTGTAGTTCATAGCAGTGTAGTGTATAGTGTATAGTAGTGTAGGGTATAATAGTGTATATTCAAGTTTAAAGAAGTGTAGTATATGTTGCAGTATGTAGAGTCGTGTGTAATGTAGTGTATAGTAGTGCAGGGTATAGTAGTGCGTATTGTAGTATAAATAAGTGTTGTATATGTTGTAGTATGTAGTGTATACGTAGTGTTGTGTGTAATGTAGTGTATAGTGTAGTGTGTGTAAGATGAAATTCTCTTCCACCAAACGAAGCCAACCGTGCTAATCGGAGATGTGGGGTGAAGCACAACAAACCAATCATTCTGCCACTCACTCACCCACTCACTCGCCCACTCACTCACTCGCTCGCTCACTCACTCACCCACTCACTCACTCACTCACCGACTCACTCACCCACTCGCTCACTCACTCACTCATCCACTCACTCCCTCACTCACTCGCTCACTCACGCACTCACTCACTCACGCACTCACTCGCTCACTCACTCGCTCACTATCGCACTCACTCATACACCCAGTCACTCACACACTCAACGCACTCACCCACTCACACCCTCACTCACCAACAGTGACAGTAACCTCACCATGGCACCAGTGCTAGGGCAGGTGCACTTTGAGACCACGTGAAGTGCCTAAGGCTCGCTGACAGGAGGTCATAAGACAAACCCAGCCGGTGCCATGGATTGACTGACTGGCATATGAACCACTCGTACCCCCTTCTTAGTCAACTTGCTGATTTTAGCTGCCTGGCGCTCTGCTTGATGTTGTGAGCGTCGCTCCTCCACCCTCCGTTGTTCTTGGAGGGCGACTGCCTCCAACTGCCCAGTAGCATCCTTCACGAGCCTCCTCCACAGAGGCCGACATTGACACCGCTGGTACCAGTCATCAGCAAGTCCACTCAGCTCCACATCCTCTCATAACGCATCAGTCCATCTCTTCTCTAGACGTTGTCGTGCACGTTTAGCCCCCTCTATCTGGATGAACATAAGCTGCTTGGGTGTGTGGTGGCTGGGCATGTGGGCTACATGGCCCAGCCACTACAGCCTTGCCTGTTGGAGGAGCTCACTGACGGGAATGTGCCAAATCGTTAATGGATTTGTGAGCTGCTCACACAATCCAGCCTGGTTAAACCCAGGATTAATCGTATGTACACACGCCTGAAAGTTTCTCACTGGCACAGAAGATCCAGTCGAGGGGTCCACATTTGGGTAGGATAGAGAAGGGAGGGAATGACCGTGGCCGAGAAGACCTGAAGATTAGTGTGGAGCTACAGACCAGGTAGCTTCCACTCAGCGTTACGCAACCGATGAAAAGATAATGCCGCTCGACTGATTCAGAGTGAGACCTCTGCTGTCAAACCAGAGCCGGTCACGAGAAAACTGTCCAGTATGGGAAACACTCCATTCCCTCCACAACTGTCCCATCACCAATTGGGAGATGTGGGGGTGGAGTATCTGATGGTACACAATACCCAGGCAATTGCTTAGTTTTGGTGAGGCAGATGGTAAGGCCCCACCTCTTGGTGGCTTGCTCGAGGTTCAGCAGCAGCACCTCATACTCTTCCTCTGAGTGAGTAGCAATTACCTAGATCATTGGTATACGTAACACGGTTGACCAATAGGGAGAAATTCATTGACCACACCAGTGCATCTGTACCAGATGGAAATTCCTCCAGTACAGCCATCGAAGGCTTGGCAACCTACGGGGTCGAAATAAATGTGAAAAAATGTGGGAGCCATAGGACATCTCTGTCGCACGCCAAGGTGATTAGTGAATGGCTTCGACTACTGGCCATGTAGTTTTATCATGAAGGTACTTAATGATCATGAGCAGAGAGTCAGGGACTCCATAAACGCGAAGAAAAACCCAGAGCCCAGGCCTAGCGATGGAACAACAGGCCTTGACCAGATCAATAAAGCAGAGATGTAGGTCTTGTTGGAATTCCGTACACCTCTGCTGTAGTAGACGGACAGAAAATATGGTATCTGTGCAGAACCCCTTTCCTGAAACCACATTTGGGCTCCACAAGCCTCTCCTCAGCGTGCCTAGCAAGGCGATGTTGAATAATCCTTGCCAGGACCATTCCCGGCACACTGAGGAGTTGTTACAGTATGTGCGGTCCCCTTTCTAAAAGAGGGGGACCACCAGGGTATCTTTCCAATTCTGCTGAACCCGTCCCATGGTTCTGACTGTTATAATGATGTCATGTAGGGCAGTCTGTGCCCAAACACCACCCTCCCTCAGCATTTCGTTTGGGAGATCATCTTCGCCCAGTGCCTTTCCTGGTCTCAGACTTTGGATTGCCTTCAATACTTCCTCAACAGATAGCACCTCAGCCAGCCACTCATAGGGGGGTAACTACTTCTCCCAATATTTGAGGCACCGCAGCCTCAGCAGGGTCATCCCCACTTTGCTTCGTATTTTTTTCCAGGCTGAGAGATTTCCCCTTCCCCAGGACCTCACAGAAATGCTCATCAAATCTTCAAACCTATTCCTGGGGGTCTGAGATTGGATCAACGTTCGTTTGCTTAATTATGGTGATTGGTGAGGTACTTATTTGATGGAATGAAATATCAATTTGTGATCGCGGGCCATTAAAGGCAGAATCCATCTCCTCAGCAACCCGTGACCACCAACCATCCTTGCAGTGCCTCATGGCTCTCCGAACCTCCGAGTGGAGGCTGCAGTAGGCCTCCTCATGCTCTGATGTGGGATGCTGTGGACGATGAGAGTGGGCCTGTCGCTTTTTATCAGCCAGCCTGAACACCTCATCTGTCAGCCAGGGTCTCTGGGGAGGTCTGGACCGTGAAACCCAATGCAGCCATTGCAGCTGCATGAGCCACAGTCCTAAATCTTGTCCATTTCCCCACAACATCCGGCGAAGTGGGGGATCGATGCCAACCCCAGCTTCAAGCGATGATGACATTATTGCTTGCAACTTCCATCACCTAGCTGAGACCAGGCAACTATGGGCTTGAATGGGGTACTGGGTGTACACCCACCACTAAAGTGGAAGAATGGCAGGCACATCTTACAGATGACAAGTCGATGGTCAGTGGGACGATCGGCTCCACGGTAGGGATTTTCTTCCAATCACTCCAAACCAGGTCCCAGCATAATGACCATCTTGTGCATGTTGTTACCCAACAGGATGACTCTATCCCGAGGGGGCACTTTAGCTTGGACCTGTGACAGGAGGTCAAAGAAGGCATTTGACTCATTGGCCTTGCCTGCATCCCTCCATTGATGTTCATCATCGGTTGGGGCTTAAGTAACCACGACCACCACTCCTCACCTCTGGTTAATGGGAAGGCGAGCCCAAAGAAGCAGGGGGGCTGACAGCTTCCCACACCTCACCGCCACGCTCCCGCACCCCCTTCATCCTTTTGTTCAGAAGAAGAACCACTCAATGTTGTTTGGCAGTCTCCTGCCCCGAGTAGAGGACTGTCCATCCCTCATCGTGGCAGCAACCAGAGCCAGTCCACCGGACCTCCTGAAAACCAAAGCGATCCAGGCGGTACCGGTCCAGCTCCCGACAGAGGAGTGGCAGCCTCTCCTCTGCAGTGAGCGTTTGCACATTCCATGTAGCCACCCGGAGTGGCTTTTTGTTGTTTCTGGAGGAACCCTGAAGGTAAGGATTCAGTCTCCTCGCTAAACCAGATCGGGGTTGGCCAGGAGACGTCACAGATGCCTGTTCCCCCGGGGCATCCGGCACAAGCTTAGTTGGATATGTTTCACGTGGTTTTGTGGTTATTAAATTGAAGGTGGAGGGGCTACCAGCCCATCGCACCAGTCCACTCAAACACACCCACTCACCTACTCACACACACCCACTCAACTCACACACACACCCACACAACACACTCAACTCACACACACCCCCACTCAACTCACACATAGCCACTAATCTACTCACACAGCCACTCAGCTACTCACACACACACACTTAATACGCAACAATAACCACCATTCCCCACTAAGTGGCGCTTGTGCCAGGCTATATGCTCTTTGAAGCCATGTGAAGTGTCGATCACCCGCTGGCAGGAGGTCATGGTACAGAGGACTGGCTGATGCAACACCTGTGCCCCCTACTGTGCCAACTTACTGTATTTTATCCACCGGGCACTCCGCTCGTTGTTCTGAGCATCTCTCCTTTGTCTTTCATTTTAGCTAGAGGGGGACTGCCTCCAACTGCCCAATAGCGAACTTCACACTCACACACCCACATACTCACAGACCTACTCAACACACTCACATACACACACCCACACACTCACAGAGCTACTCAACACACACTCACACACCCACTTACCTTCATTGATATTCACATGCTCGGTCCATGACACATTAAAGGCGCTGCCCTTGTACTCCCACCAAAGCGAGATCATGAACTCTTCCGCGTCCTCCCGTGTGAGCCCCTTCAACTCAACTGACTGCAGGACTGCTTTAGATTCCGTCACCACCGCCACTCTGCCCACGTAGCCAGCCTCCGGCCTGAGACCTGAGTTGTGATCCCAGGTCAGGATCCTCACTGGCTCTGCCCATGCTCTGTCAACCTTTCTGGGATGCTGGAGGGAGATGTTTAGGAGGCGGCAGTCGGCAGGGGGCTTGGTCAGAGTGAAGGACAGGGAGCCACCGACCACCGCCCGTGACTTGGAGAAGTTCACCAGGCAGGCTGTGAGGAGGTGGTCGAAGAAGAGGTTGTGGAGAGAGAGGGAGAGAGAGCGAGCGCAGGGTGGACATAAGGGAGAGAAAGATACGCATCCTTGGGGCAATGTAAACATTCAGACAGCTGACGATCGCCATGTCAGACAACTTGGGCTTCGAGCGAATCTGCCACTAGTGTTTTTTTTTCTTTATATTATTTCCGCATACAAATGCAGGAACAACAGGAATTCACCAGCTGGATACACAGCAAACCAATTCACACCTGTCAACCCCTTATCAGTGCTGCCTACATTATTACAGACCATTTCAGACCTTAATGGTCACTCCGTGCCCCAAATAAATCTCAAAGTTCATCCCAGAAAGTCCCATCCCAAGGGATAAACACAAACAAAAAAACAAACATTGTTTTTGTTTTGCCCGTATTGAAATGGCGGTATGCCATATGGAACTGAAAACTAAATATCCCCTGCACAACAATACGGGGTAAACCGAATGTATCGACAGCAATACATTGGCCGGCACAAGAATGTCTCCCGTGGACTGCGATCTGTCGACGAGGCCAAACGGAATCGATCGTTCCACGTGGCGTGTTGCATTTCGCCCCCTTTTTTTACTTCCTCCCTTCCTTCCATCTCCACGATGCGATGAGATAGCATCGGATACGGAGTCGTCACTAGACGAGTGACCGTGGTGGTGGCAGAAGCGGTGGTGACATGGGGGCAGCCAGTCCTCCTCCCCCCTGCTCCTACTTCCCCCTCGTCTCCTCCTAACATCGACCACCACCACCACCTCGTCCCATCTCCTCCCACCTCCTCCACAACAGACAAACAGTCTGCATCTCTGCGCTGCTACGGAATCTCAGCGGGTGCGCCGCTCACTATGCCCAGGCGGGATGACTCACGGTTGAGCACAGTCAGAAAGACGTTCTCGCTATCCGTCCACTCGTAGGTCTCGTGCCTCCAGGCGACCTTGACCTCGTAAATGCCATCGTCCTCCATCCTCAGCTCCCGCAGTCGGAGCCACGCTGTGCCACCTCCATCGCTCCCCAGGTCGTTTCCCGGGCTCAGGTCCACCCTACCCCGGTACTGAACCGAGCTCTCGGACGGTGTCCAGCGTCGGGTGGAGGCGTCGTAGGTGGCCATGCGGTCGTCCCTGCCACTCCGGAACCACGCTGCTGTGGTGACCTCGCAGCCTCGAGGGGCAGAGATGCGGGCATTGAAGAAAATGGTCGAGCCCACGGTGGCTTTGATGTGAACCTGGGATACCTCGATATGGCAACCTGTAACGGACACATGGGGTGGGGGTGGTGGTTGGGAGTGGGTGGTGGGTAGGTAGGTGTGGGTGAGTGTGTGTGTGGGAATGTCGGTGTGGGTGGGTGTGGGGGTGGAAAGGCGGTGTGAAGTGATGGAGCAGAGACAGGAAAACACGGTGCTCTAGAGGAGATGTTAACTGCTTCGCCTGGTATGCAGAAGGTCGTGGGTTCGATTCTGAACCCTGACCGATGCCTGCTATGTATTTGGCGACATGTTAACTACCTCGCCTGGTATACAGGAGGTCGTGGTTTCGATGCTGGTCCCTAACGCCCATGGTGGCCAGGAGATGTTAACTACCTCGCCTAAATGAACGTTTCATCCGTTTATTTTTCTTACAAGTACAACTTACAGTGGATCATTGATAATTATCTGGCAGCGCACGATAATCCAGCTGCTTCCAACATTATCCAGTGGTGGTCCTGGGCCGATCTGGCGAAACCGGCAAAACCAACCTGAAGCCAGTTACCAGTCCAGCTATCGGCACCACGTGCATGTGGAAAAACAAAATAGCTACGCTTTCATCTTCTTGGTTCTTTCGGTAAAGTCACGTAGTAGGGAAGTAATAAAATAATAAAAATAAAACATAATAAAATAATTCTCACGACGTTTCGGCCACAACGCAAGCAGCCGTCCTCAGGTGAAAACCAGGTTTGTCGGGGAGACAGCGTCTGAATGAAACAGCACACGAGCTTGGAGCATATATATAAGCTGGGTTGGGAGGGGGGGAAAGGGCGCTTCGACAAAATAATTTGCATATCAAGAGGAATTTAGCATATTTATGGGAAATGCAGGAATGTGATTAGTACTACATATGCCAGTGCATTATGCAGGATTAGCAGCATCCAAGGGAGGGGATATGGGAAATGCAGGTATGTGAATAGTACTAATTATGCCCGTGCATTATGCAGGATTAGCAGCATCAAAGGGAGGGGCAGCATTAATAAAGGGAAGGAGTGTTAATAGTATGTAGCTGCAGTAACTAAAACCAACACGTAAACAACTAAAGTATAAACTACATAGTATCATCAGCATACTAACTATACTCTACAATAAGCTGAGTTACTAACAGTAAGTAATACATTACAATTCTAAGTCGTAAAAATTATATAATATGCTTCCATCTAAACTTTATTCTCTTATATTACACGAGTCTACACCGTACTATATACTGCCATAGACAAACCCAACATTAAATTATATACTGTATTGCTATAAACCACCTTATACATTGTAATATTACACTATGTATTATTCTACCCACCCTAATGTATATCACACTGCTGTATATTCACTATACAATTACGATACTATATATTACTTTGTACATTGTATTAAGCATATAAATGTTATACTATTTGTTATTATACACTGTACCATTGACCGGACGGCTGCTTGCGTTGTGGCCGAAACGTCGTGAGAATTATTTTATTATGTTTTATTTTTATTATTTTATTACTTCCCTTCTACGTGACTTTACCGAAAGAACCAAGCAGATGAATCCCTGCAGTCACGAAAGCTTTAAATCGAAAAAAGACTACGCTTTCTTTCAGTGTCAAATGTATATATATGGTACAATATACACTACATACAACTTAAACAATTAAAATACTGCACGTACAGGGGCTGCCTCTACTTACGAACATTAAACTAACAAACTTTCAGAGATACGAACAAACCTGTCCCATATGTCCAGTTGCAGCTGTTCAGACCAAGAGTCGTAAGTACAACCGCAGCGCAATGAATGGCGGTGGTGGGATATAGATCTGCTGAAAATGAAGAACCAGTGGCATCTACATCTACAAAATATGAATAACCAGTGTCATCTACATCAACAAAATATGACGAATCAGTCGCAAATACATCTAAAAAATATTACGAACCAGTGGCATCTATATCTACAAAATATGACGAACCAGTGGCATCTAGATCTACAAAACATCAAGAACCAGTGGTGTCTACATCTACAAAACATCAAGAACCAGTGGCATCGACATCCCCAGACCATGAAGGAGCAGTGGAATCTACATCTGCAGAACATCAAGAACCAGTGGCATCTACATCTGCAGAACGTGAAGAACCAGAGGCATCTACGTCTTCAGAACATGAAGAACCAGTGGCATCTACATCTGCAGAACATGAAGAACCAGTGGCATCTACATCTGCAGAACATGAAGAACCAGTGGGATCTACATCTGCAGAACATGACGAACCCGTGGCATCTACATCTGCAGAACGTGAAGAACCAGTGGCATCTACATGTACCTAACGTGAAGAACCAGTGGCATTTCCATCTGCAGAAGATGAAGAACCAGTGGCATCTCCATCTGCAGAACATGAAGAACCCGTGGCATCTACATCTGCAGAACATGAAGAACCAAAGGCATCTACTTCTGCAGAACATGAAGAACCAGTGGCATCTACATCTGCAGAACATGAAGAACCAGAGGCATCTACATCTGCAGATCATGAAGAACCAGTGGCATCTACAAAACATGAAGAACCAGTGGCATCTGCATCTGCAGAACATGAAGAACCAGTGGGATCTACATCTGCAGAACATGAAGAACCAGTGGCATCTACATCTGCAGAACATGAAGAACCAGTGGCATCTACATGTACATAACATGATGAACCCGTGGCATCTACATCTGCACAACATAAAGAACCAGTGGCATCTACATCTGCAGAACGTGAAGAACCAGTGGCATTTCCATCTGCAGAAGATGAAGAACCAGTGGCATCTCTATCTGCAGAATATGAAGAACCAGTGGCATCTACATCAGTAGAACATGAAGAAGCATTGGCATCTACATCTGCAGAACTTGAAGAACCAGTTGCATCTACATCTACAGAAAATTATGCAACATTTAAAGCAATTCCCCGTGTTCAGTGTACAACACGTTTGGAATCGACAAGAGGAAAGTTGGACTTACGATCAAATCAACTTACGAACAAACATCTGGAATATAACTAGTTCGTAAGTAGAGAAGTACCTGTATTTATGCCTCACCCATGATGCAGGGTCTTCGAGACTGGAGTGGTATGTACGGTACACAGTAAATACAGTAACTCTTTTTTACTGGAGGATATTTTGTTGCGTCAATGTGTACGTTTTTTGCTGTAAATTGTACATTGTAAACAACATTTGAAACACACAAAAAAAATACTCGCACACGCTACACCTTAAAAATATGTGAAATGGTAAGGCTGGGAACGCATCTTCATAGGACTAATGTTAGACTTTTTCACTATACAACTTTTAATATACAAAATTATTTCGTCTTTCCGTTATCATTGTTAATTGTCCGTGTTAGACAATATGCATGGTAAGTTATGAAGTGGTTAGAGTGTGAAATGGTAAGTTACCAATGCTGGGAACGCATCCTCACCGGACTGTTAGAAGTTGATCACTATACGATGTTTCAATATACAAACTACTTCGTATATCGAGTTATTACTTTTAATTGTCTTACTTAAAAATATGTAATGGTAAGTAATGCAGAGTTTGTAGTGTAAACTGTTTCGTTAATTAGGTTGGGAACGCATCCTCATAAGACTAACATTATAAGTTGCTCACTATACAACTTCTCAATATACAAATAACTACTCCCTATATAGAGGTATTGATGTAAATTATGTTGGTTTACAAGATGAATGGTAAGTTATGAAGTGTTAACAGTGTGACAGGATAAGTTACGAAGAGAGGGAATACATCCTCATAGGACTATTGTTATAAGTTACTCATTTTAAGACTTTTCAAAACAGTAACAACTACTTCATATATCGAGGTATCAATGTAAATAGTTTTTTTTTAAATATATGATTGGTGTGTTATGCATTGTTTATATTGTTAAATGATATGTTACGAATGTCATAAACGCATCCTCACAAGACTAACGTTATAAGATGTAACTTCGACTTTACATATCGAGTTATTCTTGTTAATTGTCTTTATTTACAATATGCAATGATAAGTTATGAAGTGGTTATAGTATGAAATGGTAAGCTACAAAGGTTCGGAACGCATCCTCACAAGACTAATGCTATAAGTTACTCAATATACGACGTTTCAATACAAGAACAACGACTTAGCATAATGAGTTATTACTGTTTATTGTCTTTGTTAGACAATATTAATGGTAAGTTATAGAGTGGTTGTAGTGTAAAATGGTAAATTACTAAGGCTGGGAACGTCTCCTTACAGGATTAATGTTACGAGTTACTCACTATACGTTGTTTCAAGGTAAGAACAACGAATTTGCATATCGAATTATTACTGTTAATTGTCTTTATGTTACGTAACGAAGGCTGGGAACGCATTCTCACTCGAATAATGTTATAAAGTACTCACTATACGACGTTTCAAAATACGTTAAACACCGTTCAGAAATGCATCCACTTGATGTAATGTGGCAACTTATACAGTAAATATATTTAAGATACAGCGTTGTGGGATGGCAATCAGTATGAATTACTCAGCAATATCCAATTAAATGATAATATTTAACTATTATAATATTATTTCACAATGGGACCTCTTTTGTAGAATATAGTAGTGTATTGCATAGTATAGTGTAGTGTATAGTGTATTCTAGTATAGTGTATAGTAGTTTAGTGTATCGTGTTGTGTGTAGTGTGAAGTGTATATTTTATATTTGTTTTATATTTATATTATCTTATTATTTCCCTTCTACGTGACTTTATCGAAAGAACCAAGAATATGAATCCCTGCAGTCACGAAAGCTTTAAATCAAAATTTAGTGTATCGTTGTTTATTATATATATTTAGTGTGTTGTATAGCGTATATTAGTGTAGTGTTTAGTGCAGTGTATACTAAAGTTGAGTGCATAGTAGTTTAGTTAAATGTAGTGTATAGTAGTGCAGTGCATAGTAGTGTATCTTACCTATAAACGTCACTTTTTGTCTGTCCGTCTGTCCGTCTGTCCCTCTGCGTATGCTCGCTTTCGAGGGATTTGGCGCTCGGGCCGTGGGGTTTAGGAAGAATTTTTTTTGCAGGTGGGCACGCCCCCGGCCCCGCGGTGAACTTAGGCATTTCCGATTTTTCGTCCGTCGCCTTTAAATCGGTCCGATTATCGATTTTGAGCGATTTCTCTTTATTTATTTACTATTGCCGACCGGCGCTGACCACGGCGGTTGCCCCTGGCAACGGCCAGCAACGCCGTCGCTGCGGGGTGGACGCCATTTTTAATTCCCGTTAAAATATGCACACGCATTAACACGCGACGCTGAGGTAAATACATCAAAGTTTCACTTCCCCCCCACCCCAATGTGTGCACTTACTATTATAGGGTCGGTAGATAATAAAATTATAGCGATTAGACAGTGTTATGGTAGCGCGGGGGGGGGTGGGGGTAGCGGCTCAGCCCCTAGCCTCGGCCGGGTGGGCGATCTAGGCGAGGCCGGAGGCTCTGCACGGTACTAGGCCTCGACACCCCACATGTGTCAGGCGAAGACTTTGTGCTATAAACTCGATATACCCAGCGTTGCCCGGGGGGAAAATACATTTAAAATCTTCTGAAAACTTTAAAACATTACATACCAATTAAAATACAACTGAATCGCGCGAAGGAATCGATGGTTGTAGATTCATTTAGAATCGCCCTGTTCCCGTTTAAAATAAGTTGATTATAGAGTCGATATAAACTGCTACAAATGGGAAATATCCGGCATTGACCGGGGCAAAAATATTATTAAAAACTCCTGAAAATTTTCGAACATAACATACCAATGAAAATAAAACTCTGTAATTAAAAATGTAGCCCAAGCGCGAAAAGAAGCTATTCTTTGCAATCGTTGCGAAGGAATCAAGGGTTGTAGGTTACTTGAGAATCGCCCTACTGTATTCCCTTTTTAACAAACTGCGTGTCGCAGACACACAAATTCACACATTTTGCTTTTACATTTAACATACAAAACGTCAGCATGTACTGCTGTCATCATAGGCACAAATATATACAGCCTCACCACTCTCCCTCACTCACCCTCACCACTCACCACTTACTATCACTCACCACTCACACTCACCACTCACCATCACTCACCCTCACCACTCACCCTCACCACTCACTCACCCTCACTACTCACCCTCACCACCACTACTCACCCTCACCACTCACCCTTGCCACCACCACTTACCCTCAACACTCACCACCACCACTCACCACCACTCACCTCTCACCACTCACCTCTCAACACTCACCACTGACCCTCACCACTCACCCTCACCACTCACTCTCACCACTCACTTTCACCACTCACCCTCACCACTCTCCACTCACCCTCACCACTCACACTCAACACCTCACCACCTCACCACCTCACCACTCATCACTCACCACACACTCACCACAGACCCCTCACCACTCACCACAGACCCTTCACCACTCACACTCACCCTCACCACTCACCCTCACCACTCACTACTCACCCTCACCACCACTACTCACCCTCACCACTCTCCCTCACCACTCACCCTCACCATTCACCCCTTTCCCTCACCACTCACGCTCACCACTCACCATCACCAACCATTCTCACCCTCACCCCCACCACTCTCCCTCACCACTCACCCTCACCTTAACCACTCACCTTCACCACTCACCCTCACCACTCACCCTCTCCACTCACCCTCAGCACTCACCACTCACCTTCACCACTGACCCTCACCACTCACCCTCACCACTCACCACTCTCACCACTCACCCTCACCACTCACCTTCTCCACTCACCCTCACCACTCACCCTGACCACTCACCCTCACCACTCACCACACACCCTCACCATTCACCACTCTTCTTCACTACTCACCCTCACCACTCACCCTCACCCCTCACTACACACCACTCACCCTCACCACTCACCGCTCTCCCTCACCACTCACCCTCACCGCTCACCACTCACCCTCACCACTCACCATCACTGTGGTGGTGGTACCTGCTATCATGACAGTAGTACAAGCTGACGTTTTGTATGTGTAATGTCAAAAGCTAAATTAGTGAATGTGTGTCTGTAAGAAATGTTAAGCATACTTGGCGACACGTAAGCGAGTTTTTTTTTTTAAAACGGGAATAGGGTGAGTGGTGGTGGTGAGGGTGAGTGGTTAGGGTGAGTAGTGAGGGTGAGTAGTGAGGGTGAGTAGTGAGGGTGAGTGGTGAAGGTGAGGGTGAGTGGTGATTGGTGAGGGTGTGATTGGTGAGGATGAGTGGTGAGTGGTCAGGGTGAGGGTGAGTGGTGAGTGGTGAGCGGTGAGGGTGAGTGAGGGTGAGTAGTGAGTGGTTAGGGTGAATTGTGAGGGTGAGTGGTGAGGGTTAGTAGTGAGTAGTGAGGGTGAGTGGTAAGTGGTGAGGGTGAGTGGTGATTGTTGAGGGTGTGATTGGTGAGGATGAGTGGTGAGTAGTGAGGGTGACTGGTGAGGGTGAGTGGTGAAGGTGAGTGGTGAGTGCTGAGGGTGAGTGGAGAGGGTGAGTGGTGAGGGAGAGTGGTGAGGGAGAGTGGTGGGGGTGAGGGTGAGGATGGTTGGTGATGGTGAGTGGTGAGGTTGAGTGGTGAGGGTTAGTGGAGAGTGGTGAGTGGTGATTGGTCAGTGGTGATTGGTCAGGATGAATGGTGAGTAGTGAGGGTGAGGTTGAGTGGTGAGGTTGAGTAGTGAGGGTGAGTGGTGAGGGTGAGTGGTGGTTGTGACGGTGAGTGGTGAGCAGTGAGGGTGAGTGAGGGTGAGTGAGGGTGAGTGGTTAGGGTGAGTAGTGAGGGTGAGTGGTGAGCGTGAGTGGTGAGCGTGACTGGTGAGTGGTGAGGGTGAGTGGTGAGGGAGAGTGGTGAGGGAGAGTGGTGAGGGTGAGTGGTGAGGGTCAATGGTGAGGGTGAGTAGTGAGGGTGAGTAGTGAGTGGTGAGGGTGAGTGGTAAGTGGTGAGGGTTAGTGGTGATTGTTGAGGGTGTGATTGGTGAGGATGAGTGGTGAGTTGTGAGGGTGAGTGGTGAGAGTGAGTGGTGAGGGTGAGTGGTGAGGGTGAGTGGCAGTTGTGAGTGGTGATTAGTGAGGGGTGAGTGGTGAGGGTGAGCGTGAGTGGTGAGTGGTGAGGGTGAGTGGTGAGGGTGAGTGCTGAGTGGTGAGGGTGAGTGGTGAGAGAGTGGTTAGTTTTGAGGGTGAGTGGTGAGGGTGAGTGGTGAGGTTGAGTGGTGAGGGTTAGTGGAGAGTGGTGGGTGGTGATTGGTCAGTGGTGATTGGTCAGGATGAATGGTGAGTAGTGAGGGTGAGGTTGAGTGGTGAGGTTGAGTGGTGAGGTTGAGTGGTGAGGGTGAGTGGTGAGTCGTGGTTGTGACGGTGAGTGGTGAGGGTGAGTGGTGAGGGTGAGTGGTGAGGCTGAATGGTGAGAGTGAATGGTGAGAGTGAGTGGTGAGTGGTGAGGGAGAGTGGTGAGGGTGAGTGGTGATTGGTGAGGGTGTGATTGGTTAGGATGAGTGGTGAGTGGTCAGGGTGAGTGGTTGTTGTGAGGGTGAGTGGTGAGGGTGAATGGCAGTTGTGAGTGGTGATGGGTGAGTGGTGAGTGGTGAGGGGTGAGTGGTGAGCGTGAGTGGTGAGGGTGAGTGGTGAGGGTGAGTGGTGAGGGTGAGTGCTGAGTGGTGAGGGTGAGTGGTGAGAGAGTGATTAGTTTTGAGGGTGAGTGGTGAGGGTGAGTGGTGAGGTTGAGTGGTGAGGGTTAGTGGAGAGTGGTGGGTGGTGATTGGTCAGTGGTGATTGGTCAGGATGAATGGTGAGTAGTGAGGATGAGGTTGAGTGGTGAGGGTGAGTGGTGAGGGTGAGTCATGGTTGTGACGGTGAGTGGTGAGGGAGAGTTGTGAGGGTGAGTGGTGATGGTGAGGGGTGAGTGGTGAGGGTGAGTGGTGACGAAGAGTGGTGAGGTTGAGTGGCGAGTAGTAAGGGTGAGTGGTGATGTTGAGGGTTAGTGGTGAGGGTGAGTGGTAAGGGTGAGTGGTGAGGGTGAGTGGTGAGCTGTGAGGGGTGAGTGGTGAGTGGTGAGCTTGAGTGGTGAGGGTGAGTGGTGAGGGTGAGTGGTGAGGGTGAGTGCTGAGTGGTGAGGGTGAGTGGTGAGAGAGTGGTTAGTTTTGAGGGTGAGTGGTGAGGGTGAGTGTTGAGGTTGAGTGGTGAGGGTTAGTGGAGAGTGGTGGGTGATGATTGGTCAGTGGTGATTGGTCAGGATGAATGGTGAGTAGTGAGGGTGAGGGTGAGTGTTGAGGGTGAGTGGTGAGGGTGAGTGGCGGTTGTGAGTGGTGATTAGTGAGGGGTGAGTGGTGAGGGTGAGCGTAAGTGGTGAGGGTGAGTGGTGATTGGTGATGGTGTGATTGGTGAGGATTAGTGGTGAGTGGTCAGGGTGAGTGGTGAGGGTGAGTGGTGAGGGTAAGTGGTGAGCGGTGAGGGTGACTGGTTGTTGTGAGGGTGAGTGGTGAGGGTGAGTGGTGAGGGTGAGTGGCGGTTGTGAGTGGTGATGGGTGAGTGGTGAGCGGTGAGGGGTGAGTGGTGAGCGTGAGTGGTGAGGGTGAGTGGTGAGGGTGAGTGGTGAGTGGTGAGGGTGAGTTCTGAGTAGTGAGGGTGAGTGTTAAGGGTGAGTGGTGAGAGAGTGGTTAGTTTTGAGGGTGAGTGGTGAGGGTGAGTGGTGAGGTTGAGTGGCGAGGGTTAGTGGAGAGTGGTGAGTGGTGATTGGTCAGTGGTGATTGGTCAGGATGAATGGTGAGTAGTGAGGGTGAGGTTGAGTGGTGAGGGTGAGTGGTGAGGGTGAGTGGTGGTTGTGACGGTGAGTGGTGAGGGTGAGTGGTGAGTCTGAATGGTCAAGGTGAATGGTGAGAGTGAGTGGTGAGGGAGAGTGGTGAGAGTGAGTGGTGAGGGTGAATGGTGAGTAGTGAGTGGGAGTGGTGAGTGGTGAGGATGAGTGGTGAGGGTGAGTTGTGAGTGGTGAGTGGTGAAAGGTATTGTCAAAGCCCACCGGGCTTTGACAATACCTTAGTATCTGTGTATATATGTAAGGTTATTAAGAAATATATTTTTCACCCGGGCAACGCCGGGTACTTCTGCTAGTAGTGTATAATAGTGTAGTATGTAATGTCGTGTAGTGTGTGATGTTGTGTGTCGTGTAGTGTTCAGAAGTGTAGTGTTTAGTAGTATATTGTAGTGTTGTGTATATATAGGCCTTTTTCCAAAATTCATATTAAGAATAATTCTGCCAATATTTTTTTTTTATATATATAATTGATCGGGGCGAGCATGGGACAAGAAAGGGTGAGGCACACCCCTCACACCCAGCTGCCTTACCGCATTAAAAGCAACTTGAGGGAGGAGGCCATACAACCATTAAATAATAAACTCTGGGGCAAAGAGGGGTTAAATCACGACGTTTCGGAAGCAACACAAGCATCCGTCATCAGGTGTGACTGCTCCAGCAAAATTACTGTAGCGTATGAAGAGAGTTATTTAGAGACGCGTGTTTATATAGGGTACTAGGGGGGGGGGGCCAAGGGGTCGGGGGGGGGGGGCATGCGGCAGGCCGTGTGGCGTCGCGGGCAGTTGGGCAGGGAATTAGCATGATTTAAGCCGATAGATAACCACCTAATCCCCTGCAAAACCGCCCGCGACGACACACGGCCTGCCGCATGTCCCCTTCCGATTGGGATCGTGTTGACAACATGACAGCCTCCTCTGCTAATTCATTGTCAACCAAATGCAAAGCTAACTTGATCGCTAAATTAAACCTTCTATCAAAGAAGAAGCTGGAACCACACATTACAAAGTTAGATATCAACAAGATTGTTATTAATCAGAGTGACATCCCAATTTCTGACAATCTAAAATCGGTACTAGCCAAAGGACTGAATTTCGCAGTTACCCCTAAGCATATCCCAGTGGAGGATATAATCTCCCAGGTCGATGTAGCCCTCAAAGGCTTATGACACATCCAAACAGACGTTGCTAAAGCTGAAATTGCCACAAACGAGCGCTACGAACTCGAAAATTTGAAAAAGAGGGATGACATAGTCATCCTCTCAGCCGACAAGGGCAATTCCACTGTCATGGATAAAACCACATGCCAGGACCTACTCAATGATGGCAGCTACTCCAAAATCAATAGAGATCCGACTAATAGCCTAACTACTTAAACCAACAAGATCATTACCAGTTCGAATTCCCTAATCGAACCAGTCAAACGGCTCTCCCTAAACCCCTCGGCTGCTAGACCACCCAGATTCTATGGTCTTCCCAAGATCCATAAAGAAGGTACCCCACTACGGCCCATCGTGTCCACGATCAACTCACCTATCTTCAAACTAGCCCGTTTTCTATCGGATACTCTGCTTCCCTTTACTGGCAAAACCAATTCAGCAGTACTGAATTCAACTCACTTGGTCTCTCTAGTCAAGGACATTTCACTGTCCCCTGATGATGTCCTCGTCAGTTTTGATGTGGTCTCTTTATTCACCAAGGTTCCAGTGCCAGACACCATAACAATATTTTATTTTGTTTTCACCTACGTAACTTTACCGAAAAAAACAAAGAGTATGGATCCTTGCAGTGACGAAAACTTCAAATCTAGAATCAAAGAGGGGTTAGCGACTATCTGGGAAATCTCCAGGTTGTCAGATGTCCATATGACACGACCTCCCCAAACGTTTTGGACAGTTCACAAACAAATCTCCAGAGCCGTAAAACACAGGCACATAGCAGTGACAAACGGACATTAGAACTGATATATATATATTTTTTTTATACGGTAAACGTTTGAAGCTTGGTTATAAAAATAAGTCAACATTATAGACTGCAGTATTCCCTATTTTATTTTTATTATTATTCTTCTATTAACGCGACTTTACCGAAAGAACCAAAGAATGAATTCTGGATAAACATAAACCAAATAATAATTATGAAGTATTAGACCGATGGTCATCCAGAAGAATAAAAAAGGCGAAATAGGTAAATCACACATAACCAAGAACAGGACCCTGCGTAGGAATAATACTTAGTACCGGTACAGGGATATCGACCAGGTATAGAGGAGTTAAAGAAAAAATTACTGTATTCTAGTGTAACGTTAATTAAAAGTGTTTGTTTTGACAAGAAACGCTGTGAGATTTAAAGACCCCCCAACACCACCCTCAACACCACCCCTCCCACCAGCCCTCACCACCACCCACCACCACCCCCCACCACCACCACCTTCTGCACTAGGCCTCGCGAAGCCTGCCGCACTAGGCCTCGCGCCGTGCTTTTCGTGCACAAATAAGGCGATTAAATGTATCTCGTCTCTGTGTTAATAAATGTTTCTTGTCTCTGTGTTAAAAAAACGTGCTGCGTTTCAGTAAAGTAATTTTTTTTAAAAACGTGCTGCGTTTCAGTAAAGTAATTTTGAAGCGAAGTTTAAAGTTTTGCCGTGATGCGCCGGAAGCGACGGCCATCTTGTTTAATTCACAGATCGCAGGGGGAGCGGGTGGCCATCTTGTTGGACAGGGTCATGCCAAGTGTTTGCAGTAGGGGGCGATGTTGATACACGGACGGACGGACGGACGGACAGTCGGACGGACGGACGGACACATTAATATTCTTAGGTGTTTTCGGTAAAGTCACGTAGGTAAAACATCAAAAATAATGAAAATAATAAAATAAAATAAAGATCACGACGTTTCGGAGGCAACACAAGTCTCCGTCATCAGGTGGGACAGTCACAGCCAGATCAGCTGCATCAAGTGAGGCAATGATTCAAGATGTAATCCCTTAAAAGCGAGTTGAGGGGGGAGGAGAGGGGGGGGGCTCATCAGAATGTGGTAGCCAATGAATGGAAAGTATCGGGAGAGAGGGGCCAAAAAAGGGTGGGCGACGGCATGGAAGCTATTGTGCGCAAGCGACACACTGCTGCCCACGCCAACGCATTGGACAGAGAGGGGGGAGGGGGGAGGTCTGATACACATGATAGAAAAGAAAAGAAAATGCGTATGTTTATACCAATGCTGGCTGAACAATGAATAGATTACTGTTAAACACTGGGGATGTTAACACTCGGTAAAGTAAAGTAAACTAGTGCCTGTCAGATAAGATGGTCAAAAAAGTGTAATTAAGTATTTTTTGCGTGGTTAATAACATCTTTGCAATGATTACTAAGTTTGTACCCATCATCACGGTTGAAATTATGTCTGTGTTTGTATATTTGTATGGCTTCGTGTACAAACCTTTGATGGTAGCCAGGAGGTTTGCAGAGAACCTTGGTCTCGGAAAAGACAATTTCATGAGAGCCCACTGAGTTGTAGCAATGATCGGCAACGGCCGAAGAATCAGTTCTGCCGTGTTTCAGATCTGACTTGTGCTCGCGGACACGATCAGCAACATGACGTTTCGTTTCTCCAATGTAGCAATCATCACAAATGCAACTCAATTTGTAGACTCCAGGATACTGTAAGTCAGGAACAGCATCCTTCACAGATGGAATCAGATCACGGATTTTATGCATTGTACTGAATCGGACTTGGATCTTATGTTTGTTTAGAATTTTGGAGATCTTTTTGGTCACGCCTGCTATGTATGGTAACGTGATAGTTTTGGTCGGAGTTTCATGTGGCTGTTTCTGTGTGGTGGGAGAGACAGCTTGGCGGATAGTACGGTCAGAGTATCCGTTCATCCTGAGGGCCCGATGTACATGTCTTAATTCACCGGTCAGGTGGTGTTGGTCAGAAATGCCATGGGCTCTGTGGTATAGCGTTTTGATGAGAGAATTCTTTTGAGATGGGTGGTGGTGGGAATCCGGTTTCAAGTAGGAATCTGTGTGGGTGGCTTTCCTGTAGACAGAATGTCCCAAGGATCCGTCAGGCCTTCTCTCAAACAGAATATCCAAGAATGGTAGTTTACCGTCTTTCTCCACTTCCATGGTGAATCTGATGGATGGGTGTCTAGAATTGATGTGGTCCAAGAAGTGGTTCAGTGCTGGGAGGCCATGTGGCCAGATGACGAAAGTGTCGTCCAAATACCTCTTCCACAAGGAAGGACGCAGGGTGGATGTATGGATGGCTTCTGATTCAAACTTTTCCATGAACATGTTGGCTATAACTGGTGACAAGGGGGAGCCCATAGGGGTACCCTCATTCTGTTTGTAGAAGGTGCCATTCCAGGTAAAATAGGTGTTGGTGAGACAATGCCTAACCAGAGCAGGTACATCAGAATTCAATCCATGTTTGACTAAGTCCTCAATTATTGTTAGGGTGTCCGGTACTGGGACTTTGGTAAACAAAGATACTACATCAAAGCTGACGAGGATGTCATCAGGAGATAGTACCATGTCCTTAACCATAGAGACTAATTGGGTTGAGTTGAGTACTGCTGAAGAGGTCTTGCCTGTGAAGGGGAGCAGAGTATCTGATAGAAAACGGGCTAGTTTGTACGTAGGAGAGTTTATCGTCGACACGATGGGTCGTAGCGGGGTGCCTTCCTTATGGATTTTGGGAAGACCATAGAGTCTGGGAGGTCTAGCCGCCGATGGTTTTAGAGAGGGACGTTTGCTTGGTTCGATTAGGGAAGTCGAACTCGTGATGATACTGTTGGTTTTCGTCGTTAGGCTTTTAGTAGGATCGTTTTTAATTTTGGAGTAACTCCCATCATTAAGAAGGTCCAGGATTTTGTTGTTGTATGAATCTTTATCCGCAATAGCTACTATTCTTAAGAATGCTAAGAAACCCACTAGTAACATTAGCAAAACATTAGCAAAAACGAACGCTCTGAACTCGCGGACCTAAAAAAGAGAGATGATATAGTCATACTCTCGGCAGACAAGGGCAATGCCACGGTCATCATGGATAAAGATTCATACAACAACAAAATCCTGGACCTTCTTAATGATGGGAGTTACTCCAAAATTTAAAACGATCCTACTAAAAGCCTAACGACGAAAACCAACAGTATCATCACGAGTTCGACTTCCCTAATCGAACCAAGCAAACGTCCCTCTCTAAAACCATCGGCGCGGCTAGACCTCCCAGACTCTATGGTCTTCCCAAAATCCATAAGGAAGGCACCCCGCTACGACCCATCGTGTCGACGATAAACTCTCCTACGTACAAACTAGCCCGTTTTCTATCAGATACTCTGCTCCCCTTCACAGGCAAGACCTCTTCAGCAGTACTCAACTCAACCCAATTAGTCTCTATGGTTAAGGACATGGTACTATCTCCTGATGACATCCTCGTCAGCTTTGATGTAGTATCTTTGTTTACCAAAGTCCCAGTACCGGACACCCTAACAATAATTGAGGACTTAGTCAAACATGGATTGAATTCTGATGTACCTGCTCTGGTTAGGCATTGTCTCACCAACACCTATTTTACCTGGAATGGCACCTTCTACAAACAGAATGAGGGTACCCCTATGGGCTCCCCCTTGTCACCAGTTATAGCCAACATGTTCATGGAAAAGTTTGAATCAGAAGCCATCCATACATCCACCCTGCGTCCTTCCTTGTGGAAGAGGTATTTGGACGACACTTTCGTCATCTGGCCACATGGCCTCCCAGCACTGAACCACTTCTTGGACCACATCAATTCTAGACACCCATCCATCAGATTCACCATGGAAGTGGAGAAAGACGGTAAACTACCATTCTTGGATATTCTGTTTGAGAGAAGGCCTGACGGATCCTTGGGACATTCTGTCTACAGGAAAGCCACCCACACAGATTCCTACTTGA
Organism: Lethenteron reissneri; assembly: GCF_015708825.2. Taxonomy (NCBI): domain Eukaryota; kingdom Metazoa; phylum Chordata; class Hyperoartia; order Petromyzontiformes; family Petromyzontidae; genus Lethenteron; species Lethenteron reissneri. The sequence continues at coordinate 648,831 of NW_026891738.1, forward strand.
AACCGGATTCCCACCACCACCCATCTCAAAAGAATTCTCTCATCAAAACGCTATACCACAGAGCCCATGGCATTTCTGACCAACACCACCTGACCGGTGAATTAAGACATGTACATCGGGCCCTCAGGATGAACGGATACTCTGACCGTACTATCCGCCAAGCTGTCTCTCCCACCACACAGAAACAGCCACATGAAACTCCGACCAAAACTATCACGTTACCATACATAGCAGGCGTGACCAAAAAAATCTCCAAAATTCTAAACAAACATAAGATCCAAGTCCGATTCAGTACAGTGCATAAAATCCGTGATCTGATTCCATCTGTGAAGGATGCTGTTCCTGACTTACAGTATCCTGGAGTCTACAAATTGAGTTGCATTTGTGGTGATTGCTACATTGGAGAAACGAAACGTCATGTTGCTGATCGTGTCCGCGAGCACAAGTCAGATCTGAAACACGGCAGAACTGATTTTTCGGCCGTTGTCGATCATTGCTACAACTCAGTGGGCTCTCATGAAATTGTCTTTTCCGAGACCAAGGTTCTCTGCAAACCTCCTGGCTACCATCAAAGGTTTGTACACGAAGCCATACAAATATACAAACACAGACATAATTTCAACCGTGATGATGGGTACAAACTTAGTAATCATTGGAAAGATGTTATTAACCACGCAAAAAAGACTTAATTACACTTTTTTGATCATCTTATCTGACAGGCACTAGTTTACTTTACTTTACCGAGTGTTAACATCCCCAGTGTTTAACAGTAATCTATTCATTGTTCAGCCAGCATTGGTATAAACATACGCATTTTCTTTTCTTTTCTATCATGTGTATCAGACCTCCCCCCTCCCCCCTCTCTGTCCAATGCGTTGGCGTGGGCAGCAGTGTGTCGCTTGCGCACAATAGCTTCCACGCCGTCGCCCACCCTTTTTTGGCCCCTCTCTCCCGATACTTTCCATTCATTGGCTACCACATTCTGATGAGCCCCCCCCCTCTCCTCCCCCCTCAACTCGCTTTTAAGGGATTACATCTTGAATCATTGCCTCACTTGATGCAGCTGATCTGGCTGTGACTGTCCCACCTGATGACGGAGACTTGTGTTGCCTCCGAAACGTCGTGATCTTTATTTTATTTGATTATTTTCATTATTTTTGATGTTTTACCTACGTGACTTTACCGAAAACACCTAAGAATATGATTCCTTGCAGTCACGAAAGCTTCAAGTCTAGAATGGACACATTAATCTATTGGTGGTCTGGTCCACTTCGTTCCTACCAGTATAACATGTACCCCATAGAGAGAGAGTCTCCCAACCGCCTTTCTCTCCCAGCAGCACGGGATAGAAAACATTTGCATACGCATGCAGAGAGCATCTCCCCTTAAAAAGAAAAATCAAACACCATGAAGATCATACAAACTCCACTCACTCTGTAGAACAAGGGGAGTTCACACAAACTCCACTCACTCACTCTATAGTACAGGGGGAGATCATACAAACTCCATTCACTCACTCTGTAGAACAGGGGGAGATCACACAAACTCCACTAACTCACTTTGTAGAACAGGGGGAGATAATAGAAACACCACTCACTCACTCTGCAGAACAGGGGGAGATCATACAAACTCCACTCACTCACTCTGTAGAAAAGGGGGAGATCACACAAACTCCACTAACTCACTTTGTAGAACAGGGGGAGATCATACAAACTTCACTCACTCACTCTATAGTACAGGGGGAGATCATAGAAACACCACTCACTCACTCTGTAGAACAGGGGGAGATCATAGAAACACCACTCACTCACTCTGCAGAACAGGGGGAGATCACACAAACTCCACTCACTCACTTTGTAGAACAGGGGGAGATCATACAAACTCTACTCACTCACTCTGTAGGACAGGGGGAAATCATAGAAATACCACTCACTGACTCACGCAAACACTTCAGAACCATTAAAATCGGAAGAGTGTGTAATGCTGATAATCAGCATCACCATCAGTATCATCATAGTCATCATCACGATCATCATTAGGTTCATGATCATCAGAAACATCATGATCAGCATCATCATTAGCACCATCAACATTACCATTATGATCAGGATCATAATCATCATCAGCACCATCATCTTAGACTATATACACAATACACTACACTATACTACTCTATACACTACACTATACTCTACACTACTCACTATAATATGCTATAAACTACACTATAAACTACACTATACACTACACTACGATACACTACACTATACACACTACACTACACTACACTGTTATACAGTACATTCGTATACACTACACTGTAGTATATACTACAGTACCCACTACAATACTAAACATTACTCAAAAATTGTAAATGTTGTGGATTCACTCTTCAACACACTGGTGGGCTAAAGTAGTGAACTATTTGTCTTTTGTTAACGTGACACATTTTTTTACTGATTGGCTGTGTCGGGAGGTGGAGGGTTAGGACACATTTATAAATAACCCGATCTAACCCAAAAACCTTTATTATGCATAATATTGGTCGAGAAAGCCTACGTGTTAAACTGACTACACTACTACATACTACACTTCAAGACACTATGTGATGCCGCCGCCACGAAGCCGTTCGGCAGGCACCAAATCCCCGACCTCGTCACCACCAAGCAACGGAGCCGACCCCGCGTCCCCCTCACCTCACCTCACATGAACACACCCGCACTCATTTCCCCCCCCCCCATAGAGCTCCGAGGGGAGGTCGCCTGGCCGACCGGTTTTTATCCGAGAGACCCTTATCGGGATTAATTCTCACGGTTTCCGGCGATCAGGGAATTGGATGACCTCCCCCGTGCTACGTGGCACCGCGGCGCTGCGGCCGGCCTTAATATGGTGTGGTCGCGGCGTGGGGCATTCGGCCACCGCGGTTGAGGCGCATTTTCCCCCACACACACTCCCACGGGTCGACGGGGCAAGCAGGGGAGGCACGGGACAGCATGAATAGCGGGGTCACAGGGGCTGTTGCGCATAGTCAGGGAGGGTTGGGATAATTGCGCTTGAGCGCGCAGGCCCCATTGTTAGGAAGGGTAAGGGAGTAATTAGGATGTACGCCGCCAACGTCGCTCACTGATTAGCATATCAACAGCGCCCGGGAACCGCCGTGCGCGGGCTTGGGGTGCACGAGCCCATTGTTCAGCGCAGCATCCCCTTTGAGGTAGGGAGGATAAATAGAGGAGCGCAGAGGGGAAATCGCTCTCCTCTCTCCAGCGCCAGGCGACAGGACGCTCTCCAGTCCAGCGACCCGAACGTCCGTGAGACGCATCGAGGCACGCTGCGAGTACGTGATCAACGAACCGCCGTGGGCATCCAACAGAGAGTAAGAAGGTGAATTGGATTCATAGCAGGTAAATCGGGAATAGGTATAAAGGTATCAGCGTAGGCCAGCCTCGTCGACTCACTGATTTAACATTAAATTACCAGGTATCAGATAATAAATCATTAATAGCGAAGCGTGGTCTGGCGTGATCTGGTCGAGCAGTGTGAGCGTGTGGGTGCGCTGTGTGCACAGTGATTCGCCACGTGAGTGAGCGCTGCGCGGAGCTGAGCGCGCGGGTGAGCGTGTGTACGCGGTGATTCTGTAGTGCTGCGGCTCGCCTCGGGGGAGCGCTGCGCAGAGCGGTGCGAGAGTGGGTGTCGCGTGTGTTCACTCCGCGTGTGATACAGGTGCACGATCATAACGCGAGTAGTCAGTGTGGAGTTGGAGTGCACGGAGCGGTGTGTGTGTGTGTGCGTACGTTCGCTCCGTGTGGGTCGCAGGTACGCGATTAGGAAAGGGAGGTATCGTGGTAGCGTAAAGGGGGACATAATACTACGCGGTATCCAACCATGCCTACTACGCGGACCCGCGGTGGAGGGGAATCCTCGGGCGACGGCTCCCACACCATGGGTGAGGAACCTAGCAGCGGTTCGCTTAGCAGCGGGGGGGCGAGTGATGATGTTAGCCCGGCGGTTAGCATTATCGAGGGAGGGATCTCGGGGGCTAGCGACCCCAACAAATTGGTGTCAGAAACGGGACGATCCCCCGCACCCCCAAGGGAAAGAGGCCCCCCAACCCAGGTTAAAATCAAATGCACATTTACGGGCAAAGGAATTCCATCATGGAAATCGTTTGCCCGCAGCATCAGGGGGGCTAAAAAGGTTAATGGGTGGTCGGATGAGGAGGCGTTGCAGCAGTTAGAGATACATTTAGATGGACGGGCAGCTGACTTTGTGGAAGCTTTGCCCGCAAGCGCACAAACTCAGTGGGAAAAATTAATGTGCGAACTCGAACGGCGCTTCGGCGCCTATGACGAGGAGGAGGCGCAGTCGGCCTTAGAGGCACGCCGCCGTCAGCCCGGCGAGGATCTGCGAGATTACGCCGAGGACGTACGCATGTTGACCCAGCTCGCGTACCCGGAGCACGAGGCGAAAGTAATTGAGAGCCTCGCCGCCGGGAAGGTCCAGCGATATTTGGCACGCACCCCGTGGTGGCAGCCAAATATAGACGGTGCACGCCTCTCCTTTAACACACTTGTCGAGCGCGCGCGCAAATGCGAGAAGCTCTCTGGTGAGCGCGCGCAGCCTCGAGGGAGGGGACGAGAGTTCGCCGTAGCGAGCCTACTCTCGGACGAGGAGGAGGAGCTCGCCATCGCCGGAAGGGGACGGGCAAGGGAGCCCCAGAGACCCAGCGAGACTACCCCGGGGTGGGTAGCCGGGTTACAGACCGGCATGGGAGATATTGCTGGCCGGGTAAACCAAATAGACGGTAAGATAACCCAAGTACACGAGGAAGCGAATCAAAATATGAAGACCCTCCAGTTTGAGATGGGGGAACTACGCGGGAGGGTAGCCCAATTAGAGTCCGATGTGGGACAACTGCGTACTGGGGGAGGGAGAGGGAGCGGGCAGGGGACCCGCTACGGAGCCGCCCCCCCTCCCCGGACATGTTATATGTGCGATCGCCGAGGGCATCTAATGAGAGACTGTCCTGAACTCACCCGAGCTAGGCAGACGCGGGGGTTAAACTCCAACGCCCCCTAGAGCGTGGACCAACTAGGGGTGCAATCGACGCGGTCCCGATACAAATAGACGATAATGAGAATAATAGCGAGCGAGTCATCTCCACACAAGTTCCAGCAACAACGCCCACAGAAACGGTGACTCCTGGCGACTGGCTACGGGAGCTGGTGGCGGAGATCACGGGGGCCACGTCGCTGGTGGAAGGAGAGGTTAACGGAGTGCGTACCCGAATCCTGTTGGACACGGGGGCGGTGGCCTCGCTCGTGAGCGCAGCGCACTGCAGCGCGATCGGGGTCGACGTGCGTCACCTGCAGGCCCCGGACCGCGCGCTGCACACTGCGAGCGGAGCCGGAATGGGGCTGCTGGGGAGAGCCACCCTAAAGGTCCGCATAGGCAGTCAGGTGTGCACCCAGTAGTTCTACGTGTCGAGTGCGTTGTGTCACGAGTGTATCGCAGGTACCGACCTCTTAGAACGGCTGGGACTCAACGTGCAACCCCGCCAGCGATGCGCCACCATGGAGAGCAACGGCGAGCGGATACCGTTCTTGGGACGAGGACCGACGCGCCCCCGCTTCGCACCTGTGGCCGCTATCCTGGCGACGGCAGTCACCATCGGCCCGCTCACCGAGATGCTGGTGCCGGTGGCAACATCCCCCACCGACCCCGCGCTCCGACCATCAGGAGAGGTAATGCTAACTCCTCACCCGGATTTGGCAAAACGGTATGGGGTCGTGGGATCCACCACGTTGGTAAACGCAGATGGGGACCGATTGTTTATGCGGATGTTTAACCCGCACAGTACCCCAGCGATACTACGACGGCGCACCCCGATCGCCACCGTACACCCCCTGCACGCACGCCACTCTGACGAATCGGTGTTCGCACTCTGGGCTGAGGACCCCGGTCGTTCGGAGGGTGACCAGGACCTGGCCTGGCGAGTCGGCCCGACTCCCCGAGCCGAGGTCGTCCCCCTGCTCGACGCGTTACATGTGCCATGGGCGGATTTACCTAAGGGAGAGGCCGATCGGCTGCGCGAGTTACTGCGGGAGTATGCCGACGTGTTCAGCGAACACGACTCGGACGTGGGTCGGACCGACCTTGTTAAGCACCAAATTGACACCGGTGCAGCCCGACCCATCAAACTCCCTGCGTACCGCGTGGGCGCACCCGAACGCACCCAGATCAAAGAGGCGGTTGGGGACATGCTTCGCGATAACATAATTCAGCCCTCGGCGAGCCCCTGGTCAGCCCCGGTGGTACTAGTAACGAAAAAGGATGGGTCAACCCGGTTCTGCATCGATTACCATAAACTGAACGCAGTCACGCTCGGCGACGCCTTCCCCATACCTCGCATCGACGACACTTTTGACAGCCTCGCCGGAGCGCGATATTTTTCCACCCTCGATCTCGCGTCCGGAAACTGGCAGGTGGAGATGGCGGAGGAGGATCGGCCGAAAACCGCATTCACCACCCCGATGGGACTATTCGAGTTTCGAGTACTCCCGTTCGGACTCACCAATGCGCCCGCGACGTTCCAGCGGCTGATGGAGTTGGTGATGCGGGGTTTGCAATGGGAACAATGCCTGATTTACTTGGACGATGTGATCGTGTTCAGTAGATCTTTGTCTGAGCATTGGTCCAGGCTACGAGAGGTGTTCCAGTGACTGCGAGCGGCTCATCTCAAGCTCAAGCCACGTAAGTGTTACATCGCACAACGCGAGGTGGGGTACCTCGGGCATCGCGTCAGCGAGGCAGGCGTGCGTACCGATCCGGAGAAGGTACGCGCCGTAGTGGAGTGGCCACGGCCAAGGAATCTGACGGAGATCAGATCATTTTTGGGGCTCGCCACCTATTATCGTCGATTTGTAAAGGGATTCAGCGAGATTGCACGCCCCCTCACCCAACTCACTTCCCCTAAGCACCCCTATCAGTGGACGGGGGCCTGCCAGACGGCCTTCACCACTCTCAAAGACCACCTCACCCACGCCCCCACCCTCGCTTTCCCCGATTTTACCACCGATTTTATTTTGGACAGTGACGCCTGCAGCAGCGGGCTGGGCGCGGTGTTGTCACAGGTACAGGATGGGACAGAACGAGTCATCGCGTACGCCAGCCGGACCTTGAGTGGGGCCGAGCTGAACTATTGCGTGACCCGCCAAGAGTTGTACGCCGTGATTTTCGCATGCAAACAGTTCCGGCCGTATTTGTATGGCAGGAGATGTCGCGTACGCACTGACCATTATGCTCTGCAGTTCCTTCTTACATTCAAGGAGCTGCGGGGGCAGATGGCCCGGTGGTTGGCGCAGTTGCAGGAGTACAACCTGCAAATCGAGTATCGGGCTGGACGGACGCATGCAAACGCGGACGCCTTGTCGAGGCGACCCACGGTGTACGCCGAGACAAGGGCGGAGGAGGCCTGCCCGTGTTTCACGGGGGGACGCTGCCGGCAGGCAACGGACCCCCGAGAGACCGTGGCCACTGACCCCCCCCCCAGCGAGAGAGAGTGCAGTGTGCGCCACAGAGACCCTCACAGGTGGCACCGAGGATCCCGTCGACCGCCCGGCAAGCGCGGGGCCCGCGGCTCGGGACCAGATCGGACGGATCCAGGAGGACGTCGGCTGCGCCTTCCCGGGCCTGAACGACGAGCAGCTGAGACAGACCCAGCAGCGAGATCCCGATCTGGCGGCAGTGGAGGCGGCACTGCGGGAGGAAAAGAGCGCCCTACCAGGACCCTGGAGCGGTTTGTATGCCCGGTTGTGTGTGCAGAACGGAGTGGTACGGGAGTTAACCGAGGCCGGCCAGCCGGGGTGCATCTGTGTTCCTGCCCAGGTGCGACCCCAGCTGCTACGGCTGGTGCATGACCACCCACTCGGGGGCCACGATGGGGAACGACGCACGCGAGAGACCCTGCGTCGCCAGTATCTCTGGCCCAAATTGGCACAAGACGTGGCGGCCTGGGTACAGGGCTGCCGCGCCTGTCAGCAGTGCGGGCCGAAACCGGCACGATACCAGGTACCCCTAAGGCCGTTCCACGTCAGCCGCACGAATCAGCTGGTCGGGAACGATCTACAGGGGCCATTCCCACGATCCCATCGAGGCAACCGGTATATTCTAGTCGCAGTAGAGTATTTCACCCGCTACCCCGTGGCAGTGGCCATCCCTGATAAAACGGCCTTGGTGGTGGCCCGGGCATTCGTAGAACATTACGTACTCAAGCACGGGATCCCGGAACGAGTCCTCACCGACCAGGGTAGCGAGTTCGAGGCCGAGCTGTTCCAGGCACTGTGCCGAGAATTCGGAATCCAGAAGGACCGAACCACAGCGTATCACCCCCAAGCGAACGGTATGGTAGAGCGCATGAATCAGACCCTAGCGGGGAAACTCAAACGTATGGCGGCCGCAAATCAACGGGATTGGGACGAACACCTCCCCTACGCCCTTTTCGCCTACGCCACCACCGTACACACGTCGACGGGACAAACCCCGTTTTTAATGATGTTCGGCCGTGAGTCTCGTTTACCCGCAGATCTGCTATTCGGCGTCCCTTCCCCCCAGCCGGAGGAGGGAAGCCGCCCCGTGGAACACCTGTTGGAGACCCTGCGAGAAGCCCGAGGCCGAGCATACCCGCAAGGGGAAGCCGCGCATCGGCGGCAGGAACAGGGCACCCGACCCCGCATGGAACCCCCCTTATTCCTGACAGGCGCTAAGGTGTGGCTACACACCCCTCGCGTCGGGGCCGGGCAGGTGGGGAAACTGACGACCTACTGGCGGGGACCCTGGACCGTGGTGCAGCAGATATCCCCCTGGACGGTACTAATTTACGGCGGGGAGAGGGGTCGAGAGACGGTGGTCAATGTCCGCCGCTTAAAACCATGGAAAGCGGTCCCGGCGAGAGAGGACTCCGTCACCCGAAAGCCCCGAAATCCCGGAGTACCCGCACCCCTCGTGTTGGGGGGCCTCGCACACTACATGGGCCCCGCCGGGCCCCCGAGACGCCCCGATCCAGTCCGGAGACGGCGCGGACGACGGCCACTAAACCCTTCCGCTGCTGAGTTTGTGCCCCAGCCCACAGGTGCCGGGGGACGGGGAGAGCCGCTGGAGTGGAGGAGGAGACCGCCGCAGGAGATACAGAGGACGGAACCACCCGCCCCGAGGCCAGCCACCAGGTCCGGACGGATCTCCCGGACCCCGCAACGTTTCCTCGTGGGCGCGGCCCAAGCGAGGTGCTCCAGTCAACCCGGGACGGGGACTGGCACCTCGGGGGGCTATGTGATGCCGCCGCCACGAAGCCGTTCGGCAGGCACCAAATCCCCGACCTCGCCACCACCAAGCAACGGAGCCGACCCCGCGTCCCCCTCACCTCACCTCACATGAACACACCCGCACTCATTTCCCCCCCCCCATAGAGCTCCGAGGGGAGGTCGCCTGGCCGACCGGTTTTTATCCGAGAGACCCTTATCGGGATTAATTCTCACGGTTTCCGGCGATCAGGGAATTGGATGACCTCCCCCGTGCTACGTGGCACCGCGGCGCTGCGGCCGGCCTTAATATGGTGTGGTCGCGGCGTGGGGCATTCGGCCACCGCGGTTGAGGCGCATTTCCCCCCACACACACTCCCACGGGTCGACGGGGCAAGCAGGGGAGGCACGGGACAGCATGAATAGCGGGGTCACAGGGGCTGTTGCGCATAGTCAGGGAGGGTTGGGATAATTGCGCTTGAGCGCGCAGGCCCCATTGTTAGGAAGGGTAAGGGAGTAATTAGGATGTACGCCGCCAACGTCGCTCACTGATTAGCATATCAACAGCGCCCGGGAACCGCCGTGCGCGGGCTTGGGGTGCACGAGCCCATTGTTCAGCGCAGCATCCCCTTTGAGGTAGGGAGGATAAATAGAGGAGCGCAGAGGGGAAATCGCTCTCCTCTCTCCAGCGCCAGGCGACAGGACGCTCTCCAGTCCAGCGACCCGAACGTCCGTGAGACGCATCGAGGCACGCTGCGAGTACGTGATCAACGAACCGCCGTGGGCATCCAACAGAGAGTAAGAAGGTGAATTGGATTCATAGCAGGTAAATCGGGAAGAGGTATAAAGGTATCAGCGTAGGCCAGCCTCGTCGACTCACTGATTTAACATTAAATTGCCAGGTATCTATATATATAAAATCGTGAATGTCTGTCTGTCCGTCTGTGTGTGTGTGTGTGGATTTCGGACCATACGCACATTCATTGGACGGCGGTTGCCCCTGGCAACGGCTAGCCACGCCTTCGCCACTTTCATTGGACCTGGCAACGGCTAGCGACGCCTTCGCCAAGGGCTGCAGTTTCATTGGACGGCGGTTGCCCCTGCCAACGGCTAGCCACGCCTTCGCCACTTTCATAGGCTCCGTAAATAATTAAATAATAGCCATTTCACAGTATTGTTCGAGCGCTAGGGGCGGGGGGAAGGAACGCCACCCGTACCCAGCGTTCGCCGGGTGGGAAAATCAGGCGAGGCGGGAGGCTCTGCACGGTGCTAGGCCTCGACACCCACCACGCCACTCTGAGGTAAATTCATACAAATTTCACGTCCTCTACAGAGTAGTGAGGGAGGCAGAGTGGCGAGGGAGGGACTCAGCCTCAAAACGAGTAACTGGTGTGGCGTATTAACATCGCCACTGGGGAGACAAAGGCGGCCGGGCGTGCTGGATCCAAGTCCCGGGCGAAGCCGGGTCATGTGTATGTGTGTATGTGTTTATGTGTATGTCTGTGTGTCTGTATGCATGTGTGTGTGTATGTGTTTGTGTGTATGTATGTGTGTGTGTATGTATGTGGGTTTTTTTCTATGTGTTTATGTGTATGTCTGCGTGTCTGTATGTATGTGTGTATGTACGTCTGTGGATGTGTTTGTGTGTATGTATGTGTGTGTCTATGTATTGTGTGTATGTGTTTCTGTGTATGTATCTGCGTGTATGTATGTGTGTTATGTGTCTGTCTGTGTGTCTGCATGTATGTGTGTATTGTCTATGTTTTTGTGTGTATGTATGTGTGTGTTTGTGTGTATGTCTGTGTGTATGTATGTGTGTATGTGTTTGTGTGTATGTGTGTGTATGTATGTGTGTGTATGTGTTTGTATGTGTTTGTGTGTTTACGCTCGCATTACACAAATGTGTTGCAGGTCTAAGGCGTTCCTCGCGCAGCATTGCCGCTTTCTTTTTTCAGTCGTTTACTGCCGTACGCACCCTGACAGTCGTGTGTGTCTGCAGCAAGCGCGTGTATGTGTACCTATGGACGCGCGCGCGTGTGTTGTGTAGGGGGAACGGTAGTGTAGTGCTTAGCGTGCTCTCTGTGTCTGTGTGTGTGTGTCTGTGTGTGTGTGTCTGTGTGTGTGTCTGTGTGTGTGCGTGTGTGGTGTGTGGGGAGCGGTAGTGTAGTGGTTAGCGTGCTGTCTGTGTGTCTGTGTGTGTGTGTCTGTCTGTGTGTGTCTGCGTGTGTCTGTGTGTGTGTCTGTGTGTGTGTCTGTGCGTGTGTCTGTGCGTGTGTGGTGTGTGAGGAGCGGTGGGTGTAGTGGTTAACGCTACGCTGCGCTACAAACCCGGCGAACCGAGTTCCATTCCCGCTCACGGCCACCACCGGTGACGATTATTTGAACCTCCCCTAGGTCGACTCAGCCTCAAACGAGTAACTGGTGTGGCGTATTAACATCGCCACTGGGGAGACAAAGGCGGCCGGCCGTGGTGGATACAAGTCCCGGGCGAAGCCGGGTAGTACAGCTAGTCAGATAATAAATCATTAATAGCGAAGCGTGGTCTGGCGTGATCTGGTCGAGCAGTGTGAGCGTGTGGGTGCGCTGTGTGCACAGTGATTCGCCACGTGAGTGAGCGCTGCGCGGAGCTGAGCGCGCGGGTGAGCGTGTGTACGCGGTGATTCTGTAGTGCTGCGGCTCGCCTCGGGGGAGCGCTGCGCAGAGCGGTGCGAGAGTGGGTGTCGCGTGTGTTCACTCCGCGTGTGATACAGGTGCACGATCATAACGCGAGTAGTCAGTGTGGAGTTGGAGTGCACGGAGCGGTGAGTGTGTGTGTGCGTACGTTCGCTCCGTGTGGGTCGCAGGTACGCGATTAGGAAAGGGAGGTATCGTGGTAGCGTAAAGGGGGACATAATACTACGCGGTATCCAACCATGCCTACTACGCGGACCCGCGGTGGAGGGGAATCCTCGGGCGACGGCTCCCACACCATGGGTGAGGAACCTAGCAGCGGTTCGCTTAGCAGCGGGGGGGCGAGTGATGATGTTAGCCCGGCGGTTAGCATTATCGAGGGAGGGATCTCGGGGGCTAGCGACCCCAACAACTACATTATACACTACACTACACACTACACTCTTCATTGCACTACTATTCACTATACACAACACTATCCACTACTTTCACATGGTTAAATAAAGGCCGTGTTAACCTTACAAGCTCATGGTTCACTACAGACTCTCACACATGGTTAAATAAAGGACGCGACTCACACGAGAAAATCTCAATAACCCCTTGCACGGTTAAATAAAGTACCTGTCAACATCGCATTCTGTCTCTCTCTCTCCTGGCTCAATGCAGCCTCCTGGCGTCGCTCTCTCTCTGTCTGTGAGCAACGAGATAGGAATGAGTGAGGAATGAGTGAGGAACGATGGAGGAGTGAGTGAGGAATGAGTGAGGAACGATTGTAGAATGAGTGAAGAATGAGTGAGGAATGAGTGATGAATGAGTGAAGAATGAGGCAAGAATGATGAAGGATAAATGAGAGATTGGGTGGGGTGGGGTAGTGGTGGGTTGGTGGTCAGATTGGGGAAGTATGGCCCCCTGAGGTTCACCTCCCCACCTCCCTCCCAATCTCCCCCCCCCCCACCTCTCTCCGCGTCTCTGAGCGAGGCTGAGAGGCCACGGAGTGCGCGGGGCTGCCGGGCCACGGGCTGCGTGAGTGTAGTGTGTAGTGTAGTTCGTAGTGTAGTGTGTATAGTAGTGTGTAGTGTATGGTGTAGTGTAGTGTGTATAGTAGTGTGCAGTGTAGTGTGTATAGTAGTGTGTATAGTAATGTGTAGTGTATTATGTATGGTAATGCGTAGTCTATAGTAATGTGTAGTGTATTGTGTGTAGTATTGTGTATAGTAATGTAGTCTGTATAGTAATGTGTAGTGTATTGTGTATAGTAATGTGTATTGTGTATAGTAATGTGTAGTGTGTATAGTAATGTGTAGTGTGTATAGTAATGTGTAGTGTGTATAGTAATGTGTAGTGTGTATAGTAATGTGTAGTGTGTCTCCTGTAGTGTGTATAGTAGTATATACAGGTAGTCCTCTACTTACGATGGAGATGCGTTACGACGACCCCATCGTAAGTCGAACATATCGTAAGTCGAAGATGGCCTAGCCTACCCAGGAGTCTTAAAGAATGGTGATAATTTATCAAAACAGGACAATTTACAGTACCGTACTGTATAAAATATATACTGTATGTATTTATTAATTACAATACTGTATTGCACGGTAAAATGTAAAGTAAAAAAATAATAAGGTCAATTCTTAGCCTACCTATATAAACTGCAATTTAATAGAATTTTTTTTTCAGGAAACAATCCTCTCTGCTGTAAAAACTTTTAACATGCATTGAACGTATCGTGGTGACCTTAAAATGAAATCGCTAAAGCTACGTATCATACATGCATTTAACTTATCGTAACGCATCATATGTACTGTACTCACTAAGATTCTGTCCGTCGTCTGCATACTTGAATGATGTTAGGCTGTTGATGGCAATTTTGTCATATCGCTATCGCCATCGTAAGATCGAAATATCGTAAGTCGGACCATCGTATATCGGGGACTACCTGTACTGTAGTTTAGTGTGTATAGTGTAGTGCATAGTGTAGTGCAGTGTGTGGTGTAGTGTGTATAGTAGTGTGTAGTGTGTATAGTAATGTGTAGTGTGTATAGGAATGTGTAGTGTATTGTGTATAGTAGTGTGTATAGTAATGTGTAGTGTGTATATTAGTCTAGTGCGTTTCCTGAAGTGTGTATAGTAGTGTATACTGTAGTGTAGTTGAGTGTGTATAGTGTAGTGCACACACACACGCACATACACATGCTGCAGCACGGCGTTTGGCTCACCCGTTGAACGGAACACGGTCCCTGCATCGCGCGGTGAGCTTCTGCGGCTCTTTGATGAGAACGGGGCTCGAAGGGTCTCTATGAATATGGGTCAATGTGGGTTTATATCAGTATGGGTCTATATGGGTCTGTATGGGTCTCTATGAGAATGGGTCAATGTGGGTCTCTATGAATATGGATCTCTGTGCGTCTGTATGGGTCTCTATGAGTATGGGTCTCTATGAGTATGGGTCTCCTTCTGTGGGTCTCTGTGAGTCTGTATAAACACGCGTCTAGAATTCTTGGCTGCTGCTGTAACTTTCCAGACGGTGGTGGTGGTGATGGTATCAGCCGCGTGGTTGAGTGGTCGTCATTTGTAGTGGCCAGGCAGCTTCTGCAAAATTAGCTACAGAGCAGCTCAGTGGGGTGACCTCACACAGATGGTAAAATAAAAATAAATAAATAGTTTAACACCTGGTAGGAGGCCTTCGCGATCAATATCAATAATGCAGGTTTTTTGGGGGGGTTAGATCGCGTAAATATATAAATGTGTCGTTAAAGTCGCCACCACCCGACACAGCCAATTAGTCAGGGGTTTGTCACAGAACTTGGCCAATTCGTTACTAGTACAGCACTAGCGTATAGTGTAGTGTATAGTGTAGTGTATAGTGTAGTATAGTATATAATGTTGTGTATAGTGTAGTGTATAATAGCGTAGTGTATAGTGTAGTGTATATTAGTGTATTGCGTAGTGTATAGTGTAGTATTTAGTGTAGTGTATAGTACAGTGTATAATGTAGTGTATAGTAGTGTAATGTATCGTAGTGTAGTGTATAGTTTAGTGGAGCACACCGGGTTTTTTTTTGCAGCAAAGCCACAACCCCCCCCCCATTTCGAGCAAGAAGAGCACACATCGATGTCATCACACTTGCCATTCTATTTAAGGAATGAAACAGGAGGATGTCTCCACAAATCGGTCTGTCACCTGATGAAGCTGGTTGTAATTACTGGTGCAATGTCGTGCTCAGATTTTAAATGTTGTGGCTTTGCTCTCCAACACACCGGTGTGATGTACTACACTATACAAAACACTATACACTACAATATACAACACTATACACTATACGCTAAACTATACACTACTTTGCGCAATCTAACCCCAAAGAAACCTGCATTAAAGAAAAATAAAGAGTTTAAACTTTGCAGCGACGCTTCACGTCTCCCAGAAATTAAACGTGAGAAAAAAAGCGATGATTGATGTCCATTCAAGAGATGTTCCTATGCAGATGCTTCTGATTTAACTTGCATAATCAACACTAATTCATCTACATAATCATCATCTAAGAATATTTATGTTTACAATGTATTGCAACGCATCCAATGATTAATCGACTCATAATTCGTGTAAAGTTGCATTCACTTATCATTTGCCCGATATGATACTACACTTAGTTACAATGCATTGACTTGTAATGTACATATATCTGATTTAACTTGCACAATCAAGTCTAATTAGTCATCATCATCTATCTTAGAATATTTCTGTTAGCAAACTACTTTAATATATTCAATCTTTAATCGACTTTAATCAATTTAAGTGACGCTTCCCTTATCATTAACCCGATATGATAATACACTTAGTGATAATGGTCTGTTTTGTAAATCCACCACATTATGGTTATCTTATAATACAGCGTACTAAAGAGTGATATTATAATCCATTAAGGAAATAAATGCATTAACTTATTTACCCGATATGATAATACACTTAGTGATAATGCTCTGACTTGTAATGCACCACACTACTGATTATAATCAATGAGATAATCATCTTATAACAGCAGTGTATTAAAAGAGTGATCTTATAATGTAAGAAGTAAATTCACTCATCATTCACAAGGATATTATTATGTTAAGTCAATATAATCCAGATACATCTAAATTAACATGCATTATCAACACTACTTAATCAACATCATTATCAATGAGGACGCAATCACTTAAAATCCACGTCGTTCCGATCGAGCGTCCATCATTCTAATACACCATTCACAATCAACTGATAATTTATTACTCCTCTCCACCCCCCCCCCCCCCCGCTGGGCGTTCCCTCACTCTCAAGCCCCACCCTCTCTTTCCTTTCGACAGTGACCAGCATCTTTTAACGATAACCTGGGATCCCTTGTTTATTTATACCCCATTGGATCATGTAAATACCAACACTACACACGTATATTTTGCGATATAATCCATGAAACAGGTTTTTTCGGGAGGGGATTAGATCGGGTAAATATATAAATGTGTCGTTAAAACATTTACATATCTGAGGTCGTATTCAGATTGTAAATGTTGTGGCTTTGCTCTCCAACACAACAGTGTGCGGTACTCGTATACTACACTATACACTACACTATTATACACTACAATATACATTACAAAACTATACACTTTACTACGATACACTACATACACTACACTACTATACACTACTATACACTACACTACTATACACTACACTATATACAACACTACTATACACGACACTACTATACACTACACTATATACAACACTACTATACACTACACTATACACTACACTACTATATACTATACTACTATACACTACTATACACTACAATATACATTACAAAACTACACACTTTACTACGATACACTACACTACTATACACTACTATAGACTACACTACTATACACTACACTATATATACTACACTGCACTACTATACAATACTATACACTACACTACTATACACTACAATATACATTACAAAACTACACACTTTACTACGATACACGACATACACTAAACTACTATAGACTACACTACTTTACACGACACTATACACTATTGCTGTGCTAGTAACGAATCGGCCACGTTCTGATTACATGACAACCCACTTAGAAATTGGCTGTGTCGGGTTGGTGGCGGTTTTAGACATTTTTATGCGATCTAACCCCAACAAAAGTGGTATCGTAAATATTAACACTACGCTGCAACGAGCTCACTCTCATCTGTTCCTGTCCTTGGTCCGCATGCTGCTGTGCCTCCTCTCCCAGCGAGAGCAATTGCGTTCTCTGAGGCATCCGTCATGGAGGGGGGCCCTCTACCTTGTCCGAGCATCTCCTTTCGCGCGACTCCAGCATTCGGAGGCACGTAGCAGGGCTGCACCTGACGGTGGTGTTGTACACACTGATCATTGTCAGTGTTTATAATCCATTAATTTAATAAGCATTGGTTTTAACCATTTTCTGGCGATACAACAGGAGGTGTTAAGATGTTTAAACACCAAACAGAAACCTTTTGCAAGGAACCGTGTCACTGTACTAACCACACGCGGTACGTGTGGTGAACATGCAATAAAAAAGTACATGCTCTGGTATGATGCATAATAAAAAAAAACTACGACGTTTCGCTGATGACGATCACAACGTCATTGTTTTCTGTTTATTTTATTATTTTTTGAATCTATCTACGTGACTTTACAGAAAGACCCAAGCATTATGAATTCCTGCGGTCACGAAAGCTTTAAGTCAGATTCATATTGCGTTTTCTTTAAAGCTGATTTGTCTACACCGGAGGCAGCTTTCTTTAGAGCCTCGTTTCAAAACAGCGTTAGATCCGAGGACGACGCCAAAAGGCGAACAGCACAAGGACAAAGCCACTGTCAGGGCATTTATAACTCGGGTTGAGCAGCGACATCATGGGTCCTTTCTTGCCGGTATCAAATGTTTCATTGCCAGAAAGGGGAAAAGCAATTCTTATATATTGACTAGCGGTGAGTACCTGGCGTTGCCCGGGCGAAAAAGGCAGACACACACATGTAGTTACACACACAAATCGACTGACACACACACATAGAGTTACACACACATATCGACTCACACATACATACATAGACTGAACAACAACAACCGCCATTCGCCAGTAAGTGGCGGTGATGTCAGCACAACGCTTGTGCCAGGCTATGTGCACCTTGAGGCCACGTAAAGTGTCGAACGCCCGCTGGCAGGAGGTCACGGGCAGACCCAGATGGCACAGGTCGACTGAGACGACTGGCTGATGCACCACCTGTGCCCCCTACTGTGGCAACTTGCTGTGCTTTAGCCACCCGGCGCTCCGCTCGTTGTTGTGAGCGTCGCTCCTCCGCCCTCCGTTGTTGTTGGAGGGCGACTGCCTCCAACTGCCCAGTAGCGTCCTTCAGGAGGCTCCTCCACAGAGGCCGATCTTGACACGGCTGGTACCCGTCATCGGCAAGTCGACTCAGCTCCACGTCCTCCTGTACCACATCACTCCATGTCTTCTCTAGCCCGTGGCAGGCCGTTTAGCCCTCTAGATCCGGCCGAACAAAAGATGTTTAGGCATGCAGTGTCTGTCCATGCGGGCTACATGACTCAGGCAACGCAGCCTTACCTGGCGGAGGAGCTCACCGATGGGACTTTGTCCACATCTTTCAAGGATTTGTGAGCTCCTCACGCAATGCAGCCTGGTTAAATCCAGGATGGATCGTAGGCAGGCCATCCTAAATGTTTCTAACCAGCGAAGATGTTCCATTAGGGGGGCGCAAGCGTAGAGAAGGGAGGGAATGATCGTGGCCAAGAAGACCTGAAGCTTCGTATGGAGTGATAGACCAGGTAGCTTCCACACAGGGTTACGCAGCCAATGAAAAGATAATGCAGCTCGACTGATTCGGAGTGAGACCAATGCTGTTAAACCGGAGCCGGTCATTAGCACACTGGCAAGGTATGGGAAACTCTCCACTGTCTCCACAACTGCCCCATCACCAATTGGGAGTTGTGGGGGTGGAGTGTCCGATGGTACAAAATAGCCAGGCAGGTGCTTAGTTTTGGTGGGGCTGATGGTAAGGCCCCACCTCTAAGTGTGGCTAGCTCCAGGTTCAGCAGCAGCACCTCGAACTCTTCCTCCGAGTGAGTAGCAATTAGCAGATCATCGGCATACATAACGTGGTTGAGCAATAGGGTGCCATCCCTTGACCGCGCCCGGGCATCAATCAGCCTCCCATTGTATCTGTAGCAGATGGGAATTCTTCCGGTACAGGCATTGAAGGCTTGACGAACTACGTGGTCCAAATATATGTAAAATAATGTGGGAGCCAGCGGACATCCCTGTTGCACCCCAAGGTTTAAAGGAAATGGCTCTGACTCACGGCCACGTAGTTAGACGCGGGGCCGCTCACCATCATGAAGGTCCTTAAGGATGGTAATCAGTGGGTCAGGGACTCGGAAAGCACGAAGAGCAACCCAGAGGCCAGGCCTACCGATGGTATCATAGGCCTTGAGCAGGTCAATAAAGCACACGCATGGACTAAGATGCACACATGGACCTACAGACACACAAAGAAATGGAGTTACACTAACATGGAGGCATGCACACACAGCGACTAACACACGCACATGGACTGAGACACACACACATATCGACTCACACACAAACACATCGACTTACAGACACACACACATATGGACTCACACACACATAGACATGCACTTGAGATACACACACATGGAGTTACACACACATATATGGATGTACACACATACAGCGACTCACACCCACCGACTCACACACAGCAATACGTGGACTCACACACACATTGACGTAAACACGCATATGTACTTACACACACACATGGACTTACACGCACACAAATGGACTGACACGCACACATAAACACTCTGACACACACACACACATGGGGCGTTGTCCGTTAGAAAAAGACAGACACACACATGGAGTTAAAGACACGCATGGCTCTACACGCACACACATATGGACTCAAAGACACACACATTGACGGGCACAGCAATCCCCGATGATGGCACAGCTATCAGTATGGCAGTATTACGTATGAGGAAATAGCGTGACGTGATCGATGGAAACAATAGAAATTTATTGAAGAAATAATCAGAAATCACAGACTGGCAGTAGACCGTGGCAGCGTCATAAAAGACAGCAAAAAAAGGGAAAAATTAGCAACCTAAAAATCCAAAAGGAGTTTTGTGCACTCAAACATAATTATTGTAACATGTCAACTTGTTTCATAATGGTAAACAATGAAACCTGAGTTGTTATCTGCACACAATATCTGGCAAGGGATTTGTTTAATAATAATAAGCAATGAACGTGATTAACGATCTGCACACAAACATTATTATTGTAATGTTTGTGAACTAATGTGTTTAACAATAGTAAACAATGGACTTGAGTTGTTAGCGTAAGAAGCAAGGAACTTTGTACTTACCATAGCCATGTTGAGGCCTTGTGCCATGCGTAGCCCCCGTCCTGGCCTACATTGGCGGGGCGGCGGAGTTGGCACATTGCCATGCTAGGGGCTGGGCCGCTACCCCCTCCCAGCATCCCCCGCGCGTGCAAGAATAATGGTATGTAAGCACTAAAATATTATTATCTACGGAGTCTGTACTATAAATTGGACGCATCGTGTTAGGGGGGAGCGAAGAGGACATGACACTGTGAAGGAATATCCGCAGCGTTATGTGTATGTGTTGGCTGTAAAACGCGTAAAAGGAAATGTCCCCGTGAGCTAGAGCTAACGCGCATCACTTGGCAGGGTCTGCCCCCCCACGCAATTGGCGTCACTTGGTAGGGTCGATGGCGCGCATTAAGTAAATAATTAATAATAGAAACGGCACAAATGTGTTAATTAAACTACTTTAAAGTTTACGGATGGGAAAACGGAATAGTCTATTCCCACCGCGGGGCTTGGGGCGTGCCGCCTGTAATTTTTTTTTTCTACGTGAAGCCCACCGTCCGAGAGCCAAATCCCCCACAAGCGCGAGCGCGCGGAGACTTTTATATATAAGAAGAATACTGTAGAGAAAGATCCGAAGCCATTAATGAGCTCACCCCTCACAGTAAATCCACTTGGGTCGCGACCGCCTTTAAAACGCCCACCTAGTCACTAAGATTTTTGCTTTTTAAGTTTGATCTCGTTTGATGCATAATCCACATGGCAATCTAAATTACCCACCTCGAGAGGTAGAGAGGTACAGAGGTTGATCGAGACTGCAGACTTCACGGATAAGACGTAAAATTTTGACTTAATTATTTTTTTAAGTCTTTTCTTTCCGCCTCATGAAGGCCGCTTGTGTTGCAATCGAAACGTCGTTAGTTATTTGCTTTTATTATTTTAAATTTATTTTAATTTTATTTTAATTTTATTTCATTTATTTTTATTATTTTTATTTTCTATCTACGTGACTTTACCCGAAAGTACCAAGAATTTGAGAATGTCGACAACCTTTAAACTCGGGTTCCGTACTTTATTGTTACTATTATTACAGTAAAACAACACCAAACGTTCCTTTGACGATCACTGTTCACCACTTTTGCACGTTCCACTCACACAAAGACAAAGATCCCTCCCGCCTCGTGCAGCCTCAACAGACCGTTGGGGCAAGTGCTGTTAGCGAGGAGCAGCACCTGTGGAGGCCACTCACTCCCATCACTCACTCACATCACCCACTCACTCCCATCACCAACTCACTCCCATCTATAACTCCCATCACTCACTCCCATCACCCATTCACTCACATCACCCACTCACTCCATCACCCACTCACTTCCATCACTCACTCCCATCACCCACTCACTCCATCACCCACTCTCTCCCATCACTCACTCACTCCCTCCATTCAAAGCTCACTCCCATCACCCACTCACTCCCATCACTCAATCACTCCCATCACCAACTCACTTCCATCAAACACTCACTCCCATCACCCACTCACTCCATCACTCACTCCCTCCATTCAAAAACTCACTCCCATCACCGACTCCCTCCCATCATCCACTCAATACCATCACCGACTATACACTGCACTATACACTACACAATACATAAGACAGTTACACACTATACTATATACCACACTATACAATGCACTACTACAGACTACACTACTACAACTACACTTAACTCTACAATACCATACACTACACTATCCAATACTGCCTAGTATTTATATATACTACGCTAAAACTACACTATACACCACACTACTATACACCATACTATACATACAATTATATACACTTCACTATACTGCACTATATACTGCACTATATACTACACTGCTATACGCTACACTATACTCTAATATACACTACACTATGCACTACTATACACTAAATTACTATATACTACTATACACTAATATCAGTACGGCGCTTGTGTCACGTTAACAGCTAACTAAGTTACGAGTTAAATTAGTTCCGAGTTAAGTACTAAAACATGTGTGTGTTGGAGAGTTAAACCACTACAACATTTCTTCTTGGTTCTTTCGGTAAAGTCACGTAGAAGGGAAGTAAAAGCTTTAAATCACTACAACATTTTCATATTTGAGTTTCAAAATTTGTTACTAGTTAATCACTAACGTGGTGTGTTTTGGAGAGTTAAACCACTACATTTACATATTTTAGTAAAAAAATGTGTTACTAGTTAAGAACTAACCAAGTGTGTGTTGGAGAGTTAAACCCACTACAACATTTACATATTTGAGTAAAAAATGTGTTACTAGTTAAGAAGTAACCAAGTGTGTTTTGGAAATTTAAACCACTACAACATATACATATTTGAGTTACAAGTTAATTACTAAACCAGGGTCTCGTTGGAGAGTTAAACCACTACAACATTTACACACGATTCGAGTTATCGAATTTGTTACTAGTTAATCACTAACCAGGTTATACCCTACGTGTTAAGGAGACATCCTAAACTTAACTAAGCTAATGAGCAGACCTCGCTATCACCAATGCTATCACTATCATAATGGGATTGAACTATATAGCAGCATGCACATACTCTAAACTCGTGTTTTTACAGATGCATAGAGACTCAATGAGACCCACAGAGACCCATACTCATAGAGACCCACAGAGACCCACAGAACACACAAATGCCATACTGACAGAGACCCACAGATACCCACAGAGACCCAAATAGACCAATACTCATAAAGACCGATAGAGAACCACAGAAACCCATACTCTTAGAGACCAATACAGACCCACAGAGACACACAGAGACCATTGAGAACCATTTAGACATACAGAGACCCATTGAGACCCATAGATATCCCCATAGAGACCCATACTCAAAGAGACTTATGCTGACACACAAAACCCATACTCATAAAGATCCATAAAGACACTTAGAGACAGACATACACCAATTGAGATGCATAGAGCCCCATAGATGCCAACACGCACAGAGACCCATACAGACCGACACAGACCCATTATCAGAGATCCACAGAGACTAATACTCATAGAGACTCATACAGACCCATAGAGACCCATAACCATAGATACCCACAGAGACCTATTGAGACCCATAGAGACCCATAGAGACCCACAAAGACCCATTGAGATCCATAGAGATCCATACTCAGAAACCCATAGAGATCCACACAAATCCATACTCATGGAGACCCATAGAGACCCATAGAGACCCATAGAGACCCATATATACACAGAGACCCATTGAGACTAATAGAGACGCACAGATACCCATAGAGAGCCACAGAGATCCATACTCAGAGACCCAGAGACCCTTACTTATAAAGACCCATACAGACCCGCAGAGACCCATACTCATAGAGACCCACAGAGATCCACAGAGAACCACAGATATCCACAGAGACACATACTTATAGAGACCCATACAAACACTCAAAGACCCAAACTCATATAGACCCATACGGACCCACACAGATCCATACTCAGAGACCCATGAATATCCATTTAGACCCATACAGACCAACAGAGTCCAGACCCATACTCAAAGAGATCCACAGAAACCCACACTCATAGACTATCACTGAGACCCACAGAGATCCATAATCATGAAAACCCATATAGACCCACATAAATCCATTCCCTCAGTGACTCATAGAGAACAATACAGACTCCTACTTATAGAGACTCATAGAGCCCCACAGAACCATACTCAGAGACACCATCAGAGACCCACATAGACCCTTACTCATAGAGACCCACAGAAACACTGAATCATGAAGACTCATAGAGTACCATAGACAGCCATACTCATAAGGACCCATACAAACCAACAAAGACCCATACTCATAGAGAGCCCTGCAGATCCAGAAAGACCCATTCTCATACAGAGCCATAGACACTCATAGAGACCCAGAGAACCCCATACTAATAGACTAACTGAGACCCACAGAGATACATACTCATAGAGACACATGGATACCCATACTCGTAGAGACTCACAGAAACCCATAGAGACCCCAAATCATGAAGATACACAGAGACCCACAGAGATATATAATCATAGAGACCCATAGACATCAACAGAGACCCATAATCATATTGAACATACCCATATTCGTAGATAATCATATATAACCTGTAGAGATCCATAGAGACTCAGAGAGTCCCACAGAGACCCAGAGACCTATAGATGCCCTTTGAAATCCATAATCGTAGAGACCCATAGAGACCCACAGAGCCCCAGAGACTCACAGAATCGACCTAGGTCATCACACATGATAGTAGCTCAACCACGTGGCTGATATCATCATCATAGTGACCCACAGAGACTCACAGACAATCACAGAGACCCATAGACTCACAAAGACCCACAGAGACCAATAGAGATCCACATAGACCCACAGACACCCATAGAAACCCACAGAAGCGACCTGGCCATCACAGCATGATAGCAGCTCAATCAAGTGGCTAATCTCATCATCATCATCACGTGGACGCTCATAGCAGCAGCAAATCCTCCATACGCGTGTTTTTACATAAACCCATAGAGATACATTTTCATGCAGACCCACAGAGACATAAATTGATAGAGACTCATACAGACCCAAAGAGACCCATACTGACCCACAGAGACCCATACTCATAGAGACCCATTCAGACCCACAGAGACCCATACTCACAGAGACCCATACAGACTCATAGAGACTCATTCTCATAGAGACCCATACAGACCCACAGAGACCATTACACATAGAGACCCATACTCACAGAGACCCATATTCATAGAGACCTATGCAGACCCGCAGAGACCCATACTCATAGAGACACATACAGAACCACAGAGACCCACACTCATAGAGATCCATACAGACCCACAGAGACCCATACTCATAGAGACCCATACAGACCCACAGAGACCATTACACATAGAGACCCACAGAGTACCATACTCACAGAGACCCATACAGTCCCACAGAGACCCATACTCATAGAGACCCATAGAGACCCACAGAGACCCATACTCATAGAGACACATACAGACCCACAGAGACCCATACTCATAAAGATCCATACAGACCCACAGAGACCATTACTCATAGAGACCGATGCAGACCCAGAGACCTATACTCATAGAGACCCATACAGACTCACAGAGACCCATACTAATACAAACCCATACAGACACCCATAGATACCCGGTAGTGGATGCCGTGAGGCTTACATCCTTTCCACAGTCAACGTGTGGTGATGGCGTTGTTATCTTTGGTACCCTTAGCATATTGTTAGCAGCATCACCAGTAGCGACATCCGATGAGCATCAGCAGTGTTAAGTTGCTGTTGTGGTACGGAGTGCATTGGAGATACGGTGGGCGGGTCTGAGATCTTACAGTGGATGCAGTAAGTTTTTAGATCTTCACACAATCAGTGGTGGTGGCGTTACCTTCGGTAGCCTTAACTTTTGTCATCGACATCGTCAGTAGCAACGGGGGATGAGCATCATCAATGTCGAGTTAGCAGAATGAGTGTCGTGGTACGGAACACGTTGGAGACACGGTGAGCATGTCTGAGATAGCGGATGTTGTAAGGCGTACAGTCATCGCACAGTGGGGGTATTATCTTTGTTACCCTTAGCTCATTGTCATCGACATCATCAGTAGCAGCTCAACGTTCATTTGGCATCGGTGTGGTGGTGCGGAGTGCATTGGAGATACGGTGAATGCCTTGGGGCTTACGATTTAGCACAGTCAGTGTGTGGCGTTGCAGTCGTTATCTTTGGGCGCAACGTTTCTCTCTCTTTCTCAAGACAAACTCCTCCCGTTCCACCCCGAATCACTTAAAATCCCAGCGTCCTCCATCCTCAGCTCCAGCAGTCGGAGCCACACCGAGCCTCCGCCACCACTCCCGGCGACGAATTCCGGGCTCAGCTCCACCCTGGCCCCGTAACGAACTTTGGCGGAGTCCGAGAGGAGCCAAACAGCGGTGGAGGCATCGTAAGAGGCCAAGCGCTCGTTGCTCCGCGTCTTGATCCACGTGGCTCTCGCCACCTCGCAGGCGCCATGCCCTGGGTCCTGGCTGGGATCCTGGGGGCCATGGGTGGTGATTTGGAACAAGAGGAGGGCAGAGGAGCCCACGGGAGCCGTGACCACGGCCGGATCGGCGCTCAAGCGGCACTCTGCAACGGCAACGGAGGGCACAGAGGGGTTGGTTAGGTAGAGCCGAGGTGTGGTGATGGTAGTGGTCATAGCAGTGTGGTCGTGGTGGGCATAGCAGTGTGATGGTGGTGGTGGTATACTCAGGGTTGGTACGATAAGAATATCAACATACACACATACTGGGCATGTGTGGTGGTGGTTGAGTTATAATCAGGGTTGGTACGAAGGAAGTTTAACACATATATAGGGGTATGTGTGGTGGTGGTGATGGTGATGGTTATGTTAGCACAGTTAGTACTATAGAAGTTCAACATGCATACGTATCGGTGACATTTTCGTGATGATATTAGCAGGGTTGGTACGAAAGAAGTTCAACATACACACATATTGGGGTATGTGTTGTGGTTTGTGGTGGTTATCAGGAATGGTGTCAGGATTGGGATGAAAATGTCAGGGGTCAGGGTCCAACCCACAACCTCCTGTACACCAGGCGAGGTAGTTAACATCTCCCTAGCCACAAAGGCTTAGTGGTTTTATGCTCTTCATTGTTGAAGATAATGCAAACTAACTTGCAAATTGAATAAATATTTAGCTGTTATATGTTGACGAGTTGAAATACTTCATTGATGAAGACCGTGAAATAAATTTGCAATGAAAGACGAATCATTATTTAGCTGGTCGATTTTTTACGAAGTTTAAGCATTTTATTGTTCAAGATAATGAAAATTAATTAGTGATTTAAATAAGATTCGTAATTTTTCTGTTACATTTTGACGAGTTAAAGCTCTTCATTGATGAACATAATTTAATTATTCAGTGATTTAAATAAGCATAGTAATTTTGCTGTGACATTTTGACGAGTTAAAGCTTTACATTTTTGAAGATAATGACGTTAATTTGTGATTTAAAATAAAATTTAAACGATTTAGCCGTCACTTTTGACAAAGTGATTTACCACTTCATTGTTGAAATAAGTTAAATTAATTTGTAATTTAAATAAACATTTAGCTGCTATATTCTGACGAGTTGAAGCTCATCATGGATGAAAAATATGAACTTAATTTGTCATTTAAAATAAAATTAATACGATTCAGCTGCAATTTTTTGACGAAGTTTATTACCACTAATTTGTTGAAGAAAGTGAAGTGAACGTGTAATTTAAATTAGAATAATAATTGACCTGTTAGGCTTTGACGAGTTTATGCACTTAAGTGTCGCAAACAATTTAACGAATTTGTAATGAAAATAAAATAAACATTTAGCTGATAAGTGTTGACGAGTTGAAGCACATCGTTCTTGAGGAAAATGAAGTAAATTTGTGATTTTTTAATAAAATAAGTTTAGCTTTCATGTTTGGCGAGTTCAAGATCTTCATTGTTGAAAATGATAAAATTAATTTGTGATAAAAAAATATATAAGAGAAGTGTAGCTGTTACATGTTAGCGAGTTTATGAACCCTTATTTATCTGAGAAAAAATAAATTAACTTGTGATACAAAGATACCTACTTAGT
Organism: Lethenteron reissneri; assembly: GCF_015708825.2. Taxonomy (NCBI): domain Eukaryota; kingdom Metazoa; phylum Chordata; class Hyperoartia; order Petromyzontiformes; family Petromyzontidae; genus Lethenteron; species Lethenteron reissneri. The sequence goes on from NW_026891738.1 coordinate 676,948, forward strand.
TTTTACTTTGTAACGAGTTTAAGCTGTAGATTGTTGAACTTAAAGAAGTGATCATGTAATAATTGAAGTAAGAATAACAATTTAGCTGTTAAGTTTTGACGAGTTAAAGCACTTTATTGTTGAAGGTAATGACGTAAATTTACGATATAAAAAAACAGTAAACATTGGCCGTTACATTTTAACGAGTGCTTTAAGCTCTTCATTGCTGAAGAAAATGAAGTGAAATTTGTGGTTTTAAATGCGTTGAAAGGGGTAAATTAGCTGTCGCATGTCGATGAAGTGTCCGAGTTTGCGTGCGAGTGCGCCCTTGCAAAGCGTTAAAAACCAAACCAAATCGAACTCAAAATGTTGATTAAACTTAAGGGTTGCTGATCAAAACGTTGACATTTGGCGGAATTTAAATAATTAACAACTACAAAATGAAGTAGTTGAACTGTTGAGACTGAGTTCTGAATGTTGTAGAGATTTACAGAAATAAATATAACATTTGTCAGGTAATAAACTGTGTGAATTTAATAATTATCATCATCACATCATTATCATGATCACATCATCTATGGGCAGATATTCCGTTCGTAGAGAACCATCGACTCACACAGAGAACCATAGATGCCTCACACGGAGAGACCCACAGACTCACAGAGAGGCCCATAGATTTACTCAGTGACCAACTGACTCACACATAGATACATAGACTCACATAGAGACCCATAGACTCACACAAAGACCCATAGATTTACAGAGTCCGGTGTACTCATACAGAGACCCACAGATTCACACAGATACCTATAGACTCAAACCGAGACCGATAGAATCACACATATACACATAGACGCACATAGAGACCCATGTGCAAACACCAAGACCTGTAGACCCACAAATAAACACGTTTACCCAAAGAGAGACCCATCGACTCAATACACAGAGACAATTCGACTCATGGAGACACTCAGGCTAAAACAGAGAACCACAGTTTCGCACAGAGACCCATAGACTCATACAGATACCCAAAGACGTACACAAAGACCCGTAAACTCATACAAAGACCCGTGGACTCAGACAGAAACACATAGACTCACACAGAGACCCATCGACTCACCACACAGAGACAATTAGACTCACACAGAGTCCCATAAATGCACACAAAAATCCATATACTCACACAGAGACCCATAGACTCACAGAGAGAGTCATAGACTTACATAGAGAACCATAGACTCACAAAGAAACAAATAGACGTACACAGAGACCCATAACCTTGCACAAAAAGCCATGGACATAAGCAAAGACAAAGACCCTTTGTATAGCCTTAACAGACTGTTGGGGCAAATGCTGTTAGCAAGCACCTATAAAGGCCGGCACTGCACACGAGGAAGTGGGTGGCCAACACCACACCCAGACGCCTTTGTCTTCCCAGTGGCAATCTTTACACACTGCACCAGGTACTCATTTGAGGCTGGGCCGACCTATTAGAGCCCCAGAACCGGTTCAGTCACTGGTGTTAGCCATGAGCAGGAATTAAACCTGAGTTGCTGGGTTCATAGTGCAGCGTAGTGCTACCTGCTACACTACCGCTCCCACACTGCCGACTCAAGAAGAGAGACCAATCGACTCATACAAAGTCTCACAAAGAGACCAACAGACTCACAAAGAGCCACATAGACTCACGTAGAGACCAAAAGACTCACACAAAACAACACAGATATTTTTTAAACAGCGACTAATAGACTCATACAGATACACATAGACTCACATAGAGTCCCAAAATCTAACAAAAAGACCCACAGACTCATGTAGAGACCCATACAATCACAAAGAAACCCATAGACTCACACAGAGTCACAAAGACTGAAACAGAATACCATAGACTCACAGAGAGCGCCATAGACTCACACACAGACCTATAGACACACAAAGACCAATAGACTTACACAGAGAAGCATAGACTTACACATAAACCCATAGAATCAGAAAAAAACCCATAGACTCACACAGAGTTCCATCAATGTTCCACACATAGAACCTTAGAATCAATCACATAGAGAATCATATACTCACACAGAGACCCATCGACTCAAGCGGGGATACATCGACACACACAGAGACACACAGAGATCCATATACTCACTTAGAGACCCATAGTCTCATGCAGAGACCCATAGACTTACATTGAGACACACACAGAGACACACAGAGATCCATATACTCACTTAGAGACCCATAGTCTCATGCAGAGACCCATAGACTTACATTGAGATGCATAGACTCTCACAGAGACCCAAAGATTCACACAGACACCCATAGACTCCCAGAGAAAGCTGTGGACTCATATAGAGACCTATAGACACACATGAAGGTAAATAGACTTACACAGAGACCCAGACTCACACTGAGAGCCATTGACTCACCCAGAGACCTATTGACACACAGAGACACATTGACTTAGAAAGAGACCCATAGACTCACACATAGACCAGTTCAAATCGATAGCCTTACACAGAGAAACATAGACTCACATTGAGAGCCATTGACTCACACAGAGACCTATAGACACAAAAAGAGACCCATAGACTCACACATAGACCGATAGGATCACAAACGACCCATATGCTCACACAGATACCTAAATTATCACACAGATTCCTCACACAACAGCTAAAAAAATCACAGAGACGCATATACTCACACAGAGACCAATCAAACTCACACAGAGACCCGTAGACTCACACATAGACCCATAAACTCACACAGAGACCTATCGACTCACGCAGGCATCCATAGACTTACACAGAGAACTATAGACACACAGAGACAAATAGACTCACAACGAGACCCATAGATTCACACATAGACCCATAGAATCACGAAAAAAACCATAGGCTCACACAGATACCCAAAGGCTAACACAGATTCCTCACACAGCAACTAAAATAATCACACAGAGACCCATAAACTTACAAATAGACCCATAGACACACACATAGACCCATATACTCACACATAGACCCATAGAATCACAAAAGACCAATAGACTCACACAGATGACTATAGACTCACACAGAGACCCGGAAATAAATACAGAGACACCTAGACTCAGATAGAGTCACATAGACTCACACAGAGGCCCATCAATGTAACACAAATAGAAACTTAAAATCACTCAGATACCTTTTCAGTTTGTCTATGGCAGTATATAGTACGGGGTAGATCCGTGTGATGTAAGGAAAAAGTTTAGCTGGAGGCATATTATATTTTTTGCGACATAGAATTGTAATGTATGACTTACTGTTAGTAGCTCAGCTTATTGGAGAGTATATTTAGTATATTGATGATATTGATGCAGTTTATATTTTAGTTTTTTACGTGGTGGTTTGGCTGCTGCAGCTCCTTACTATTAAAATTCCTTCCCTTTATTACTGCTAACCCTACCTCCTCCCTTTGTTGCTGCTAATCCTACATAATGCACGGGCATAATATGACTTTGAGACCCCCCCCCTCCTACGCATTCCACAAGCAGTGACTAATCCCATATCTGCATTTCCCATAAATATGCTAAATTCCTCTGTTGATGTGCAAATTCCTTTGTCAAGGCGCCCTTCCTCCCCTAACCCAGCTTAAATATACGCTGCCAAGCTTGGTGGTGTTCATTCAGACGCTGTCTTTACGACAGACCTGTTCACCTGAGGACGGCTGCTTGTGTTGTGGCCGAAACGTCGTGAGAATTGTATTTTATTATGTAAAATTTTTATTATTTTATTATTTCCCTTCTACGTGACTTTACCGAAAGAACCAAGAAGAAAAAACATTCAGATACCGTTTATGCAAAAAATAGAACCATAGACGTACACAGAGTCCAATAGACTAACAAAGAGACCCATAGTCTCATGCAGAGACCCATAGCATCAAACATAAACCATAGACTCACACAGACACCCATAGAGTCACAAAATACCCACAAATCTCACAGAGAGACAAATAGACTCGAACAGAGTCTCATCGACTCACGCAGGGATCAATAGACTATCACAGAGACGTGTAGATGCACACCAAGACCCAAAAACTCACGTAGAGACCCATAGACTCATGCAGAGACCCATAGACTCACATAGAGTCACATACACTAACAAAGAAACCCATAGACTCACACAGAGACCCATAAACTCGCACAAAGAACCATATACTCGCAAAGAGACCCATAGACTCACACTGAGACCCATACATGAATACACATACCCCTAGAATCACATAGTCACATAGACTCACACAGAGACTGATTGATTTACCACACACAGCACCTTAGAATCAATCAGAGAACCCTTAAGGTAAGGAATAGAACCATAGACTCATGCAGAGACGCATAGAATAATATAGAAAACCATATACTCACACATAGACCCAAAGACATACAGATATCCATAGACTCACAGAGCGCGCCATAGACACACATACAGAGACCCATAGACTCACACATAGACCGATATAATCACAAAACGAGCCATAGGCTCACACAGTGACCCTTTTTAGACTCTTAAAGAGACGCACAGACTAACACAAAGACCATTAGAAATCCATATATTTACAAAGAGACAAATAGACTCACATTGAGACCCATTTACTCACACAGATACCCATAGACTTACATTGCGAATAATAGACTCACACAGAGACCTATCGGCTCACACAGAGACCCCTAGACTCACGCAACGAACCGTAGACTCACATAGAGACACATATACTCATACATATACCCAAAAACTCACACAGAAACTCATAGTCTGACGCAGTGACACATAATCTCACTCGGCAACACACAGACCTCAATTGAACTCCACCCACTGAGTGGACAACAGAGCCACAACCAATCAGAAATCAATCAATTTCCACCCCTACATTGATTATAGCAGAGTCACAGCCAATCAATCAATCGAACTCAGCACATTAAGTGGATGATACAAGAGCCATAGCAAATCAACGTCAATCAAACTCTGCCCCACCTTGTGTAAAGGTATTGCAACTACTGTACTGTAGAGGATGCGAGCATGTATATTTCAGATTAACTGGAGCAAAGTATTTGTTTAGTTTAAGGACCCTGATTTGACTTGTACATAAATCATCTCCAAGAATAACAATGAACATAACTGGTTCATTATATTATTAATTCGGGCTCAATAAGACATGAACTCACATGAAAATCTGAGGCGCTCCCAGTTAATGCTCAAATTAAAAAAAACGCTAACACGCGGGCAATCGATATTATAACTCTATTATTATTTGCTTTGAATGGTAGTTCGACATTTGATTGGATTATCGAGTCGAGTGTAGGTAGATCCCCCTCCTCTTAACGACTGTGATTGGTTCACACGAAACTGGCCGTTGAGTGGTTTGGCTTAATTCATTCCAATGGCATTGAAAGTTACACCCCCATTTTTGACCCAGAGCAAACGTACTTTGTAACATTTACACAATGGATTTTAACACGTGAAGATACTAAAAACATAACGAACACATGGCATTAAATGAAACGTGGTAAATCGATGCATTAATTCATATTTCACGTACCTTCAACAGCCCATCGTTTACAGGGGAATTGTCGGTAAGCGAACACATTGGGCTCTATTGAGGCACTACAGTACACGATACACTACTATACAATACCTTCCACTAAACACTATTATGTGCACTACTAAACACAACATTACTATGCACTAAGCTACCATACACTACACTACACATCACACTATACACTACATTACTTTACACTACACTATAAACTACACTATACACTACAATGTATTCTACAATACACTATACTACTATACACTACACTACTCTACACTATACTGATATATACCACACTACAATACACTACACTATACACTGCACTACTATATACTACACTATACACTACACTACTTAATACTTTACACTACACTAAATACTCCACTGTATTCTATAGTATAGAGGAGTAGTGAGAGGAAATGAGGAATCGGCAGAAAAGAGTGGTATGACGTCATAGCTTGGCGTCATGTATCCATAGGGGCAAGGTACTTAGGGGAGACCCCGGGGTGAGGGGCTGGATCGTTGTGGGGAGCCGAGGGAACGGAGGACACGAGGGATTGGAAGACACGCCGGAACGGAAGACACGCCGCTCGACACTGAGACCCTCGTCCGGGGTCGGAGTGGGATTAGTGTGGAGTTTAGGTCAGGATAGGCCGAGGAGTTAAGCGGGTACCGGGACGGTCCACGGGAAGGACCAAGTGTAGAAGAACCTACCTCTGGTGTGATCCGGTGATCCTGTACGTGAGTATAGTAGTTAATAAACTGGCAATACCCCTTACAGAGAATCTCGTCTCCATGTGAGTTACACCACAACAACTGAAGCCAGAAGTGATCATAAACCTGCAACGTCACGTCCAAGTCGGTGGCAAAGCGCAAGTACCATCCAGTAGAGAGATTGGAGGACGAGGAGAGCTCCGAGGAGGCGCCCACAACGTCCCCGGGGCCCGGAGATGCGCCCTGGGGAAGTTGGCCCATCGACCGGAGTGGAGGTGGCGGCCGCGACCACGGCTGTTTCATCACCAACGCGGGAGAGCTGGAATTTACTCACCTCCCAGTTCGGACAGCTGCTGTAGACGACTGCTCAGCTCGCCACTGTGATGATGGAGGTGGGTGCCCAGTCGCGCGCAATCATCGAGCTTCTGGAGCGGGATCGCGCGCATCCCGCCGCCATTTCCCTTCCTGCCACATCACAGTTTCGCAACAATTCTTCCATCAACGCAGGACTCGGGCGCCATCTTGCACTTCGGTGCGCCACCGCAAACGGACGCCATTTTGCACGTGAAGCGGGCGACACTGTACATACGACTCAGCAACCGGGCACCATTTCCCCGGCTCCAGCGACGCCGCTATGCATTAATTCTGGAGCACAATCGCCGGCCCTTGCTTCCAACTCATCATTTTTGTGACGCTCGCCGCCCGTGCGTCCTTTCATCACTGCCGCGGGTGACTGGGCGTCCTTTTGCGACCGCTTTGATGCGGCCTACATCTCTGTCGAGTGGCCCATGGAGGAAGCACTTGAAGCCCTCCCGACGGTCCTGGATGACAACTCTCTTGCAGAATTTAATTCCATCATGCCTACAGACAGGGCGACGCTTCCTATGGCGTACGCTCAGATGGCGGCCATCTTCGAGCCGCTCTCTAGCGCTCGCCAACAGTTCCTGACGCGGCAGCGGGAGGACGCCGAAAAGCCTCTCACGTTCAGCAGCGCCTTACTGGCGCTGGCCCGGGCCGCTTACACCAGCATAGATGCGGCAGCTCGAGATTTGTTTGTCCTTGAACGCCTGATATTTCTCGCACGTGAGCTCGGGGTAGCCCTGTCAGTGGCAGACGAGGCAGATGTCTCATCCCTCAAAGTGGCACAAGGTATTCAGGCGCACCTCAGCCTGCGCCAGCCACCCGGGGTTGTGCGGGGACCCTGAGTACAGTGATGGCCATCACGCCGGGAGACGAGGACCACGACCACCTCGTCGACTTTGCTGCCCGCGACCGACGGGGGAGAGGTTTCAGAGGCTGATGGCCGGACCAGCAGTGGCACCCGAGATCATCCCTTTTGCAGCGGACGGTGTCCACCATTTGTTTCCGCTGCGGTCAGGCGGGTCACATTGCTTTGGGCTGCCGCAACCCTCCGGGGGCCTTCAGCGGATCCTTGTCGTCCTCCCCCTCTACATCAGCGTTGTCCTCGGGGCCGCAGAAAAGTCGCGACGCATCACTCTACCGGCCGCTCCCTCCACCTCACACACGCAGTGGGGATGAGGCTCATATTCACCAGACCACCTCCCAAAGTTCTGTCTCACGTTGTACTCGCTCGCCGTCGGTATCCGGGTGGCCCACACGTGTCCATCAATGGGCTGCACTCACTCATTGTGTTGTGGCGACCACGGCGGCTTCTTACGCGGTCGCAGGTTACATGCAAAGGGTGGAGGTTTGCATTTTGGTGGACATGGGTGCTTCGGCCACCATTATATCAGAATGCATTTTTGAGTTGCTACCACGCAGCATTGGTCCACTGAGACCTGTGCAGGAGGCGTGTGTTGCCACAAATGGGGGCAGTCTGGGTATAGTGGGCCATATTGTGGCATCCATTCGGGTTGGGGACATTCAACTGGAGGGTCCTGTCTTGGTCTCTAAGACGCTCGCAGTGACCTGCCTCTTGGGCACAGACTTCCTGGCCAAAATGCCCATGAAGATACTCATCGACCAGGGTGGCGTCGAGTTACCATCAGGCCAGAGCTTGACCTTTATGAATTCTCCTTTGGTGTTTGCGGCCAGTGTAACCAGTGTTTGTGCTTATGCTAGGGATTCCTTGACTATCCCGCCAGGATGACAGATGCTCATACCCTTGAGGCTGCGCGGGAACTTACAATTTCAGACTCTGGAGGCGGGCATCCTCTTAACGCCCACCAACTATTTCTCGCAGACACCCTCACTTGTGGGTGCCCTTCCGGTTGTGGCAGCAAATCAAGAGCCATTCGTACAAATTCTCAATGCGGGGCCCTCGCAGGTAACAGTCCCTGCGGGCACCGTTGTCGCACACACGTCCCCGGCCCTCCCACCGGTCAAGGCGATGCCTGAGGGGGGAGTGGCGGTGGTTGTGCTGCCCGAGGTGAAGTCTGACACGGCCTGGGTGGATGCGCTCTGTCACGAAAACGATCTCTTGTCCCCAGACGAGCGGCGCTGGCTTCACACACTCATCACCAAATTCTCCGACGTGTTTAGTCACGGAAATTTCGACATTGGCCACACGTCCCTGCTAGAACATCACATAGAGATGGGGAATGCGGCCCCCATTCGGTTAAATTCCCATCGCTTTAGCCCAAGGGAGAAGGAGCATGTCCACTCAGCCATCGATGACATGTTGGCAGCAGTCATTATCTTTCCTTCAAATAGCCCGTGGGGAGCCCCTATCGTTCTGGTAAAAAAACGGATGGGAGTCTCCGTTTCTGCGTTGATTTCCGTAAGTTAAACAAGATTTTGGTGGCAGATGCCAATCCTCTGCCTCAGATGGATGATTTGCTTGATGTCCTCTCAGGCACGTGGTTCTTTTCGACCATTAATTTCCTTTCGGGCTTTTGGCAATTTCCATTGGACGAGGACATCAAGCATCAAACCATCTCCCGCACTCTCACGTCCATGCTGTGCCACCATGTCAACGAGTCTCAGTTGGACTGGGACTTGCTGCTTCCGGGCGTCCTCGCCGCGTATAGGTTGGCCCCTCATGCCTCAACGAGGTTCTCACCCTTCTATCTGATGTACGGGAGGGAACCGGAGCCCCCGATGCAGGTGCAATTGGGTCTGCAGCCGCCTCTTAAGAAATCCGCCGTGCCGGTGTTAATGAAAGGCACACTCAACGGACTGCACAATGCTCGCCAGGCGGCCATCAACAATTCGGCCAGCCGCCAAGCGGCTAACGAATGCCTACCAAGACATCAGGCTTCGGGGGTCCCATGAGTCACAGGGGACAGGGCGTGGCTCTATTGCCCGCAAGTGCCCGTCGGTACATTGCCTAAGTTTCACCGCTCTTGGCAAGGCCCTGTTGACGTCGTTGAGGCCCACCGGCCACAGTGTGTATGCATTTTATTCGGTCGCCGTTATTGGATAGTCCTTCCCTCTAGGTTGAAGAGGTATGTGGCGCCTTGTTCGTTTAGTCTATCCCCATCCCCACTCACAGAGCAGCCGGATTGTGATGCATCCGACGAGCCAGGCCACCCGGCCCTGGACGCTACGTGCAATAATCCACCTATCTATACGCTCACAGAACCTCTCCGAGTAGGTCCCGCCGTCCCGCTCATGGGGCCCATGACAATGGGACCTGCACCAGCGGATGCCTCGCCAGACCCCATACCGGACGACGCCCATGGGAGCGGACCTGCAGTGTACACGTGCTCAAGGGCCGCTCGGTTTCGCTGACCACCAGGGGTCGTCCAGCCGGCAGCCAGCCATCGCGGACATCATGGCGCCGGCCGACCCGTGGAGGGGGCCTTCCCGCCCCGCTGTCCTGCCTGTCTTGTTGTTCCCTGTGTCAGACATCATCTCCGCGTTGGAACCCCCAAACTCCTTCTCTTCTTCGTCATACTTACCAATTGTATGGGTGCTGACGTTATAGATTGTCTGCCAGGTCTAAAAGTTGTGTTATCAGCCGGGACGGCTGTATTTTTTTATGGGGGGGGGAGGGGGTGATGTAGAGGAGTAGTGGGAGTAATTGAGGAATCAGCAGGAAAGAGTGGGATGACGTCATAGCTTGACGTCATGTATCCTGAGGCGCAAAGTACTTCGGGGGGACCTCGGGGTGAGGGGCGGGGTCATTGTGAGGAGCCGAGGGAACGGAAGACACGCCGGAACGAAAGACACACCGCTCGGCACCGAGGCCCTCATCCGGGAAAGAGTGGGATTCGTGGGAAGTATATGTCAGGATAGGCCGAGGAGTTAAGCGGGTACCGGGATGGTCCATGGGAAGGACCAAGTGTAGAAGTGTCTACCTCGCCTGTGATCCGGTGATACTGTACGTGAGTGTAGTAGTTAATAAACTGGCAATAGCCCTTACAGATAATCTCACCTCATGTGAGTTAAACCACAATATTATATACTACACTTCTTTGCACTTCAGTATACACTACACTATACACTACACTGTTCACTGCACTACTATACACTATACACTACTCTATACACTACTTTGTAGAATGCACTATTCACTACACTACGATATACCACAGTTTACACAACTTTTACACAATTTACACCCATACTCTTATGGACCAATAGAGGCCAATAGACACCCAGACTCATAGAGACCCCATAGACACCCACAGATATATATAGATACCCATAGAGACCCATGCTAATATAAAATCATACAGACCCACATAAATCCATACTCATAGAGACCTCTACTAAACTCAACTAGCCTGGCACAGCAGTCAACCAATAGACACTTGCAGGGTCTGTCACGTGACCTCACTAAGCTGTGGCCTATCACAATTTAATAGCAGCTCAACCATGTGGCTGATACCATCATCGTCATCATGTGGACATTGAAAGCAGAAGCCAGACACTCTAAACCCGTGGTTCTACAGACTCATAGTGAGCCATATAGACCCATAGAGAATCACAGAGACTCATAGATACCCATATAGACTCACAGATACTCATAGAGACACATAGAAAATCTTACTGACCCAATGAGCCCCCATACTAATAGAGACCCAGACTTAAACGAAGCTATGTTTATAAAGCCGTGGCGGCATTGATTCTAAATGTGGAGTGGAAAAACCAGAGGAGCCAGAGACAAATCCACGCGGTGGCCACCACGGGTAGAGAGACGCAGACTCCAACATAGACAGCAGCAGGCATCGTCTGGGTCTGGGATCGAATCCACGATGCCCTGTACACCAAGCGAGGTAGTCAACATCTCTTAGCCACCGTGGGCATTAGCGTCCGGGATCAAGCGCACGAGCCTCCCACGTACCAGGCGAGGTAGTCAACATCACAACTCCCTGCGTACCAGGCGAGGTAGTCAAGATCACGACCATCCACGTACCAGGCGAGTTAGTCACATAACGACCTCCTGCGTACCGGGCAAAGTAGTCAACATAACGACCTCCTGCGTACCGGGCGAGGTAGTCAACATAACGACCCCCCGCGTACCAGGCGAGGTAATCAACATCACAACTCCCTGCGTACAAGGCGAGGGAGTCAACATAACGACCTCCCGCGTACCGGGTGATGTAGTCAACATAACGACCTCCTGCGTACCAGGCGAGGTAGTCAACATCTCCCGTGTGATTCCTACGGGGGGGGGGGGGGGGGTTCGCCACGGCACTCCATTCGCGTGGCGCTCATGACATTCTGACCCTGACTCGTGAGCCCCCAGTTCTGCTTTTTTGTCTCTTTTTTTCTTTTGAACTTGGCCCAGAGGGGCAGTGGCCTCCTTCCCGATAACCCTCAACAAGTTTTGACTTAAAACTTTCGTGACTGCGGGAATTCACGTTCTACGGTACTTTTGGTAAAGTCACTTTGATAGAAAAATAACAATAAAATAATAAAAAATAAAGTGAATTAAAACATCACGACGCTATATCGTTGCGATCGAAACGCCATGATATTTTTTAATTCACCTCATTTTGTATTTTTTTATTGAAACATTTTTTTTATCTACGTGACTTTACCGAAAGAACCATATAATATGAACCCTCGACAGCCCCCAAACCCCCTCACTCCTTCCCTCCTTCCGTGCTTCGTTTTCGTTGGGAATGAAAAAAACTAATTTCAGCCGACGCAATGGGGGTCAGACGCCGATAAAAAATCCGACACCGCCATGTGGAGATCGTCTGGTCAGATTGGTTTCCCCGCCTAAAACCTTGAGTCGCCCAGGTGCGCTGGGAGATGTTAACTACCTCACCTGGTGTGCAGGAGGTCGATTGGTCGATCCCAATTCTAACGCCCCAGTGGCTAGGATATGTTGACTACCTCGCCGTTTGTGGACGAGGTCGTGGGTTCGATCCCGGACCCTAACGCCCAGGTGTGCTAGGAAATGTTGACGACCTCGCCTGGTGGGCACGAGGTCCTAGATTGGATCCTGGACCCTATCGCCCAGGTGCGCTAGGAGATGTTAACTACCTCGCCTAGTAGGCAGGAGGTCATGGGCTCCATCTCCGACCCTGGTGCCCGCTCCATATTTGGAGTCTGTATGCCGCTTCCTCTCTCCGTAGTCGCGTTTTATTTTTCCTTCAGGTCCTGTGCTTTTTTCCCTTCCACATTTAGAATCAACATCACACGTTAATAAACATTGCTTAGTTTTAGTATGGGTCTCTATCAGTATGGGTCTCGGTGTCTCTATGAGTATCTATGGATGGGTCTCTATGGGTCTCTGTGTGTCTCAATGGGTCTCAATGGGTCTCAATGGGTCTCAATGGGTCTCTGTGGGTCTCTGTGGGTCTCTATGGGTATCTGTGGGTCGCTATGAGTCTGTAGAAACACGCGTTTAGAGTGTCTGGCTGCTGCTGTGAGTGTCCACCTGATGATGACATCAGTCACGTGGTGGAGCTGCTATCAAGTTGTGATGTGCCAGGTGGCTTCTGCAAAAAGAGCGGCTCAGTGGGGCCTTACCTGGTGACAACAACAAGTTTTCATTTTAGTATGGGTCTATGAGTATGGTCTATGAGTATGGGTCTGAGCGTGGGTCTATGAGTGTGGGTCTGTGAGTATGGGTTATCGTGGGTCGGTATGAGTCTCTGTGAGTATGGGTGTCTGTGGGTCTATGTGGGTATCTGTGGGTCTGTGTGGGTCTCTATGGGTATCTGTGGGTCGCTATGGGTCTATGTATATCTCCATGAGTATGTGTCTATTGGTGTCTGTGGATCTATTTGGGTCTCCGTTTCTCTGTGGGTCTCAGTGGGTCTATGTAGGACTCTAGGAGCATGTGTGTCTGTGGGTTTCTATGGGTGTCTGTGGGTTTATCTGGGTATCTGTGGGTGTCTGTGGGTCTTCATGGTTCTTGATAAGTCTCTGTGGGTTTTTATGGGTCTGTATTTTTCTTTAGTCAGTTTGTCGCACGTAACGGCTGTGTGTGCGTGTGGTGGTGTGTGTGTGGTATGTGTGTATGGTGTGTGAGTGGTGGTGTGGTGTGAGTGTGTTTGTGTGTGTGGGGAGTGGTGGCACAGCGGTTAGCGCACTGTGCGTGTGTGTGGTATGTGTGTAAGTGTGGGGTGTGTGTGGTGTGTGAGTGTGTGTGGGGAGCGGTGGTGCAGCGGTTAGCGCACTGTGCGTGTGTGTGGGGTAGGTGGGGAGGAGTGGTGGGGCAGTGGTTTTCGCTACGCTAACCGCTGCGAGCCCCAGAGACTCAGACGCATCGAGACCCACACTAAAACTTAACTATGGTTCTTTCGGTAAAGGTACGTAGATAGAAAAATAATAATACAAAAGTGACTCAAAATAAAAATAATAAAAATTAAATACAAATAAAAAAAACATGAATGTTGGCTACATTCTACATTTATGTTTTTTTTTATTTAGATTTTTTTTATTTTTTTTATTCCCTTTATTTTTATTTTTCTATTCACGTGAATTTTCTGAAAGAACCAAAAAATATGATTTCCCGCAGTCTCGAAAGTTTAAAGTCAAATGTACGTTTATTTTACCAGGTCAAAGGCCCCACTGAGCTGTGGAGTTCTTTGTTAAGAAGCGACGTGGCCACCACAAACGATAGCAGCTCAACAATGGCCGTCACTGTGGCACACACAGAGGGCGTGGGAGGCCAGCACCACCACGCCCGGCCGCCTTTGTCTCCCTCCACTGGCGATGTTTACTAAACTACACCGCTACACCAGGTAACTCATTTGAGGTTGAGTCGATCGAGGAGGGAGACCCAGGTACCGGTTCGCTGTCACTGGTGTTGGTTTCCGTGAGCTGGAATCGAACTCGGGTCTATGAGCCGATGCCAGAACAGCGTGTTGGTAATTAGAAGCCCATAGGCTGCACAGAAGTCTAAACACCACACACAAAACACACCATGCACACCACACACACCATGCACACCACACACACCACACACACCCCATGCACACCACACACACCACACACTACTCACCACACACACCACACTACACCAAATACAACACACAACACACACCACACTATACCACACACTACACACACACTACACACCACACACACCACATACTACACACCACACACATCACACACTACACACACACTACACACCACACACACCACATACTACACACACACTACACATCACACAAACTACACGCATCACACTACACACCACACAACACTACACACCCACCATACAACACTACACACTACACACACACCACACACACCAAGCGCCCCTGCCGAAATGAGGAGTGTAAAACTTTAGAGGAATAACAAAACAAATAAATTATTTAACTATGGGAACAAAAGCGACCGTGCATGTATCGGTCATTAAATCAGCGGTTCCAGCCACCTACACATGGAAAGATGTGGTGTGCGTGGCTGGAGATAAGAGAGGGCGATTTCGGAGTTGGTTTAATAATTTCTATAAATATCAAGCGATGTGAAGGAAATGGCGTGCGAAGACAGAGGTGGTCGTGACGCCACTGGTCACTCACTCAGTCAGCCACTTACTCACCCACTCAATCACCCACCCACAACTTACCCATTCACCTACTCGGTAACCCACCCACTCACTGACTCAGTCAGTCACTCAGCCACCCACCCAATCACCAACTCAGTCACTCACTCAGCCAACCACTCACCCACTCAGTTACCCACTCACCCACCGACTCACCCATCCAGTCACTTGCTCACCATCCCACTCACCCACTCAGTCCCTCACTCAATTACCAACTCACCCACCCACCCACCCAGTCACCCACTCTCTCGCCCTAACTCACTCACCCACCCATTCACCTACGTACTCACCCACCCACTAACCCACTCACTTACTCACCCACCAACCCACTAACCCACTCACTTATTCACCCACCCACTAACCCACGCACTTACTCCAATGAGTACCTGGTGCGGTTTGTAAACATCGTCACTAGGGAGACAAAAGCGGCCGGGCATGGTGCTGGCCATTCTACCCCTCTGTGTGTGTCACAGTGGCGGCATTCATAGGCGCTGCTGCTGCTGCTGCTACTCGCTACTACTGACAGCCACTGGCCCCAAAAGTCTGTTAGAAGCTACACGGTGGATCTTTGTCTGTGTGTGTGGGTGCTTGAGTGTGTGGGTGAGTCCTTGAGTGGGTGAGTGAGTGAGTCAGTGTGTGAGTGAGTGTTTGAGTGAGTGGGTGAGTGAATGGCTGAGTGAGTGAGTGATTGAGTGGGTGAGTGAGTGGGTGAATGAGTTGGTGGGTGCGTGAGTGAGTAAATGTGTGCGCTACGAACCTGGCGATCCGAGTTCGATTCCTGCTCACGGCCAACACCAGTGACGATTATCTGAACCAGTCCTGGGCCTCCCTTAGGTCGATTCAGCCTCAAATATGTACCTGGTGTGGTTTGTAATCATCGCCACTAGGGAGACAAAGGCGTTCTGGCGTGGTGCTAGCCACCCACCCCCTCGTGTGCCGTGCAGGCCTTCATAGGTGCTCCCTAACAGCCCTTGCCCCAACCGTCTGTTACAGGCTATACGGGGAATCTTTGTATTGTTTTTATCTGTGTCTGTGTGTTTGTCTGTATGTCTGTGTGTGTATGTGTGTCTGTTTGTGCCTGTTTGTGTCTGTATGTATGTGTCTGTGTCTGTATGAATGTACCCATTTGTGGGTGACTGAGTGGGTTAGTGGGTGACTGAGGGAGTAACTGTGTTGTTTTTTAGGCTAGTGATGGGTAAGTGAGTGAGTAGGTGACTTGCGTGGGTGATTGGCTTAGAGTGAATAAGTTACTGAGTGGTTGAGTGGGTTAGTGGATGGGTGAATGAGTGAGTGATTTGAGACTAAGTGGGTTAGTTGGTGAGTGAGTAACTGAGTGGGTGAGTGGGATAGTTGCTGGGTTAGTGAGTAGGTGACCGTTTGGGTGAGTGGGTTTGTGGTTTCGTGAGTGAGGGGCCGAGTGTGTTAGTGAGCTAGTGAGTGGGTAACTGAATTGGTGACAGTGTGGGTGAGTGGGTTAGTAGGTGAGTAATTGACTGAGTGGGTGAGTTGGTCTGTGGGTCAGTGGGCAAATGAGTGAGTGACTGAGTGGAGGCTTGGATGGGTGGGAGGGTGAGTGAATTATTGGGTGAGTGGATTAATGAGTGTGTGATTTGATTAGTGGGTTAGTTGTTAAGTGGGCGAGTGAGTGGGTTAGTGGGCGAGTGAGTGGGTGGGTGGGTGAGTGGGTGAGTCAGTGAGTGGGATGGTGATTGAGGGAGTGAGTGGTGAGTGAGTGGACGGGTGGGTGAGTGAGTAAGTGACTGACTAGGTTAGTGGGCTAGTGACTTGGTGATTGAGAAGGTGAGTGGGTGAGTTGTTGGGTGGGTAAGTGAGTGACTAAGGGGGTAAGTGGGTTAGTTGGTCGGTGAGTGGGTTAGTGGGTTAGTGGGCGAGTGAGTGGGTTAACGGGCGAGTGAGTAGGTGAGTCGGTGGCTGAATTAATGACTGAGTGGGTGAGTGGGTTCGTGGGTCGGTGTGTGAGTGGGTGACTGAGTTGGTGAGTGGGATGGTGAGTAAGTGACTGGGTGGGTGAGTGATGCTGATTTCATCGACGCACGCGTGATCGCCAGCAAGTTCCTTCTGAAATTACAAAATAGCTTCAACATAGCAGCTCGCTTTTGGGGAGTCTTAACACCCCGGTTAAGATTAAAAGCAATAGTTGACAAAATAGATCCTGGGCCCAACAGCCAGCCTAGAAGGCATTAAAAGTGACCGACAGCCCTGCGTTAATATTTGTTCGTGTCTGTAATAAGGTACGGACTGATTTGGGATTGACAGGTATACTTATACACCACAGAATACACGACACTATATACTACTCCATATACTACCCTATACACTGCACTACTCTACACTACTATAGAGTATACTACACACTACACTATATACTATGCTATACACTACACTATACACTTCAATCCTATACACTACATTTTAAGCTACATTACGAAACACTACAATACTATACACTACTATATACCACAGTCCTATACACTATAAACTACTTTATAGTACACTGCTACACACTACACTATACACATTACTATACACTAGACTATTCACTACACGACTACATTTTATACTATTTACTACACTGTACACTACACTATTATACACAACACTATTAACCACACTACTACACACTACACTATACACGACACTACTATGCACTACACTACACACTACACGATGTACTACACTATACACTACACTGTACCTATCAACACATACGGTTTAACCCATATTCTTGTACAGAGAAATTGAGGTCCATACGTTGAGATTTATAAGGGGCATGCGGTGACCAATGGGGTCTGAGTTGTTCTCTAATGAGGTAGCCAGCACCGATAAGGGGTTGACAGGTATGGGGTTGTGGAGTGTACAGTGTAGTGTATAGTGTAGTGTATAGTAGTGCAGTGTAGAATGTAGTGTATAGTAGTGTAGTGTGCAATGTAAAATAGTGGTGTAGTGTAAAATAGTCTATTGAATAGTGTAATGTATAGTTGTGTAGTGTATAGTAGTGTAGTGTATAGTAGTGTAGTGTATATTAGTGTAGTGTATAGTAGTGTAGCATATAGTAGTGTATTGTATAATGTATTGTAATGTAGTTTATAGTAGTGTCTAGTAGTGTACAGACGTGCAGTGTAGTGTAGTGTATGGTAGTGTATAGTAGTGTAGTGTATAGTAGTGTAGAGTACAGTAGTGTAGTGTATGATAGTGTATAGGAGTGTAGTGTATAATGTATTGTATAGTAGTGTAGTGTATATTATTGTGTATGGTAGTGTATAGTCGTGTAGTCTATAGTAGTGTAGTGTATAATGTAGTGTATAGTGTAGTGTGTTTCTCCCTTGTGACAGGACTTTGTATGGTGACCAATGGGCTCTGAATTCCTAAACGATCAACAGCCATGACGCAATCCCCACCAAGACCTCTTAACACCTCCTGGTCTCTCCCAACCGCTCGGCACCCCCACGGGGTCCCAGTGGCGGGGAGGGGATTCTGTGCCGCATCTGTCGGTACGACAGCGGCCACCACCCCCCCCCCCTACTCACCATCCCCTGCCGTGAGCGGTGGCAACGCACGGGACGAGTGGAACGCCTCTGCCGCTTGCGACCGAGGGGCGTTCGGCGTTGGGTGGTCGATCGTTGTCTTTGTCAACTTCTCCTTTTGAGATTCTCGACTCTCTCTTTTTGTTTACTGAACCTCTCTCTCTCTAGTCGAATTTGGACTTAAAACTTTCGTGATTGCAGGAATTCATATTCTTGGTTCTTTCGGTAAAGTCACGCAGAGAGGTAAAAAAAACATTTACTCAAAAACTACGACGTTTCGATCGCTCGTCATCAGGTGGAGAAAAAAACAGACGACGACAACTTGCATTCCAATTGCGTTGCAATTGAAACATCGAAGTTTTTTGTGTAAAAGTTTTGAACCTCTCTACGTGACTTTACCGAAAGACCCAAATAATTTTCTCTCTCTGTAGTCGCTTGGACCCTGGAGCTCCACGTTCGTGTCCTGCACCATCGGTGGGCGTGAGGATCCTAGTGTGGAGAATGCGTGTCGTGGATTTGGAATTGTCATCGCTGTGGTTGTCGTTGTTTGTTTGTTGTTGGTTTGTTGTTGGTTGTTTTTGTTTGTTTGTTGTTACCTTGCTCCGCCAGTGCGAGCGGCGGTAGAGCGACCAGCAGCAGCATCAGCCGGGCAGAAGCCGTCGCTATCCGGACTCGGTCCCCCATCGCCTCTCACTCTCCTCTCTCTCTACTCACTCACTGAGCTCCCATCACCCCACAGGGTACACACAGAGGGGGAGGATGAGGAGGGCGGAGCTAAAGGGAAAGAGGGCGGGGCGAGTGATTGACAGGGCGGGGCTGGTGATGAAAGGGGGTGGAGCCAGCGGCTGAGAGGGGCGGGGCAAGGAGAGCGGCGATGCTCGTAATTACTGGAAAAACGTCATGGCTACTCCAATTGTAAATGTTGTGGGTTGACTCTCCAACACACAACCGGTGTGCTGAACTGGTAACAGACATGGCATGTTCGGTTTACATGATAACCCTCACTAATCGGCTGTCAGTTGGGGGCGGGTTTAACGGCACGTTTATATTTGCGCAATCTAACCCACAAAAACCTCTGTTATGGATTCTTGGAAATGTTGTATGTACAAGTCACGCACGGTGATTAACAGGAACAAATATGCTGTTCCGTTAAATCCAAAACTCACGCGATCACCTCTACAGTACAGTAGTTGCAATATCTGTACACACAGTGAGTGGTGCAGTTTAATTGATGTTGATTGGATGCTGTCCACTTGGTGGGTGGAGTCTTCCGCGCAGGAAAGTGTTATTATCACTGAGTACCCACATTGATTGGATGATTGTGTGTATTCTTTCTCAATTTTCTTAACTTGAACACAATCTATACCTATGCAGTGTCGCTGACACACATTGGTACTTTATTCAGAGCCATCACTGCGGACACAGCACTATCTTATCTTAATGATATTTCAATAGCACCTTTATCAAGGTGCTTTAGAGCGATTATAAAAATGTACATAGCGTAACAATAATTTGAAATAAATTATTGGGTTATTGTCCACGGTGTAGTTTTTATTCAGCAAAGCAAAATCGATTGCTAAA
Organism: Lethenteron reissneri; assembly: GCF_015708825.2. Classification (NCBI taxonomy): domain Eukaryota; kingdom Metazoa; phylum Chordata; class Hyperoartia; order Petromyzontiformes; family Petromyzontidae; genus Lethenteron; species Lethenteron reissneri. Next base: position 697,267 of record NW_026891738.1, read on the forward strand.
TAGGGGTTTGGGATAGGCCTGGTCGTAGTTGGGGGTGCAACAAAAATCTTGGAGGGGCTGAGAGGTGATCATTCAAATTTACATTGGGAAGACAAAGGGGGGGGGGGGGGGCTGAGAGGGGCCTGTAGCCAGGAAGGAGAATGGCGTCCACGGCGATGGAGTCTCCAGCACCGCCCACGACGTCCACGACCTCCATGCGGCGTCCTAGCCCGGGGCTTGGTTCTAGATGCTTCAACTTCGTCTTCTCTACAAACTTCCTTCCCCCTCCCCCCCTTGTGCTGTCTCCTTTTATATTTGCCGAGCCGCCCTCCCCCCCTCCTCTCCCTCTGGAGTCTGGAAGCTTCACTCGCCCCGCTCTCTTCGACCAATCAACGGTCGTCAACCAGCGCCCCCTACAGACGACCCTCGCTTCCCATCTTCTATGTTTGAATCTCTCCTCCAATCGCTTTGAATCTCCACCGATCCTGATCAATCGTCGTCCTCCTCCAACCGACGGTCGTCAAACGTCGACTCCTCATGTCACTCATTATAGTAAGGTTTGTCATGTTGTTGTATATGTCGGGTCTTGAAAAATTAATAAAAATGATAAAAATAAAATGTTTTCATGTCAGGTCTCCAAATTCAAACCTCAACGCAAGATGCAGTTCTTATAAACAATATTATTACGCATGAACTCAGGAAGCAACCACTCAGACTCTTCTGTGTTAAGCAATTTTAATTTCTAAACAAGAACATAACTCTAATATGCGAACTCTTATGCTTGGAATTATCAACACAGTACCACTGGGGAAGTGCCCCTCATTGATCCGTACATTTAACCATCAGTGATTACGTTGTTAAACTGTGCAACCGAACAATTGATTCATTCCTCCGAGTAACGCGAGCATATACGGCGATAGGAAAAAGTCCTTAAACATGCATGCAACGATATTCATACCAAAGGCAATAACAATATTATTATTATATCCCGAAGGCAAAATTATACGTTGGCAAGATTATACAATTAACGAAATGTCTTGGAACAATGGTGTGCAGCAGTGTATGCCTGCTTACGCAGATACTTATCTTTTTGTAATAAAGGTCGTGGAAGCGACTTCTGGAATCCGGTCTTTATTTGTCTTTCGTTCACAACACTCCTATCTTACTCCTTCACACTGCTGAGAGGGAGAGAGAGACATGCGCGGCCACGTGGCAGCCTGGACCCCGCTCCAGCGTGGCCTCACCCTCCGTTCGTTCCAGATCTGACCACGTGTTGTCCGTTTCCACTCCTTTTAATACCCGGGTCACGTTGGCTGTGGCTAAAGCCAGCAGATCCAATCCTCTACTTACAGATGTCACCTTCCCATTACATCAGAGCCACGCCCCTAGGCTTCCCCCATTGGCTATGGGCCAGGTAGAGCCAATCATCGTAACGAGGTGTGATCCATCAGCTACCCGGATATATCCTCACATTACATTTTGGCTAAGGCTTCAATTAATTCGTGGGCAAGATTCCGTGATCAAATGAAAGGTTTAACACAATATTCTCTCTGTAAGCGTGTGGATTCGTAACAAAGGTTTCAAACGTTTAGTTTACATCGATGAATCTGTTGGTAATTTTTATGCGATTAAAAATAAAAATAACGACTAATGTTCTTATAAACGACCGTATCCCAATCACTCAATGAGCACCAATGTCTTCACGATCAGCTAATGGTTAATGCACTCATATCATTAGTCTGCTTATTTTTGGCTCGGGTTTGTTTCATGTGTGTGTGGATGGATTGTCTCCTTGATAAATGATTTGTGTTAATCAGTGGGGGAGGGGCTGCGTGCTGGCTTGGTCGATGCTTGGCGCTTTCCGCCCTTTCTCGATGTTGATTGCTTGACGTTGCTCGACTTTTATGCTCTCCGCCCTTCTTCCAAGAGGGCTCTTGCTGTGAAATGCTCATCGCTGGCTGGATCACTCACTGTCAAAAACTTGCAAATTCTATTCGCACCCTCTTAAATAACTGTGAAAGCTTAGTACAATACAACTCATCGTAATCCTTGGCTTTGCAAGCGACTCAAAACATCAGGATAAATGTAGATTAAAACTTTCAGCGATACTCTGTCGGCCCATGCCGAACTCAGCTCTTAACAACACATTGTCCGTTCTCTCTGAGAGGCGACACCAATGGTTGATCTCGAGGCCATGCCCCTCTTGTAGACTCCCCGCAGCCTGCTCCCTTGCAAGACTCCCCGCAGCCTGCTCTTTTGCAAGACTAAATTGCATGATCTGTGTCCGTGCTTAAATGTGGAATGCCCTCTGTCACCGTCCTCTCTCCGCGGCCGCGCCTGATCCCCCCCCCTCTACCCTTGGTGACCCCGAACGGGCTGTTTTCCGTCAAGTTTATGCTTTTTTGCATTCCCCCCCCCTTGTTCGTAGTGTTTGTTATCTCGAGGCCAGACACCCTTCATACGTATTTATGGCTGCCATGTGTTTGTGTCAAATTGTTGGAAGACAAAGATGGCCGGGGAGGCTTTGATTCCATGGAATACATATTATCTGGTCTAGTGTGTGTTGGACCTATTCCTTGTATCTCTTATGAGTTACCCCCGGTCTAATATCTCGTGGTTATTATTTAGTTCATGTTTAACCAATATTCGTAATGCCCCTCGTTGTTACCACCATCATGCCGAGGGTTTGCAAGCTTTGTTGTAAGTCTGTGTCACCAGGGATCGGTGTTTATCCTAGTGTTATATTTTGATATCCCGAGGCTGGAGATATAACCAAGTCCTCACTTTCTTGACTGCTAGAATTCACATTCCTTGGTTCTCTTGGTGAAGTTACATGAATAGAAGATACAATACAAAATTATATATGAGTTGAATAAGGGTAAAATAAAATAAGTAATAATAATAAAGCCACTAATATAGACTGCAGTCTATAACGCTGATTTGTTTTTTTTTGCTGAGTTTCAAACTTTTACCGTTAAAGAAAACGGCAGTTGTAATATTGTTTGTCTCTGCTATGTGCGTGTGTTTTTTATGGCTCTGCATATTTGTTTGTGAACTGTCCAGAACGTCTGTGCGTGCGGTCCTTTGGAAATCTGGAGATTTCCAGATAGTCGCTAACCCCTCTTTGCCCCGAAGTTTGTTGTTTAATGTTTTTTTTATGACCTTCAAATGCTTGGTGTGGCTTGTGAGGGGTAGCGGGGTTGAGTGTTGGTTTCATTTATCTATTATTTAAACAAAATATTGGCCGAATTATTCTTAACATTTATTTTGGAAAAAGGCCTATATATACAACAATGTAAACAGAACATTGTGGATTTTAAAAATCCGCAAACATTTTGGGTTTGGTCTCCAACACACCGGTGTGCTGTACCAGTAAAAAATTGGCACGTTTTGTTTACATTACAAACCTTACTAATTATCTGTGGTGGCGGGTTTAATGACACGTTTATATATTTACGCGATCTAACCTAAAAATCTGCATTATGGATAATGCTTGTCGCGAAAGCTTCCTACCAGGTGTTAAACGTTCACTTCATTTCTGTATGAAGGCCTCCCCATGCCGTGCGGGGGTCGTGGGGGTTGTTTGACCATACTTCACCACTCGGGGGGGGGGGGAGCAGGGACGTGGCAGCATTAGCGCGGCGCAACAATACACGCACCCTCCTCGACTTGCGAACATGATTCGTCCCTGAGATGCTTTCGTACGTCGAATCGTTTGTCAGCTTGTACGTGAGTGAGGGTGTTCGTAAGTCTGTAGATGCTGCTGCCCTGCCCTCTGCTGCTGACAACGTGGCCTGGAACAGTTTTTTTTTTATACCTTAGGAACTCCGTTATCCGGCATCCATGGGGAATGGAGGGTACCGGTTAATCAAATGTGCCGGTTATCCGAGAGTTATATTTACGGCTCACCGCGGTACTTTTGAAGAAAGAACTGAGCCTACATTTGAACTATGATGCAAGAAATTACGCACTATTTTACATAGGTATGGGGAGTCTTCGACTTACGAAAGGGTTCTGTTCCTAGGATCCATTCGTTCGTCGAACTGTTCGTAAGTCGGAATACAACAATGCAATTTAAATACACGTACGGAAATGGGTGTTAAATGTCTTGTAGTTTAATAAAAAAAACAGGAACATTGTTAAACTGGTAATTAAGAAGAAATAATGTACATTTGTTCGTGACGCTGTAATAAATACTGTATAGTAATTGCAATATAATTAAAATTAACATGAAAAGAAAAACAATTGTTACAAAATATTTCACAAGCGGGAATTGAATTGGGGTCGCCGGGTTGGTAGAGCAGCACGCTAACCGCTGTACAACCGCTCCCCACACATACACACGGGGGCATGCGCACACACGCACTACACACAAAGACAAATATCCCTCCTATATCCTTCACAGACTGTAGGGGCAAGTGCTGCTCGTAAGCACACACACAAAGATAAAAAAAGATCCCCCGTATAGCCTTAACAGACTGTAGGGGCAAGTGCTGTTAGCAAGCACCTATGAAGGTGTGGAACGGTACACAAGGGGGTCGGTGGGCCAGCACCACGCCCGACCGCCTTTGTCTCCCCAGTGGCGATGTTTACACACCGCACCAGGTACTCATTCAAGGCTGAGTCGACCTAGGGGAAGCCCAGGACCGGTTCAGATAATCGTCACTGGTGTTAGCCGTGAGCAGGAATCGAACCCGGGTCGCCAGATTCATAGCGCAGTGCGCTAACCGCTACACTACCGCTCCACACATACACACACACACATACAAATTCACAAACGCTCACTCCCAGCAGGTTGATGTGACTCATTAACTTGTCACGGAGGATTCCTCGGGTGAACAAAATAGTTCGCAAGCACGAGTTCGCGTTCGCCATTCCACGTTAACAAAAATATATGAATGTCATTGAAGCCGCTTCCGAAGTGTGGACGTTCGTAAGTGAGGTGTTCGTACGCCAAGGACTGCCTGCAATCACGAGTGAGTTGTAGGGAACCTCCGATCCGCACGTGTAGCCGGCGTAGGCTTACCTGTGATGCATCGGGATATGATTACGCCCTTTGCAGCATATGGCAATCTAAGAAACCGTTTTGTATTACATTTCACAGCTGTGATGGCTACTGGTAGTAGGGCGTGTTTTTTTGTTTATAAGTGACGGCAAACGATGATCAACGATAGGACCTCGGGTCTCACGCGCACAACAGAGTACAGCGCATGCCCCCAATTTAGACGTGGGTGAACTCCACGTGTGCCGTTCCGACTTTTTAGGTGCTTGTAACTCGCTACAACAGACAATTAAAGGCTGCACGGTGTCTTTGTGTATGATGGGTGCTCGTGTTAATGAGTGTCATAAGGATATACTTTCACAACCCATTTCATGAATGCCTTTGCTTGGACGTGGTCCGTTAAGTTAGGCTCACACACGTGGCTTGTACCTGCAAAAGAGCACCTTCAGCTGTGGCTGGGTATGCGGCAGCGTTATACGGTGCATAGGGGCCCAATCGGCCACAGAATCAAAATGTAACAACGACCTGACACACTTCTCTTGAGCTGGCGCTTTATTGAATGCCCGTTCACTTGACATCAGGCGGAGACCCCCACAGCAGCAGCCCCAAGTCTTCCACGCATCTCCCTCTTATATACCAACAGGAGGGCACGCCCCCCTTCTCGATCATTCTCGCTGGCTGTGGACACTCGCTCCACCGGCAGACTCCACCCTCCTCTTCCGTCACCTGACCACGCCCCCTTCTCGAACATTCCCGTAGCCACCAGTCCCTTCACCCTCACCACTGACTCTTCCTGTCAATACGTCCCATGGCCACCAGTCCCTTCGCACTCACAGCTGATTCCCCTGTCATTACCTCCTGTTGCCACCAGTCCCTTCACACTCACCACTGACTCCCCTGTCATTACCTCCCGTGGCAACCAGTCCCTTCACACTCACCAGTGACTTCCCTGTCATTACCTCCCGTGGCCACCAGTCCTTTCACACTCGCCACTGACTCCCCTGTCATTACCCCCCGTAGCCACCAGTCCTTTCACACTCGCCACTGATTCCCCTGTCATTACCTCCCGTATCCATCAGTCCCTAAAGAATCACCACTGACTCCCCTGTCATTACCTCCCGTGGCCACCAGTCCTTTCACATTCGCCACTGACTCCCCTGTCATCCGAGCGTGTTTGTTGCATTTTTTTCCAAGTACTGTGTGCAGTTAATGCAGACTTGGTAATGCCTTGCAAAAGTTGCATCTATTTGGTGTTTGAAATTCTTAACACAACTCTTGTTTCATTGCCAGAAAGGTTAAACATGTATCCTTATATTTTCATCAACAGATGAACAAATGAAAATAAACATTAAAAATAATATTCATAAAAAAATTACCTGCGGTCTACCATGGAACCAAGGCTGATTAACCTCACAGCTGTGGCTATTCGCAGCAACAGAGAGGCATGAAGTTATCGCGATCCACCAACCCGTTTTGATTGATGGGGTCGGAATGAAAGGAATACGAATGATAACTACGTTGTGAGTAATGTACCTTAAAAATATTTCATTTTAAACTGTCACTGTGAGAACTGTCTTCCGCTAAACCCAATACACGGGTGCAACTAAAATAATTATATATAAATGTAATGACAATCGAGCCTGCTTGTGGTGTGAGGGGACGAGTGGCCACGGGAGGTAATGACAAAGGAGTCAGCTGTGAGTGTGAAGGGACTGGTGGCCACGGGAGGTAATGACAGGGGAGTCAGTGGTGAGTGTGAAGGGACTGGTGGCTACGGGAATGTTCGAGAAGGGAGCGTGGTCAGGTGACGGAAGAGGAGGGTGGAGTCTGCTGGTGGAGCGATCGTCCAGATACAGCGAGAATGAACGAGAAGGGGGGCGTGGCCTCGTGTTGGTATATAAGGGGGAGATGAGCGGGAGACTCCGGGCTGCTGTGGTGGGGGTCTCCGCCTGATGTCAAGTGAACGCATCTTCAGTAAAGCGCCATCTCAAGAGAAGTGTGTCAAATCGTCGTTACAGATTGATGTAGTTCTAGCCTGTATATGGGTCAACAACATTCGCGGCTATTTCAGGGAAAAAGTGAGTCAGGAGAAAGTATTGGGTGCCTAGAGTTGTATCTTGTAAAGCCACCCAGTACGCTGAAATCGGTGGTTGCTCTGTAACAGGGTATATTGAATCCACGACAGAATGAATGATAAATTATATTAATGTGCTGTAGGCCCATGCACGTAGTAATTGGGCATGGCATTGCCCACATAGGGAATAGTGGAACGGGAATCGATGGATTACACTGGTCTACCATTTTGTATACATCGCCTGCTTCAGAAGTTTAATGTGCTGTTTGTTATGGATTTTTACGTGCAGAATTCTACTATGACAAATAAAACCCGACTGGCTACTGTTCCCAAGATATTAAAGTTTTTTTTACATTTTACGTATATGTATATTGTGTTAAAAGTAGAGTTTTACTTATAAATTGCAAACCTAGGTCTGTTTATGGTCACTTTACATGATAATATGTCACCCGTCCTGTCCATGTAACACTTAAAAAAATCAGCAAAAGGGTTATATAAAAAGAATATTATAAAACAAAAGGCAAAACATATATGATTATGTATATTTGGCATGACTCTTGTATTCAATATGTAGTGACATAAGAAGGGAGGGGCTGCTGGGGGCTCTGGGTTCCCGGGCGGGTCCAGACGCTTAAGCCTCTGGGAGCCAGGCGCTGGGTTCCCAGGGGGTCCAGACGCTTAAGCCTCTGGGCGCCAGGCGTTGGGTTCCCAGGGGGTCCAGACGCTTAAGCCTCTGGGCGCCGCCAACGGGGGGGGGGGGCTGTGTGTGCTCTGTGGGATGTCTGGTGGCGCACACGGCCCCACCCCTCGTTGGACCAGGCATAAAAGGAGAGCTCCCTGGACGATCGGGGCCCAGTTGTAACTCAAGACCCAAGACCCACGACCAGCCATCTGAAGACCCTGGGATGCTGTGAGAGCCAGCGCTGGGACTCTGGAACTCCCGACTCTACGACCTTGTGAGGGCGAGTTCCGGAGCATAGCCAGAGTAGAGTATCTAGGCTGTGTAGCTAGGCTGTGTACCTAGGCTGTAACAGAGTATCGTGACTGTTGGAGAGTTGGACTGTTGGAGTGTTGTATTGTAATAAAGAAGTTACCTCTACAAGTGTCTCCGGAACCCGTTACAAATATTAATGATCCAAAGGTCGAACGTTTATATCTGGATCGAATAAGACGATTTGTTGATCAACACATCCCACAGCCTGCCGCCCCTTGACGCTGATTGGCCAACCCTGAGTATTAACATATTTAATCATTCATTCTGTCGCGGATTCGTTATGTCCTGTTACAGGTGCTGACTTGAACGACCACAGCCTCATTGCAGTCACTGCCCCATACACCCCCCCCCCTCACGTGATGTGGGAGTTCTGCACGGGAAAAGAGGGGTGAGGGGAAGGCCCCTCCCTCCTCTCCCAGCTTGCTTGTCATTGGTGGGTTGGGTGGAGGGAGCTGATTGGGCACGAGTGACTGGGGAGGAGAGGAGCCATGGAGAGAGTGGAGGAGGAGCCATTCGCTCCAGCCTGCTTGTCATTGGTGGGTTGAGGAGAGGGAAGTCAGTTGGCATGAATGACAGCAGGGTGGAGGAGCCCCAGTGAGAGAGAGAGAAAGACAAGAGGGGAGGAGCAACTCGAGCCAGCCAGCTTGTCATTGGTGAGTTAGGGAGAGGGAGGTTGTTGAGGCCGCTGGCCCCCGAGTCCTCTCCCTGCTGGGCGCCGGCCGCAGGGGTTCCGCTGTCTTCCGATCCCTCGCTCGTGTGTGAACAGCTGCTGCCGCCGCTATGCTCATCGCTCGCGGGATAAGGGCTGTCGCCCGCCGGCTCTCCTCCTTGGGTCGCACCCCCGCGAGTCCGCGAGAGGGGCATGGCTCGTCGCCGGCTCACGGTTGCCTGAAAACACTCCGTTGCCTCTCCGCCAATCAAACGGGACGCCTCCCCTCACACAACCCCCGCGCAGCAATCACACACGCTGAACGGGGGGTCAGGGGTCGGAGGGCGAATGACGTTGCTCACGTCCGCGTTGCCGATTGGGGGTTTTCGTTACGGGTAGTTTAACGGGCTGTGGGACGGGCGTTCGCAAGGGGAGTTAGTCCGTATGCAGTACGGGGGTCCGCAGCAGCAAGATGAAGCGCACACCCGTGGAGCACCGACCACACACGCTGTGAGCGTACATACACACAGCACCACGCGCTTTCACACGCTCGTCGAAACCACACGAGGCTGTGATTAGTTATTAACGATTTATTACTAGCCAACTGTGAGCCACTGTTGAGTCAGTAGGGATCGGCAAGGCAGGCTTACACTATTTCCCGATGGTCTGTACCCTGGTCGGTTGTGACTTAAAACTCTTTGGCTATTACGCTCAATACCGGCTCTCTCTCTCTCTCCCTTACTCACGGTTCGCCGCTCCTGGGCGCCTGTCCTAGCAGCACTTCGACTCGTCTCACGGACGTTCGATTAGCTGCCCTGAAGAGACGACCGCCCCGGTGGCTGACTCGAGAAGCAAGAGACCTTTTACCTTTCTGCGTCCCCCTTTCAGATTGCTCGTCTTGCGCCGCAGTACTCGTGCTCTCATCGCCGTCCACATCCTGGTTTCCATATCAAAGGGCCCGCCGCTGACTGTTGCGCCGGCAGCCGTTTACAAGCACATTCGCCCTGCCAATCAGACGCCCACCCTGGCTTCCCGCCGTTCGTGGTTGCGCCCCCCTACCTGCCTGCCGATCCGTGTGTGGGGTGCGTTTTAACCGCGGTGGCTGGGTAGCCCCGCCGTGACCATGTAATCTCAACCCAAGCCACAGCGCCGCGGTGCGAGTTAGCATCGGGGGAGATCGCCCAATTCCCTGGCCGCAGGAAACCGTGAAGATTATCCCAATGAGAGGGCTTCTGGGTGAAAACCTGTCGGCCAGGTGACCTCCCCTCGGAGCTCTATGGGGGGGGGGGGGGGAAATGTGTGAGGGTGTTTTTATGTGGGGAGTGGTGAGGGGGAAGCAGTGTCGGCCCCGTCGGTTGGTGGTGGCGTGGTCGTAGATGGGGCACCCGCAGAGCGGCTTCGCGGCGGCGGCATCACAAGGTGACTGGGGCATGAGTGACAGGGGAGGGGAGGAGCCATGGAGAGAGTGGGGGAGGAGCCACTCGCTCCAGCTTGCTTGTCATTGGTGGGTTTGGGAGTGGCAGGTGATTGGGGCATGAGTGACAGGGGAGGGGAGGAGCCATGGAGAGAGTGGGGGAGGAGCCACTCGCTCCAGCTTGCTTGTCATTGGTGGGTTTGGGAGTGGCAGGTGATTGGGGCATGAGTGACAGGGGAGAGGAGGAGCCATAGAGAGAGTGGAGGGGAGGAGCCACCCGCTCCAGCCTGCTTGTCATTGCTAGATGAGGGAGAGGGAGGTGAAAACGGTGCATGATTGACAGGGGAGGGGGCCCCACAAACAGAGACACTGAAGGGGAGCCAGGAGGAGGGAGGAGAGACTCTTGGTGGAGAGACGACGCGACTGCTTCGGAGACACTGAGATTTTAATAGGACGCAGCGGAAAGGGTAGACAGGCAGTGCTGTGGTAACAATGAACACGGGCCGTGATGGAATCACCAATTCTTGCTGATGTTAGCCAATACAATAAAGGGTGGCAGTCTCACACGACTTAGTAGATTCCAAGTATCATTTACCAATTAATGGGATTGCCACTAAATCGATATTTTCAAGATTATTGCCCGATCAACTGTGAGCTGGCTGCCGGATCGACTGAGCTGAATCCTCGAATCACAATCCACAGTTACCAAATATGGGCAAAGACACGCCCCCTTCGGCCGCCACCACGCACTGCTTCCTTCAATATATGGGAGGCAAATGTCTGATCGGGTGTCAGATCTCGTCAGTCTCTTACAGCGAGCGCAGGAGCTGCAGGCCTAACACCAGGTGGAAACCTGCCCCTTCGCCTGAAAAAGCACGCGGTGGTGGATTGTGAGTTGACCCCGTGGGTCTGGCACGAAGTCTGCTGAGCCTGGAGGTGCTGAGAAGGTGGCGGTTGGCAGTGTAATCGATGATGGTCGTTTGGGTCAGATGGTGTAAAAATATAAATGCGTCGTTAAACCCGCCAACACCCGACAGAGCCAATTAGTAAAGTTTGTCACGTAAATAGAACATGGCCAGTTCGTTACTCGTACAACACTAGCGTATAGTGTAGTGTATAGCGTAGTACAGCACACCGGTGTGTTAGAGAGCAAAGCCACAACATTTACAATCTGGCTAACGTGATGTTTCGCCAGTAATTACAACTCGCTTCATCAGGCGACAGATTTGTGGAGAAATCCTCCGGTTTCGTTCCTTAAATAGAGTGGTAGATTTGATGGCATCACTTGTGAGCACCTCTTGAGCGATCTGGGGAGGGGGATTCATGAATGCATATAAATGACAATGGGTATTCATTGCCTGTCACGAATGCCTACGTGTTAAACTGATGATAGTCTTGCTTAGGAGGGAACAATGCAGTCAAATATTGTGGAGTCAGAAACAGAAAGAGACACAGGAGCCGATTTCAAAATATCTTTGTTGTTCCATTGTATTCAGGTGGGCGCACATTGAGCCAAGAAGCGAGACCATGGTCATTGAACACTTTTGCGTCGGTCATCGAACAAAGATGGTCACTGCATCGCTCGTATTCAAATGCTCTTCTGCGGCCATCTGGAACGCCCCTTCCGATATTAGGAAGCCTCTGGGAGCTATCCACGTTTAAATCATCATCTAGAACTCATTTACTTGAAAGTGATATTTGTGTTTAGTTTATTGTCCTTCACCCACACCTCCGATGAGCACGGTTGGCTACGTACGAAGCAAAATAAGTTCAACACACTGCATACGTGAGGCAGTGGCGGCTCGTGACATTTCCACTAGACGGGGCTGTTGTGAAACTATGGCATTCTAATTTAGCAAAAACCTCGCCATGTTATTGGCCTTCCCGTCCAAGTGATATGATCGTAGGCATTTACGAACAATATGAATTAAAACAACAAAGCACTCAAACGCTGTCAACATGACACTGAAGGCCAACACTACACAACCCCTTTGACACTGACAAAAACCTAAAATGTGGAGGACGTGAGCTGCTGTGTTTCCACAGTGCAACCTCGCGTTGTGAAATTGTGATGCCGCCGCCGCGAAGCCGCTATGCGGGCGCCCCATCTACGACCTCGCCACCACCAAGCGACGGGGCCGACGCTGCTTCCCCCTCACCGCCCCCCACATAAACACACCCTCACACATTTCCCCCCCCCCCCCCATAGAGCTCCGAGGGGAGGTCACCTGGCCGACAGGTTTTCACCCAGAAGCCCTCTCATAGGGATAATCTTCACGGTTTCCTGCGGCCAGGAATTGGGCGATCTCCCCCGATACTAACTCGCACTGTGGCGCTGTGGCTTGGGTTGAGATTACATGGTCACGGCGGGGCTAACCAGCCACCGTGGTTAAAGCGCACTCCCACACACGGATTGGCAGGCAGGTAGGGGGGCGCAGCCACGAACGGCGGGAACCCAGGGTGGGCGTCTGATTGGCAGGGCGAATGTGCTTGTGAACCGGGATGTGGACGGCGATGAGAGCGCGAGTACTGCGGCGCAAGCCGAGCAATCTGATTGGCCGAGAAGGCCCTCGGATCAGCGACGGCTTTCTTTGATGTGGGTTAACCATAAATGGGAGACGTAGAAAGGTAACAGGTCTCTTGCTTCTCGAGTCAGCCACCGGGGCGGTCGTCTCTTCAGGGCAACTAATCGAACGTCCGTGAGACGAGTCGAAGTGCTGCGAGGACAGGTGCACAGGAGCGGCGAACCGCGAGTAAGGGAGAGAGAGAGCCGGTGTTGAGCGTAATGGCCAAAGAGGGTTAAGTCACAATCTACCAGGGTACAGACCATCGGGAAATAGTGTAAGCCTGCCTTGCTGATTCCTACTGACTCAACAGTGGCTCCCAGTCGGCCAGTAATAAAACATAAATAACTAATCACAGCCTCGTGTGGTTTTGACGAGCGTGTGAAAGTGCGTGGTGCTGTGTGTATGTACGCTCACAGCGTGTGTGGTCGGTGCTCCACGGGTATGCGCTTCATCTTGCTGCTGCGGACCCCCGTATTGCATACGGACTAACTCCCCTTGCGAACGCCTGTCTCACAGCCCTTTAAACCACCCGTAACGAAAACCCCCAATCGGCAACGCGGACGCGAGCAACGTCATTCGCCCTCCAACCCCTGACCCCCCGTTCAGAGCGTGTGATTGCTGCGCGGGGTTGTGCGAGGGGAGGCGTCGCGTTTGATTGGCGGAGAGGCAACAGAGTGTTTTCAGGCGACCGTGAGCCGGCGACGAGCCATGCCCCTCTCGCGGACTCGCGGGGGTGCGACCCAAGGAGGAGAGCCGGCGGGCGACAGCCCTTATCCCGCGAGCGATGAGCATAGCGGCGGCAGCAGCTGTTCACACACGAGCGAGGGATCGGGAGACGGCGGAACCCCTGCGGCCGGCGCCCAGCAGGGAGAGGCCTCGGGGGCCAGCTGCCTCAACAAAATCGTCACTACAGCCACGGGCGCCTTATCATCGCTCTGAATGGGTCTCAAACGGCGTGGCTACAATGCCAGTAGCTGATCACAATCAATGCAGGGAAATGTCACTCGGAGGACGCCTTCACAGTCGCCCCGTGGCACAAATCAGACTGTGGTGTTGCATCGGTTTATAATATGAACACCTTAAAATGTTATCTTTGATAGGCAATTCACGATGAAAGAATCATTATATTTTAATGTTTTCAAACACAACACAACAATTTATAGAAAAGCATTTTTATTTTAAAACATAATTCATCATCTCCATCTGCTTGGTGGAGTGGGGCCGCCCCTAGTGGATGAACCGTGCATGACATGAGGTTAGATATTGAAACATCTAAATACTTTTGGTGAAAGAGGATCGATCACCTTGTTAAGTAACTTTGGATTTTTAAACGACTACCTCATTTTTTTTTAATTCTTATACAAGCGGTGCCATTGTTGTAAATTATATTGCTCTCTATTTGTGCGTCATTCTGTCCTGCCACTACCCAAAAAAAAAGATTCTGTACATTTTAATTGAGTTTGTGTCTCGGGAAAAAGCCGAATTACCCACAAGATGTCATAGATCATAAATCAGGGTTCGAAATCAGATGAGGCCCATTAAGTGAATGAGACATTTTTATTTCGGAATAAAATGTTCCTTATCGATATTATATTTTGCTTGCTTACTCAGGACATACTCACTGAGTCTCTGTGCTGTTTTCCGCAAGAATCCCGCAAAATGTTGGGAGAAGTGGGCGATGTTGCTCAATGCGATTCCAAGTGATTATTTTATTTATTTATTTGCAGGCCAACTCCAGTCACGTGGCACATTCCTCTGGCTTGCGGGATGCAAAACTCACCGAGAGGAAACCCGGGCAGAGCAGGGGGGGGGGGGGGAGCATGCAGAATCGACAGAGGAAATCACCCGAGTGGGGAATTAAACCCGGGCCCTTCCTGCACCAGGCACGCGAGTTACCACTGCCACCACTCCACCACCCAGTCTGACCGAATGCACGATTTCTCTGGTTGCAGAGTACAATAATCACGTAAACTAGAAGTGTCACAAGTGGATTATAAAGCCATCCAACGACAGAGTGGATATATATGTTTGCATACAAAGCTGGGTTGTGAGGTTTTACAGAACGCCTTAGCAGCTATTTGTATGGGGCTGCTTCAGGGCTGCTGATCTAACTGCTTCTGGTGGTGGGGTCCAGGATCTTTGCTTCCGTTCGTTTCACATCTTGGAGACGTCCGAAGTTCGTCTGGACGGGTGACCGGGTTCCTCTCGTCCCCGTTAACCCCGACCCTGGACTCGCGTCGGCTCGAGGCTGTCGTAGAGAACCTCCCGGTGGCCCAGTGCCTCGTACTGCGCAGACACAAAACGCCGCACTCACACTGTCAGTAGCGGCCGCCGTCAATGAGACTCGCGGAGAATTACAAGAAATTATTCAGGGCGCAGGGCAGACCACGCTGCTCTCATATCAATACCTTCCACTCCAGCAAGCGAATAGTCCACTCTCAACACCACCACTCAACCTTTTACTTACTAACTACTATTTTTAATTGAACAGTTAAGGCCCAATGAGCTATGGAGCTGTTCTTTAAGAAGCGATCTCACAAGTGATAGCTTAACGAAGTGACTGATTTCCTCATCACGTGGACATTTGTAGCAGAAGCCAAATACATAGAGACCCATAGAGACTCATAGAGATACATATAGACCCATAGAGACACACAGAGGCTCATAGAGATGCATACAGACCAATAGTCTAAACTAAACTTTGTTTACTTTACCAGGAAGGCCACACTGGGCTGTGTAGCTCTTTTTTAAAGTCGACCTGGCTACCACAAGTTTATAGTTCACTCATTCACCCACTCTTTCAACTCACCCACGCAGTCACTCACCCATTCAGTCAATTACTCACCCACTCAGTCACCCACCAACCCACTCAGTGAGACACCCACTCACCCACTCAATCACTTACTCAGCCTCTCAGTCACTCACTCACCCACTCAGTCCATCACCTACCAACAGTCACCCACTCACCCACCTACTCACTCACCCAATGAGTCACTTATCCAATCAGTCACTTACTCACCCACCCACTCAGTAACTCACCCAACCACTCACCTACTCAGTCACTTACCCACTCAGTCACTCACCCACTCACTCACTCACCTACTCACTCACCCACTGAGTAATTTATCCAATCAGTCACTTACTCACCCACTCAGTCCCTTACTCATCCATTCAGTCACTCACCCACCCACTCAGTAACTCACCCACCCACTCACTCACCCACTCAGTCACCCACCCACTCGGACGTGGGGCTTGACGAGGAGGGAGGGGCTGATTGGGCTCACTGCCCCACCCACGTGGGTGGGTGGGGGGATCCTCGAAGCAGAGAAGTGAAAGTTTACATGGAGGGGGTGGAAGAGAGGTCGGGGAAAAGGGGAAGGGGAGGATAGCGACAGGCAGTGCCTGTATCATGTTATAAAGGGGCCCAAAATAAATAAACAAATAAATCCCGTAAATATAAAAAAAAACTTTTTTTTTACTTGCATTGTAAAGTAAATTTATTTGTTTAATTTTCTATACAGCCAGATAATACGACAAAATCGCTAACCTAAAACACCCAGTCGTTCATAAAAGTCGAAGGCGGTATAGTACTATAGTAATAGAGCAAGTGCAGAATCACTGAACCGGAGTTGACAGCTTGAAAGCATTTTGCGCGGGGCCCTTGAAAGTGCGGGGCCCGTAGCTACATTTGTAGCTACTTCTGATACTTAGATTATCCGACACTGGCGGCAGGGAAAGGAAAGGCATTGAACAAAACACCACAAATAAAATAAAAACTTTCTTATTGTCACCAAGTAAGGCCCCACTGAGCTGCTGTGCAGCTCTTTTACAGAAGCAACCTGGCCATCACAACTTGATAGCAGCTCAAGCAAGTGGCTGATATCATCATCATCACCACCGTGTGGACATTCATAGCAGCAGCCAAATCCTCTAAACGCGTGGTGACGTTGATTCTAAATGTGGAGGGAAAAAAAACGGAGGCCCCGGAGAAAAATCCACACGACAAACTGGGAGAGAGAGAGACACGCAGACTCCAAATATACAGCAGGCGTTATGGTCGTAGATCTCATCCACGACCTCCTGTACACCAGGCGAGGTGGTTCGCATCTTCTAGCAAATGTGAGCGTCAGGGTCCTGGATCCAATCCACGACCTCCTGTACACCAGGCGAGGTGGTTAACATCTTCTACCTAATGTGGACGTCAGGGTCCGGGATTGAACCCACGAACTCCTGTACACCAGGCGAGGCGGTTAACATCTTCTAGCCAATGTGGGTGTCAAGGTCCGAGATCGACCCCATGACCTCCTGTAGACCAGGCGCACCGTAGCGACCACACCTAGAGTCTAAGAGCCAAACTCTCACCTCGTGCTCAGGAGGAAGATTTTCGTATTGATCAGAAGCCTGTCGACCGCCTGTGTGACACAACAACAGCAACAACAACAACACAATCACTCATCGCCTTCCATCGGTAGCAGTGACACTACGAACGCCTGGGACCACGAGAGGGCGCCACTCGGCACCCGAGGACGCGTTCGCAAGTTCTTAGCCCCATCTGGGATGAGTCGGAATCTCTGTGGAGGAATCCGATGAGCCGTGAAACTCTTCGCGTGCTACCCTTGTCCAGCATGGGGGGACGCAGCGACGGGTTGGAGCGCAGCGTGGAGGGCACGGGGCGGCGAGTCGCGGAATCCGTGAATAATGACCACGTGACTTCTCACGAGTCCCGTGGATCGCGCTTGGGCAAGGCGACAATCGCAACGACAGAGCAGACCCAGAGCGCGCACACACACACAAAGACA
Source organism: Lethenteron reissneri (assembly GCF_015708825.2). NCBI lineage: Eukaryota > Metazoa > Chordata > Hyperoartia > Petromyzontiformes > Petromyzontidae > Lethenteron > Lethenteron reissneri. The sequence continues at coordinate 714,745 of NW_026891738.1, forward strand.
AAGATCCCCCGTATAGCCTTTACAGAACGTAGGGGCAAGTGCTGTTAGCGAGTAGCACCTATGAAGGCCGGCACGGCACACGAGGGGGTGGGAGGCCAGCACCACGCCCGGCCGCCTTTGTCTCCCCAGTGGCGATGTTTACACACCGCACCGAGTACTCATTTGAGGCTGAGTCAACCAAGGGGAGGCCCAGGAATGGTTCAGATAATCGTCACTGGTGTTGGCCGCGAGCGTGAATCGAACCCGGGTCGCCGGCTTCATAGCACAGCAAAGCGCTAACCATTACACTACCACTCCACACAGACACACACACAGACACACAGAGACACACACACAGACACACACACACAGACACACACGCGCGCACATCATACGATACCAAACCACACAGGAGTGGTGGCGCCTCAACAGAATGGCCCCTTAACATCGATGATTGGGCAACGTCGATGCAAAGTTTATGCGGCGTGAGCGGCGATTGCAGCGATCTGTGGACTCCGCCACGAGGTTTTAATTCGCAACAAACCCCGTCGGGGGCGACAATCCGACAATGGCCCTGGGTCCCTTCCGAGGGGGCGCGCAGGGCAATGGCTGGCTGGGGTATGTGGCAGCGTTGTGCAACGCGCAGCGGGCCCGGTCGGCAACTACGGGGGGCTCTGAATGGACCAAGCACCATTAACGCACCCGGCTATCCATGTCATTAGAGCAGCGCAAAAGTTGCGCAATCAAAGGCATTAAATGAAGACACCATAGCATGACATGGATACCCAAAGCATCACACAGAGACACCTCAGCATCAAACAGAGACCGATAGCTTCAGACAGAGACTCATAGTTTCACAAAGATACTCATAGCTTCACATAGAAACGCTTAGCTTCACATAGAGACCCATAGCTTCACATAGAGACACATAGCTTCATACAGAGATCCATAGCTTAACATTGAAGCCTATAGCTTCACATAGAGACCCATAGTTTCACACACAAACACATAGCTACACACAGAGACATATAGCTTAACATAGAGACCCATAACTTCACACAGAGACCCATAGATTCACATAGAGACCTATAGCTTCACATATAGACCCATAGCATCACATAGAGACCCATAGCTTCACATTGGACCAATCGCTTTTACATCGTATTTCCATGTCTCAGATCCTGCAGAAGCCATTGGTATTTCTAGACGGGAGATCCCCTCAGTCTTGGCTCACCCCTTGGATGGTGGACTCGAGTCGCTCCCTGCCCGCGCCGGGGTGGAGTCTTGGAGGAGGAGTTCGTTGTCTGAACCTGCGACGGATCCAGGCTGTCGTAGACGCACTCCCTCTGCCCCAGCGCCTCGTACTGCGCCACCCACAGACACCGCGCAGTCGGTCAGACCGGGCAGCTCGGATGGGCGATGGCGCAAGTGGCAACGCTCGCCCCTAGCTTGCAGTAACAAGGGGCTGGGTACGTGAGGAGTGCATAAGTCTGTGTGTGTGTGGTACGAGGTGAGTGAGCGAGGGAGTTTGTGAGTACGTGCGGTGTGAGCGAGCGATATTGAGGAAGTGCGAAGGGCGTTCAGGAAGCTTGAACCCACGTGAAGCGCTTAGGAAAGATGACCTCTCAAGAGAACTGCCGAGGGAGGGTTCCGTTTGTATGCAGACTGCCCTGCGTGACATCATTACCACTGTGTGGTTCACAGGACGGGTTCCGCCGGATTGGACGGAGGGACTGCACTGATTTTAACAACTACCATGGCATCTTCTTTCCTCAGTATGCGCAGGAAAGGTCCTGCAAAATAATGATTTAACATCGCCTTGCCAGACATGCTGAGGAGAGGCTTGGAGAGCCTCAATGTGGTTTCAAACTTGGACGGCCTTGCATGGACGTCATTTTCTCTGTCAGTCTGCTCCAAGAGAGGTGTTAGGGATTTCTAACAGGACCTACAACTCTGCTTTATTGACCTTTTAAAAGCCGATGATACCATCATCGGGTTGTTCCTTGTGCTTTTGGAGTCACAGCCTTCTGCTCACAGTCATTAAGGACCATCGTGATGGTGGGCAGGCCCAGGTAAAGTTGGTTGTCCGGGTGTCGGAGCGATTTTCTTTTCAACTTTGAGTGCGACAGAGATGTCCTCTGGCCACTACAATATTTAACATCTTCTTTGACCACAGTGTTCGAGAGGATTCCATGGATGTACCGGAGGAATCTTGATTTGTTATAGATAACAATGGGTGGGTGATCGATGCCTGGATCCTGTTAAAGGACGGCTCCCTATTGGTCAATAATATTATGTGGATGACCTGGTGATTTCTCCAGACCCTTTAGAGAATTTGTAAACGCTATTGTTGAAGCTGGAGCCTGTTACTAAGAGACGGGGGCCTTACCATCAGCCCCAAAAAGACAGAGCACCTGAATGGGTATTTTATATCATTATATTTTCCTCTCCCTTGACTCCTCATGAGCGATGGGGTATCTGTGAAGATAGTGGAGAAGTTTCCATATTTGGGCAGTGTAGTTATGACCAGCTAAGGTTTGACAGCTGAGGTCTCGCTCCGAATCAGTCAAGTGGCATTGTATTTTCAACAGCTGCGTAGTGTTGTTTCGAAGCTACCTGGTCTTTCACTCCACACGTAGCCCCATTTCTTCTTGGCCATGTAATGCCCTGCCTTTTCTATGCTTGTGAAACGTGGAGCCTTCTAAAGGAACATCTGCGCTGGTTTTAAACATTCAGGCTGGCCTGCCTACGATATATCCTGGGTTAAACCAGGCTTGATTATGTTAGGATCTCACACATCCTTGAAAGATCCTGGCACAGTCCCATCAGTGAGGTCCTCTGGCAGGCAAAGCTGTGTTGGCTGGGTCATGTAGCCCACATGGCCAGCCACCACATTCCCAAGCAGCTTCTGTTTAGCTGGATAGAGCGGTCTAAATGGGCGCGGCATGGTCTAGAGAAAAGATTGAGTGATGTGGTACAAGAAGATGTGGAACTGAGTGGACTTGCCGGTAACTGGTACCAATGATGTCAAGATCGGTCTCAGTGGAGGAGGCTCATGAAGGACGCTACTGGGCAGTTGGAGGCAGTCGCCCTCCAGCAACAACAGAGGGGAGAGGAGCAATGCTCACAACAATGAGCGGAGCACCGTGTGGCTAAAACAAAGCAAGTTGGCACAGTAGGGAGCACAGGTGGTGCATCAGCCAGTCATCTCGGTCGTTCAACCCATGGCAACTGAGTCTGTCCCGTGACCTGCACAATAAAGGCCAGTGACTCCACACTTATATTCCTATATAAGGTGGCAGGAGATGTGAACTCCCTCGCCTGGCATGCAGGAGGTCGTGCGTTAGATCCACGAGCTGGCATGGATTTTTTCTCCAGGTCCTCCTGTTTTTCGCTCCACATTTAGATTCACCGTCATGCGTTTAGAGTATCTGGCTGCTGCTATAAATTTCCACCTGATGATGATATAAGTCACTTTGTTGAGGTGTCATGCATGGTCAGGTGGTTTCTGAAAAAAGAGCTACATAGCTCAGTGGGGCCTTACCTGATACGAAAAATAGTTTATAGTTTAATAGCTGACTCACCTCATCCTCAGGACGAGGTGGTGGTGATGGTGGTGAATCGTCTTGAGCAGCTTCCTGTCGCCTCCCTGTTTAACACAAAACACAATCACACATCGCTACTGGGTGACATGGTTAATGTCAATTTATATCTCAAGTGCGCGCCACTTAAAATTAAAAACTCGTTATCATATCAGAGACCCGATGCTTACGATGAAGAGTGGATTGTATTTTAATGCACCTATTAAGCGCACAGCGATGCGGTGATTTATGCACTGTGCACTGAACCCAGCGACTCGTGTTTAGATCCTCATCACGTTAAACATCGGTGGCATTTAGAAACTCAAATTTTGGATCGTTTGGCTGATGCTAAAAAAACTCCACGTGAAAAGCCACTTCGTAGAGCTGTCATTTGTGATAGCCAGGAGGTCGCTTCTGAAAACCGAGCTCATAGCTCACTGGGCTTTACCTGGTAAAATAAAATAATCAGAGTTTTAAGTGGTACCCTATCAAAAAACAGTCCTGGGGCTCACTCCTCAACTTCTCTGACACACACTGACGATCATGGAGAAGTATCGTCAAACAACTCCCATGACTGATAGCGTGGCAAGCCCTTCATCCATAAATGTATTGATATATCCTTTAGATTGTCACGATTATTGATTACACGAAGTCATCAAAAAACCATGCCGGGTATCTACAAGTCTGAAGCCATCCCGCCCATGTAATTTGGACCGTAAATTAGCCTCCCACTCAAGCTGCCTGTGTCTGTCCTGCCCAATGACGTTCCCGTCTTTGAGGCGTCACCTGTCAAACATCAGCACAAATCTGGCATCTATCGCCTCCACATCCCACAGGAAAAAAAGTAATCTGGCCAGCCGCCTTAGTCAGTACTCGGGCACCACGGTTGCTAGAAGATGCTAGCTCCCTCGCCTGCTATATAGGAGGTCGTGAGTTTGATCCCGATCCTGATGCCAGAAGTGTATTTTGAGTGTGCATCTTTTTTTCCGCATGGTCACGTGGATTGTTTCCCCTCCACATTTCGAATCAACGGCACGCATTTAGAGAGTTGTTTGGCTGCTGCTGCTGCTGTACATTTCCACGTGTCGATGACATTAACCGCCCTCTACGTTTGTGATCACCAGGTCCGCTTCTGAAAAAGAGCTGCATAGCTCAGTGGAGCCATAACCGGTTAATAAAAAAAACACTCTGGGTGTATTCGCCGTGACGTACTACACGCCATAAGCGTCACGGCGGATGCAGGGTAACAGCACAGGCTGCTGACGGAAAGCGGTGACCGCAGCGTACGGCAGTACACACGTCAGCAGGCGACAGTCCACATGGTGGGAGACAACTAAGGGCAGAGTCCATGGAGGGGTCCAGCTTAAAGCCCCTGGGGACCCGCTGGTAGGTTCCAGAAGGGGGGCGGGGCCAGGGCGAAGTGAGGCCACGCTGGGAGCACAAGAGGGGGCCCTGAGCGAGAGCTCGGGGCTGTTGCCAGGAGCGGATCCCCTCGCCGTGTCGGATAGTGACGCCGACGATAGACGGTTATGTGTGTTAAATATACACATAGTGTGCACCCATCTAGGGTCTGTATAGTCGCCATTGCGTGTAAAAATAAAGGAAGGTGCCTCCAATTACTCCTGTCTCTGAACTGTGTAATTACATATGTGTCATGTAGTATACGTGTAGTGTCTTTATGTGTAGTGTGTGTGTAGTGTTTGTGTGGTGTGTGCAGTGTCTGTAGTGTGTGTGGTATGTGTAGTGTTTGTGTGTCATGTGTGTAATGTGTGTGTGTAGTGTATGTATGTGGTGTGTGTGTGGTGTGTAGTGTGTGTTGTGTGTGAATTATGTGTGTGTAGTGTGTGGTGTGTGTAGTGTGTATGTGGTGTGTGTAGTGTGTGTGGTGTGTGTGCAGTGTCTGTAGTGTGTGTGTGTGTGCGCTATGTGTATAGTGTGTGTGTGTAGTGACATCGGGGATGTCACTATGGTGCCAGCCCGGGAGGGCCATGGCGTGCGATGCACCGTCATCGCGTACACCCCGTAGGTGGGTGTAGTACCAGCCCTAGCGGGGCTTGGTGAGCTCTGGGATAGCGCGGGCACCTTGCATAGCGTGCAGTGCGTGAGAGTGTCAGCCCAGGGACAGGGTTTGCCCGGGCCATGGCACTCTAGTTGACCCCGTAGACACGTGATCCAGAGTGTCCAGAGAGAGGGCCCAGGTGGAAGGGGGGGCTAGGGGGTGATCACGTGTCCGGGGAGAGGGCAGGGTCTGGGTGCAGCGACCCTGACTCTGGGGGGGGGGGGGGGGTATAAGGCGGGTCGCTGTGAGGGACCGGGTTCTTCGTTTGACAGCTGTGAACCCTACGTCTACATGCTGGAAGCTCTACGTCCTATGAGGCATCAACACGTGGTCGGGGACCCGAGTGAGGGCCCGACCCTTTGTAGCTGTAATTTCTCCCTATAGAGAAGTTAGCTGGGTGGTCCGTATAGACAAGTTAGCTGGGTGGTCACCACTCTAGGCTGTTTCTGGTGAAGGGGTAGTTACCCCTTCGTGTTAACGTGTTGATGTTACAATAAATGTGTTGCCTCTAAAGAACAACGTCTGCGACTCAGTTGGACTCACTACATTTGTAGTGTGTGTGTGGTGTGTGTAGTGTGTGTAGTGTATAGTGTAGTGATTGTGTGCAGTGTGTAGTGTGTGTAGTGTGCTAAGTGTGTAGTGCGTGTGTAGTGTGTTTGTGGTGTGTATCTGTAGTGTGGGTAGTGTAGTGTGTGTAATGTGAGTAGTATGGTGTGTAGTGTGCATATGTGTGTAGTGTATTTATTGTGTAGTGTATGTGTATTGTGTGCAATGCATGTGCCTTATGTATGTAGTGTAGTGTGTGTAGTGTGTGTAGTGTGTGTAGTGTATGTGTTGTGTATGTGTAGGGGTTGTTACGGGGAGAAAGGCGGACAGAAACACAAGGGTGTCTGCACCCACACACGGGTGTCTACATCTACGTCCGCATCGGTTAACCCTGGGGGGCCATGGGGGCGCTGTGATCCCCCATAGCCCCACCCCTCGGAGAAGATTCCTATAAAAGGCGGGGAGCCAGAGGGCTCGGGGCCAGTGTGTTAGAAGCTTACCAGTGAAGACTGAAGACCGGCAGAATAGGCCCTGGGACTCCCCTGGCTCGCTGTCCTTGTCAGGGCCGAGCAGGGCAAGCCAGTGGCGCGGCCCCAAGAGCTCCAGGACCGCTGCTCTTGTAAGAGCACGGCCTGGTTAGCTGGGTGCCGGGATCCATGCTTCACCAGGGCCGGATCAGATAGCCTCCCCTAGCACTCATAGCGGAGAACTGGGAATAGGACAGTCAGGGAATAGTGCTAGGGGTGTTCCTATTTAGTACGGGTGAAGGGGCTGTTACCCCTTCAAGTTTTGTTTCCGCCTTTTGGTTAAATAAAAGAGTGTGCCTCAACTACGTCGTCTGTCTCCCTGAGAACTCACTACATCTGGCGTCAGAAGTGGTAAAAAGAATGGATACGAGATGGACAACTCGTACCCAAGACCCTGGAGAGGACGACAGCTTTGGAGAGGCGGTGCAAGAGATCGCCGCCGACGTACCTGTCCAACCGCTGCCGGGTCCACCACCAGCAGTGCAGCCGGAGAGAGTCGGGACGGCTGCTGACGAGCTGCGGGTGGCTCACTCCCAATTGGCGGAGCTCCTATATGCAGCGGCCGTCACGCTGGAGCAGATAACCCGCCTGGGGCTGGGGGGAGCGGCGCGGCGCGAAGACGGACAGCGCCCGGCCAAAACTCCCGCCGTTACGACAGGCCTACGACTTGAATTTCCCGTTACGAGTACAGTAGGAGCTGAGGGAGGGGCCCCAGCACGTCACGCGGGCGACGGGGGCCAACCAGCAAGCGCCACGTCATACGCGGGGGCTGGTCACAGTGGCTACCTATCAGCGGTGGCCGCGTCATCAACAGCGGATGACTGCACCAAGCACCAAGCCGTAGCCAGCGCGTCACAGACGGCGCGACCTCCATTGGGGTCCGCCATTGCTCTCCATACTGTCCATGGAGACGGGACCGGTGATCGGCGATCGTCGGGGACAGAGCTGACATTTCAGCAACGCCTGCCGGTCCTGCAAGAATTTGTATCAAGCGGCGGTGATTGGGGAGCGTTTGAGCGCCGTTTCCTCGCCCACCAAGAGATGGCTGGGTGGACGGACAATGAGGCGCTGCGTGCTCTCCCGGCGATGCTGGATAGCGACACCCTGGGCACCCTCACTGTTTCACCCAAGTCGGCGCGCTCCACACTTAGGTCGGCGCTTCAACTGCTGGCCACGGTTTATGGCCCGCCTTTCGACTGTCGTCAGCTTTTCTACGAGCGGCAGAGGGGCGACAAGGAGTCACCACTCGCGTACCGCATGGCCCTGTTGGCGTTGACGAAGGCGGCCTTCCCGCGCATGGACGAGGAAGGGGTGGACGCGATGGTGGCCGAAAAAATCCTGCTGTTGGCCGACGACTTGAACATCGTCATCCTGGCGCAGGATGATGCGGACATGTCTTCGTTGCGGGCTGCGAGGCACATCCATGCCAACCTGCTGTCCCAACAGAGGAAGGCCAACAAGGCAGCTGTGGGACACACCGTGGCGGCAACCACCTCCGCATCCGAGGAGGTCTTCGCTGCGGGTCGTCCTGCGGAATGGCGGTCTGGCGGCCGACCGACTCGGGACGCACCGATCCACCGAGAGCAGCCCAAGTCTTCAGGAGCGCTCGTTGTGTGCTACAACTGTGGCCTCCGGGGCCACGTGGCTTCGGGATGCCGGGCTCCCTGACAGCGCGGGGCGGGAACTCGGGCCGAGGACGGCCTTCTTCCAAAGCCTCCACAACAACCTCCGGCAAGTCGTGGCACCCCACATGTTCGGCTGCACGCACACCCACTTATCTCTCACATACCCCGACACACGATTCTCGGGGTTCGGGTGCTGGTGCGTCGGGTCGCGGCTTGATGGGGAGGGTGCTCCAACCGGGCCAATGGTCCGAGTTGGCTCACCGGGTTGTGGCTGCGTCGGTGGGGTCGTCCATTGTCACGGGGCACATTGATGGGGGGGAGGTACGGGTATTGATTGACACGGGAGCATCGGCGATGATTGTTTCAGATTTGATCTATAATATCCTGCCCGTTCAGAGTCGCCCATTGCTCCCCATCGACATACCGTGTTACACTGCAAACGGGGGCTCGTTAGGTATCATTGGCCAAATTCGAGCGCAAATTTCTATCGGGGATATTAAATTATCTGGGCCGGTGTTGGTCTCCTCCTCTCTGGCAGTTCCGTGCCTGTTGGGAATAGACTTTTTGGCCAAAATGCCAGTAAAAATTTTGATTGACCAGGGATGCATCGAACTTCCCTCGGGCCGACGTATGACGTTCTTGTCCTCCACCCCTGCCTTGCGTACAGCCTGTGCAATGGTACAGGCGCTCGTTGCTCGAACGGTGCGCGTACCCCCAGGGGCACAGATGCTTGTGCCCCTGCAGTTGCGTCGACCATTCGCTAAGGGGGTTTTGGACCAGGGCATTTTGCTGGGACCATCTAGGGCCGGGGTGAATGGCCCAGATTTGGTGGCGGCCCAGACAATTGTTAAGGGGGATGAGGACCCGTTCATCGTGGTCCTCAATGTCGGGACACGGACAGCTGTGGTTTCCCAGGGAACCGTGTTCGCACACGCGATTCCGGTACCTGCGGAAATGCCAATCATTGGCCAGGTGGCCAACGCTTCTCAGCCGCAACTGCAGTCAGACCATGACGAGAGTTGGCTGGAGGCGCTTTGTGCTGAGACACCTGACCTATCTGACTCACAACGTGCTAAATTGCGTACCCTTTTGCGATAATTTTCGGACGTCTTTAGTAAGAACAAATATGATATCGGACGTACAAAATTGCTGCGCCACCATATTGACACCGGTGACAACGCTCCTATCCGCCAAAATCCTTTTCGGTTAAGTCCCGCCGAAAAGGATCATGTCAAATCGGCTGTAGATGACATGCTGTCTTCTGACATTATTTCGCCCTCAACCAGCCCTTGGGGTGCACCCATAGTGTTAGTCAAAAAGCACGATGGGTCCCTAAGGTTCTGCGTTGATCTTCGGCGTTTAAATAAAATCTCGGTGGCCGATGCTTACCCGCTTCCTCGAATGGACGAATCTCTGGATGCCCTGGCTGGATCACGATTCTTCTCTACCTTGGATTTGCTGTCAGGGTTTTGGCAACTCCATTTGGATGACGAATCAAAGCCGAAAACGGCTTTTCGAACGCCGCACGGCCACTTCCAATTTAATCGTTTGCCTATGGGGCTCCACTCAGCTCCTGCAACATTCCAGTGCCTAATGGAATTGGTTCTTGTTGGCTTGCAATGGGACGTCGGTTTGAATTACCTAGACGACGTGATCGTATTTAGTAGGACATTCGAGGAACATCTTGATAGGCTTCGGGCTGTCTTTCTCAAAATGCGCGCCGCTAATTTGAAGTTTAAACCACAAAAGTGCCATTTGCTCTGCAAATCTGTGAGATATTTGGGTCACATCGTCGGACGGTCAGGTATCTCAATCGATCCCGCCAAAACGCGTTGTGTCAGCTCCTGGCCGACTCTCACCTCGGTGGGGGAGGTTAGGAGTTTCATCGGTTTTGCTTCATATTACCGGCAGTTTGTCGCAGAGTTCGCTTCCATCGCTAAGCCGTTACATGCCCTAATGGCAAAGGGGGTGAAGTTTCATTGGGGGCCGGAAGAGGAGGCCGCCTTTAACTCTCTTCGGGACGCCTTGATGGGGGCCCCGCCGTTGAGTTACCCCAATTTTTCTAAACCTTTCTTGCTCGACACGGACGCGAGCAATACGGGGATTGGGGGCGTGCTTTACCAAGTTGTTGGAGGCGTGGAGCGCGTAGTGGCTTACGGTAGTAGAGTATTGTCTCTTGCCGAGCAAAGATACTGCGTCACCCGCCGTGAACTGTTGGCTATTGTGTTATTTATTCAACAGTACCGGCCATATCTGTACGGTCGGCATTTCACCATCCGTACAGATCATGCGGCATTGCAGTATGCCTTGCGTGTTGACCAGCCATCGGGGCAATTATCCCGATGGCTGGAGATCATTCAGGATTTCGATTTTGAAACAACATATCGCAAGGGGATTCGCCACACTAATGCCGATGCCCAGTCATGCCTGCCGGCCACTTCGGATTGCACTTGTCTCCTGGGCTCGGGGCGCTGCAAATCTACGAGCGACGGCCATGATCGGGTCCTTGCTGCCGCCGCTGAGGCACCTTCGAGTGTTGGCCCTATTGAAATGGGAGGGAAGGATTCCCTACTTGGGTTGTCAGGTGCGGAGTGGGGGCGCCTCCAAATGGAGGATACTTCCCTCCTGGCGCTATGGCGTCGCGAGAGGGGAATCCGGTCAGGGGAGGTCGGGCGTTGAATCATAGGGGTTGTGCCAGAGCCTCCTCATGCATTGGGACGGGACGATCCGCCGCCACAGGCTGGTGGTGACTTCCACGTTGAGGGGTAAGGCTGTATGGGCTGCTCATGAGCGGCTCCTGCACCTGGGCACCCACAAAATCCTTGCCATGCTCCAGCTTAATTTCTTTTGGCCGGCCATGGCAAGGGATGTGGACGATCTCTTGCAGTCCTGTACCCAGTGTGCTCAACGGAAGCCACCAGCAAGGGGAGCCAGCCCACCGCTCCAGTCTATTTCGGTCACCCGGGTTAATGAGCTCGTGGCTCTTGATATTTTGGGGCCGTTTCCTTCCACGCCTAGGGGTAATAAGTACCTACTGGTTGGCGTGGAATATTTCACGCGATGGCCTATGGCTTGGCCCCTTGCCAACCAGTCGGCAGCAGCCGTTGCGGAAGCTTTTGTCCAGGGCTATGTCCTCGACAAGGGCACTCTGGAACGGCTGTTGACCGATCAGAGAAAGAACTTCACTAGTTCCCTTTTACACGAGGTGTGCGAGCTTCTCAGTACGAAGAAAATTCGTACCTCCCCATACCACCCACAAACGGATGGGATGGTAGAACGCCTGCATAGGACTATTACGTCCATGCTGTCCCACCAGGTATCTGAGTCCCAAACCAATTGGGACCTTCAGATCCCGGGGTTTCTGGCAGCCTACAGGAAGGCTCCTCACGCGGCGACCGGATTCTCGCCAATTTTTTTAATGTATGTCCGCGAAGTTGACCCGCCTGTCGCGACCCAGCTGCGCGTTTCCACACCGCATGCTAAGTCCAAATTGGCTGACCATGTTCAATTTAATATCCTCAAGTTGGCTGAGGCACGGGAGGCGGCTATTCAAAACTCTGACTCTCGCCAGAAGGCGAATGAAAGGTTGAGATTGCGCCGATCGTACACGCACGAATGGCACCCGGGCGACAGAGCGTGGCTACACTGTCCCCAGGTACCATTGGCTACCTCGTCTAAGCTGTTGCGACCATGGAGGGGCCCCGTGGAAATTGTGCAGGTTGTGCGGCCCCACTGTGTTCGCATTAAGTGGGGGAAGCGCCGGTGGTTCGTCCACCCTTCACGGTTGAAGCCGTTCTTTTCGCCACATGCTTCCTCTCCTCACAACTATGGCCGAACATGTGGGGAGTCCACTGACTCCTGGCGGGCGGGTTCACCGCCAGCCTCTGACCCGCTGCTAACTGTTCCGCCTTCAGGGGTCCAGAGACTGACGCCCTCTCTGTCGCCAGCCTCCCCCGAGGGGGTCAGCGCAGGCTCGTCCGAGAAGCCAGAGGGCCGTACACCTGAACTCTCAACACCCACCGCCAGCCCGACCGGGTCAGGACCTTGTGACGGGCCCGCTGCACGGACACGCGCCAAGACGCGCCGTTTGTTGTGAGTTGCTTCCCGCGCGTGTTCCGCTGCCATGGGGCTCGCTCACCTTTTACGAGGGGGTGGGAAATCACCCTCTGTACATGTGTTTTTGCATGTTGGGGTTGGGGTATTTATAGGGGACCGTCGGTTGTTTTTGTTACCCTTGTTATTGTTATGAGGCACACACGTGTTGACTGTGTTACGTCTTCATTGTTGTTGGCTTTTGGGGTTTTTTTTTTTGCAGCCGGGACGGCTGTGGGATGTACAGGGGGGGTGATGTAGGGGTTGTTACGAGGAGAAAGGCGGACAGAAACACAAGGGTGTATGCACGCACACACGGGTGTCTACATCCACGTCCGCATCGGTTAACCCTGGGGGGCTATGGGGGCGCTGTGATCCCCCATAGCCCCACCCCTCGGAGAGGATTCCTATAAAAGGCGGGGAGCCAGAGGGCTCGGGGCCAGTGTGTTAGAAGCTTAACCAGTGAAGACTGAAGACCAGCTGAATAGGCCCTGGGACTCCCCTGGCTCACTGTCCTTGTCAGGGCCGAGCAGGGCAAGCCAGTGGCACGGCCCCAAGAGTTCCAGGACCGCTGCTCTTGTAAAAGCACGCCTGGTTAGCTGGGTGCCGGGATCCGTGCTTGAACAGGGCCGGATCAGATAGCCTCCCCTAGCACTCATAGCGGAGGACTGGGAATAAGACAGTCAGGGAATAGTGCTAGGGGTGTTCCTATTGAGTATGGGTGAAGGGGCCGTTACCCCTTCAAGGATTGTTACCGCCTTTTGGTTAAATAAAAGAGTGTGCCTCAACTACGTCGTCTGTCTCCCTGAGAACTCACTACATATGTGTTGTGTGTGTAGTGTGTGTGTAGGGTGTGTAGTGTGTGTGTGAAGTGTATGTAGCGTAGTGTGTAGTGTGTGAATTGAGTAGAGTGTTCGTGTAGTGTGTGGTTGTGTGATGTGTATATCTGTAGTTGTGTACAGTGTGTGTGAATTGGGAGTGGTAGTCTAGCGGTTAGCACGCTGCACTTGCGAACCTGACCACCCCGAGTTCGATTCCTGCTCAGGGCCAACACCAGTGACGATAATAATTTGAAATGGTACTGGGCCTCCCCTAGGTCGACTCAGCCTCAAATGAGTACCTGGTGCGGTGTGTAAACATCGCCACTAGGGAGACAAAGGCGGCCGGGAACGGTGCTGGCCACCCTCCCTCCTCTGTGTGTGCCACAGTGCCGGTAGCCTTCATAGGCGCTGCTGCTACTCGCTACAAACAGCACTTGCCCCGACCGCCTGTTACAGGCGACACGGGGGGGGACTTTGTAGGATCATAACTCCTCACCTTTATGGCGGTGGTAAATAATGATCGCGATGAGCATCAGGATGATGAGAACAGGGGACCAGTATATGTAGTGCTGAGTACTCGGGCCATCACCTCCTATGAATACAAACAGCATAATAATAATATTCATAGTATAAGAATAGGTTTCATCCTTTCTGGCAATAAAAGAGGAGTGGTGTTAATAAGTTCAAACACCAATCAGTAACCTTTTGCAAGGAATCGTGTCACTGCATTAACCACGCGCAGTAAATGTGGTGAACAAGCAAACAAACAACAAACACGCTCTGCTAATATATGATGCAGGAGCGGGGGGAAAATATATTTCAAAAACTTATATTAAAAACACAACAAATACATACACAAGTACTAGTTACTAATAGTTAAACTCGTTATACTGTACTTGACACCATTGCAATCATTGAAGACTTGGTCCAACAAGGACTGAATCCAGATGCACCAACTTTGGTAAGGCACTGTCTTACCAACACACACTTAACCTGGAATGGTCCATTTTACAGACAAAATGAAGGTACCCCTATGAGTTCTCCCTTATCGCCAGTGATAGCGAATGTTTTCATGGAGAAATATGAGACAGATGCCATCCAGACATCCACCCTACGTCCTTCTCTGTGGAAGAGATACGTAGATGACACGTTCGTCATCTGGCCTGCCAGCAAAAATATTTCCAAAATCTTAAACAAACACAGGATCCAGGTTTGTTTCAACACAGTACACAAAATCCGTGATTTAATTCCATCTGTAAAGGATGTGAGTCCTGACATGCAATACCCTGGTGTCTACAAATTAAGTTGTGGTTGTGGCAGCAGTTACATTGAAGAAACGAAACGACATGTCTCGGACCACGTTCGTGAACACAAGGCAGATTTGAAACATGGTAGGACCAATACCTCTGCCGTTGCTGATCATTGTTTTAACACTGTGGGCTCACACAAAATTGATGTTTCCAAGACGGAGGTACTCTGCAAACCTACCGGCTACCTTCAGAGATTTGTTCATGAAGCCATCCAGATATATAAACACAGACACAACTTCAACTGAGCAGATGGGTACAAACTGAGCAATCATTGGAAGGACGTTATTAACTAGGTAAAGTCTTAACTGACTGTGATGTTTCCATCCTACCTGCCTATGTCAGCATCCTACCTGCCTATGTCAGCTGTTATGTCATGCTAATCTCTCACATTAACATAGCCTCTTCCATGCCCTCGTTGAGGAGGCCGCTCTCCTCCTTTTCTACAGTTACATGCTAATTTCACACATTAACATCATGCTAATCTCTCACATTAACATAGCCACTTCCATGCCCTCGTCCAGGAGGCTGCTCTCCTCCTATCTTACAGATACATGCTCATTTATCACGTTAACAACACTAACCCCGGCCACTTCTTTATGACCCTTGGGCGACACCCATTTCAATCCTTTTAAAACAGTCTGCCTCAGCAGCAGACCATGCTTTCCCACCTGATGACAGACGCACCCGAAACGTCGTGATTTACTTTATTTTATACCTACGTGACTTTACCGAATGAACCAATGAGTATGGATTCCTGCAGTCACGAAAGCTTCAAATCAAGAAAGTATCTACAGACTCTATCATAGTATCTACTGACTCTATCATGGTATCTACTGACTCTGCAGTAGTATCTACTGACTCTACAGTAGTATATACTGACTCTACAGTAGTATATACTGACTCTACAGTAGTATCTACCTACTCTACAGTAGTATCTACCTACTCTATAGTCTCATATATATACCAACTCTATAATAGTATACATCAGCTCTATAATACTAACTTTATACTCATGTAGGTGACTTTACCAAAATAACCAAAGAGTATGGATTCCTGCAGTCACAAAAGCTTCAAATCAAGAACTAACTTCATAGAGTGCCGTGGTGAGGCCTAGTCCCGTGCAGAGCCCCCGGCATCGCCGAGATTTCCCAGCCGGCCAAGGTGGCACCTTTGCAGGCTGGTGCTGTGGTGTTACCCCCCCCCTTCCACCATCCCCCCGCCCGCTCTACAGTAATAGTATCTAAGAACTATAATAGTAGTATTTACCGACCCTATACTAGTAAGTGCACACATTCGGGGGGGGGGGGCAGAAGAGGACATGACACTTTGAATAATTTTCCTCAGCGTTGTGTGTATTTTTAAAAAGTTTTTAACGCAAATGAGAATTACCCCCTCCCCCCACCGATTGCACGTGTGCGTTGCTAGGGGCAACGACCATGAGTCAGCGTCCTCGCGCATGCGCAGATGCGTGCTCTGGCGCCGCCCTGTGCTTATAAAATTAATAAATTGTAAATTTAACTACTTTAAAGTTGATGGATGGGAAAAATAAATCACGATTGTCAATCGGGGGCTTATTTAGTCGTGCGTGCATAGTTTGTTGAAATGTAAAGCCAGCGGTTGTGCGAGTTAAATGCGTCACAAGGTGTGTCCACACACAGACAGACAATACATTACTTTTATGGGTAAGATTGTCTTTGAAACTGATTGGTCTGGTGCGGTGTATAAACATCGCCACTGGGGAGACAAAGGCGGTCGGGCATGGTGCTGGCCACCCACCCCCTCGTGTGCAATGCGGCCTTCATAGGTCCTACTCGCCAACAGCACTTGCCCCAACAGTCTGTTCGAGGCGATACCGAGGGTCTTTGTTTGTGTGTGTGTAGGCGTGAGTGGGGCTGGGGTGTAGTGTCGTAGCAGTTAGTGCTGCCCTGCGCCACGAACCCGGCAGAGACCCGAGTTCGACTCCCACTCACGACAAATAAGGGGGCCGAAAATGTCGATCCCATTCCCTGTGTTTTCTCCCCCCTAGGTCTACTCAGCCTCGAATGGTCGCGGTCTCCGTACCGGGCTCCGCTGCTGTCACCATCACGACGTCGCTCCTCTCCATCGTCGTATTTGCCCCGTCCACGTTGTTGGAGACCTCACAGGCGACCGTGTCCCCGTGCCGCGCGTCGTGCAGGGTCCACGTCTCCGTGTGGTCCCCGGTCGCTGTGAGGTTCCCCCCCGAGCTCGCGTCCCCCCTGAGCCACGAGTAGAAGATAGGAGGGGAGCCCTGGTGCACGACGCAGCGCAGAGACAGGGAGACTCCTGCCACGAGGTGACGGGGGGAGACCTCGGGCTTTGACACGGCAACTGAGACACACAGACACAGAGAGAGAGACGTGGAGATTACTAAGTGTTATAGTGTAGTCTATATTGTAGTGTATAGTGTGGTGTATAGTAGTGTATAGTGTAGTGTACAGTAGTGTAGTGTATGTAATCGTGTATGTATAGTTTAATGCGTGGTGTTGTGTATTGTGCAGTGTAGTCTATAGTATAGTATTGAAGGATGTTTAGTGTATAGTGTGGTACAAGAAAAGTAGTGTATTATGTAGTAAATAGTGTGTATTGTAGTGTAGTGTGTAATGTAGTGAATAGTGTAGTTTATAGCAGTGTAGTGTATAGTAGTGTAAGGTATAGTAGTGTATATTCAAGTTTAAAGAAGTGTAGTATATGTTGCGGTATGTAGAGTCGTGTGTAATGTAGTGTATAGTAGTGCAGAGTATAGTAGTGCGTATTGTAGTATAAATAAGTGTTGTATATGTTGTAGTATGTAGTGTATACGTAGTGTCGTGTGTAATGTAATGTATAGTGTAGTGTGTGTATGATGAAATTCTCTTCCACCAAACGAAGCCAACGGTGCTAATCGGAGATGTGGGGTGAAGCACAACAAACCAATCATTCTGTCACTCACCCACTCACTCGCCCACTCACTCACTCGCTCACTCACTCACTCACCCACTCACTCACCGACTCACTCACCCACTCACTCACCGACTCACTCACCCACTCGCTCACTCACTCATCCACTCACTCAGTCACCTACTCGCTCACTCACTCACTCACTCGTTCACTCACGCACTCACTCGCTCACTATCGCACTCACTCATACACCCAGTCACTCACACACTCAACGCACTCACCCACTCACACCCTCACTCACCAACAGTGACAGTAACCTCACCATGGCGCCTGTGCTAGGGCAGGTGTACTTTGAGACCACGTGAAGTGCCTAAGGCTCGCTGACGGGAGGTCATAAGACAAACCCAGCCGGTGCCATGGATTGACTGACTGGGATATGAACCACTCGTACCCCCTTCTTAGTCAACTTGCTGATTTTAGCTGCCTGGCGCTCTGCTTGATGTTGTGAGCGTCGCTCCTCTGCCCTCTGTTGTTCCTGGAGGGCGACTGCCTCCAACTGCGTAGTAGCAAGGTCCTTCACGAGCCTCCTCCACAGAGGTCGACATTGACACCGCTGGTACCAGTCATCAGCAAGTCCACTCAGCTCCACATCCTCGCATAACGCATCAGTCCATCTCTTCTCTAGACGTTGTCGTGTATGTTTAGCCCCCTCTATCTGGATGAACAAAAGTTGCTTGGGTGTGTGGTGGCTGGGCATGCGGGCTACATGACCCAGCCACCACAGCCTTGCGTGTTGGAGGAGCTCACTGACGGGAATGTGCCAAATCGTTAATGGATTTGTGAGCTGCTCACACAATCCAGCCTGGATAAACCCAGAATTAATCGTATGTACACACGCCTGAAAGATTCTCACTGGCACAGAAGATCCAGTCGAGGGGTCCACATTTGGGTAGCATAGAGAAGGGGGGGAATGACCGTGGCCGAGAAGACCTGAAGATTAGTGTGGAGCTACAGACCAGGTAGCTTCCACTCAGCGTTACGCAACCGATGAAAAGATAATGCCGCTCGACTGATTCAGAGTGAGACCTCTGCTGTCAAACCAGAACCGGTCACGAGAAAACTGTCCAGTATGGGAAACACTCCAATCCCTCCACAACTGTCCCATCACCAATTGGGAGATGTGGGGGTGGAATATCTGATGGTACACAATACCCAGGCAGGTGCTTAGTTTTGGTGGGGCAGATGGTAAGGCCCCACCTCTTGGTGGCTTGCTCTAGGTTCAGCAGCAGCACCTCAAACTCTTCCTCTGAGTGAGTAGCAATTACTAGATCATTGGTATACGTAACACGGTTGACCAATAGGGAGCAATTCATTGACCACACCCGGGCATCTGTACCAGATGGAAATTCCTCCAGTACAGCCATCGAAGGCTTGGCGACCTACGGGGTCGAAATAAATTTGAAATAATGTGGGAGCATAGGACATCTCTGTCGCACCCCAAGGTGATTAGTGAATGGCTCCGACTCCTGGCCATGTAGTTTTATCATGAAGGTACTTAATGATCATGAGCAGAGAGTCAGGCACTCCATAAGCACGAAGAACAAGCCAGAGCCCAGGCCTAGCGATGGAACAACAGGCCTTGACCAGATCAATAAAGCAGAGATGTAGGTCTTGTTGGAATTCCGTACACCTCTGCTGTAGTAGACGGACAGAAAATATGCATCTGTGCAGAACCCCTTTCCTGAAACCACATTTGGGCTCCACAAGCCTCTCCTCAGCGTGCCTAGCAAGGCGATGTTGAATAATCCTTGCCAGGACCATTCCCGGCACACTGAGGAGTTGTTACAGTCTGTGCAGTCCCCCTTCTAAAAGAGGGGGACCACCAGGGTATCTTTCCAATTCTGCTGAACCCGTCCCATGGTCCTGACTGTTATGATGATGTCATGTAGGGCAGTCTGTGCACAAACGCCACCCTCCCTCAGCATGTCGTTTGGGAGATCATCTTCGCCCAGTGCCTTTCCTGGTCTCAGATTTTGGATTGCCTTCAATACTTCCTCAACAAATGGCACCTCAGCCAGCCACTCACAGGGGGGTAACTACTTCTCCCAATATTTGAGGCACCGCAGCCTCAGCAGGGTCATCCCCACTTTGCTTCGTAATGTTTTCCAGGCTGAGAGATTTCCCCTCCCCTAGGACCTCACAGAAATGCTCATCAAATCCTCAAACCTATCCCTGGGGGTCTGAGATTGGATCAACGTTCGTTTCCTTAATTATAGTGATTGGTGAGGCACTTATTTGATGGAATTAAATAGCAATTTGTGATCGCGGGCCACTAAAGGCAGAATCCATCTCCTCAGCAACCCGTGACCACCAACCATCCTTGCAGTGCCTCATGGCTCTCCGAACTTCCGAGTGGAGGCTGCGGTAGGCCTCCTCATTCTCTGATGTGGGATGCTGTGGACGATGAGAGGGGGCCTGTCGCTTTTTATCAGCCAGCCTAAACACCTCATCTGTTAGCCAGGGTCTCTGGGGAGGTCTGGACCATGAAACCCAATGCAGCCATTGCAGCTGCATGAGCCACAGCCCTAAATCTTGTCCATTTCCCCACAACATCCGGCAAAGTGGGGGATCGATGCCAACCCCAGCTTCAAGCGATGATGACATTCTTGCTTGCAACTTTCATCACCTAGCTGAGACCAGGCCACTATGGGTTTGAATGGGGTACTGGGTGTACACCCACCACTAAAGTGGAAGAATGGCAGGCACATCTTACAGAAGACAAGTCGATGGTCAGTGGGACAATCGGCTCCACTGTAGGGCTTTTCTTCCAATCACTCCAGACCAGGTCCCAGCATAATGACCATCTTGTGCATGTTGTTACCCAACAGGATGACTCTATCCCGAGGGGCCACTTTAGCTTGCACCTGTGACAGGAGGTCAAAGTAGGCATTTTACTCATTGGCCTTGCCTGCATCCCTCCATTGATGTTCATCATCGGTTGGGGCTTAAGTAACCACGACCACCACTCCTCACCTCTGGTTAATGGGAAGGCGAGCCGAAAGTAGCATGGGGCTTACAGTTTTCCACACCTCACCACCACGCTCCCGCACCCCCTTCATCCTTTTGTTCAGAAGAACCACTCAATGTTGTTTGGCAGTCTCCTGCTCCGAGTAGAGGACTGTCCATCCCTCATCGTGGCAGCAACCAGAGCCAGTCCACCGGACCTCCTGAATACCAAAGCGATCCAGGTGGTACCGGTCCAGTTCCCGACAGAGGAGTGGCAGCCTCTCCTCTGCAGTGAGCGTTTGCACATTCCCATGTAGCCACCCGCAGTGGCTTTTTGTTGTTTCTGGAGGAACCCTGAAGGTAAGGATTCAGTCTCCTCGCTAAACCAAATCGGGGTTGGCCAGGAGACGTCACAGATGCCTGTTCCCCCGGGGCATCCGGAACAAGCTTAGTTGGATATTTTTCACGTGGTTTTGTGGTTATTAAATTGAAGGTGGAGGGGCTACCAGCCCATCGCACCCGTCACTCAAACACACCCACTCACCTACTCACACACACCCCAACTCAACTCACACATAGCCACTAACCTACTCACACAGCCACTCAGCTACTCACACACACCCACTTAACACACAACAACAACCACCATTCCCCACTAAGTGGCGCTTGTGCCAGGCTATATGCTCTTTGAAGCCATGTGAAGTGTCGATCACCCGCTGGCAGGAGGTCATGGAGCAGAGGACTGGCTGATGCACCACCTGTGCCCCCTACTGTGCCAACTTACTGTATTTTATCCACCGGGCACTCCGCTCGTTGTTGTGAGCATATCTCCTTTGTCTTTCATCGTAGCTAGAGGGGGACTGCCTCCAACTGCCCAATAGCGAACGTCACACTCACACCCACATACTCACAGACCTACTCAACACACTCACATACACACACCCACACACTCACAGACCTACTCAACACACACACTCACACACCCACTTACCTTCATTGATATTCACATGCTCGGTCCATGACACATTAAAGGCGCTGCCCTTGTACTCCCACCAAAGCGAGATCACGAACTCTTCCGCGTCCTCCCGTGTGAGCCCCTTCAACTCGACTGACTGCAGGACTGCTTTAGACTCTGTCACCGCCGCCACTCTGCCCACGTAGCCAGCCTCCGGTCTGAGACCTGAGTTGTGATCCCAGGTCAGGATCCTCACTGGCTCTGCCCGTGCTCTGTCAACCTTTCTGGGATGCTGGAGGGAGATGTTTAGGAGGCGGCAGTCGGCAGGAGGATTGGTCAGAGTGAAGGACAGGGAACCACCGACCACCGCCCGTGACTTGGAGATGTTCACCAGGCAGGCTGTGAGGAGGTGGTCGAAGAGGAGGTTGTGGAGAGAGAGGGAGAGAGAGAGCGAGCGCTGGGTGGACATAAGGGAGAGAAAGATACGCATCCTTGGGGCAATGTAAACATTCAGAAAGCTGACGATCGCCATGTCAGACAACTTGGGCTTCGAGCGAATCTGCCACTGGTGTTTTTTTTTCTTTCTATTATTTCCGCATACAAATGCAGGAACAACAGGAATTCACCAGCGAACATTTTTTATTGTTCAACATCTGCTGGATACACAGCAAACCAATTCACACCTGTCAACCCCTTATCAGTGCTGCCTACATTATTACAGACCAATTCAGACCTTAATGGTCACTCCGTGCCCCAAATAAATCTCAAAGTTCATCCCGGAAAGTCCCATCCCAAGGGATAAACACAAACAAATAGACAAACATTCTAGATTTGAAGCTTTCGTGACTGCAAGGATTCATATTCTTGGGTTTTTTCGGTAAAGTTACTTTTATTAATTTAAATTTGTTTTTATTTACCTGACTTTACCGAAAAAACCCAAGAATATAGACAAACATTTTTTTTTTTGCCCGTATTGAAATGGCGGTACGCCGTATAGAACTGAAAACTAAATATCCCCTGCACAACAATACGGGGTAAACCGAATGTATCGACAGCAATACATTGGCCGGCACAAGAATGTCTCCCGTGGACCGCGATCTGTAGATGAGGCCAAACGGAATCGATCATTCCACGTGGCGCGTTGCATTTCGCCCCTTCTTTCCTTGCCGCCCTTCCTTCCATCTCCACTATGTGATGAGAAAGCATCGGATATGGAGTCGTCACGCACTGAGAATCGGTTTGCCAGTTTCATCAGCACACTGTGACGGAGCCTTGTCCAGCAGCTGGACGAAAGTGACGCGTAAAACGAGACGAGTGACCGTGGTGGCGGCAGTAGTGATCGTGACATGGGGGCAGCCAGTCCTTCGACTTCTCCTTCCTCCACCTTGCTCCTACCTCCCCCTCCTCTCCTCCTCACATCCACCACCTCCTCCCATCTCCTCTCACCTCCTCCACAACAGACAAATAGTCCGCCTCTCTGCGCTGCTACAGGCTCTCAGCGGGTGCGCCGCTTGCTTTGGCCGGGCGGGATGACTCACGGTTGAGCACAGTCAGAAAGACGTTCTCGCTGTCCGTCCACTTGTAGGTCTCGTGCCTCCAGGCTACCTTGACCTGGTAAATGCCATCGTCCTCTATCCTCAGCTCCCGCAGTCGAAGCCACGCTGTGCCACCTCCATCGCTCCGGAGGGTGTTTACCGGGCTCAGCTCCACCCTGCCCCGGTATTGAACCGAGCCCTCGGACGGTGTCCAGCGTCGGGTGGAGGCGTCGTAGGTGGCCATGCGGTCGTCCCTGCCACTCCTGAACCACGCGGCTGTGGTGACCTCGCAGCCTCGAGGGGCAGAGATGCGGGCGTCGAAGAGAACGGCCGAGCCCACGGTGGCTTTAATGTGAACCTGGGAGACCTCGATATGGCAACCTGTGACAGAGACATGGGGTGGGGGTCGGTGGGTGGTATGTGTGGGTAGGTAGGTGAGTGTGCGAGTGGGGGTGTGGGTGGGGTGGGCTGGGTGTTGGTGAGTTTGTGTGTGGGGGTGTGGGTGGGTGGGTGTGGGGGTGCAAAGGCGGTGTAAGGTGATGGAGCAGAGACAGGGAAACACGGTGCTCTAGAGGATATGTCAACAGCCTAGCCTGGTATACAGCAGGTCGTGGGTTGGATCCCGGACCTTGATGCCCAAGGTGTCAAGGATGTGTTAACTACCTTGCCTGGTATACAGCAGGTCGTGGGTTCGATTCTGAACCCGGACTGATGCCTGTTATGTATTTGGTGACATGTTAACTACCTCGCCTGGTCAGCAGGAGGTCTTGGGTTCCATCCCGGACTCTGACGTAACGGTGGCTAGGAGATGTAATCTACTTCGCCTGGTTTCGATCCTGGACCCTAATGCCCATTGTGGCTAGGAGATGTTAACTACCTCGCCTGAATACACTTTCATCCGTTTACTTTTCTGATAAGTGCAACTTACAGTCGACCATCAATTATCTGGCAGCACGCGGTTATTCGGCTGCTTCCGACATTATCCAGTGGTGGTTCCGGGCCGATCCGGCGAAACCACGAAAACCAACCTGAAGCCAGTAACCTGTCCGGCTCTCGGCACCACGTGCATATGGAAAAACAAAATAGCTACGCTTTACTCTTTGGTTCTTAAGGTAAAGTCACGTAGAAAGAAAATAAATTAAATAATAGCATACCACGTTTCGATTGCAACACAAGCAATCATCATCAGGTACAAATGAAAGAGAAAACAAACCTAATAAACTTAGAAATATAATGCAATACAACACAGAGAGTCGGCTAACATAACAGTCAACACCCTGCCTGGTTGACCACGTTCTTCCAAAGACTGCTAAATTTTAGCGAGAGACAGAAAACAGACACGGAGACACATAGACAGACACATAAGCAGAGAGAGATAACACAGAGACACACAGAGAGAGACACACACATCGGCACACAGTGAAACAATGCCTCTGTGTTGAGGCCTTAAATAGATAGAGAGGGGGCAGAGAGAGAGAAGGGGGGGGGTAGTGAAATGAGCATGTCAATGAGAGATTTGGAGCTTTCGTGACTGCAGGAAATACTATAACACGAGGACACAGAGAGAAAGAAAGCACACTTAATCAAACAAACTTTGCACAATTTTGGAAATGTAATGCAATGCAACACAGAGAGTCAGTCAACACACACTTAACGCATAGCCCCGAGCAGGGATGTCCCCCGGTTTCCCGTTGCCAGGAGATTGGCCGACCCCCCCCCCCCCCCAGGCCGGATTACATGGTGAACCCCTTAAAATCAACAAAAGTCGTAGGGGTGCATAGAGCTTTACAGGCTGCCCGCGATGAAGCACACACACAACATGGGATATTGGGCCTCGAGGTCAAACACTCCGCGTGCAGCGCAGACGAGGAGGTGGGAGGGAAGTTCATAGCCACGCCGTGGATATGTATTCCTCGGGACGGCCACCCCGACCAATCCGGTTGTGGCCGGGGTTGGGGAGGACGGATGTGTAGACTATGGGTCAGGGCGTAAAGAAAAGCAACGCTCCAGGTAGGGGCGGGGCATCAGCTTAAAATCGAAAGGTAAGCACCCGATTGTCCGCGCAGGGTAACACCACGTGACCCTGGATCGTTGGATTCCGAGGGCATGAAAAGAGGGAGCGAAAAAACGTTAAGGGGTTCTCCTCCAGCCGTGCAGCCGCCCGGTCCGACTTCCAGCTGCTCACAGCGTCCGAAATACGCTAGCGAGTACCGCTACGACTCAACCCCAGGCAGAGACCTCTCGGATCATCGTCCCTCCGACTCCCACAGCGTCCGTGCGACACCGTGAGTGCGTCTGCGTGGTGAGAAGTAGAGGGGGGGGGGGGGGTACACCCAGGGATTGAATATTTTCTCCGGGCCGCACAAAGTGTTCTTTAGATGCGCCTTTAATCAACTTCAGTTCAGATGATTGGTGTAGCGTGATTTCTGTGTGTGTAGGTGAACTTCGGCGTGGTGTCTGTGATTTTTGAGTGGAGCGACTGCGTGCGGGGTGGGGTGCATGAGAGAGCGAGCACAGAGCTGCAGGGTGTCGGCGTGGGGTTGGGGTGTGAGGTGCGCATCATTTACCATCTATACAACCGCCACTGGTTATGCGGGTTTTCGCGCGGAGTGTAGAAAACGCGCACCTGCTGCGCCGCGTGAGTGATTAAGATGGGGGTCGGGGTACGCTAAATCCACTCCCCGCCGTTTGCACGTAGATTACCACCTCTAAGACTACTACAGTTTACGTGCGGTTTCGTGTGGGTGTAAGACACGTGTATGCAGCGCCGTGCGAGTTATTTGAGCGTGCGCGTGAGGCGCGTGTACTGCAGCACCCAGAGCCGCCGCCGTGTGCACGCGCCTGCGCTCGCGTGCTTGTTTACACAGCGCGCTTTACACAGCGCGTTTACGCAGTAGAAATCGCGTTAACGGTGAGGCGTGCCCCATAGCCCTGTCCCAGCCGTTCCTTTCCCGCTAGCATTAGCACCTGTGCACACAACGGATTAAGGCTTATCCACGGGGGGGGGGAGGGGGCGGGGTAGGTGTGCATATTCATACAGCCGCCGTTTCTTTTCAGTTTACATTGGCATTAGCATTGCGGGCACGCGGATTAGGACCTAACCACTAGGAGGGGCGCGTGCATATTCATACTGCTATTTTTAGCGCCAGCCTTGTGTGCAACGAGCGCCTGCAGGGGCGCGCACGTGCACGCAGCCACCTCCGAATTCGTGGTGGGGTACGTGTGCGTGGGGAGATAACTCCGGGCGGTGGTGAGCCAGCCGAGTAGCGATATCCCTCAGAGAGGGGGCTGGTGCGGTGGAGCCGATTCAACAAGAGACACATAGACTAACACATCGAGTCAAAGACTGACATAGAGACCCATAGACTCACACAGACTGATAGACTCACACATAGAACCATAGGCTCACACAAACAACAATGGACTCACACAGAGAACCATAGATTGAAACAGAGACCGATAGACTAACACGGTGACCCATAGGCTCACACAAACAAACAAAAACACACACACCGAGACGAATAGACTCACACCGAAACCCATAGACTCACACAGAAATTCACAGATTCACGATTATAAAAATAGGCTCACGGAAAGACCCATAGGCTAACACAGATAGACGTAGACTCACAAAGAGACCCATAGACTAACACAGAGAGACTCACAGACTCCCACAGAGACACATACGCTAATACAGAGAACCATAGACTCACACAGATACAGATACACATAAACTCACATAGGGCACCGATAGACTTAGACAGAGACCCATAGGCTCACACAGAGATGCACATATTCAAACAAAGACCCATAGATTAACACATAGAGACAAAGACTGACACAGAGACCCATACACTCACACAGACACAGACTAACATTGAGACCCATAGACTCACACAAAAACCCATAGATTCCTCACACAGCGACAAATAAACTCACAAAAAGACCCATAGATTCACGCTGTGACCAATAGACTCACACATAGACACATAGACTCACAGAGACCCATAGCCTCACACAAAGACCAATAGATTCCTCACACAACGATTAATAGACTCATACAGTGACCCATAAACTCACACAGATAAAAAACACATTTACTCACACAGATACCCATTGACACGCAGAAATACATAGACTCACGCAAAGACCAATAGACTCACACAGAGACTGACCGATTCACACAGAGAACCATAGATCTACACAGAACGATATACTCACAAGGAGACCCACAGACTTACACAAAGACCCATAGACACACGTAAAAATACATAGACTCATACAGAGACACATTGATTCACACAGATACCTATAGACTCAAACCGAGACCGATAGACTCACACATATACACATAGACGCCCATAGAGACCCATATCCTCACACAGAGACCCGTAGACTAACAAAGAAACACATATACTCAAAGAGAGACCCGTCGACTCACTACACAGAGACCATTCGACTCATGGAGAGACTTAGAGGCTAAAACAGAGAACCATAGAATCTCACAGAAACCCATAGACTCACACATAGACCCATTGAATAAAAAAAACCCATAGGCTCACACAGAGACCGATATACTAACAGAGATCCATAGACTCGCACAAAGACCCATAAATAAATACACAGACCCCTAGACTCACACAAAGTCACAGACTCACACAGAGACCTATCGATTTACCACACACAACACCTTAGACCACTTATGCGAAAGAATAGAACCATTGACTCATGCAGGGACCCATAGAATCACACAGAAATACATAGACTCACAGAGAGAACCATAGACACCCACATGGAGACCTGTAGACACATAAAGACAAATAGACTTACACAGATACCCATACTCCTACATACATCTGTAATAAAACTCGTTGAGGCGACTTCTGGAATCCGTCTTTTATTCAACTTGTATTACAGCTTTCCTTCACGCTGCTGTCAGGCAGCGTGAGAGGGACAGATAGAGAGAGAGACACACTGCCACGTGGCAACCCGGAGCCCCGCTCCCGCGTGGCCCCCTTTCTCTGTTCGTTCCCGTTCTGACCACGTATCGTTCGTCTCCACCCCTATTTAATACCCAGGTCACGTAGTACGTTTCCACCAATCCTCGTTAGCCTCCATGGAATATTCCCGGCTCCCTCGTAAGCTCCCGGGACCACGCCCCTGACTCATCTCCCCATTGGCTGTGGCCAAAGCCAGCAGAACCAATCCTTACAGCTGTTACCTTACCATTACGTCAGGGCCACGCCCCTAGGCTTCCCCCCATTGGATGTAAACCAGGACCGGCAGAGCCAATCATCATGACGAGTTGTAATATGTCAGTGAGCCGGATATATCCTCACATTACACATCCATACATTCACACAGAGACCCACTGACTCATACAGAGACCCATAGGCTGACGCAGTGACACATAGTCTCACACAGAAACACACAGACCTCAATCAGAATCCGCCCGCTGAGTGGACAGCAGAGCCACAACCGATCAGACATCAATCAAATTCCACCACTAAGTGGATGATAGCAGAAAAGTGTATGATAGAAGATACAGATACAATCACCATCATCAAAACTATGCCCACAAAGTGGACTGCAGAGCCAAAGTCAATCAGACATCAATCAAACTCTGACGCACCGTGTGTAAAGATATTGCAACTACTGTATTGTAGTGAAACGCGAGCGTGTAAATTTCGGATTAACTGGCGTAATGTTTTAGTTCGGTTTAAGCACCGTGTGTGACATAAACCATCGAAAAAATAACAATGTACATAACTGGATATTTACATTATTAATTCGGGCTCAAAGGGACATCCCACAAATTATTATCTCACCTCAAAATCTCAGGCACTCCGCGGTTAATCCACAAAATGGATGAAACAAGAACGCGGGTAATCGAGAGTCTAACTCGATTATAATAATTCACTTTTAATCGTAGTTCGTAATTTGATTGGATTTCCGAGACCAGCACCGGTAGATCTCCATCCTCTTAACGATGGCGAATGGTTCCCACTAAACCGGCCGTTCAGTGGTTTGATCGTCAAGTGAGTGTCGGGAAATGAACGTCAGAGGCTTAGTTTGTTACAATGTCATCGAAAGTCACACTCCCCGTATTTACCCAGCACAACGTATTTTAAACTATTCACACAATGGGTTTTTAAAGTGAAGATACTAATACCATATTGAACACATGACGTTAAAATGAACGTGGTTAATCAATGCATTAATTAATATTCCATGTACCTTCAACAATGGGAATGGTCGGCAAGCGAACACAGTGGGCTGTATTGAGGCACTGCACTACACTAAACACGACTATACAATACACTACACTATACACTACACGACCATACACTAAGCAACTATACACTCCACTACCATACACTACTATACACTGCACTGTACACTACACTGCTATGCTCTACATTATTATACAAAACTATTCACTACACTATATACTACACACTACACCACTATATACTACACTACAATACACTACGCAACTATACCTTACACTACGCTCTACACTACACAACTATCCACTATATTACTATGCACTAAACTAAACACTGTACACTACACTATACGCTACACTGTACAATACACTCTACTCCACACTACGATACACTACACTATGGGACAGTACAGTATCCACTACACTATACAGTACACTACACACATCACTATACACTACACTATACACTACATTATACACTATAATACTATACACTGCACTAATTACAACACTATTACACACTACACTCTACACTGCACTATAACGACGCTATTCACTACACGCTATACACTATACACTACTATACACTATAAGACTATACACTACTATACACTACATTTTACACTACACCACTATATACGACACTTCTATGCACTACACTATACACTGCACGATACACTACACTACTATACACTACACTGCAATGATATATACTGTCTCGGCCTCGCTGTGCGCTGCACCGCTAGCTGAGTAGTTAACCTCACGCCCAATAAACCCTTAGAGCCAGGATGAACGTCCGACTCCAAACGTCATTTATTGATTTTAACGAGGTAAAACTGGTGAGAAAACAGCACAGATACAGCATTTGTTAATACCCGGAAACACCAACACAATGAATGAACACCACAGCATCAGAACATTGTCTTAGATAACATGTTTCTCAACAATAGACCCTGGATGGACCAGGCCCCTACATTACCACTGAATAACTATACAAGAGCATAAGCTGCTGTGTTACATAAAGGCACATCGTGTATTCATCACACTGCACCCCAAATGTACAGTATTACACATAACACTACATTGTGGATGAGATATTTCGTCATCCTTGCTCTCAGGATCGCAATATAGTTACTTGGGTACAAGTTTGACTCGACTTATTAAATTACAAGTAACATTCAGAATAAGGAAAGTTGCAGGCTTCGTTGTTAACTAGGCCTCGTATTTATCATGACAATTTAACAGCATTATAAAGGCATTTACATCATTATAACGGTCATTCTAACATTATAACAGCATTGCCAATATTATAAGAACATAAACGAACTTACAGACAATGCTTCTTAAAGTCCCACAATGGACAATTGCGGCTGGCTTCACTGGGACGCCATGTGTGCCGCCATCTTGAATTATGTGTGTAATGGCCGACGCCCGCGTGGTTGAGCGGGAATCTTAAATCGCAACTTCCTGGTCACGTGACCAAACTTTGCATCAAAAACAGGATATTACTGTGTACATATGCCCCCCCCCCCCCCCCCCCATCTGCTGTGAGGCAAGACACCTGACGTGAGGAAGAACATATACTACACTAGACACTATACACTACTATATACTTCAGTGTATACTACAATATACACTACACTATACATTACACTGTATACTACACTATACACTACACTACTATGCACTACAGTATACAATACACTATATACTGACCTACTATTCACGACAGTATTTACTACACTACCATAAACTACACTATACACTACACTACACATGACACTATTCACTACGCTTCTATACACTACTCGAAACACAACACTATAAACTACACTATAAATACACGACTATATACTACACTATGAACTACACTATACACTACAATTATCCACAGAGTGTATGAAGTTATGTTTTTATTAACGATATCAGTAGCCAGATACTCTACAAACTCATAGAGATCTACAGATTCCTCAAGAGACCCAGAGAGTCCATCCTATAATATAATGGTACAGACCTGCATACATCCATACTCAAAGAGACTTCTACTAAACTCAACGAGCCTGGCAAAGCAGTCAACCCATAGACACCTGTTGGGTCTGTCTCTTGACCTCCGCCTCATGCACCTAGCCTGGCACAGCAGTACAACCCATGGCACCTGCAGGGTCTGTCCCGAGACCTCACTGAGCTGTGTAGCTCTTTGCTAAGAAGCGGCCCTGGCCTGTCATAACTTGATAGCAGCTCCACCACGTGGCTGATACCATCATCATCGTCAGCATGTGGACATTGATAGCAGCAGCCAGAGACTCTAAACGCGTGGTTCTACAGACTCATAGAGACCCACAGAGACACACAGAGATGCACAGAGTCGCATAGCAACCCACAGAGAACCATAAAGACCCATATAGACCCAAAGAGACCCACAGCAACGCATAGAGACCCATAGAGACCCACAGAGACGAATAGAGAACCACAGAGATGCATAGAGAACCATAGAGACCCATAGATACTCGTACAGACCCACTGAGCCCCCATACTAATAGAGACCCACACTGAAACTAAGCTACGTTTATAAACTGGTGGTGGCATTGATTCTAAATGTGGAAGGAAAAGGCCGTAGGAGGACCAAGAGACAAATCCACGCTGTGACCACCACAGGGAGAGAGACGCAGACTCCAACATAGACAGCAGCAGCAGCAGGCATCGTCTGGGTCTGGGATCGACCCCACCACCTCCTGCGTACCAGGTGAGGTATTCAACATCACGACCTCCTGTATCAGGTGAGGTAGTCAAAATCACGACCTCCTGCGTACCAGGTGAGGTAGTCAACATAACGACCTCCTGCGTACCAGGCGAGGTAGTCAACATCTCTTAGCCACAGTGTGCGTCAGGGTTCGATTCCTGACCCTAATGCCCAGGTGCATTAGGGAGATGTTAACTAACTTGCCTAGTGTGCAGGAAGTTGTGGGTTCGATCAGAACCCTAAAAACCTCGTTCCGACCATGGTGCCCGCTCCATATTTGGAGTCTGGATGCCTCTTCCTCCTCTCCGTAGTCGCGTTTTTTCCCCTTTTGTTTCCTGTGCTTTTTTCCCTTCCACATTTAGAATCAACATCACGCGTTTATAAACATAGCTTAGTTTTAGAGTGGGTCTCTATGAGTATGGGTCTCGGTGTGTCTGTATGAGTCTCTATTGATCTCTGTTGGTCTCAATGGGTCGCTATATGTCTCTATGGGTCTCTATGGGTTTATATGGGTCTCTATGGGTCTTTATGGTTCTCTATGGGTCTATGTGAGGTCGCTATGGGTCTGTAGAAACACACGTTTAGAGTGTCTGGCTGCTGCTATGAGTGTCCACGTGATGATGACATCAGCCACGTGATGGAGCTGCTATCAAGTTGTGATGGGCCAGGTCGCTTCTGCAAAAAGAGCCACACAGAGTCTCAGTGGGGCCTTACAGCTGGTAACATAAACATAGCTTAGCTTTTGTATGGGTCTCTACGAGTATGGGTCTATGAGTATGGGTTACCGTGGGTCTGTATGAGTATCTGTGAGTATGGGTGTCTGTGGGTTTCTGTGGGTATCTGTGGGTCTATGTGGGTATCTGTGGGTCTATGTGGGTCTATGTGGGTCTCCATGGGTCTTTGTGGTTCTCTATGGGTCTATGTAGGTCTCTATGATCCTATGTGTCTGTGGGTTTATATGGGTGTCTGTGGGTCTATGTGGGTATTTTTGGGTCTATGTGGGTGTCTGTTGGTCTCTATGGCTCTCAGTGGGTCTATGTAGGTCTCTATGAGTATGTATTTCTGTGGGTTTATATGGGTGTCTGTGGGTCTATGTGGGTATCTTTGGGTCTATGTGGGTGTCTGTTGGTCTCTATGGCTCTCAGTGGGTCTATGTAGGTCTCCATGCGTATGGGTTTCTGTGGGTCACTTTGGGTCTCTGTGGGTCACTATGGGTGTCTGTGGGTCTATGTCGGCTAATGTGGGTCTCTTTTGGTGTATCTGGATCTATTTGGGTCTCCGTTTCTCTGTTAGTTTCAGTGGGTCTATGTAGGAATCTTGGAGTATGTGTGTCTGTGGATTTATATGGGTGTCTGTGTGTCTATGTGGATATATGTGGCTCTATGTGGGTCTCTATGGGTCTCAATCGTTTTTAGTCACTTTTTAGCACATAACACGGCTGTTGTGTGTGGGTGTGTGTGTGGTGTGTGAGTGGGTGGGTGTGGTGGTGTGTGAGTGTGTGTGTGTGGTGGTGTGTGCGTGGTGGTGTGTGAGTGTGTGTGGTGGTGTGTGTGTGGTGGTGTGTGTGTAGGCAGCTTCCCACACCTCACCACCACGCTCCCACGCCCCTTCATTCGTTTGTACAGAAGAATAGCCACTCCCTGTTGTTTGGCAGTCTCCGGCCATAAGTGGAGGACTGTCCACCTCTCATGGTGGCAGGAGCCACAGTCGGTTCATCGGACCTCCTGAATACCACAAAGATCCAGGCGGTACCGGTCCAGCTCCGGACAGAGGAGTGGGAGCCTCTCCTCCGCAGTGAGCGTTCGAACATTCCACGTGGCCACCCGCAGTGGCTTTTTGCTGTTTCTGGAGGAACCCCGAGGTTTACTGATTCAGTCTCCTGGCTCTGGCCAAGGGTGTTTGGCCAGGAGACGTCACAGACGCCTGACACCTCCCCCCCCAGGACCTACGGCACAAGCTTAGTTAGATATTTGTCACGTGATTCAGTGGTAGTTAATGGAAGGTGGAGGGGTTACCAGCCCCTTGCACTCGTCCAGAGCCCCCATTTGGCCGCTGTGGTGGCTACAAGCGCCGTAAAGGCGTAGAGCCGATGTGGGAATTGGCCGATCTCTCCATGGCAATTGCTCACATCCACCACAGCGTTACCGTCCGGCAGCAGTGAGGAGGGAGGGGGTTGATTTTGGAGGAAAACCCCAGACACACCACAGCAAAACAAACTACATTAGACACACCACACTGCACTACAAAACACACCACACACACTACGCGCCACAAACCAATCTCCCCTTTCGAACTGATGAGTGTACAACTTTAGAGGAATAACAAAACCGATAAATGAATTAACTACGGAAGAGGGGGGGGGGTTAAGGCACACAAAAGCGACCGTGCATGTATCGGTCATTATATCAGCGGTTCCAGCCACGTACAAATAAAAGATGCGGTGTGCCTGGCTCGAGATAAGAGTTGGGTGATTTCAGAGTTGGTTTAAGAATTTCAATAATCATCAAGCGATGTGAAGGCAATGGCCATGACGCCACTGGCCACTCACTAAGGCACCCATTCATCCACCAGTAACCCACCCGCTCACTCACTCACTCGGTCACTCATTCACCCACTCACCCACTCAGTCACTCACTCAGCCACCCACATAGTCACTGACTCAGTCACTCGCCCAGCCACCCACTCGCTCACCAACTCAGTCACTCTCTGAGCCACCCACTCACCAACTCTGTCACTCACTCACCCACTCACCAACTAACTAACTCACTCAACCGCACACCCACCTACTCACTCACCAACTCTGTCACTCACTCAGCCACCAATTCACCCACTCACTCAATCACTCACCCATTCACCAACTCAATCACTCAGTTACTCACCCGTACACCTACTTACTCACCCACTCACCAACGCTGTCACTCACTCAGCCACCCACCCATTCATTCAACCACCCACCCATTCACCCACTCACTCAGTCACTCACTCACTCATCCACTCACCCACTCGCCCATTCTGTCACTCAGTCACTCACTCACCCACTTACTCGCCCATTATCCCAATCAGTCACTTCGTCACTTACCGACTCGGTCATTCACTCACCCACTCACTCACTTACTAACCCACCCAGTAAATCACTAGCCATCACACTCACACAGTCACCCACTCACTCGCTCTAACTCACCCACCCACCCACTCACACACTCACTCACCCACCCACCCACTCAGTCACTCATTCAGCCACTAGTCACTCACTCAACCACTGACTCAACCACTCAGTCACTCACCTACTCACCTACCAACTCAATCACTTCGATACTCACCCACTCAGTCACTGGGTGAGTGGGTGAGTATTATGAGACAAAGGCGGCCAGGCAGGTGTGGTGCTGGCCACCCACCCCCTTTGTCTTTGCTGCTACTCGCTATTATCAGCAGCCACTTGCCCCTAGATTCTGTTAGAGGCTTTATCTGTGTGTGCATGCTTAGGTATCCATTTATGTTAATGTGTTTTTGTGTATGTGTGTATGTTTGTGTTAGCGTAAGTATGCATATGTATGTGTCTAGGTATATGTGTTAGTGCCTGAGTGTATGCATATACATGTGTGTGTCTGTGTATATACGTGTGTATGTATGTGTGTCTGTGTGTATGTGTGTCTGTTTGTCTGTATGTATATGTATGTGTGTCTGTAGGTATCTGTGTCTGCATGTACTTATTTGTGGTTGACTGAGTGGGTTAGTGGGTGACTGAGGGAGTAACTGAGTTGGTTATTCGGCTTGTGGTGGGTTAGTGAGTGAGTAGGTGACTGCGTGGGTGAATGGGTGATTGGGTTAGTGGTTGAGTGAGTGAATAAGTGACCGAGTGGGTGAGTGGGTGAGTAAGTGACTGAGTGGGTGAGTTGACCAGTGAGTGGGTGAGTTGACCAGTGAGTGGGTGACTGACTGGGTGACTACGTGGGTGAGTGGGTTAGTGAGTCGGTGGGTGGGTTAGTTGGTTAGTCAGCGAGTGGGAGGGTGAGTGAGTTAGTGGATCGGCGGGTGACTGAGTGCGTGCCTGACTGGGTTAGTGGGCTAGTGACTTGGTGACTGAGTAGGTGAGTGGATGAATGGTGAGTGGGTGAATGAATGGGAGGGTAAGTGACTGACTAAGGGGGTAAGTGGGTTAGTTTATGGGTGAATGGGTTAGTGGGTTAGTGGGCGAGTGAGTGAGTGATTGAGTTAGTGGGCGAGTGAGTGGGTGACTAATTTGCTTAGTGGACGAGTGAGTAGGTGAGTCGGTGGGTGAGTGAGTGAATGAGTGGGCGAGTGGGATGGTGAGTAAGTGACTGGGTGGGTGAGTGATGATGATAACATCGACGCGCGCATGATAGGCAGGACGTTCCTTGTGAATTCACAAAATAGCTTCAACATAGCAGCTCGCTTGTGTTGGGAGTATTACCACCCTGGTTAAGATTAAAAGCAATAGTTAAAAAAAGAGAACCTGGGCCAAACAGCCAGCCTAGAAGGCATTAAAAGTGGCATACAGCCCCACTTTAATATTTTTTTGTGTCTGTGAGTAGGTACTGACTGATACGTGGTTGACAGGTATACTTATACACTACAGAAAACACTACACTATACACTACACTACAAACTACTCTATATACTACCGCATACACTACACTACTATACAGTATACTATAGACTATACTATACACTACACACTACACTACACTATACACTACACTATACACAATACACTACACAACTACATACTACACTATACACTACTATACACTACACTATAAACTACACTATACACTACACGGTACACTACACTACGCCATACCTGTCAACCCCTTATCAGTGCTGGCTACCTCATTATAGAACAACTCAGACCCCATTGGTCACCGCGTGCCCCTCATAAATCTCAACATGTGGACCTCAATTTCACTGTACAAGAATACGGGGTAAACTGTATGTGTAGACTGGTATTGTGTCTGACCAGCTAGTTGTGCCTCAAGGCTTGTTCCATCTGGGCCGTCCCTTTAGCTGCCACCGTAGGCGCACAACAGGCTCAACATCCCTTTTGAGTCGGTGCAGTCAGCAGCTGCCAACGCCGAACCCGGGGCGGCGATAAACTAACCCGGTGTAGCAGGCTAAAATAACCCCTGCCCCGATTAAACCCGGGTATAGTTTGGCCCAGGCCAGAGTATACCCGGGGGGATGAAGTGTCCTAGGCTAAACTAAACTATACTGGGCCAGAAAATACCCCTCCAGGCCAGAATATGCCCCATGTGGAAGTTCAAAGGCAATTATCCATACAGAGAACAGCCGACAACGAACTTCAATCGATATCTAAAAAGCGTATAAATGGAAGTAAGAATCTCAATTTGATCAACTGAATCATTTTTAGGGTTAGGGTTATTATTAAAGTTTTTCTGGTTGAAGCAATCAAAGTCTATGTCTTTACAGTTTTAAATAAAATGTTGGAAAAATTTAGTAATTCATGTGTATATCGCTCAACACTATTACTATCATGGGGGATTTGGCCTAGAGGGGTATAATTTGGCCTAGGCCATAATATACTCAGGTATAATCTAGCCTAGGCCGTTTTAACCCCGGGTATACTACGGCCTGTTACACCGGAAAACTCAGCTTGTCTGAGCCTGGACATGTGGAACCCCTGGTGGAGGAAATTCCACCAAAAGGGTCTTTGGACCTTCCACTGCAACCAGGACCATCTCCAATCGTCTTGACTACGTCTTGCCACTGGGTACAGATGGGGCTGGTCGAGAGAGTGAGGTTGACGCTGCGCAAATCACCCTCACTTAAATCCAAGTTCTCTGTGCAAGTCATGATGATGACCATGGCACTAGAACGTGCCATGGTCATCATCAACTTGATGGACGAACAAGAGAGAGAGAGAGGGTAGTGTATAGTGTAGTGTATAGTAGTGCAGTGTATAGTAGTGCAGTGTATAGTAGTGCAGTGTATAGTAGTGCAGTGTATAGTAGTGCAGTGTATAGTGTAGTGTATAGTGTAGTGTATAGTAGTGCAGTGTATAGTGCAGTATATAGTAGTGTAGTGTATTGTAGTGT
This sequence comes from Lethenteron reissneri, assembly GCF_015708825.2. Classification (NCBI taxonomy): domain Eukaryota; kingdom Metazoa; phylum Chordata; class Hyperoartia; order Petromyzontiformes; family Petromyzontidae; genus Lethenteron; species Lethenteron reissneri. Next base: position 752,722 of record NW_026891738.1, read on the forward strand.
ATAGTGTATAGTAGTGTAGTGTACAGTAGTGCAGTGTATAGTCGTAGTTTATAGTGTAGTGTATAGTAGTGCAGTGTATAGTGTAGTGTATAGTAGTGTATTGTATGGTAGTGTAGTGTATGGTAGTGTATAGTAGTGTAGTGTTTAATGTAGTGTATAGTAGTGTAGAGTATAGTATTGTAGTGTATAGTGTAGTGTATAGTAGTATAGTATATAATGTAGTGTATGGTAGTGTAATGTATGGTAGTGTCTAGTAATGTAGTGTATAATGTAGTGTATAGTGTGGTGTGTTTCTCCCTTGTGGCAGGACTTTGTAGGGTGACCAATGAGCTCTGAATTGCTACACGATCGACAGCCATGACACAATCCACACCAAGGCCTCTGAACACCTCCCGGTCTCTCTCAACCACCCGGCACCCCCACGGGGTCCCAGCGGTGGCGTGGAGGGGATTCTGTCGGGTTGTGAGCGGTGGCAACGCACGGGACTAGCGGAACGCCTGTGCCGCTTGCGATCGAGGGGCGACCGGCGTTTGGGGGGTTGATCGGCGTTTTTGTCAACTTCTCCTTTTGAGATTCTCGATTATCTCTTTATTTATTTATTTAAAAACTGAACCACTCTCTCTAGTTGAATTTTGGCTTAAAACCTTCGTGACTGCAGGAATTCATATTCTTGGTTATGTTGGTAAAGTCACGCAGAGAGGTTAAAAAATAAGATTTTACGCTTAAACTTCGACGTTTCGATCGCTCGTCATTAGGTGGAGAAAAAAAGAGATGACGACAACTTGCATTGCAATCGAAATGTCGAGGTTTTTTGTATACAAGTTTTTTTGAACCTCTCTAAGTGACTTTACCGATAGACCCAAATAATTCTCTCTCTCTGTAGTCGCTTGGACCCTGGAGCTCCGCATTCGTGTCCTGCGCCATTGGTGGGCGTGGGGATCCTAGGATGGAGAATGCGCGTCGTGGATTTGGAATTGTCATCGCTGTGGTTGTTGTTGTTTGTTTGTTGTTTGCTTGTTGTTTGTTTGTTGTTACCTTGTTCCGCCGGTGCGAGCGGCGGTAGAGCGACCAGCAGCAGCATCAGCCGGGCAGAAGCTGTCGCGATCCGGGCTCGGTGCCCCATCGTCTCTCACTCTCCACTCTCTCTACTCACTCACTGAGCTCCCATCACCCCCACAGGGTACACACAGAGGGGGGAGGAGGGGGGCGAAGCTATAGGGAAAAAGGGCGGGGCGAGTGATTGAGAGGAGGGGGAGTGGAGGAGTGGAAAAGGAAGGGGGTGGAGAAGGAGATGGATTCTTGGAAATGTTTTATGTACAAGTCAAACAAGGTGATTAATACGAACAAATATACTGCTTCGGTTAATCCGATATCCTCGCGATCAGCTCTACAGTACAGTAGTTGCCATATATTTACAACAGTGGGTGGTGGAGTTTGATTTATGTCCAATTGGCTGTGGCTCTGGTATCATCCACCTAGTGGGCAGAGTTTCATTGATGTTCATTGCCTGTGGCTCTGATATCATTCACTGAGTGGTCAGAGTTTGATTAAAGTTGATTGGCTGTGGCTCTGCCACATTGTGGATTTGGTCTGAAACACACCACTAGTGCTGTACCAGTAACGAATTGGCGCGTTGTTTACATGAGAAAACGTTCCTAATCGGCTGTGTCGGATGGTGGCAGTTTTAACGACACATTTATATATTTATGCAATATAACCCAAAACAACCTGTATTTTGAGTGATATTGGTTCGTGAAAGCCTCCTACCAAGTGTTAAACGTTCACGTCACTGCTGGATGAGGGCCTCCTCATGCTGTGCATGGGTCATGGGGTTGTTTAATCATAATTCACCACTCGGGGAAGCAGGAACGTGGCAGCATTAGCGCGGTTCAACAATATACGGACCGTCCTTGACTTGCAAACATAATTCGTTCTTGAGACACGTTCGTAAGTTGTGAAGTTTGTAAGCTTGTACGTAAGTGAGGGTGTTCTAAAGTCTTTGTATGCTGCTGCGCTGCCCTCTGCTGCTGGCAAACGTGGCCTTGAACAGTTTTTTTTATCTTCTGAATTTTAGAAATACCGTTGAAGCTCCGTTATCCGACATCCATGGGGAATGGAGGGTGCCGGGTAATCAAATGTGCCGGTTATCCGAGAGTTATATTTACGGCTCACCACTAATTTTGAAGAAAGAACTAAGCCTACATTTTAACTATGATGCAAGAAATGACGCACTATTTTATACAGGTACGGGGAGCCTTCGACTGGCTAACTGGTTCCATTCATGAGACCCGTTCGTAAGTCGAACTGTTCATAAGTCAGAAAACAACAATGCAATTTAAATACATGTACAGACAGGGGTAATACATGTTTTTGTAGTTTAACAAAAAACAGGAACATTGTTATCTCATAATTATGAAGAAATAATGTACATTTGTTTGTGATGCTGTAATAAATAATGTATAGTAAATGCAACATAATATAAATGAACATGAATAACATAAATAAAAGACATTTTCTTCACGATTGTGAATCGAATTGGGTCGCAGGGTTGATAGCGCAGCGAAATAACCGCTGCACTACTGCTCTCCTCATATACACACACACATACACAAGAACAACAACAACAACAACAACATACAGACACACAGACAGACATACTCACAACAACAGCAACCGCCAGTCGCCAATAAGTGGCGGTGACCTCACCACGACGCTTGTGCCAGACCATGTGCACCTTGAGGCCACGGGAAGTGTCGAACGCCCGCTGGCAGGAGGTCACGGGGCAGACCCAGGTGCCATGGGTCGACTAACTGAGATGACTGGCTGATGCACCCCCTGTGCCCCCTACTGTGCCAACTTGCTGTGCTTTAGCCACCCGGCGCTCCGCTCGTTGTTGTGAGCATCGCTACTCCGCCCTCTGTTGTTGTTGGAGGGCGACTGCTTCCAACTGCCCAGTAGCATCCTTCACGAGCCTCCTCCACAGAGGCCGATCTTGACACCGCTGGTCATCATTATGTGCACTCAGCTCCACGTCCTCCTGTACCACATCACTCCATCTCTTTTGCCCCTGCCGCGCCCGTTTAGCCCCCTCTATCTGGCCGAACAAAAGCTGTTTAGGCATGCGGTGGCTGGGCATGCGGGCTAGATGACCCAGCCAACGCAGCCTTGCCTGCCGGAGGAGCTCATCGATGGGACTTTGTCCAGATCTTTCAAGGATTTGTGAGCTCCTTACACAATCCAGCTTGGTTAAACCCAAGATGGATCATAGGCAGGCCAGCCTAAATGTTTCTAACCAGCGAAGATGCTCCATTAGGGGTGTCCACGTTTCGCAAGCGTAGAGAAGGGAGGGAATGACCGTGGCCGAGAAGAACTGAAGCTTTGTGCGGAGCAACAAACTAGGTAGCTTCTACACAGCGTTACGCAACCGATGAAAAGACATTGCCGCTCGACTGATTCGGAGTGAGACCTCTGCGTTACGCAACCTATGAAAAGACATTGCCGCTCGACTGATTCGGAGTGAGACCTCTGCTATTAAACCAGAGCTGGTCATAAGCACACTGCCCAGGTATGGGAAACTCTACACTCTCTCCACAACTGCCCCATCACCGATTGGGAGTTGTGGGGGTGGAGTGTCCGATGGTACAAAATATCCAGGAAGGTGCTTAGTTTTGGTTGGGCAGATGGTAAGGCCCCACCTCTTAGTGGCATGCTCCAGTTTCAGCAGCAGCGTCTCCAACTCCTCCTCTGTCTGGCAAAACAACCCCCTACCTCCTCACGGTGCCGGATGAGCAACACTGTCATGGACAGTGCTGTGAGGGGGATGGCCATTCCTGATTGGCCTTTCCCCTTATGGCGTCTGTGACCACCACAGTGGCTAAATGGGGGCTCTGGACGGGTGCGAGGGGCTGGTAACTCATCCACCTTAAAAAAATTACCACTAAACCACGACTGAAATGTGCGCACACACACATACACACACACGTTCACACACACATACACACGTGCGCAAACACACATACACACACACACACGCGTGCGCACACACACATACACACACACGCGCATGCACTACACACATACACGCGTGTGCACACAGACAGACATACAAACGCTCACGCTCAGCGAGTTGGTGTAACTCATTGATATCTCGCGGAGGATCCCTCAGGTGAACAAAATAGTTCACAAGCTACGAGTTCGTGTTCGCCAGTCGACGGGGAGCTCCTCTTTGATCTTCAAACACCGAACCCTAACGTTGCTGTACCCCCTGCTTATATTCCCTTCTCGGAGGCTAAGCCCCACCTCTGGACACGCCCCTCCTGGAACCTTTGAGAACGCTCCAGAGGCTTCCCTGCTAGATCCGCCCATTCACCTTTCCCCCAGATAGAATCCCTAATACGTGGACTGTATTATTATGGAAATTTAACCCCCACAAGAATGCAGTAGATGGCGCTCTCTTATTACACAAGTACTGTGTGCGGTTAATGCAGACACGCCCCCCTTCTCGCTGACTCTGGACGCTCGCTCTACCGGCAGACTCCACCCTCCTTTTCCGTCACCTGACCACGCCCCCTACTCGAACATTTCCGTAGCCACCAATCCCTTCACACTCACAACTGACTCTCCTGTCATTACCTCCCATAGCCACCAGTCCCTTCACACTCACAACTGACTCTCTTCACATTACCTCCCATGGCCACCAGTCCTTTCAGACTCACCACTGGCTCCCATGTCCTCACCTCCCGTGGCCACCAGTCCATTCACACTCACCACTGGCTCCCCTGTCATTACCTCCCGTGGCCACCAGTCCCTTCACACTCACAACTGACTCTCCTGTCATTACCTCACATGGCCACCAGTCCTTTCACACTCACCACTGGCTCCCCTGTCATTACCTCCCATGGCCACCAGTCCACGCATAGTAGAGCATGCAGGCTCTACTGTAATTCCATAAAGATGAAGTGTTCACCGTTTGGCGTTGTTCTCTCGTCTAATAAAGAAGGTTGTAGCTCTGGTCGAGGCCAATCCATTTAAAAGACAATGCATACATTTCGATTTAAAGCTTTCGTGACTGCAGGGATTCATCTTCTTTATTTTATTACTTCCCTTCTACGTGTCTTTACCGAAAGAACCAAGAAAATGCATACATTATTAGTATTACTTTCATCCGAGCATGTTTGTTGCTTTTTTCCACAAGTACTAATGCAGACTTGGTGATGTCTTGCAAAAGTTGTGTCTATTTGGTGTTTGAACTTCTTAACACAACTCTTGTTTGATTGCCAGAAAGGTTAAACATCTATCCTCATATTTTCATCAACAGATAAACAAATGAAAAAAAAACATGAAAAAAGAATATACATTAAAAAAATACCTGTGGTCTACCATGGAACCAAGGCTGTTTAACCTGACATCTGTGGCTATCCGTAGCAACAGAGCGGCATGAAGTTATTGCGATCCACCAACCCGTTTTGATTGATGGGGCCGGAATGAAAGGAATACGAATGATAACTACGTTGTGAGTAATGTACCTTATAACATTTTATTTATAAACTGTCACCATGAGAACTGTCTTCCGCTAAACCCAATACATGGGTGCAACTAAAATAATTATATATAAATGTAGTTCTAGCCTGTATATGGGTCAAAAACATCCGCGGCTATTTCAGGAAAAAAAAGTCGGGTGAAAGGAAGGGGTGCCCAGAATCGTGTCTTGCAAAGCAACCCAGTCCGTTGAAATCGGTGGTTGCGCTGTAACAGGGTATATTGAATCCGCGACAGAATGAATGATAAATTATGTCAATGTCTCTAGGCCCATATACTGAGCAATTGGGCATGGCTTTGCTCACATAGGGAATAGTGGAACGGGAATCGTTAGATTACTCTGGTCTACCATTTTTTATACGTCATCTGCTTCAGAGATGAAATGTGCTGTTTGTTTTGGAATTTGACGTGCTGAATTCAAATATGAATGACAAATATAATAACTGATTGGCTACTGTTCCCAAGATATTTACGTTCTTTACATTTTACATCTGTAGGACTCTTACTGACGCGACAACTTTTTTGTATCAATGTGATCTTGCAATAAGGTCGTGCGACCGACATGAAACTTTCCTGAGCTAAAAACGTCCCTGAATTCCCAAAGCAACCCCCTTAGACGCGTCCGCTGCTCGGGCGTCAAATCGTTGTTGCATTCATACAAATAGCGAAACCAGCTCGGTTCCTCCTCCTCCCATGGCAGCGTGTCTCCTTCCCCAGCTGCCAAGCACGCATCCCCTCCCGAACCCCGCGCGACCGACGCGTGCGCCAACGTAGTCCCATCCTGAATAACGACCGGCTCGTGCCCCGTGTTCACAATCTGGATGAATGGTTCGGCCGTCGCCGGCACCATCGTAAAAGCACCCACCAAAGAGGGCGTTCGTGCCACGGCATTCGACGGTTACAACAGAATGCCTTCCTCCAAGTTACCCACTGACAGCCCTTTTTTCAACCTTAATGGTACAAGCATCTGCATCGCAGGCGGAATGCGCACCGTGCGGCTAACCACTGCCTGAACCACAGCATCGACACGAGCAAATTTTGACGGAGTTCCCAAAAATTTAAGGCACTTCCCCGATGGCAATTCCAATCGTCCCTTCTCAATCGAAATCTTAATTGGCATCTTTTGCAAAAAATCCGTGCCCAACAAACAAGGTACAGCCAGAACAGACGAAACCAAAATGTATCCAGTTACGCACACCTCCCCGACTTGTATCGTTGCAAGTACTCGACCCAAAATTCCCAAACTGCCCCCATTTGCCGCTATACACGGGCCATCCACTGGTTCCAAAACATGGGGCGAGGTTGGTAATAATCGGAAAGTTTGCAAGGAAATGAGGGTTGCAGAAGCCCCCGTATCAACAATGACTCGAACCTGAACCCCTTGAACAAGCGCCATCACATCCGACGAACCCGGCGCAGCTCCCAAAACACGATGAGCCAACGCTCCCCATACAGCATTCCCATGTGCGTCAAACGAAGGGGGATCAACAGTGTGTGGTGTCGCGGATGGATGAGGTGTAGGATACGGCCATGTATTGCATGTGTCGCGACTCGCCTGATTATTCTGCGCTGGGTAGAATCCGCGGTTGTAGCCTCCTGATGATCGCGGGAAGATGCCTCTCCGTCTCCAGCAGTCTCGTGCGAAGTGTCCTCGATGCCCGCACTCGTAATACGTCAGCGGACCACCACGTCCGAACGTCCCGGGGCGGCGAGGTGGGCCCAACAACGGTCGTGCGGCCGCTGCCGTCAGCGACCTCGGCTCCAACTCCGGCAAGCCCCCATCCGCACCGGCGCCCACCACCAGGGGCTGTGGTGGCACCGCCGATGGCTCGTCGCGAAGATCCAGGTTTGCCTGGATGTTCCTGGCAATCTGCAAAGATGACCCGTCGTCGTCGCTGTTGCTGGGAAGTGAGAGGACGACTCGTAGCTCCTTTGCCATCTGTAACAGCTTCTCCTGGGCCAAGGAATCAAGGGCGGCCTGATCCATTGCCGGGTAAGCCGCTTGGCCGAGGGTCAATAGCGCGCTTGCGATACGCGAGGGGAGATTCCGTCTCAGCCTGCCGTCTCAACTGAAACTTGCGCTTGGCGACCGATCGAGGTTCATAAATGTCCTGCATCGCCGTGAATGTCTCTGACAATGACAAGCGAACCCCCCCAGGGAGGCCGTAGAACGTCGCCAGCGCATTGTCGTCCAAGGCCGTTGGCAGGGCCCGTAGCGCTTCAGCTTCTGTCCACCCAAGCGACTCGTACGCTGCCCGAAACCGTCGTGTAAACGCCGTCCAGTCGCCGACTTTAACCTCGAAGCGTTCCACGTGCAGTCGGCGTCGCGGGCTCGAAGTCAGTGACTCCGGCTCCTCCACGGCGTCCAGCTGTGCACCCAGCGCATCGGGAAATCCAGCCGCGCCGCCGGCCCCCACAGATGTGACGAGCTCGTGCGGCAGCTGATCCGATCCCGTCGGCGCCGCCCGGATCGTTTGCATAAACTGTTCAAATTCTTTCATGAGCGCCGCCATCCTGACCTCCCACGCCGCCATCGCAGCTCTCCATACGTGAGGCGGGCTCGGCTCATCCTCGTCGTTCGGGTCGCCCTCATCACGCGGCGGTGCCCCATCAGTCGCGTCCTCTGGGGGAGCGGGAGCCTCCAATCCCGATGGAGGTATCACGTCCGCATCGCTGCTGTCGGCCTACGAGGCCGACGGCAAGTTCTTCTTCTTCGTAACTTTCTTTGACATATCGGCGTAGTTCTTTTAATCACTTCTGACACCAGTTGTTGGACTCTTACTGACCCGACAACTTCTTTGTCTTTCTTGTTCCTTTTATTCCGCATATAATTCACATCTCCGACAGCATCGCTCAATGTTCCTCCATACTCTTCAATGCACAATTCTCCATTAGCCCCACTCGATGTCCCTCCGTTCGCTCTGCTGCTTCGCTCGCTCCGTCCTTGCTACTCTGTCCGTACTCCCTACAGCCACTGCTACCGTATACTGTATTCTCTTTGTCCACTGCTACCTTATACTATACGCTCTTATCCACTGCTACCTTATACTATACTCTCTTATCCACTGCCACCTTATACTATACTCTCTGTTGCTCCGTCTCTGTCCCAGGCACCGTCTCCAGCTCCGACTCCAACACTCACAATCGACCCCTGTATCTCCATACGCTCACTGCCTTTATCCCCAAACCAATCAGCCCCAATTAATTATGTCATCCCCTGCTTCGCTACTCGCCCCCAGGCCCCCAGCCTCACGTGATCCTGTTATCGTAGCCACCCCGGCGCCAGTCATCAACCACTCACCCTCTCGACCAATCACCAGCCTGCGTCCTCAGTTACCCTTAACACCTGTGGCGTCTCTTAATGACCTCACCCCTTAATTGGCGCAACAACAACTGTACAACCTCAGTTGTCCCCACTGTCCGCTGCTCGCTCGCATCGCAACCAAACGCGTGGCGCGTGTCATTTCAAGTCCTACACATCTATGTATAATGTGTAAATAGTAGAGCTTTACTCATAAATTATAAACATAGGTATTTGCATGTGTTAATGGTCGCTTTACATGGTAACATGTCACCTGTCCTGTTCATGTAACACTTTAAAAATCTGCAAAAGGGGTATATAAATAAAATGTATTATGAAACAAAAGGCAAAAAACTATTATGTGTATATAAGTACATTGTTTGGTCCTTATTCAGTGTCTACTGGCGCTTCTTGGCTTGACTCTTGTATTCATAATTATGAATAATCCGAAGGTCCAACGTTGATTTCTGGATCTAAAGAGACGATTTGTGGTTCGAAACATCCCACATCAGGCCACCCCTTGACGCTGATTGGCCAATCTTGAACATTAACATAATTTACCATTCATTCTGTCGCGGATTCGTTATGTCCCGTTACAGGTGCTGACTTGAACGACCACAGCCTCATTTGCAGTTGCTGCCCCATACACCCCCCCCCCACGTGATGCGGGAGTTCTGCTCATCAGAGGAGGAGGAGGGGTGAGGGGAAGGCCCCTCCCTCCTCTCCCAGCCAGCTTGTCATTGGTGAGTTAGGGAGAGGGAGGTGACTGGGGCATGAGTGACAGGGGAGGGGAGGACCCACGGAGAGAGAGAGACGTGAGGGGAGGAGCCACTCGCTCCAGCCAGCATGTCATTGGTGGGTTGGGAGAGGGAGGTGACTGGGGGATGAGTGACATAGGGGGAGCCCCAGAAAGAGAGAGTAGGGGAGGAGCCACACGCTCCAGCCTGCTTGTCATTGCCAGATTAGGGAGAGGGAGGTGACAGGTGCATGATTGACAGGGGAGGGAGCCCCACAAAGAGAGACACAGGAGGGGAGGAGCCAGGAGGAGGGAGGAGAGACTCTTGGTGGAGAGACGACGCGACTGCTTCGGAGCCACCGATATTTTAATAGGACGCAGCGGAAAGGGGAGACAGGCAGCGCTGTGGTAACAATGAACGCATCCTGTGAAGGAATCACCGATTCTTGCTGTTAGCCAATAAAATAAAGGGGTGGCAGTGTCACACGACCTAATTGAATCCAAGTATCGCTTGCCAATTAATCGGATTGCCACGATATTGATTTTTTAAAGATTGCTGCCCGATCAACTGTGAGCTGGCTGCTGGATCGACTAAGCTGAATCGATACAATTATCCTCGAATCACGATCCACAGTGACCATATATGGGCAAAGACACGCCCCCTTCGGCCGCCACCACGCCCTGCTTCCTGCCATATATATGGGAGTCATATGTCTGACCTGGTGTCAGATCTCGTCAGTCTCTTACAGCGAGCAGAGGAGCTGCAGGCCTGACGCCACATGGAAGCCTGCCCCTTCGCCTGAAAAAGCACGCGGTGGTGGATTGAGGGGTGACCCCGTGGGTCTTGCACGAAGTCTGCTGAGCCTGGAGGTGCTGAGAAAGTGGCGGTTGGCAGTGTAGTCGATGATGGTCGTTTGGGTCAGATGGCGTAAAAATATAAATGCGTCGTTAAACCCGCCAACACCCGACAGAGCCAATTAGTAAAGTTTGTCACGTAAATAGAACATGGCCAGTTCGCTACTGGTACAACACTAGCGTATAGTGTAGTGTATAGCGTAGTACAGCACACCGGTGTGTTGGAGAGCAAAGCCACAACATTTACAATCTGGGTAACGTGACATTTCGCCAGTAATTACAACTCGCTCCATCAGGCGACAGCCAGATTTGTGGAGAAATCCTCGGGTTTCGTTCCTTAAATAGAGTGGTAGATGTGATGGCATCACTTATGAGCACCTCTTGAGCGATCTGGGGGGTGGTTCATGAATGCATATAAATGACAATGGGTATTCATTGCCTGTCGCGAATGCCTACGTGTTAAACTGATGATAGTCTTGCTTAGGAGGGAACAATGCAGTCAAATATTGTCGAGTCAGAAACAGACACAGGAGCCGATTTCAAAACATCTTTGTTGTTCCGTTGTATTCAGGTGGGTGCACATTGAGCCAAGAAGCGGGACCATGGTCATTGAACACTTTTGCCTCGGTCATCGAACAAAGACGGTCACTGCATCGCTCGCTTTCAGATGCTCTTCTGCGGCCGTCTGGAACGCCCCTTCCGATATTAGAAAGCCGCTGGGAGCTATCCACGTTTAAATCATCATCTAGTACTAATATACTTGAAAGTGATGTTTGTGTTTAGTTTATTGTCCTTCACCCACACCTCCGATGAGCACGGTTGGCTACGTACGACGCGAAATAAGTTCAACACCCAGTGCATACGTGAGGCAGTGGCGGCTCGTGACATTTCCACTAGACGGGTCTGTTGTAAAACTATGGCGTTCTAATTTAGCAAAAACCTCGCCATGTCATTGGCCTTCCCGTGCAAGTGTTATGACCGTCTTATCTACCCACAGTAGGCATTTACGAACAATATGAATTAAAACAAAGCACTCAAACGCTGTCAACATGACACTGAAGGCCAACACTACACAACCCCTTTGACACTGACAAAAACCTAAAGTGTGAAGGACGTGAGCTGCTGTGTTTCCACAGTACAACCTCACGTTGTGAAATCGTCACTACAGCCACGGGCGCCTTATCATCGCTCTGAATGGGTCTCAAACGGCGTGGCTACAATGCCAGAAGCTGATCGCAATGAATGCAGGGAAATCTGTCACTCGGAGGACGCCTTCACAGTCGCCCGAGGCACAAATCAGACTGTGGTGTTGCAGCGGTTTATAAAATTAACAACTTAAAATGTTATCTTCGATAGTTCAATTCACGTTGAAAGAATCATTATATTTTGATGTTTTTAAACACAACACAACACTTTATAGAAAAGTATTTTTACTTTAAAAAATAATTCATCATCTCCATCTGCTTGGTGGAGTGGGGCCCCAACGCCCCTAGTGGATGAACCGCGCCTGACATGAGGTTAGATATTGAAACACCGAAATACTTTTGGTGAAAGAGGATCGATCACCTTGTTAACTGTGGATTTTTAAACGACTACCTCGTTTTTTTAATTCTTAATACAAGCGGTGCCATTGTTGTAAATATATTATGTTTGCTCTCTGTTTGTCCGTCATTCTGTCCTGCCACTACCCAAATAAAAAAAAATCTGTACATTTTAATTGAGTTAGCGTCTCGGGAAAAAGCCGAATAACCCACAAGATGTCATAGTCCATAAATCAAGGTTCGAAATCAGATGAGGCCCATTAAGTGAATGAGACATTTTTATTTCGGAATAAAATGTTTCTTATCAACATTTAATTTTGCTTGCTTACTCAGGACATACTCACTGAGTCTCTGTGCTGTTTTCCGCGAAAGCCCTGCCAAATGTTGGGAGAAGCGGGCGATGTTGCTCGATGCGATCCCAAGTGAGCAGCATTTTTATTCATTGCAGGCCAATTCCAGTCACGTGGCACGTTCCTCTGGCTGGGAAGATGCACTACTCACCGAGAGGAAACCCAGGCAGAGCACGGGGGGCGGGGGTGTGAGGAGCATGCAGAGTCGACAGAGGAAATCACCCGAGTGGGGAATTAAACCCGGGCCCTTCCTGCACAAAGCACGCCAGTTACCACTGCCACCACTCCACCACCCAGTCTGACCGAATGCAGATTGCAGAGTACAATAATCACGTAAACTAGTGGATTAAAAAGTCATCCAATCACAGAGCTGATATATATTTGCATACAAAGCTGGGTTATGAGGTTTTCCAGAACGCCTTAGCAGCTATTTATATGGGCTGCTTCAGGGCTGCTTATCTAACTGCTTCTGGTGGTGGGGTCCAGGATCTTTGCTTCCGTTCGTTTCACATCTTGGAGACGTCCGAAGTTCGTCTGGACGGATGGCCGCGTTCCTCGCGTCCCCGTTTACCCCGACCCTGGACTCGCGACGGCTCGAGGCTGTCGTAGAGAACCTCCCTGTGGCCCAACGCCTCGTACTGCGCAGACACAAAACGCTGAACTCGCACGATCAGTAGCAGCAGCTGTAAATGAGACTTGCAGAGAATTACGAGAAACCATTCAGGGCGCATGGCAGAGCACGCTGCTCTTGTATCAATACCTTCCACTCCATCAAGCGAATAGTCCACTCTCAACACCACCACTCAACCTATTCTAACTTACTAACTACTATTTAAAATTGACCAGGTCATGCCCAATGACCTATGTAGCTCTTTTTCACATGCGACCTGGCCATCACAAGTTCATAGTTCACTCACTCACCCACGCATCACTCACCAACTCAGTCACTTGCCCACTCAGTCACCCACCCACCCTCTCAGTCAATCACCCACTTACCCACTCAGTCACTTACTCATCTACTCAGTCATTCACCCACTCAGTCACTCACGCAACTACTCAATCACTCACTCACCCACTCAGTCACTCACTCACCCACCCATTCAGTCACTCACCCAACCACTCACTCACCAACCCATTCCGTCACTCACCCAGCCACTCGGACGTGGGGCTTGACGAGGAGGGAGGGAGGGAGGGACAGATCGGGCTCACTGCCCCACCCATGTGTGGGTGTGGGGGGGATCCTCTCAGCAGAGAAGTTAAAGTTTACATGGAGGGGGTGGGTGGGGGTGAGAGAGGTGGGGGAGGGGGGAGGGAGAGAGGTGGGGGAAGGGGGAGGGGAGTGGCAGGGTGCCACATTAAGCGAGGTGTGGGGCCTTTAACATGTTATAAAGGGGCCCTCAATAAAAAAACACGTATATATTGAAACACTAATTTGTTTTAACTTGCATTGCAAAGTAATTGTATTTTTTTACTTTTCTATACAGCCGTATAATACGACAAATTGCTAACCCAGTCGTTCATAAAAGATTAAGGCAGTATAATACTATAGTAATAGAACAATCTTGATTTAAAGCTTTCGTGGCTGTAGGAATCCATACTCTTTAGTTCTTTCGGTAAAGTCACGTAGGTAGAAAATTAAATTAAATGAATAACAAAATAATAATTCGACGTTTCGATCGCAACACACGAGGTCGTCCTCAGGCACTAGCGGCAGGGAAAGGAAAGACATTTAACAAAACACCACAAAAGTAATAAAAACGTTGTTATTGTCACCAGGTAAGACCCCACTGAGCTGCTGTGCAGCTCTTTTACAGAAGCGACCTGGCCATCACAACTTGATAGCAGCTCAAGCAAGTGGCTGATATCATCATCATCACCACCGTGTGGACATTGATAGCAGCAGCCAAATCCTCTGAACGCGTGGTGACGTTGATTCTAAATTTGGAGGGAAAAAACCGGAGGCCCCAGAGAAAAATCCACACGACTACGGAGAGATACAGACACGCAGACTCCAAATATACAGCAGGCGTTAGGGTCGTAGATCGAACCCACGACCTCCAGTACACCAGGCGAGGTAGTTAACATCCCCTGGCGCACCGTAGCGCCCACACCGAGAGTCTAAGAGCCGAACTCTCACCTCGTGCTCAGGAGGAAGATTTTCGTATTGATCAGAAGACTGTTGACCGCCTGTGTGACAACAACAACACAATCACTCATCGCCTACCATCGTTAGCAGTGACACTACAAACGCCTGGGCCCACGAGAGGGCGCCACTCGGCACCCCGAGGCCGCGTTCGCAAGTTCAGGGCCCCATCTGGGATGAGTCGGAATCTCTTTGGAGGAGGAATCCGATGAGCCGCGAAGCTCTTCATGTGCTACCCTTGTCCAGCATGGGGGGACGCAGCAAAGGGAGCGAGCGCAGCGTGGAGGGCACGGGGCAGCGAGTCGCGGAATCCGTGAATAATGACCACGTGACTTCTCACGAGTCCCGTGGATCGCGCTTGGGCAAGGCGACAATCGCAACAACAGAGCGGACCCAGAGCGCGCACACACACACACAAAGACAAAGATCCCCCTATAGCCTTTACAGAACGTAGGGGCAAGTGCTGTTAGCGAGCAATACCTATGAAGGCCGGCACGGCACACGAGGGGGTGGGAGGCCAGCACCACGCCCGGCAGCCTTTGTCTCCCCAGTGGCGATGTTTACACACCGCACCGAGTACTCATTTGAGGCTGAGTCAACCAAGGGGAGGCCCAGGAATGGTTCAGATAATCGTCACTGGTGTTGGCCGTGAGCGTGAATCGAACCCGGGTCGCCGGCTTCATAGCACAGCAAAGCGCTAACCATTACACTACCACTCCACACAGACACACACACAGACACACAGAGACACACACACAGACACACACACACAGACACACACGCGCGCACATCATACGATACCAAACCACACAGGAGTGGTGACGCCTCAACAGAATGGCCCCTTAACATCGATGATTGGGCAACGTCGATGCAAAGTTTACACGGCGCGAGCGGCGATCGCAGCGATCTGTGGACTCCACCACGAGGTTTTAATTCGCAACAAACCCCGTCGGGGGCGAGCGACAATCCGACAATGGCCCTGGGTCCCTTCCGAGGGGGCGCGCAGGGCTATGGCTGGCTGGGGTATGTGGCAGCGTTGTGCGACGCGCAGCGGGCCCGGTCGGCAACTACGGGGAGCTCTGAATCGTTACGAATTTACCTGCGGTCTGCCATGGACCAAGCACCATTAACGCACCCGGCTATCCATGTCATTAGAGCAGCGCAAAAGTTGCGCAATAAAAAGCATCAAATAGAGATGTAGAGGTGATACGCGCTGGCAGTAGGGATCGTGGGGCAGCGCGTGGTGATTGGCTGTGTCGTGGTGACGCGCGCTGACAGTGATGGATCATGTGGCAGCGCGTGGTGATTGGTTGTGTGCACTGACACAAGCTAGGAAAAGGGATCGTGTGGCAGCGCGTGGTGATTGGTCAACTTGGGTGGGTGCTCACATCGAGGTCCGCATAGGCTCCGTCTCTCCGGGAGCGGAGGTCTATAAAAGGGGATGCGCGCGGGCGCTCGGGGAGTTGGTGACCAGTGAAGACGGAAGACGGAGGAGGAAAAAATAGGGCCCTGAGACCCCTAGTCCCGCTGTCCTTGTAAGGGCCGGGACTCTGTGTGGCTCAGAGGCAGGACCTTTGGACCCGGGGCCGGACGTCCGTGTGAGGGCCGGGCCACGGGACCCAGTGGTCGTGACCCATACCCAAGCTGGGGTGGGTCTGTAGGTTCCCCTGGAAGCTATGGGGCTGGAGAGCCCGTGTGTGTGTAGCCGGGTGGAACGTGTAGCGTGAGCTGTAGTGACCACACGTGTCGGGTGGAACGTGTAGCGTGAGCTGTAGTGACCACACGTGTCGGGTGGAACGTGTAGCGTGAGCTGTAGTGACCACACGTGTTATTGTGGCAAGAACAGTGAGCTGTAGTGACCACACGTGTTATTGTGGCAAGAACAAGTGTTAATAAAGTGTGCTACCCGTCAAGTGGTCTCCCGCTGTAATTTACAATATTACAGAGACACCATAGCATGACATGGATACCCAAAGCATCACGCAGAGACACCTCAGCATCACACAGAGACCGATAGCTTCAGACAGAGACTCATAGTTTCACAAAGATACTCATAGCTTCACATAGAAACGCTTAGCTTCACATAGAGACCCATAGCTTCACATAGAGACACATTGCTTCGTACAGAGACCCATAGCTTAACATTGAAGCCTATAGCTTCAAATAGAGACCCATAGCTTAACACAGAGTCCCATAGTTGTACATAAAAACCTATAGCTTAACAAAGAGACCCATAGCTTCACACACAAACACATAACTGCACACAGAGACCCATAGCATCACATTGAGACCAATAGCTTCACATAGGACCAATAGCTTTCCATCGTATTTCCATGTCCCAGATCCTGCAGAAGCCATTGGTATTTCTAGACGGGAGATCCCCTCAGTCTTGGCTTACCCCTTGGATGGTGGACTCGAGTCGCTCCCTGCCCACGTCCGGGTCGAGTCTTGGAGGAGAAGTTTGTTGTCTGAACCTGCGACGGATCCAGGCTGTCGTAGACACCCTCCCTCTGCCCCAGCGCCTCGTACTGCGCCGCCCACGGACACCGCACAGTCAGTCAGACCGGGCGGCTCGGGTGGGCGATGGCGCAAGTGGCAACGCTCACCCCTAGCGTGCAGCAAAAAGGGGCTGGGTACGTGAGTGAGTGCATAAGTCTGTGTGTGTGTGGTACGGGGTGAGTGAGCGAGGGAGTTTGTGAGTACTGTACGTCCGGTGTGAGCGAGCGGTATTGAGGAAGTGCGAAGCGAAGCTTGAACCCGGGTGAAGTGCTTGGGAAAGATGACCTCTCAAGAGAACTGCTGAGGGAGGGTGCCGTTTGTATACAGACTTCCCGGGATGACATTGTTACCATCATGTGCTTCACAGGATGGGTTCCGCAGGATTGCAAGGAGGGACTGCACTGATATCAACAACTACCATGGAATCTTTCTTCCTCAGTGTGAGCAGAGAATGTCCTGGCAAGAATGATTCAACATTGCCTTGACAAACATTCTGATGAGAGGCTTGCAGAGCCTCAATGTAGTTTCAGACTTGGACGGCCTTGCATGTGTAGTGCTTGAGATACGTTTCACACGCTGGGGTCGGTGTGCGCGCATGCGGCGGACAGTGAGAGCAAATGAGGACACAGGGCGCTGATTGGCTGGTCGTTGTTGTTGTCCAAATTAAGGTGGCGTGATGTCTATGGGTGGTAGAAGGTGGCAGGAGGTAATTAAGGGTGCAGGGAGCTGATTGGCCGAGAGGGGTTGTTGTCTGAGAATGGCGCCAGTGTGTCTGGAAAAATCATGCCACGTGGCAGCGGGGGCTGGGGGCGAGTGGCGTCGCGGGGGATGCCCTGATTAATTAGGGATTAATTGGTTCGGGATAAAGTCAGGGGTTTGTGGAGGAGACGGGAGTTCGCGCCTGGGAGGAGACAAGAGATGGAGAGACGGAGCAGCAGAGTGAGTATAGCGTAGGGTAGCAGTGGAAAAGTGTAGGGTAGCCGTGGAGAAGTGTAGGGTAGCAGTGGAGAAGTGTAGAGTAACAGTGAGACGACGGAGAGTAGGAAGTGGCTGGAGCGTGAAAGGAGAGCTGATGTAGTTTACGACGGAGTGGGACGGCGGAGCTGATAAAGAGCAGCCGAACTGTAGAGAGAGAGAGCGGAGAGGAGAGTCGATGGAGGAGTAGAGGGGAGCGAGCGAGGCCAACGGAACGTAGCGAGCGAGCGGGGAGAAGAGTTGTGGGTTGGTGTGAGCGGAGGAACATTGAGCGATGTTGACGGAAGAGATGTTGAGCGACATACACGGAATAAAGTAACGAGGAAAGACAAGAAGCTCTCCAATAAGCTGAGGTACTAACAGTAAATTTCGATTTAAAGCTTTCGTGACTGCAGGGATTCATCTTCTTGGTTCTTTCGGTAAAGTCACGTAGAAGGGAAGTAATAAAATAATAAAAATAAAACATAATAAAACAATTCTCACGACGTTTCGGCCACAATGCAAGCAGCCGTCCTCAGGTGAAGAATGAGACAATGCCAAGCTAGGAGCTTATATATAAGCTGCGTTGGAGGTGGAAGAAAGAGCGCCTTAACAAAAGAATGTGCATATGAAGAGGAAATTTAGCATATACATGGAAAATGCGTAGGAGGTGGGCGGGGGGGTTTCAAAGTCATATTATGCCCATGCATTATGCAGGATCAACAGCACCAAGGGGGGGTGCAAGGATTAGCAGTAACAAAGGAAAGGAGTGTTAATGATATGTAGCTGCAGTTACTCAACAACCACGTAGAAAACTAAAGTATAAACTACATAAAGAACTAAAGTATAAATTGCATAGCACCATCAGTATACTTACTATACTCTACACTAAGCTGAGTTACTAACAGCAAGTAATACATTACAATTCTACGTCGTAAAAATTATATAATATGCTTCCATCTAAACTTTATTCTATTGTATCACACGAGCATATACCGTACTATATACTGCCAACATTAAATTATATACTGTATTGCTGTAAACCAACCTATACCTTATACATTTAATATAACACTATGTATTATTCTACCCACCCTAATGTGTGTCGAAATGGTTTATTACGTCCTTCCAATGATTGCTAAGCCAGAATCCATCTTCTCGGTTAAAATTGTCTCTGTGTTTGTATATGTGGATCGCCTCATGAACGAATCTCTCATGATAGCCAGATGGCTTGCAGAGAACCTCTGTCTTGGAGAAGTCAATATCATGTGAGCCCACTGAGTTGTAACAGTGATCTGCCACGGCTGAGGTGTTTGTCCTACCGTGTTTCAGGTCAGCTTTATGTTCACGGATGCGGTCCGAGACATGTCGTTTGGTTTCCCCAATGTAACTGCTACCACAGAGGCAACTTAGTTTGTAGACGCCAGGGTACTGTATGTCTGGAACCACATCTTTTACAGACGGTACCAGATCACGGATTTTATGTACTGTGTTGAATCGGACCTGGATCTTGTGTTTAATCAGGATTTTGGAGATCTTTTTTGTGACCCCAGCAATGTAGGGTAAGGTGATGGTCTTGAAAGGCTCCTCAACAGGATCCTTCTTGATGGTTGGAGTGATGGCTTTGCGGATTGTGTAGTCGGAGTAACCATTAGCCTTAAGAGCTTGGCGTACGTGTTTGAGTTCACTGGAAATGTGTTCATGGTCGGAGATGCATTGGGCTCTATGATATAGAGTCTTGATGAGGGAATTCTTCTGGGATGGATGGTGGTGGGAATCCGGTTTTAGATAAGCATCCGTGTGGGTGGCTTTCCTGTAGACAGAGTGGCTCATTGAACCATCAGGTCTCCTTTTGATTAGGACATCCAAAAAGGGTAGCTTGCCATCATTTTCGACTTCCATGGTGAATCTGATGGCTGGGTGTATGGAATTGATGTGGTCGAGAAATTGGTCTAGAGCAGGCCGGCCATGTGGCCAGATGACAAAAGTGTCGTCTACGTACCTCTTCCATAAGGTCGGGCGTAGAGTGGCAGTCTGGATGGCGTCCGTCTCAAATTTCTCCATGAAGATGTTGGCTACAACCGGAGATAGGGGGGAGCCCATTGGGGTGCCCTCAATTTGCTTGTAGAAGGTTCCATTCCAGGTGAAGTATGTATTGGTTAAGCAGTGTCTCACCAGGGGGGGTACCCCAGCATTCAGTCCTTGATGAACCAAGTCTTCAATGATTGCGATGGTGTCAGGCACAGGCACCTTGGTGAACAAGGAAACCACATCAAAACTGACAAGCAGGTCGTCTGGGGACAGGGCAATCCCCTTGATTGTCGATACCAGGTCAGTAGAGTTTAGTACTGCAGAGGTGGTTTTTCCAGTGAAAGGCCGTAGGATTTCGGACAAAAAACGAGCCAGTTTGTAAGTGGGGGAGTTGATAGTAGAGACAATGGGACGAAGAGGTGTATCTTCTTTATGTATCTTTGGCAAGCCGTACAATCTTGGTGGCCTGGCTGCAGAAGGTTTCAACGAGAACTGTTTGGTCTGATCAATTAATGCGGTTGAAGCAGAAATGATGTTGTTGGTTTTGGAGACGAGGCTGTTGGTGGGGTCTGCTTCAACCGCATTAATTGATCAGACCAAACAGTTCTCGTTGAAACCTTCTGCAGCCAGGCCACCAAGATTGTACGGCTTGCCAAAGATACATAAAGAAGATACACCTCTTCGTCCCATTGTCTCTACTATCAACTCCCCCACTTACAAACTGGCTCGTTTTTTGTCCGAAATCCTACGGCCTTTCACTGGAAAAACCACCTCTGCAGTACTAAACTCTACTGACCTGGTATCGACAATCAAGGGGATTGCCCTGTCCCCAGACGACCTGCTTGTCAGTTTTGATGTGGTTTCCTTGTTCACCAAGGTGCCTGTGCCTGACACCATCGCAATCATTGAAGACTTGGTTCATCAAGGACTGAATGCTGGGGTACCCCCCCTGGTGAGACACTGCTTAACCAATACATACTTCACCTGGAATGGAACCTTCTACAAGCAAATTGAGGGCACCCCAATGGGCTCCCCCCTATCTCCGGTTGTAGCCAACATCTTCATGGAGAAATTTGAGACGGACGCCATCCAGACTGCCACTCTACGCCCGACCTTATGGAAGAGGTACGTAGACGACACTTTTGTCATCTGGCCACATGGCCGGCCTGCTCTAGACCAATTTCTCGACCACATCAATTCCATACACCCAGCCATCAGATTCACCATGGAAGTCGAAAATGATGGCAAGCTACCCTTTTTGGATGTCCTAATCAAAAGGAGACCTGATGGTTCAATGAGCCACTCTGTCTACAGGAAAGCCACCCACACGGATGCTTATCTAAAACCGGATTCCCACCACCATCCATCCCAGAAGAATTCCCTCATCAAGACTCTATATCATAGAGCCCAATGCATCTCCGACCATGAACACATTTCCAGTGAACTCAAACACGTACGCCAAGCTCTTAAGGCTAATGGTTACTCCGACTACACAATCCGCAAAGCCATCACTCCAACCATCAAGAAGGATCCTGTTGAGGAGCCTTTCAAGACCATCACCTTACCCTACATTGCTGGGGTCACAAAAAAGATCTCCAAAATCCTGATTAAACACAAGATCCAGGTCCGATTCAACACAGTACATAAAATCCGTGATCTGGTACCGTCTGTAAAAGATGTGGTTCCAGACATACAGTACCCTGGCGTCTACAAACTAAGTTGCCTCTGTGGTAGCAGTTACATTGGGGAAACCAAACGACATGTCTCGGACCGCATCCGTGAACATGAAGCTGACCTGAAACACGGTAGGACAAACACCTCAGCCGTGGCAGATCACTGTTACAACTCAGTGGGCTCACATGATATTGACTTCTCCAAGACAGAGGTTCTCTGCAAGCCATCTGGCTATCATGAGAGATTCGTTCATGAGGCGATCCACATATACAAACACAGAGACAATTTTAACCGAGAAGATGGATTCTGGCTTAGCAATCATTGGAAGGACGTAATAAACCATTTCGACACACATTAGGGTGGGTAGAATAATACATAGTGTTATATTAAATGTATAAGGTATAGGTTGGTTTACAGCAATACAGTATATAATTTAATGTTGGCAGTATATAGTACGGTATATGCTCGTGTGATACAATAGAATAAAGTTTAGATGGAAGCATATTATATAATTTTTACGACGTAGAATTGTAATGTATTACTTGCTGTTAGTAACTCAGCTTAGTGTAGAGTATAGTAAGTATACTGATGGTGCTATGCAATTTATACTTTAGTTCTTTATGTAGTTTATACTTTAGTTTTCTACGTGGTTGTTGAGTAACTGCAGCTACATATCATTAACACTCCTTTCCTTTGTTACTGCTAATCCTTGCACCCCCCCTTGGTGCTGTTGATCCTGCATAATGCATGGGCATAATATGACTTTGAAACCCCCCCGCCCACCTCCTACGCATTTTCCATGTATATGCTAAATTTCCTCTTCATATGCACATTCTTTTGTTAAGGCGCTCTTTCTTCCACCTCCAACGCAGCTTATATATAAGCTCCTAGCTTGGCATTGTCTCATTCTTCACCTGAGGACGGCTGCTTGCGTTGTGGCCGAAACGTCGTGAGAATTGTTTTATTATGTTTTATTTTTATTATTTTATTACTAACAGTAAGTCATACATTACACTTCTATGTCGCAGAAAATATAATATGCCTCCAGCTAAACTTTTTCCTTACATCACACGGATCTACCCCGTACTATATACTGCCATAGACAAACCAAAAATTTAATTATATACTGCATTACTTTATACCACCCTATACCTTAGACTATACATTGTAATATTACACTATGTATTATTCTACCCACCCTACTGTATACCACACTGCTGTATATTCATTATACAATTACGATACAATATATTACCTTATACATTATATTAAACATTACACTTTTATACTATTTATTATTATACAATCTGATAAACACTATACCATTGACCGTCGCGTGAAAGGTACTAAGAGGAAGCAATGAAATATGTCAATGGGAGAGTGGTGGCAGGGGACTTGCAGTGGAGAAAAGACTCCATTCCCTGCGGAGAATACAAAAGATATGTAGTCAATGCCAGTGAGTGGATTGTGGTCTGAAAGTCACCGTAAACGTGAACACAATCAGTTAAGATCCGAAATGGTTTATTACGTCCTTCCAATGATTGCTGAGCCAGAATCCATCTTCTCGGTTGAAATTGTCTCTGTGTTTGTATATGTGGATCGCCTCATGAACGAATCTTTCATGGTAGCCAGATGGCTTGCAGAGAACCTCTGTCTTGGCGAAGTCAATGTCATGTGAGCCCACTGAATTGTAATAGTGATCTGCCACGGCTGAGGTGTTTGTCCTACCGTGTTTCAGGTCTGCTTTATGTTCACGGATGCGGTCCGAGACATGTCGTTTGGTTTATCCAATGTACCTGCTACCACAGAGGCAACTTAGTTTGTAGACGCCAGGGTGCTGTATGTCTGGAACCACATCTTTTACAGACGGGACCAGATCACGGATTTTTGTACTGTGTTGAATAGGACCTGGATCTTGTGTTTATTCAGCATTTTGGAGATCTTTTTTGTGACCCCCGCAATGTAGGGTAAGGTGATGGTTTTCAATGCCTCCTCAACCGGATCCTTCTTGATGGTTGGAGTGATGGCTTTGCGGATTGTGTAGTCGGAGTAACCATTAGCCTTAAGAGCTTGGCGTACGTGCTTGAGTTCACTGGCCATGTGTTCCTGGTCGGAGATGCATTGGGCTCTATGGTGTAGAGTCTTGATGAGGGATTTCTTCTGGGATGGATGGTGGTGGGAATCCGGTTTTAGGTAAGCATCCGTATGGGTAGCTTTCCTGTAGACAGAGTGGCTCATTGAACTATCAGGTCTCCTTTTAATTAGAACATCCAAAAAGGGTAGCTTGCCATCTTTTTCGAATTCCATGGTAAATCTGATGGCTGGGTGTATGGAATTGATGTGGTCGATGAATTGGTCTAGAGCAGGCCGGCCATGTGGCCAGATGACAAAAGTGTCATCTACGTACCTCAGCCGTGGCAGATCACTGTTACAATTCAGTGGGCTCACATGACATTGACTTCTCCAAGACAGAAGTTCTCTGCAAGCCATCTGGCTACCATGAGAGATTCGTTCATGAGGCGATCCACATATACAAACACAGAGACAATTTCAACCGGGAAGATGGTTTCTGGCTCAGCAATCATTGGAAGGACGTAATAAACCATTTCGGATCTTAACTGATTGTGTTCACGTTTACGGTGACTTTCAGACCGCAGTCCACTCACTGGCATTGACTATATATCTTGTATTCTCCGCAGGGAATGGATTCTTTGCTCCGCTGCAAGTCTCCTCTCACCAC
The DNA here is from genome assembly GCF_015708825.2 of Lethenteron reissneri. Lineage (NCBI taxonomy): Eukaryota > Metazoa > Chordata > Hyperoartia > Petromyzontiformes > Petromyzontidae > Lethenteron > Lethenteron reissneri. The sequence goes on from NW_026891738.1 coordinate 777,084, forward strand.
TCTCCCATTGACATGTTTCGTTACTTCCTCTTAGTACCTTTCACGCGACGGTCAATGGTATAGTGTTTATCAGATTGTATAATAATGAATGGTATAAAAGTGAAATGTTTAATATAATGTATAAGGTAATATATAGTATCGTAATTGTATAGTGAATATACAGCAGTGTGGTATACAGTAGGGTGGGTAGAATAATACATAGTGTAATATTACAATGTATAGTCTAAAGTATAGGGTGGTATAAAGTAATGCAGAATATAATTTAATTTTGGGTTTGTCTATGGCAGTATATAGTACGGGGTAGATCCGTGTGATGTAAGGAAAACGTTTAGCTGGAGGCATATTATATTTTCTGCGACATAGAATTGTAATGTATGACTTACTGTTAGTAGCTCAGCTTATTGGAGAGTATATTTAGTATATTTATGATATTGATGTAGTTTATATTTTAGTTTTTTACGTGGTGGGTTGGCTGCTGTAGCTCCTCACTATAAAAAATTCCTTCCCTTTTTTACTGCTAACCCTACCCCCTCCCTTTATTGCTGCTAATCCTATATAATGCATGGGCATAATATGACTTAGAGACCCCCCCCTCCCCACCTCCTACGCATTCCAAAAGTAGTGACTAATCCCATATCTGCATTTTCCATAAATATGTTAAATTCCTCTGTTGATATGCAAATTGCTTTGTCAAGGCGCCCTTCCTCCCCGAACCCAGCTTAAATATATGCTGCCAAGCCTGGTGATGTTCATTCAGACGCTGTCTTTCCGACAGACCTGTTCTTAACCTGAGGACGGCTGCTTGCGTTGTGGCCAAAACGTCGTGAGAATTGTATTTTATTATGTTTATCTTTTTATTATTTTATTACTTCCCTTCTACGTGAGTTTACCGAAAGAACCAAGAAGATGAATCCCTGAAGTCACGAAAGCTTTAAATCAAAATCTGCGTTGCTTTTAAACATTCAGGCTGGCCTGCCTACAATCTATTCTGGTTTAATCAGGATGGATTGTGTTAGGAGCTCACAAATCCTGGAAAGATCCTGGCACAGTCCCATCAGTGAGGTCCTCTATCTGGCAAGGTTGCGTTGGCTGGGTCATGTGGCCCGCATGCCCAGCTGCCACATTCTCAAGCAGCTTCTGTTTAGCTAGATAGAGGGGGCTAAACGGGCGCGGCATGGGCTAGAGAAGAGATGGAGTGATGTGGTACAGGAGGACGTGAAGCTGAGTACACTTGCCAATGACTGGTACCAGTGGTGTCAAGATCGGCCTCTGTTGAGGAAGCTCATGAAGGACGCTACCACTGGGCAATTGGAGGCAGTCGCCCTCCATCAACAACGGAGGGTGGAGGAGCAATGCTCACAACAATGAGTGGAGTGCTGGGTGGCTAAAATACAGCAAGTTGGCGCAGTAGGGGGCACAGGTGCTGCATCGGCTAATCATCTCGGTCGCTTAACCCATAGCACCTGAGTGTGTCCTGTGACCTGCACGATGAAGGCCGGTGACTCCACACTTACATTCCTATATAAGCTGGCTAGGAGATGTGAACTCCCTCGCCTGGCATGTAGGAGGTCGTGCGTTCGATCCACGACCTGGCATTGATTTTTTCTCCAGGTCCTCCTGTTTATCCATCCACATTTAGATTCACCATCACGCGTTCAGAGTATCTGGCTGCTGCTCTAAATTTCCACCTGATGATGATGATATCAGCCACTTTGTTGAGGTGTCATGCATGGCCAGGTGGCTTCATGAAAAAGAGTTACATAGCTCAGCGGGGCCTTACCTGATACGACAAAAAATCGATGTTTATAGTTTATTACCTGACTCACTTCATCCTCAGGAGAAGGTGGTGGTGATGGTGGTAAATCGTTCTGAGCAGATTCCTGTCGCCTCCCTGTATAAAACCAAACACAATCACATCGCTACCGGGTGACACGTTTAAATGTAGAGTTTTATCTCAAGAGCGTACCACTAAACATTCAAAACTCGTGATCATATCAGAGACCCGCTGCCTACGATGAAGAGTGGATTGCATTTTAATGCACCTATTAGGCGCAGAGCGATGCGTTGATTTATGCTCTGTGCACTGAACCCAGCGACTCGTGCTTAGATCCTCATCGCGACTGACATCGGTGGCATTTAGAAACTCACATTTTTGATCGTTTTGCTGCTGCTAAAAAAAGATCCACGTGAAAAGCCACTTCGTAGAGCTGTCATTTGTGATATCCAGGAAGTCGCTTCTGAAAACCGAGCTAATAGCTCATTGGGCTTTACCTGGTAAAATAAAATAATTTAAGTTTTAAGTGGTACCCTATCAAAAAACAGTCCTTGGGCCCACTCCTCGACTTCACTGACACACACTGACGACCACGGAGAGGTATTGTCAAACAACTCCCACGACTTATAGCGTGGCAAGAAATGTATTTATGTGTCCTTTGCATTGTCACGATTATTGATTACACGGAGTCATCAAAGCACCACGCCATGCATCAAAAAGTCTGATGCCATCCCGCCCACGTGATTTCGACCGTAACGTCGCCTCCCACTCAAGCGGCCTGCGTCTGTCCCGCCCAATGACGTTCCTGTCGTTGAGGTGTTGCCTGTCAAACATCAGCAAAGATTTGGCGTCTATCACCTCCACATACCACGGGGAAAAAGACGTCACCTCCCCACCCACAGCGTCCCAGTCTGACTCATTCCCTCTGTCCACCCGCAGTGAAACCGGTTGACGTGGCCAGTGGCACCCGGTGATAGATCGGGCCCAGTGGTAGTGCATTCGTCACCTTTTGCAGAGATTTGCAGTTCGAATCTGGCCGGCCGCTTTAGTCAGTAGTCGGGCACCACGGTGGCTAGGAGATGCTAACTTCCTCGCCTGCTATATAGGAGGTCGTGGGTTCGATCCTGATCCTGACAGCTGCTGTGGGCGCGTTAATTTCTCCCCGGGTCCTCCGTTCTTTCCACTCCACATTTATAATCAACGGCTGCTGGTGTACATTTCCACGTGTCGATGATATCAACCGCCCTCTACGTTGATATCAGCTGCCTTCTACGTTTGTGATCACCAGGTTCGCTCCTGAAAAAGAGCTATATAACTCAGTGGAGCCTTAACTGGTTAATAAAAAAATACCTGGTTGGTGAAGCACTTCCGTGGGAGGATGACGACCCAGACGACAATGACGAACCAAGCCCGCCTCATGTATGGAGGGCTGCGATGAGTTAGTGGGAGGCCAGGATGACGGTGCTTGCGAAGGAGTTTGAACGATTCATGCTAACGATACGGGAGGTGCCGACGGGATCGGATCAGCCACCGCACGAGCTCGCGACGCCAGTGATGGCCGACGGCACAGCTACGTCTCCCGCTACGCCAGGAACGGAGCCAGACGCCGATGAGGTGCCAGGGTTGCCGACTCCGGGCTCAAGATGCTGGCTGCACGTGGAACGTTTTGAGGCGAAAGTTGGCGACTGGACGGCATTTACGCGACGGTTTTGAGCAGTGTACGAGTCGCTCGGGTGGACGGAAAGTAACGCGTTACAGGCGCTACCGACGACCCTGGATGACGATGCGCTGGCGGTGTTCTACGGCTTCTCTGTGGAAGTTCGTTCATCATTGACGGAGGTATTCGCGGCAATGCAAGACATTTACGAGCCGCGATCGGTCGCCAAATGCAAGTTTCAGTTGAGGAAGCGGGCGGAGACGGAATCTCCCCTTGCATACCGCAGTGCACTGTTGACCCTCGACCAAGGGGCTTACCCGGCGATGGACCATACCGCCCTTGACTCCTTGGCCCAGAAGAAGCTGTTGCTGATGGCAAAGGAGCTACGGGTCGTCCTTTCACTTCCCAGCAACAGCGACGACGACGGGTCGTCTTTGCAGATTGCCAGGAACATCCAGGCCAACCTAGATCTTCGCGACAATCCAGCGGCGGTGACGGCATAGCCTCTGGTGGTGTGCGCCGGCACGGCCGGGAGCCCGTCGGAATTGGAGGAACCGGGGTCACTGGCAGCAGCGGCCGCACGGCCGCTCGCGAGCCTGCCTCGCCGCCCCGGGACGTACGGGGATGGCGCCCCGCGGACGTGCTACGAGTGCGGGCGTCGAGGTCACATCACTCGGGACTGCTGGAGATGGAGAGGCGTCTTCCCGAGGACGTCGGGAGACTACAACCGCGGATTCTCCCCATTCTAGGACCAACAGGCGAGTCGTGGCAAATTTAATATATGGCCGTATCCTTCACTTCACCCATCCACGACACCACGCACTCACTGGGGAATACAGAGCGGAGGCAGGCGGCTAATGAGCGCCTGCACGGTACACAGCCTCCGCGGGAGCCATGGCAAGTGGGAGACAGGGCTTGTTGGTTGCATTGTACTATGGTGCCAGTGGACACATCACCAACATTCCATTGGCTCTGGCAGGGTCCCGTTGAAATTGTGGAGGTTCAAAGGAACCAGAGTGTACGGATCCGGTGCGGTCATCGATTGTGACATGAAGAAATATGTATCGCCTTATGATGCGTCATCTCCCATCCCAGAGCGGCCTGTATCAGATGTGTCCGACGAGCGTGTTGTGCGGCGGCGTGAGAGAACGCACCTCAGCCGTTTACCACCCATGTGTCTGCAGGATCGCCATTTTTGAGTCAGGTGCCGCTCTGGGACGCGTGGGAATGGAATGCGGTCTCACCAGGGAGCGGCCGGTGTTACACGTAGAGGCGCACGTCATGGGCAGGACGCTGCTCCATGCCCACGGAGGGATGCTCCCCGCCCTTGTCCCCTGTTCACCCGGGCCGGGGTGATGGACTGGCTGCGGGTACCCGCTCCCGAAAAGTGACTTTTTCTTGACATTCGGTGGCGTAGTAGTCGTGTTGCATTGTCAGGGGGGGTATCGTGTAACTATGTATATAAGGGTTGTTGTGTGTTGCCGTGTGGCGCGTTATGTTTAGCCAGGACGGCTAATTCTTTAAACATTGGGGGGGGAGGGTGATGTAGTGCCTGAAAGTACACGCCACATGCGAGAGTGGGTATACGCGCGCGTTGAGTACAGTGGGAACAAACGAGGTTGAGGGGTTGTTGTTGCTCGGCATAGGGAGAAGGTCAGAGACGAGTAGGGGGCAACTATGGACACAGGGCGCTGATTGGCTGGGAGTTGTTGTTGTCGCTAAGTGGCGCCGCATTGTCTGGGAAAACATGGCAGGTGCCAGCGGGTGCTGGGGGTGAGTGGCGTCGCGGGGGATACCTCAGATTAATTGGAGATTAATTGGTTGGGGGATAAAGAGAGGGAGTTTTGGAGCAGATGGGAGTTTGCGCCTGGGAAGAGACAGAGGATGTTGGAGTCGAAGCAGCGGAGCTAATAGCAGTGGAGAAGTGTAGGGTAGCAGTGGAGAAGTGTATGGTAGCAGTGGAAAAGTGTAGGGTAGCAGTGGAGAAGTGTAGGGTAGCAGTGGAGATGCCAGCAGAAGCGGCTGGAGTGGGACGACGAAGCCAGTAGAAAGCGGCTGGAGTGTGGGAGGAGAAGCTGATGGAGAGACGGCTGAGTGTGACGGCTGAGCCGATAAAGAGCGGCTGAACTGTGACGGAGAGAGTAGAGAGGAGAGTCGACGGAGAGACGCGGAGCGAGCGAGGCCGGCAGAACGCGGCGAGCAAGCGGAGAGCGTGGAGGAGGAATGTTGATTGGTGTTAGCTGGAGGAATGTTGATCGGAATACGCGAAATAAAGGGAGAGAGAAAAGCAAGAAGCTGTCGTGTCAAGTCGAGCACTACACATATAGTGTGCACTCACATAGGGTGCGTATAGTCCCCATAGTGTGTAAGAATAAAGGACGGTGCCTCTAATTACGCCTGTCTCTGAACTGTGTCACTACGTATGTGTCGTGTAGTGTAGTGTGTGTGGTGTGTAGTGTGTCGCGTGTGTGCGTGTGGTGTGTGTGTCGCGTGTGTGTAGTGTGTGTGTAGTGTATGTGTGTGGTGTGTGTATTGCGTGTAGTGTAGTGTGGGTCGTGTGTGGTGTGTGTATAGTGTTTGTAGTGTAGTGTGTGTCGTGTGTTTAGTGTATGTGTGCAGTGTGTGTGTGTAGTGTTTGTAGTGTAGTATGTGTGTGGTCAGTGTAGTGTAGTATGCGGTGGTTGTAGTTTAGTGTGTGGTGGCACAGTAGGCGACACAGGTGGTGCATAAGCCAGTCATCTCAGTCACCCAACCCGTGGCATCTGGGTCTGCCCCGTGACCTCCTGTCAGCGCGTTCAACATTCCTCCTGGCCTCAAGGTGCACATAGCCTGGCACAAGCGTCTTGGTGACGTGACCGCCACTTAGTGGCGAATGGCGGTTATTCAACATCACCTTGCTAGGCACGTTGAGGAGAGGCTTGCAAAGCTTCAATGTGGTGTCAGGCCAGGGCGGCCTTGCACAGATGCCATATTTTTTGTCCTCTCTGCTACAGCAGAGTTGCAGGGAATCCCAACAAGACCTACATCTCTGCTTTATTGACCTGGTCAAGGCCTTTGAAACCATCAGTAGGCCTGGGCTCTGGGTTGTTCTTCGTGCTTTTGTAGTCCCTGACTCTCTGCTCACGATCATTAAGGACCTTCATGATGGTGGGCAGGCCCGCTTAAAACTACATGGCTGGGAGTCAGAGCCATTCCCTGCTTACCTTGGTGTGCGACAGGGATGTCCTCTGGCTCTAACATTATTTCGACCACGTAGTTCGAGAAGCTTTCCATGGCTGTACTGGAGGAATCTCCATCTGGTTGAGGTGCAATGGGAGGCTGATTTATGCCTGGGTGCGGTCAGGGGGTTCCTCCGTTTTGGTAAACCATGTTACTTATGCTGATAATGTGGTGATTGCTATTCATTCAGAGGAGTAGTTGGAGGCGCCGCTACTATCCCCATCAAAAATGAGCACCTGCATGGGTATTTTGTGCCATTAAACACTCCACCCCATCTTTTCCCCATTGGTGAGGGTGCGGTTGTGACGAAAGTGGAGAGTTTTCCATACCTAGGCAGTGTGCGTATAACTAGCTCCGGTTTGACATCAGTAGAGCGGTATTATATTTTAATTGACTGCATAACGCTGTCAGAAGCTACCTGGTCTATCTTTCTCACACAAAACTTCACGTCTTCTCGGCCACAGGCATGCCCTCCCTTCTCGATGATTGAGAAACTTGGACCCCCCCTAATGGAACATCTTCACCGGTTAGAAAACTCAAGCTGGCCTGCCTACGATCCATTCTGGATTTAACCAGCAGCCTGGATTGTGTGAGGAGCTCACAAATTCTATGAAGATCTGGACAAAGTCCCATTGGCGAGCTCCTCTTGCAGTTAAGGCTGCGTTGGCTGGGTCATCTAGCCCGCAAGCCCAGCCACCGCATGCATAAACAGCTTTTGTTCGGCCAGATAGAGGGGACTAAATGGGAGTGCATGGTCAAGAGAATAGATGGAGTGATGTGGTACAAGAGGATGCGGAGCTGAGTGGTGCAAGCGGTGTCAAGCTCGGCCTCCGTGGAAGAGGCTCGTGAAGGACGCTTCTGGGCAGTTGAAGGGAGTCGCCCTCGAACAACAATGGAGGGCAGAGGAGTGACGCTCACAACAATGAGCGGAGCGCCGGGTGGCTAAAACGCATCAAGTTGGCACAGTAGGGGGCACAAGTAGTGCATTGGACAGTAATTTCACTCAGTCGACCCATGGCACCTGGGTTTGTTCCGTGACGTCCTGTCAGTGGGCATTCGACACTTCACGAGGCCTTAACATGCACATGGCCTGGCACAAAGGCCGTGGTGACGTCACAGCCACTTAGTGGCGAATGGCGGTTGTTGTTCTTGTTATAGCTATGTGGTGTATAGCTGTGGAGTGTGTGTGATGTGTGTAGTGTGTTTGTGTGTGGTATCTGTGTAGTGTAGGTGTGGTTGTGTGGTGTGTATAGGTTTAGTTGCGTATATTGTGTGTGTAGTTGGAGTGGTAGTGTAATGGTTAGCGCTACGCTGCACTACGAACCTGACGACCGGAGTTCGCTCATGGTCATGCCAGTGACGATTATTTGAAACGGTCCTGGGCCTACCCTAGGTCGACTCTGCCTCAAATGAGTACCTGGTGTGGTGTGTAAATATCGCCACTGGGGAGACAAAGGCGTCCGGGCGTGGTTCTGGCCACCCACTTCCTCGTGTGCCGTGCCGGCCTTCATAGGTACTCGATAACAGCACTTGCCCCTACAGTCTGTTACAGGCTACACGGAGGGATTTTTTGTATTTTTGCTGCGGGTGTAGGTCAAGGTCGACTCTGCCTCAAATGATTACCTGGTGCGAAACATCGCCACTGGGGAAGACAAAGGCGTCCGTTAGCCACCCTCCCTCCTCTGTGTGTGCCACAGTGCCGGTAGCCTTCATAGGCACTGCTACTACTCGCTACGAACAGCACTTGCCCCTACCGCCTGTTACAGGCGACAAGGGGGGGGGGGGGACTTCGTCTTTTTAGGATCATAACTCCTCACCTTTTTTGCAGTGGCAAATGATGAGGCTCGCAAAGGCGATGAACATCACGATGAGCATCACGATGAGCATCACGATGATCATCACGATGATGAGAAGAGCGAACAAGTTGTATTCCATTGTCATCGAGGGATAATCTCCTATGAAGACAAACAACATAATAATAATATAAAAATTGGTTTAACCCCTTCTGGCAATAAAAGAGGAGTGGTGTCAAGATGTAGTGATAGTGTAGTGTATAATAGGATACAAAATTTCAGCCCTCTAACGGGGGTCTACATACTTTAACGAATTGCCGAATTTGTCTAAAATACTTTATTATTAAGAAATGGAACCTTTTTGCCAAATCAGGGGGTGTTAATATGTTCAAACACCAAACAGAAACCTTTTGCAAGGAATCAAGTCACTGTATTAACCACGCGGTACCTGTGGTGATCATGCAAACAAAAAAACATGCTCTGGTAGTATTTGATTATTCGTTGTCTTTGAAATTGATTGGTCTACGCTAGAGACTATTATTTTACTTTGATGTTGGCAAGAAAGGTCCCATTTGTTAATAATAATCAAGTATTTTAGAAAAATTTGCCAATTCTTTAAAGTCTGTAGACCCCCGTTCGAGGGCTGGTTTTGTACACTACTCTACACTACACTATACACTACATTATACACTACGATATACACTTCTATACACTACACTATACATTACACTATACACTATGCTATACATTACACTATACATAACACTATACACTCCTATACACTACATTATGCATTACACAATACACTACTCTCCACTACGCTATACATTACACTATACACTATACTTCACTATACATTACACTATATGCTACAATATACACTACACTATATATTACCGATGGTGCGTGTGCTCAGCATTAATATTGTTTTCCTGGCTCCTGCCCAGCAGAAACTCTGCCCTACTAAGTGGATGATAGCAGAGCCACAGCCAATCAGATGTCAGTCAAACTCTGCCCACTGTTATAAAGATATTGCAACTACTGTACTGTAGGGCGATTGTGTGTATTTCGGATTAACTGGAGCGACATGTTTAATCACCGCGTTTTACTTGTACATAAATCATCTCCAAGAATAACAACGTACATAACTGGTTATTTAGAAAAATTAATTGGGGCTTAAGGGAACATCCCACGAGCTACAAACTCACGTCAACAGCTCAGGCGCTCCGCGATTTATCCGCAAATTGGATCAACTGTGCATGCGGATTTTACTGGTCTACAATTTTTAGATGTCGTCTGCTTCATAGATTAAATATGCTGTTTATTATGAATTTTGACGTGCTGAATTCAAATATGACAATTAAAACTAGTAAATTGGCTACTGTTCCCAAGATATTTAAGCTTTTAAATTTAACGTCTATGTATATTGTGTAGATAGTAGAGTTTTACTCATAACTTGTAAACCTAGGTCTTTTTTATGTTTATGTGTTTATCGCTGCTTTACATGATAATATGTCACCTGTCCTGTTCATTTAACACTTTTAAAAAATCAGCTAAAGGGTTATATAAATAAAATATATTATGAAACAAAAGGCAAAAAACTATTATTTGCATATAAGTACATAGCTTAGTCCTTATTCAGTGTCTACTCGGCGCTTCTTGGCTTGTCTCTTGTATTCATTAAATGGAGCATCTCTTGTCACTGTCCAGCAATAGTCTGCAAGCATTGATGGGCTCCAATTGCCCTGATAGCGTTTCTCCATTGTCGCAATGTCCTGGTGAAATCGCTCGTCATGCTCTTCGCTCACTGCTCCGCAGTTCGGTGGGAAAACATCTAGATGACAGTGAAAAAAATGTATCTTTAGTGATATGTTGTAACCAAGGCTTTGTATGCCTTGAGGAGGTTTTCCACCAACCCCATGTAGTTGACTGTCTTGTTGTTTCTGAGAAAATGTGTTGCCACTAACTGGAAGGCTTTCCATGTCGTCTTTTCATTTCCACGCAGTGCACTGTCAAAAGCATCATCTCGAAGAAGTTCACGAATCCTCCTTGATTCAACATGTGGTAGATGCTGAACACTTCTCCTCCAAGTCTCCAATGACTGTCGGAGTGGCCAATCTGTCTTGATGTAGTGGGAGTCTCTCGCTCGAATATTCCATTCACAGAGAAACAGCGGTAATTTGTGTATCCAGTCTGCAGACCAAGCAAGAGAGCAACAACCTTCAAATCGCCATAAAGCTGCAACTGATGTTGGTAATAGTTTATGCACCTCAAAAGTTGTTTCATGTTGTCATAGGTTTCCTTAATATGGACTGCATGACCAACTGCCATTTATGGCAAAACATTGCCATAATGCAGCAAAACAGCTTTAAGACTCATCTTCGATGAATCAATAAACAGTCTCCACTCAGATGCATCATGAACAATGTTAAGGGCTGCCATCACACCATCGATGTTGTTGCAGGCTAGAAGATCACCTTCCATGAAAAAGAATGAGACAAGATCCTTTTGATGGTCATGGAACATGGAAACCCCAACATCACCTGCCAGGAGCCCAACAGCTCTGCCTTACTCTTGGGTAGTGCCAAATCCCTGACGAGGTCTTTCGGTTCACCTTGTGTTGTGAGGTGTGGTTCAGAAGAGGAGGATGGGAGACAATCTGGGTCATATGACCTTGATGGTTCAGTACCCGAAGTTTCATCCTCTTCCTCGTCTGATTCAAGCGAGAATGATTCTGGTGCATCAGGAACCGGAAGTCTTTCTCCGTGGGGTACATTAGAGACTGCCAGTACACTCACCCAGCTTAATAACCATTGCTACAGTCTGCATTATAGACTGCCAGTACACTCACCAAACGTAATAACCAGGCTACAGTCTACATTATAGACTACAAGTATACTCACCCAGCTTAACAACCATTTCCACAGTCTACATTATAGACTGCCAGTACACTCACCAAACTTAATAACCAGGCTACAGTCTACATTATAAACTGCCAGTACACTCACCAAACGTAATAATCAGGCTACGGTCTACATTATAGACTAACAGCACACTCACCAAACTTAATAACCAGGCTACAGTCTACATTATAGACTACAAGTACACTCACCCAGCTTAATAACCATTGCTACAGTCTACATTATAGACTGCCAGTACACTCACCAAACTTAATAACAAGGCTACAGTCTACATTATAGACTGCCAGTACACTCACCAAACATAATAATCAGGCTACGGTCTACATTATAGACTAACAGTACACTCACCAAACTTAATAACCAGGCTACAGTCTACATTATAGACTACAAGTACACTCACCCAGCTTAATAACCATTGCTACAGTCTACATTATAGACTGCCAGTACACTCACCAAACTTAATAACCAGGCTACGGTCTACATTATAGACTACAAGTACACTTACCAAACTTAATGACAGAATACAGTCTTCATTATAGACTGCCAGTACACTCACCCAGCTTAATAACCAGGCTATAGTCTACATTATAGACTACCAGTACATGCACCAAACTTAATAACTAGGCTACGGTCTACATTATGGACTACCAGTACACTCACCAAACTTAATGACCAGAATACAGTCTACATTATAGACTGCCGGTACACTCAACCAGCTTAATAACCATTGCAACAGTCTACGTTATAGATTGCCAGTACACTCACTCCGATTAAGAACAGTCTACATGATCGTTTTTTTTATAATTTTGTATTAACTTAATTTTTATTTTTATTTTTCTCTTTTCGTGACTTTACCGAAAAAAACTAAGAAAATGAATTCCTGCAGTCATGAAAGTTTCAAGTAAAAATTTAACATGATGCCTTTCATATCATGTATGATGCAATACCAGGTTCAAATTGCATCCTTCATTGTTTTGCCCAAAGAGCAAGTACTGTCCAAACCCAGTCATATATTTATTTATATTTCCTGTGAAAGATGTATTTTATTTCGATTTAAAGCTTTCGTGACTGCAGGGATTCATCTTCTTGGTTCTTTCGGTAAAGTCACGTAGAAAGTTGTGGCCGAAACGTCGTGAGAATTATTTTATTATGTTTCATTTTTATTATTTTATTAATTTCTTTCTACGTGACTTTACCGAAAGAACCAAGAAGATGTATTTTAGTCATTTCTGGTTTAAGCTGAGATCGCTTCCCTTTAAAACTCACTTATCCTCCGCCATTCCCAAGTTAAGGGTCGTATATACTGGGTCTGAACAATTTGGGGAAAATATCTGATTGTGATTTTCCTGACAGATATTGCGATTTGATTTGCGATTACGTTTTTTTAAAGTAAAGATTCAGTTCAATATTCACTGTGTAATAGATTTAAAACATGCGATGGAGTATTAGCACATGATACCATCAAAATATAAACTGCTCTATATATTCTAATGCAAGGATGATAACTTAAAATATATTAATTGCTTCCAACATGTATTTATTATTTTTTTTATTTAAATAGAACAATCGAACATAAAACAATTGTTAAGGTAAATAATGAAAGTTATAATCTTAAAAAAAATTCCAACAAAAAAGCAATAGAACTTTTCAAATTGCAAAAAAATCGCAGCCTTTGCGATTTGCTAATCGCATTGTTTCAAATTGCGACTTCCATTTGAAATTGATTAATCGTTCAACGCGAGTATATACTCACCTCTGAGAATATCTTGAAAACTAGAGCCAATCAACAATTTTAAGCATCATTTTCATTTTCAGTTACCCAGAATTAGTAAAGATGGACGACATTTATTTCGGAAGCATTTTGGCTGTTGACCAGTGTAATGTGAGCTTGGGAACCTTGGGTGTGTCTGACACCCCCTGTTCTAGACACAACCTCCAGGGTATCCGTGTGTGTGTGCGTGTTTCGTCAAGTTTCATAGTTAAACCCGGTTTGAGTTATGCCCGGTTACCCGAGTTCGATTCCGACTCACGGCCACTAACATGAGTGATAGCGATCATCTGAACCAATTATTGGCCTCTTCCTAGGTCGACTCAGCTTCAAATGAGTATCTGGTGTAGCGGTGTGTGAAGTAAACATCGCTAGCAACTGGGGGAGACAAAGGCGGCCAGGCGTGGTGCTGGCCACTGACCCCACCGTGTACCATAGTACCAGTCTTCATAGGTGCTACTCGCGAACAGCACTTGCCCCTACAGTCTGTTAGAGGCGATACGGGGGATCTGTGTTTGTGTGTGTGAAGGCGTGTGTGGGGCTGGGGTGTAGTGTAGTCGTGGTTAGTGCTGCCCTGCGCCGTGAACACGGCAGAGACCCGAGTTCGACTCCCGCTCACAACAAATAACGGGGACGAAAATGTCGAACCGGTCCCTGCGCCTCCTCCTTCCCCCCTAGGTCGACTCAGCCTCGAACGGCCGCGGTCTCTGTACCGAGCTCCTCTGTGGTCACCGTCACGACGTCGCTTCTCTTCGTCGTCGTTGCCCCGCCCACTTTGTTGTTGACCTCACAGGCGAACGCGTCGCCATGATGAGCATAGCGCAGGGTCCAGATTTCTGTGTGAACCCCGGTCGCTGTGAGGATCCCCCCCGAGCTCGCGTCCCTCCTGAGCCACGAGTAGGAGATGGGAGGGGAGCCCTGGAGTACGACGCAGCGCAGATACAGGGAGCCTCCCACGTGCACCACGGGGTCACGGGGAGAGACCTCGGGCTTTGACACGGCAACTGAGACACACGGACACAGAGAGAGATGTGGAGAATATTAAGTGTTAAAGTGTAGTGTATAGTGTAGTGTATAGTGTAGTGTATAGTACTGTAATGTCTAGTAGTGTATAGTGTAGTGTATAGTAGTGTAGTGTATAGTGTAGTGTATAGTGTAGTGTATAATGTAGTGTATAATGTAGTATATAGTGTAGTGTATAGTGTAGGGTATAGTATTGTAATGTATAGTAGTATATAGTAGTGTATAGTGTAGTGTATTGTAGTGCATAGTATAGTGTATAGTATAGTGTATAGTAGTGTGTAGTGTAGTGTATAATAGCGTCTTGTATCGTGGTGTACAGTTTAGTGTATGGTATATAGTAGTGTCGTGTATATTGTTGTGTATAGTACAGTGTATACTATTGTAGTGTATAGTGATGTGTAAAGTAGTGTATAGTGTAGTGTATAGCAGTGTCTTTTTATTTTCTTATATATAAAAGTCTCCGCGCGCTCGCGCTTGCGGGGGATTTGCCTCTCGAACGGTGGGCTATATGTAGAAAATAATTTGCCAGGCGGCACACCCTAAGCCCCGCGGTTGGAATAGGCTATTTCGTTTTCCCATCCCTAAACTTTAAAGTAGTTGAATTAACACATTTGTGTCGTTTCTATTATAAATTATTTACTTATTGCGCGACATCGACTGTACCAATTGACGCCAATTGCGTGGGGGGGTGGGCGGACCCTGCCAAGTGATGCGCCTTGGCTCCATCTCACGGGGACATTTCCTTTTACGCGTTTTACAGCCAACATATACACACATGACGCTGCGGATATTTATTCACAGTGTCACGTCCTCTTCGTCCCCCTCTCCCCCAACACGATGTGTCCAGTTTATAGTACAGACTCCCTAGATAATAATATTTTACTGCTTACATAACATTATTCTTGCACGGGCGGGGGATGCTGGGTGGGGGGGTAGCGGCCCAGCCCCTAGCCTGGCAACGTGCCAACTCCGCCGCCTCGCCAATGTAGGCCAGGAGGGGGGCTACGCATGGCACACGGCCTCAACAAGCCTATGGTAAGTACAAATTTCCAAGCTTCTTACACTAACAAATCAAGTCCAATGTTTTCTATTATTAAACACATTACTTGACAAACATTACTATAATAATGTTTGTGTGCAGATAAGAACTCACTTTGCTTGCTTACTATTATCAAACAAATACGTTGCGAGATATTACAATAATAATGTTTGTGTGCACAAAACTCTTTATTTTTAGGTTGCTAAATGTTCCCTTTTTTTCTGCGCTTTTATGACGCTTCCAAGGTCTACTGCCAGTCTGTGATGTCACCTGCTGCCTGCTGATTAATTAACGTCAGTGCACTGCCAACCTATTATCTACACTGCTCATTTTCCTTTTCACCATTATGAGTGTATGCCAGTATATAATCGCTTGCCTGCTTCTTTACCTCACTCAGTGCACTGCTAGCCTTTCATGTCGACTGTAGAAATTCTTATGTCATTGAGTCGGCGTACTGGCAGTCTATAATCTCGACTATAGCCTGCTTCTCAACTTACCTGTGCGTACTGCTGCTCTTTCATTGACACTTATTTCTGCTTTTTTCTTCAATGCATTTCTATTGTTCCCATCGCTCATATCACGCTATTTACTCACACGTACTGCGATACTGATAGCTGTGCCATCATCGGGGATTGCTGTGCCTGTCGATGTGTGTGTGCATTAGTCGATGTGTGTGCATGGCTCCATCTGAGTGTGTAAGTCAATGTGCGTTTGTGTGTCTATGTGTGTCAGTCGATGTGTGCGTGTACGTCGATGTGTATGTGTGTGTCAGTCCATATGTGTGTGTGTTACTCCACATGTGTGTGTAAGTCTTTACGTGTGTGTCACTCGATGTGTGTAAGTCAATGCGTGTGTGTGAGTCGATATGTGTATGTTAATCTATGTGTTTGTATCTGAAGTAGATGTCTGTGTCACAGTCCATATGTGTATGTGTGTGTAGGGCTATGTGTGTGTCAGTCTATGAATGTGTTTTTTTAAGTACATGTGTGTGTGTCTTAGTCCATATGTGTGTGTGTAAGTACATGTGTGTTTACGTCAATGTGTCTTTGAGTCCACGTATTGCTGTGTGCGAGTCAGTGTATGTGTTTGTGTGAGTCGCTCTATGTGTGTACGTCGATATGTGTGTGTAACTCCATGTGTGTATATATCAAGTGGATGTCTATGTGTGTGTGAGTCCATATGTGTGTGAGTCCATATGTGTGTGTGTGTAAGTCGATGTGTTTGTGTGAGTCGATATGTGTGTGTGTCTCTGTCCATGTGCGTGTGTGTGTTAGTCGCTGTGTGTGCATGCCTCCATGTTAGTCAGTATAAGTCAATTTTTTTGCGTGTCTGTAGGTCCATGTGTGCGTTTTAGTCCATGTTTGTGCTTTATTGACCTGCTCAAGGCCTATGATACCATCAGTAGGCCTAGGCTCTGGGTTGTTCTTCGTGCTATCTGAGTCCCCCGTCCTTTGCTCACGATCATTAAAGACCTTCATGATGGTGAGCGGCCCCGCATAAAACTATGTGGCCGTCAGTCAGAGCCATTCCCTCTACACCTTGGGGTGTGACACGGATGTCCTCTGGCTCCCACATTATTTAACCCATCTTTTGACCACGTAGTTCGTGAAGACTTCAATGGCTGTACCGGAGGATTTGCCATATGGTACCGATACAATGGGAGGCTGATCGATGCCCGGGTGCGGTCAAGGGATGGCTCCCTATTTCTCAACCACGTTATGTATGCCGATGCTCTGGTGATTGCTGCTCACTCAGTGGAGGAGTTGGAGGCTTTACTGTTGAATCTGGAGCTTGCCACTAAGAGGTGGGGCCTTACCATCAGCCTCACAAAAACTAAGCACCTTCCTGGGTATTTTGTACCATCGGACAATCCACCCCCACACCTCACAATTGGAAATGCGGCAGTTGTATAGAGATTGGAGAGATTCCCATACCTGGGCAGTGTGCTCTTGACTGGCTCCGGTTTAACAGCAGAGGTCTCAATCCAAATCAGTCGAGCGCCATTATCTTTTCATCGGCTGCGTAACGCTGTTTGGAAGCTACCTGGTCTCTCGCTCCGCATGAAGCTCCAGGTCTTCTCGGCCATGGTAATTCCCTCCCTTCTCTACACTTGCAAAACGTGCACCCCCCTAATGGAACATCTTTGCCGGTTAGAAACATTTAGGCTGGCCTGCTAACGATCCATCCTGGGTTTAACCATATGTGTGTGTGTGTCGAAGTATATGTGTTTTTATGTGTGTGGGTCGATGTCTGTGTGGAAGTCCATGTGTGTGTCTGCCTTTTTTGCCCGGGCAACGCCGGGTACTAACCGCTAGTAGTGTATATAGTAGTCGTGTAATGTATAGTTTAATGCGTGGTGTCTTGTATGGTGTAGTTTACAGTGTAGTGCAGTGTATAGTATTGTACAAAGAAGTGTAGTTTATTGTGTAGTATATCATGTGTGTTATAGCGTAGTGTGTAATGTAGTGAATAGTGCAGTATATAGCAGTGTAGTGGAAATAGGTATATAGTAGTGTAGGGTATAGTAGTGTATATTGCAGTCTAAAGAAGTGTAGTATATTTTGTTGTTTGTTTACGTGTGGATGTTGAACTTCTCTCCCATCAAACGGTGACAATCGGGAGTGAAGGACAACAAACCACTTACCTACGCACACACTCGCTCACTCACGCACGCACTCACCCACTCACCCGCTCGCTCACTCACTCATTTACCCACTCACTCTCTCACACACCCACTCACCCACTCACTCACTCACTCGCTCACTCACCCACTCACTTACTCACCCACTCACTCATACACCCACTCACTCACTCAGTCACTCACTCACCCACTCATTAACCCACTCACTCACGCATATGTAATGTAGTAAATTACGGCGGGAGACCACTTGACGGGTAGCACACTTTATTAACACTTTCCTTAGCCACAATAACACGTGTGGTCAACTAACTTACGCTACACGTTCCACCCAGCTACACACACACGGGCTCTCCAGCCCCGTAGCTTCCAGGGCAACTCACAGACCCACCCCAGCTGGGGTATGGATCACGACCACTGGGTCCCGCAGCCCAGCCCTCACAAGGACGTCCGGCCGCGGGTCCCAAGTTTCCGCCTCTGAGCCACACAGGGTCCCGGCCCTTACAAGGATAGCGGGGCTAGGGGTCTCAGGGCCCTATCTCTTCTTCCTCCGTCTTCCGTCTTAACTGGTTACCAACTCCCCGAGCGCCCACGCGCATCGCCTTTCATAGTCCTCCGCTCCCGAGGGGGCGGAGCCTATGCGGACCGCGATGTGAGCACCCACTCTAGTTGACCAATCACCATGCGCTGCCACACGATCCCTTTTCCCAGCGCGTGTCACCACTACATAGCCAATCACCACGCGCTGCCACACGATCCCTTACTGCCAGCGCGTATCACCAATACACAGCCAATCACCACGAGCTGCCACACGATCCCTACTGCCAGCGCGTACCACCACTACATCACCCCCTCCCACATAGCTCGCAGCCGGCCCGGCTGCAAAAATAAAAACCCCACTCCCCAAAGTGTGCCCCGTAACATAACCACAACGCAACACAACAACCCAACACAACAACACAACACCGAACGTTAACCAGTAACAACAACGAACTATGTACAAACCGACGAGTAACACAATAAAAGTTATTTTCAAAAGACCGACGTGTCCAGTGTCTCCTCGGCCCCCGATCCCCCTCCCGCTCGCCCCTTGAACGGAACGATAGAGCGGTCGAACGGACGGGGAACGCTGTGACGAGACGATCCAGCCGACTCGTCCCGCACCTCCACCTCATTGATTCGGTCAGGAAAAGTGGCGCGATCTAGCACGAGTCCGCCTGGCTGGTCCGTCGTACGGGACGGGACGCTGTCGACCGTCCGGTGGCTCCGGCAGCCCAGGAAGGCACGGAACGGGCCCGGAAGAACCGCCCGTGTTGCGGGGATCCGGTCACCGGTGGTCGGCAGCCGTCAGTTCCGAAACACCTGGGAGCGGATCAGGCGAAATCATGTGAGGATCAGGCGGAGACATTTCCCTCCCCGGGTCGCCGGTCACATCACATGCTCGGTCCTCATGACATAAAGGAATGCCATATGGTGGCGAGAATAGTTTCAGCCGGGAGGGGTGAACGTACCAACGGCGCTTTCCCCATTTTATCTAAACACACTGGGGTCGTGCAACCCGCACGACCTCCACGGGTCCCCGCCATGGCCTCAATAATTTAGGCGACGTAGCCAACGGCGCATGAGGGCAGTGCAGCCAGGCCCTATCGCCCGGTTTCCAATCGTGCACGGACACCTTCCGTGCACGCAAGCGCTCGTTAGCGATTTGGCGAGACCTTGAATTTAGCCGTGCGGCCTCCCGTGCCTCGGCCAGTTTTGCAATGTTAAATTTAATATAGTCGGCCAGCTTGGAATTAGGCCGTGGCACGGAAAGCCCCAGCTGAGCCTCCATGGGCGGATCGGCCTCCCGACCGTACATCAGATAAAATGTGGAAAATCCCGTAGCTGCATGGGGGGCCATCCTGTACGCAGCGAAGACCCCCTGGACCTGCAAGTCCCAGTCAACCTGTGCCTCGCACACCTGCTGGCACAACATGGAAGTTAGAGTCCTGTGGAGTCGCTCCACCATCCCGTCAGTCTGTGGGTGGTACGGGGAGGTACGCACCTTTTTTGTACCCAAAAGGTCGCACACCTCATGCAGCAATTTGCTCGAAAAATTCTTCCCCTGGTCGGTCAGCAAGCGTTCGGGAGCACCTTTGTCCAAGACGTAGCCCTGGACAAAGGCGTCCGCCACGGCCGCCGCCGACTGGTTGGCGAGTGGCCACGCCATAGGCCATCGAGTAAAGTATTCCACACCAACCAGCAGGTACTTGTTACCCCTAGGCGTGACAGGAAAAGGCCCCAAGATATCCAGCGCAACGAGCTCATTCGTGCGCGAGACCTGAATGGACTGCAGCGGTGGATTTGGCGCAACGGGCGGTGGTTTCCGTTGCGCGCAATCCACACACCCCTTAAGTATATTGACCACATCACTCCCCATTCCTGGCCAATAATAGTCACGCTGGAGCAGAGCGAGCGTTTTGTTTACTCCCAGATGCAAGAGGCGTTCGTGTGCGGCCAGAACAACTTTGCCCCGCATAGCGGAAGGCACGACGAGTGCGTGACGCCGGGACATATTGTCCCATCTCATTAGCAGGCCCTGTTTAAGCAGCCAGGAGCCGGCTCGCTTCTGACCCTCCTCGGGACCCCCCGCCCTGCGACGCAACGCAAGCAGGGAGCTGTCAGACATCTGGAGTCGGCCCCACTCAACGAGAGACAGTGAGAGTAGCGAGTCCCCGCCCGCAGGAGTAGCGGGAACGTCAACCAACGGTGCATTCGCGGCTGCGACCAACTCACCCTCGGGTACAGCAACATGCGGTTTACAGCGCGCCGACCCCATTAAGCACGCACATTCGGGACGAGGCGACAACCGCGAAAGGGCATCCGCGTTGGTGTGGCGCAACCCCTTACGGTAAGTGGTAGTAAATTGATAGTCCTGGAGGACCTCCAACCACCGTGATAATTGGCCCGAGGGTTGGGCGACCCTCAATGCGTACTGAAGCGATGCGTGGTCCGTACGGACCGTAAAATGACGGCCATAGAGATACGGTCTAAATTGCTGTACAAAAAAAACAATAGCCAGCAACTCGCGACGGGTCACACAGTAGCGCTGTTCCGCTGGCGACAAAACCCTGCTACCATAGGCGACCACCCGTTCGACTCCCCCAACCACCTGTGAGAGCACCCCCCCAATGTCCGTGTTACTAGCATCAGTATCAAGCAAGAAGGGTCTCGTGAAATCAGGATAACACAAGGGCGGGGCACCCACCAAGGCGTCCCGAAGGGAGCAGAACGCGGCCTCCTCCTCTGGCCCCCAGCGAAACCTGACCCCTTTGGCTGTCAGAGCATGCAGGGGTTTGGCAATGGTAGCGAAATGCTCAACGAATCGGCGGTAGTAGGAAGCAAATCCAATGAAACTGCGGACCTCAGAAACCGACGTGGGCGTCGGCCATGAACTGACACAGTTCGTCTTCGCGGGATCGGTGGAGATCCCCGAAGAGTCGACAACGTGGCCCAAGTACCTTACGGATTTCCGAAGCAGGTGGCATTTAGCTGGTTTAAACTTCAACTTAGCCGATCGCATCCGCAAGAACACCCCCCTTAATTGTTGGAGGTGTTCCTCGAAAGTTCTACTGAAAACGATGACATCGTCAAGGTAAATCAAGCAAGTATCCCATTGCAGACCCGACAAAACCAATTCCATAAGGCGCTGAAGCGTTGCGGGAGCGGAATGGAGTCCCATGGGCAAGCGATTAAACTGGAACAGGCCCCCTGGGGTCCGGAATGCGGTCTTAGGTTTAGACTCATCGTCGAGTGGTAATTGCCAGAATCCCGACAGTAAGTCAAGTGTAGAAAAATACCGCGCCCCGGATAATGCGTCCAGAGACTCATCCATTCTGGGGAGCGGATACGCGTCAGCCACGGAGATCTTATTAAGGCGACGGAAATCTACACAAAAACGCAAGGACCCGTCTTGTTTCTTAACCAGAACGATAGGTGCTCCCCATGGACTGGATGAGGGCGAAATGATGTCGGCAGTCAGCATGTCATTGACGGCCGATTGAACGTGTTCCTTCTCGGCAGGACTCAGCCGGAAGGGATTCTGCCGGACTGGTGACGCATCACCTGTTTCAATGTGGTGGCGTAACAGGTCCGTGCACCCAATGTCATATTTGTGCTTGCTGAACACATCGGAGAATTCGATCAGCAGAGCGCGCAGCGCACCCAATTGCACCCTCGAAAAATCACTGGAGCCCGCACAAAGCGAGTCCACCCATTTCAGGTCCTCACCTGATTGAATTTTCTGCGCCGGGACGGGATCAACATGCGCAATAAGCCGCTCTTCCGCAGGGACCCGTGCCGCGTGAGCAAGCACGGTGCCCTGCGGAATAACGGCCGGCCGCGAACCAGCGTTCAAAACCATAACGAACGGGTCCCCGTCAGCCCGAACCAACGTCTGAGCCACCGTTAAGTCCAGACCCCCGACAGCTCTATTCGACGGACCCAAAAGCACGCCTTGTCCCGCAGTCTCCCCACCCAATGGCTTCCGCAACCGGAGGGGTACCAACATCTGTGAACCCGGGGGTACGTGCACCGTATGGGTCGCTAGCGCTTGGATCGTCGCACAAGCCGTCAGCAGTTTAGGAGGGTTAGACAAAAAGGAAATACGGCGACCCGATGGCAGCTCAATACAACCTTGATCAACCAGAATTTTAATGGGCATCTTAGCCAAAAAGTCTGTACCCAACAGACATGGAACCGCTAGGGAAGAGGAGACCAAAACAGGTCCCGCCAATTTAATATCCCCTATGCAAATGCTCGCCCGAATCTGACCGACAATGCCCAACGAGCCCCCATTTGCCGCGTAACATGGCACGTCCACCGGGAGCAGAGGCCGACATTGGACGGGGAGAATGTTATAAATGAGATCGGAAATGATAGTCGCCGACGCTCCCGTGTCCACCAACACCCTGACCTCGATACTGTCTATGAATCCCGTAACGACAGACGACCCGGCCGACGCAGCCACCATTCTGTGGCCCAACTCAGACCATTTAATTTCTCCCGGCCCTCGTACGAACCCCCCTTTCCGAACCGAATCCCCGGCCCCCAATCGCACCTCCTCCGCCGCGAAGCGGCGGCCCATTTGTGTTGTGTATGTGGACCGAGCATATGAAGTGCCGCGACTTGCCGGGGGTAGTTGGGACGACTTGGGGCCTTGGTCGTCGTCCAGCCGAGGTCCCGTGGCGCGCTGACGTGGAGCGCGGCACCCGGACGCCACGTGGCCCCGAAGGCCGCAGTTGTAGCACGTGACGAGGGACGTCGGAGGTCTCGGTTGCTCCAGCTTGCGGGTCGATCGCAGAGGCGAACGACCCCCCGACCTCCAATCCCCTGGTCGTGCTGCAGCGAATGCCTCCTCTCGTGGGCGAATGACTTGAGGTTCGGTGTCCACCGTGGCCGGAGCTGAGACCGCGACAGAAGCGCAGACGACCACCTGTTTCCGCTTCAGGACCTCGTGCGCCTGGATGCTCGTCGCAACATGCAACGAACATATGTCCACCTCGTCGACTGTGTTGATGGGGACCCCCAGGTCCTGAGCAAACTTGAGCAGTTGTTCCAAAACCATGGCGTCCTGCCCCTCCTCGTCCATACGAGGGAATGCGGCGTCCGTGAGAGCCAGCAACGCCGTGCGGTAGGCGAGCGCGGTCTCCGTGTCTCCCTTCCGTTGCTCGTAAAATTGGTGGCGGCAGGCCGAAGGTGGTCCGTACACCTTGGCCATGAGGCCCAGCGCGGCCTTGAGTGTGGAGCGGGCCGATCTCGGGGCGGACCTGAAGGCCGCGAGCGCGTTGTCGTCCAGCATCGCAGGCAGTGCCCGTAGCGCCGTAACGTCGGACCAGCCCGACATTTCTTGATGGGCGAGAAATCTTTGCTGGAATGCGCCCCAGTCACCCCTTTCCGCTTTGAAGGCCGTCAACGCGGGAAGACGCTGCTGAAAAATGATGTCGTCCTCCGCCTCGTGATTTTCCCGCGCCGCACCGTCGATAGGAGAAATGGCGGCCCCTATGACGGGTGGCTGATGGCGGCCCGTAGCGCACGCTGATGACGTGAGCGGCAGAGATTGGAGGACCCCGGCCACGTGTTGCTCGCGATTCCCGCCAATAGACGGCCGCTCGGTAGAAATGGCAGCATTTTCAAAGTCATTCGTGCGAAGAACATTTTGGCGGGAATCTCCAACGCGACCCCTTTCGATGTCCGTCGACGTTCTCCCTCCTCCAGACGTGGTGATCTCCGCTAGGATGGACGCCGCGGCGAGTAGCAGCTCTGCCAGGCGGGAGTGCGCGTTGCGAAGTCCGGCATCGGACCCCAGCGGCTCGTTGGGCGCCCATGAGGGGTCCTGTGGCGCCGGCATCTCCTCCTCTTCTCCCCCCGATGCCTGCTGGCCCGAGTCGTCGTGGTTTTCCTCCCGGTCACGCTCGTGAGTCCCATGAGTCTTCCTGGTATCCATGGCTGGAAGACTGTTTCACTTCTGACGCCAGTTGTAATATAGTAAATTACGGCGGGAGACCACTTGACGGGTAGCACACTTTATTAACACTTTCCTTAGCCACAATAACACGTGTGATCAACTACAGCTTACGCTACACGTTCCACCTGGCTACACACACACGGGCTCTCCAGCCCCGTAGCTTCCAGGGGAACTCACAGACCCACCCCAGCTGGGGTATGGATCACGACCACTGGGTCCCGCAGCCCGGCCCTCACAAGGACGTCCGGCCGCGGGTCCCAAGGTCCCGCCTCTGAGCCACACAGGGTCCCGGCCCTTACAAGGACAGCGGGGCTAGGGGTCTCAGGGCCCTATCTCTTCCTCCTCCGTCTTCCGTCTTCACTGGTTACCAACTCCCCGAGCGCCCGCGCGCATCGCCTTTCATAGTCCTCCGCTCCCGAGGGGGCGGAGCCTATGCGGACCGCGATGTGAGCACCCACTCTAGTTGACCAATCACCACGCGCTGCCACACGATCCCTTTTCCCAGCGCGTGTCACCACTACATAGCCAATCACCACGCGCTGCCACACGATCCCTTACTGCCAGCGCGTATCACCAATACACAGCCAATCACCACGCGCTGCCACACGATCCCTACTGCCAGCGCGTACCACCACTACACATACACTCACCTACTCACTCAGCCACTCACACACTCACTCTATCACCAACTCACTCACCCACTCACTCACTTAATCATTCACCCACTAACTCACACACTCAACACACTAACCCACTAACACAACAACTAAAATTCGCTACGAGTGACGGTGACCTCACCATGGCGCCTCTGTTAGGGCAGGTGCGCTTTGAGACCACGTAAAGTGTCGAAGGCTCGCTGACAGGAGGTCATAAGACAAAACCAGCCGGTGCCATGGATTGTCTGACTGGCATATGAAACACTCGTACCCCCTTCTGAATCAAACTTCTGATATAAGCTGCCTGGCACTCCGCTCGTTGTTGTGAGCGTCGCCCATCTGCCCTACGTTGTTGCTGAAGGGCGATTGCCTCCAACTGCCCAGTAGCGTCCTTCACGAGCCTCCTCCACAGAGGCCGATCTTGACACCGCTGGTCCCAGTCATCAGCAAGTCCACTCAGCTCCACATTCTCCCTGACCGCATCAGTCAATCTCTTCTCTAGCTCGTGTCATGCCCATTTAGGCCCCTCTATATGGCTGAACAAAATCTGTTTGGGTTTATAATGGCTGGGCATGTGGGCTACATGTCCCAGCCACCACAGCCTTGCCTGCCGGAGGAGCTCACTGACGGGAATGTGTCCAAATTGTTCATGGGTTTGAGAGCTCCTCATAGAATCCAGCCTGGTTAAACCCATGATAAATCTTAGGCACGCCAGCCTGAAAGTTTCTCACTGGCACAGAATATCCAGTAGAGGGGTCCACGTTTCAAAAGCATGGAGCAGACCAGAAGTTTTGTGTGGAGCGATAGACCATTTAGCTTCCACACAGAGTTACCCAACTGATGAAATATAATACCGCTCAACTGATTCGAAGTGAGACCTCTGCTGTCAAACAGGTGCCAGTCATGAACACACTGCCCAGGTATGGGAAACTCTCCACTCTCTCCACAACTGCCCCATCACCAATGAGGAGTTGTGGGGGTGGAGTGTCCGATGGTACAAAATACCCAGGCAGGTGCTTAGTTTTGGTGGGGAATATGGTAAGGGCCCACCTCTTAGTGCCACGCTCTCAGGTTCAGCAACAGCACCTACAATTCCTCTTCTGAGTGAGGAGCAATTACCAGGGAATTGGCATACGTAACATGGTTGACCAATAAGGAGCCATCCCTTGACTGCACCTGGGCATTGATCAGCCTCCCATTGTATCTGTACAGATGAAAATTCCTCCAGTACAGCCATCAAAGGCTTCATGAACTACGTGGTCGAAATAGATGTTAAATAATGTGGGAGCCGGAGGACATCCTTGTGGCACCCCAAGGTGATCAGGCAATGGCTCCAACTCCTGGCCACGTAGCTTTACCCGGGCTGCACTCACCATCATGGAGGTTCTTAATGATTATAATCATCATGATGAGCAGAGAGTCAGGGACTCTGAAAGCACGAAGAACAACCCCGAGCCCAGGCCTACTGATGGAATCATAGGCCTCGACCAGTTCAATCAATCAGAGATCTAGGTTTTGTGAGAATTCCATACACTTCTGCTGTAGCATACGGACAAACATTATGGTATCTGTGTAGGACCGCCCTTGCCTGAAAAAACATCGGATCTCTGCAATCCTCTCCTCAGCGTACCTGGCAATGTGATGTTGAATAATCCTTGCCAGGACCTTTACCGGCACAAAAAAGAGTGAGATGTCCCTGTAGTTGTTACAGTCTGTGCGGTCTCCCTTCTTAAAACGAGGGTCCACCAGGGCAAACTTCGACTCTGCTGAAGCCGTCCAGTGGTCCAGACTGTTGTTATGATGTAATGTAGGGAAGTCTGTGCAGAAACGCCACCCTCCCTCAGCATGTCGCTTGGGAGATCATCTCTGCTCGGTGTTTTTCCTGGTCTCAGACTCTGGATTTCATTCTGTACTTCCTTAACGGATGTCACTTTAGCCAGCCACTCGCAGGGGTGACTACTTACAATATTTAAGGCCCTGCAGCCTCATAAGCGTCATCCTCACTTTGCCCCATTATGTTTTCCAGGCTGAGGGATTTCCCATCCTCCGAGACCTCAGCAATCTGAAACTTCTTCCTGGCTGTTATATTTTAATGAGTGATTTAAGCTCTTAATTGTTTAGGAAAATGAAGTGGCATTTGTGATTTTAAATACATTTAAAAAGGTAAATTATCTGCCGCGTGTGGAAGAAGTGTCTGGGTTGCGTGCAAATGCGCACTTAGAAATCATTAGAAACCAAACCAAAGCCAACTATAAATGTTGATTTAACCTTAAGGGTTGCTGATCAAAACGTTGACATTGGGCGGAATTTAAATAATTAACAACGACAAATTGAAGTAGTTGAACTTTTGAGAACGAGTTCTGAATGTTGTAGAGATTTAAATAATTAAAGATAACATTTGGCAGGTAATAAACTGTGTGAATTTCATCATCATCAACACATCATCACGATCTATGAGCAGAAATGGCATTGCCCCTGTCATCATGGATACAACCACATATAGTAACAAAATGCAGGACCTTCTTATGGATGGTAGCTATACCAAATCAATAAAGATCCTACCAATCGCTTGATTACGAAAACCAACAATGGCATCACAATCTCGACTCCCCTAATCGAGCTGACCAAGCTGCTCTCTCAAAAACCTTCTGCTGCTACACCACCCAGATTTTATGGCCTTCCAAAAATCCACAAAGGTACACCGCTCCGTCCCATCATCTCCACCATTAACTCACCCACCTACAAACTGGCACGATTTCTGTCTGAGACCCTGCTTCCATTCACTGGCAAGACCACGTCCGCTGTACTTAACTCAGCTCACTTTGTTTCTCTAATCAAAGACATCTCACTGTCTCCAGATTATTTGCTTGTCAGTTTCGATGTAGTCTCTCTGTTCACCAAGGTACCTGTGCCTGACACCATTGCAATCATTGAAGACTTGGTCCAACAGGGACTGAATTCTGATGTGCCAACTTTGGCGAGGCACTACCTTACCAATACTTACTTCGCCTGGAATGGTACATTCTACAAACAAGAGGAGGGTACCCCAATGGGTTCTCCCTTATCGCCAGTAGTAGCGAATGTTTTCATGGACAAATTTGAGACAGATGCCATCCAGATATCCACCCTACGTCCTTCCTTGTGGAAGAGATACGTAGATGACACGTTCGTCATCTGGCCACATGGTCAGCCAGCACTAAACCAATTCTTCAACCACATCAATTCCATACACCCAACCATCAAATCCACCATGGAAGTGGAGAAGGATTGTAAGCTACCATTTCTGGATGTTTTGCTCGAGAAAAGACTTGATCGCTCGTTGGGACATTCTGTCTACAGGAAAGCCACCCACACGGATGCCTATCTAAAGCCTGACTCCCACCACCGTCCAGCTCAGAAGAATTCCCTCATCAAAACACTACACCATAGGGCCCGTTGCATCCACGACCAGCACCACCTTGCCAGTGAGCTGGAGCATGTACACCAAGCCCTCAGGATGAATGGATATTCTGACCGTACAATCTGCAAAGCTGTCTCCCCAGCCATGGGGAGACAACCATCTGAGGACCCAATCAAAATCCTCACCTTTCTATACATACAAAAAACATTTCTAAAATCTTGAACAAACACAAGATCCAGGTTCGTTTAAACACACTACGCAAAATCCGTGATTGATCCCATCTGTAAAGGATGTGATTCCTGACATGCAATATCCTGGTGTCTACAAACTAAGTTGTGGCTGCGGCAGGAGTTAAATTTGGGAAACGAAACGACATGTCTCGGACCGTGTTCGCGAACACTAGGCAGATCTGAAGCACGGTAGTACCAATATCTCTGCCGTTGCGGATGATTGTTTAAACGCAGTGGGCTCACACGAAATAGATTTTTCTAAGACGAAGGTACTTTGCAAACCCACTGGCTATCATTATAGATTTGTTCATGAAGCCATCCAGATATATAAACACAGACACAACTTCAACCGAGAAGATGGGTACAAACTGAGCAACCATTGCAAGGACGTGATTAACCAGGTAAAGTCTTAACCTGCTGTGATGTTTCCATCCTTCCTGCGATTTTAGCTGACGCTCTGAGTTGCAGTATTAGGTTGGATGTCTTTGGAATTTACGGGCTGAATGTCCTTCTCGCTCAGTCACTGATGCTGCGACATACTAGGCAAGTCACCGATGCTGCAGCGTACTAAGCTCGTGCATTGACATGCTAATCTCTCACAATACAATAGCCATTTCCACAGCCTCAGGCAGACCATCTCGAGCTCTGTCCTCTTACCCTGAGGCTGCACGCATCTGAGGACTACATAGGAACTTGTTTCTGTAGCTTTTGCTCTCACTTGAAGACGGTCACTTGTGTCGCGATCGAAACGTCGTGATCTATTAATTTTCTATCTACGTAACTTTACCGACAGAATCAAAGAGTATGGATTCCTGCAGTCACGAAAGCTTCAAATCAACATAGAGTCAAAGACTGACTCAGAGACCCAAACACTCACACAGAGACACATAGACTAACATTGAGACCCATAGACTGACACAAAGATTAAAAGATTCATAGTGACCCAGAAACTCAAACAGAATTTTTTTTTTTTACTCACACAGAGACCCATTGATTCACGCAGAATTTTAGACTCATGCACAGTCCAATTGACTCACACATAGACTAATAGATTCACACAGAGAACCATATATTTACACAGAGAACGATATACTCACACAGAGACCCATAGACTGACACATAAACCCATAGACACACGTAAAGGCACAGACTCCCACAGAGACATATATATTCAAGCAGATACCCATAGGTTCAAACAGATACCCATTGATTCACACAGATACCTATAGACTCAAACGGAGACCGATAGACTCACACATAGACATATAGACGCACATAGAGACCCATGTCCTCACACAGAGACCCGTAGACTCACACAGAAACACATACACTCAACGAGAGACCTATCGGCTCACTAAACAGAGACCATTCGACTCATGGAGATACTCATAGGCTCAAACAGAAAACCACAGACTCGCACAGAGACCCATAGACTCATACAGAGACTAATAGATTCATACAGAGGACCATATATTTACACAGAGAACGATATACTCACACAGAGACCCATAGACTGACACATAGACTCATAGACACACGTAAAGATGCATAGACTCACACAGAGACACATCTATTCAAGCAGATACCCATAGGTTCAAACAGATACCCATTGATTCACACAGATAGCTATAGACTCAAACCGAGACCGATAGACTCACACATATACACAGACGCACATAGAGACCCATATCCTCACACAGAGACCCGTAGACTCACAAAGAAACATACACTCAAAGAGAGACCCATTGACTCACTAAACAGAGACCATTCGACTCATGGAGATACTCATAGGCTCGCACAGAGAACCATAGACTCACACAGAGACCCATAGACTCATAAAGAGACCCAAAGACTTACACAAAGACGCGTATACTCATACAGAGACGGGTAGACTCAGACAGAAATACATTAGACTCACACAGAGACCTATAAACGCATGTAAAGGCAAATAGACTTACACAAAGACCCATAGACTCACACATAGGCCCATTAAGTCACAAGAAGATGCATACAACTCACACAGAGACCATTAGACTCACACAGAGACCTATGGAATCATACAGAGACTCATAGACTCACACAGAGTCACATAGACTCACACAGATACCCATCGATTTACCAAATGTAGAACCTTAGGATCAATCAGAGACCCCTTATGCTAAAAAATGAACCATAGAGTCGTACAGAGTCCCATAGACTAACAAAGAGACCCATAGACTCACACATAGAATCATTGAATCACAAAAGGACCCATAGGCTCGCACAGAGACCCTTAGACTAACACAGAGACCTACAAAGTCACACAAAGACCCATACACATCACACAGAGACTCAATAGACACACATAGACTCCTAGACTCACACAAAGATCTTTAGAAATCCATAGACTTACACAGAGACATATATACTCATACATAGACACATACATTTACACAGAGACCCACTAACTCATACAGATGTAATAGTGTTCCAGAAGACTTGGACGCCGGGGTTGGAGGCACACGTATTTATTCCGTGTCGGTACAGCACAACACTGACATACAACACTGGAGGGGGTATCGGCCCCCTCACCCGTCTAACTGGGGATACACTCTCTAGCTACGCCTAGCCTACCTCTGGGTCCTCCACTAACGGGCTAGGGGAGGCTAGCTAGCCCGACACTGGTAAGTCGGGCTCACGGTACCCGGAGTCCTAGACCAGCTCTTACAAGAGCACCAGCTCTGGCTCTCGGGACCACGCCGCTGGCTCGATCCTGTTCGGCCCTGATAAGGGCGGCGATCCAGGGGAGTCCAGGGCTCTGTCTACGACGATCTTCAGTCTTCACTGGTTAGCTTCAACATCTCTCCCTGAGCCCTCCGGCTCATCCCCTTTTATACCAAAACCCCCGCTGAGGGGTGGGGCCCCGGGGGATCCCAGCTCCGAGTCAGCCCCCCAGGCTGCCCGATGCGGACGTCGCTGGGAGCACCTTCCCGTGCACCGACATAGCCACGCCCACTGTGTTTCTTTCCCATCTGATCCCATTGTATAACAGCCCCTCCGTAACACCCCTACACAGAGACCCATAGGCTGACGCAGTGACACGTAGTCTCACACACATACCTCAATCAAAATCCACCCGCTGAGTGGACAGCAGAGCCACAACTAATCAGACATAAAACAAATTTAACCACTAAATGGATGATAGCAGAAAAGTGTATGATAGGAGATACAGATACAATCACCATCATCAAAACTCTGCCCACAAAGTGGACTGCAGAGCCAAAGCCAATCAGACATCAATAAAATTCGGTCCACTGAGTAGATGATACCAGAGCCACAGGCAATCAATATCAATCACACTCTGACACACCGTGTGTAAAGATATTGCAACTACTGTACTGTTGAGAAGGCGAGCACATAGATTTCGGATTAACCGGAAAAAAGTTTTCGTTTGGTTTAAGCACCGTGTGTGACATAAATCATTGAAAAAAATAACAACGTACATAACTGGATCTTTACATTATTAATTCGGGCTCAAAGGGACATCCCACAAATTATTAACTCACCTCAAAATCTCAAGCGAGTGTCAAGAAATGAACGTCAGAGGCTTAATTCGTTACAATGTCATCGAAAGTCACACTGCCCTTTCTCACCCAGGACAACGTCTTTTAAACTATTCACACAACGAATTTTAAAACATGAATATACTAACACCATATTGAACACATGACGTTACAATCAACGTGGTTAATCGATGCATTAATTAATATTCCATGTAACAATGGGAATCGTCGGCAAGCGAACACAGTGGGCTCTATTGAGGCACTGCACTACACTATACAATATACTACACTATACACTACACGACCATACACTAAGCAACTATACACTACACTACTATACACTACAATACAATACACTACACTGGACACTACACTGCTATGCTCTACATGATTATACACTACTATTCACTACACTATACACTACACACTACACTACTATATACACTACAATACACTACACGACTATACCCTACACTACGCTCTACACTACACCACTATCCACTACATTACTATACACTAAACTAAACACTATACACTACACTCTACTCTACATTACAATACACGACACTATGAGACATTCTACTTCACTGATATAAACTAAACTCCTATACACCACAATATCCACTACATTATCCACTACACCTCTATACACTACACTATACACTACATTATACACTACACTGTATACTACGATACACTATAATACTATACACTATTCTACACTGCAATGATATATACTACACTATTATACACCACACGATACACTACTATATACTTCACTATACACTACACTACTATATACTGCAGTGTATACTACAATATACACTACACTATACACTACACTGTATACTACACTATACATTACACTGCTATACACTACAGTATACAATACACTATATACTAATCTACCATTAACGACACTATTTTCTACACTACCATAAACTACACTATACACTACACGATACACTACACTAGTCACTGCACTACTATACACTCTTCACTGCACTACTGTACACTATTCTATACACTATACTATAGACTACACTATAACTACACTACTATATACTGCACTATCAACTACACTATACACTACAATTATCCACTAAGGTGATGAAGTTATGTTTTTATTAACGACCTGGTTATCACAAATCATAGCAACTCAACAAAGTGGACATTCACAGCAGCAGCCAGAAACTCTACAGACTCATAGAAACCCACAGAGACCGACAGAGACCAGTAGAAACCCAACCTCATAGAGACCAATATAAACCCAGCCTCATAGGTACCCCATAAAGACCCACAGAGACCAATAGAGACCCATACTCAGAGACCCATAAAGACCCACAGATACCTATAGAGTCCCATAGAGCCCATCCTAATATATAATGGTACAGACCTGCATACATCCATATTCATGGAGACTCAACTAGCCTGGCACAGTAGTCAACCTGTAAAAAGAGCCATGTATGGCTCACGTGGCGATCGGCTTGCCGGTCCCGCTTTGTAGCCAATGAGGGGAGAGCCCGGGAGCATGGCCTCGGCGTGATCACGGCATGTTAGCTAAGGTGATTGGCTTGGCCGATCTTGGCCTCAGCTAATGGGAAGCCGGATCAGAGGCGTGGTCCCGGAAATTGACGGGGAGTGATCTGGAGCGGTCAACGCTGACTACTGAGGATTGGCTTAGGAGTACCACGTGACCCAGGGGTTAAGAGGGGGGAGAGACGGAGGAGTCGGGAGCAGACCTGGGAACGAAGAGAGCAGGAGCCACGCGCGTACGGGGCTCTGGGTGCCACGTGCGCGGAGGGGACTTAGCTGGTTCTCTGCCCGCTTCCCGTTGCCTGTCAGCAACGGGGAGTGTGTGTAACTGTGGAAGTGGAAAACAAAGGACTGATTCCAGAAGCCGTCTCGAGAAGGTTTATTACAAACCCATAGACACCTGCAGAGACTGTCCTGTGACCTCCTCCTCATGGACCTAGCCTGGCACAACAGTACAACCCATGGCACTTGCAGGGTCTGTCCCGTGACCTCCTCCTCATGCACCTAGCCTGGCACAGCAGTCAACCCATCGACAACTGCAGGGTCTGTCACGTGACCTCATGCACCTTGCCTGGCACAGCAGCACAACCCATGTCACCTGTAGGCTCTGTCACGTGACCTCACTGAGCTGTGTAGCTCTTTGTTCAGAAGCGGCCTGGCCTATCACAACTTGATAGCAGCTCCACCACGTGGCTGACGCCATCATCATCGTCACCGTGTGGACATTGATAGCAGCAGCTAGACACTCTAAACGCGTGGATCTACAGACGCATAGAGACCCATAGAGACCCACAGAGTCGCATAGCGACCCACAGAGACCCATATAGACCCACATAGACGCATAGAGACCCATAGCGACTCATATAGACCCATAGAGACCCACAAAGATGCATACAGACCCATGGAGACTCATATAGACCTATAGAGACCAATAGAGACCCACCGATACCCATACTCATAGGGGAGACCGGTACTTATAGAGACCCATACTAAAACTAAGCTACGTTTATAAATGCGTGGCAGCGTTAATTCTAAATGTGGAGTGGAAAAAACGGAGGAGGAGCCGGAGACAAATCCACGCGGTGACCACCACGGGGAGAGAGACGCCGACTCTAACATAGATAGCAGCAGCAGCAGGCATCGTCTGGGTCTGGGATCGAACCCACCACCTACGTACCAGGTGAGGTAGTCAACATCTCCTAGCCAGCGTGGGCGTCAGGGTTCGATCCCTGGCCCTAACGCCCAGGTGCATTAGGGGGATCTTAACTAACTCGCCTGGTGTGCAGGAAGTTGTGGGTTCGATCACAACCCTAACGCCACCGTGGCTAGGATATGTTAACAACCTCGTTCCTGGTATGCAGGTCATGGGTTCAATCTCCGATCCTGGTGCCCGCTTCATATTTGGAGTCTGTATGCCTCTTCCTCCTCTCCGTAGTCGCGTTTTTTTGATCCGGGTCCTGTGCTTTGTTCCCTTCCACATTTAGAATCAACATCACGCGTTTATAAACATGGCTTAGTTATAGTGTGGGTCTCTATGAGTATGGGTCTAGGTGCGTCTATATGAGTCTCTATGGGTGTCTATGGGTTTATATGGGTCTATATGAGTCTCTATGGGTTTATATGGGTCTCTATGGGTCTCTATGGGTCTCCATGGGTCTCCATGGGTCTATGTGAGGTCGCTATGAGTCTGTAGAAACACGCGTTTAGAGTGTCTGGCTGCTGCTGTTGTGAGTGTCCACGTGATGATGACATCAGCCACGTGATGGAGCTGCTATCAAGTTGTGATGGGCCAGGTCGCTTCTGCAAAAATAGCCACACAGAGTCTCAGTGGGGCCTTACAGCTGGTAACATAAACACAGCTTAGCTTTAGTATGGGTCTCTACGAGTATGAGTCTATGAGTATGAGTCTATGAGTATTGGTTACCGTGGGTTGGTATGAGTCTCTGTGAGTATGGATGTCTGGGGGTTAATATGGGTGTCTGTGGGTCTATCTGGATATCTGTGGGTCGATGTGGGTCTATATGGGTCTATCTGTGTCTACAGTGAGAGAAAAAAGTATTTGATCCCCTGCTGATTTTGTACGTTTGCCCACTGACAAAGAAACGATCAGTCTATAATTTTAATGGCAGGTTTATTTGAACAGTGAGAGACAGAATAACAACACAAAAATCCAGAAAAACGCATGTCAAAAATGTTATAAATTAATTTGAATTTTAATGAGGGTGGCCAGCACCACCACTCCGGGTCGCCTTTGTCTCCCCTCTGTGGCGATGTTTACTGCACAATGCTACACCAGGTAACTCATTTGAGGCTGAGTCGACCTAGGGGGAAGACCCAGGTACAGGTTCACATAACCGCTATCACTGGTTTTGGTTTCCGTGAGCGGGAATCGAACTCGGGTCTATGAGCTGATGCTGGAACAGTGCTTTGGTAATTAGAAGCCCATGGGCTGCACAGAAGCCAAGCAGCCTCCTACCGTTGGTATTGAGCTGATCTGGCCCATGGCTTCCAATCACTCCAGACTAGGTGCCAGCATCATGACCAACTCGGGCATTGAAGTTACCCAACAAGATGACTCTATCCCGAGAGGCCACAATAGCCAGCACCTGTGACACGAGGTCATCGAAGGCACCTGACTCACCGGCCTTGCCTGCATCTAACCACTGATGTTCATTTTCGGTGGGGCCAGAAGTAACCACGACCACCACTCCTCGCCACTGGATGATGGGAAGGTGAGGCTACAGTGGCCTAGGGCTTCCAGCTTCCCACACCTCACTGCCACGCTCCCACGCCCTCTTCATTATTTTGGTGGCAGGAGACACAGCCAGTCCACCGGACCTCCTGAATACCGCAAAGATCCAAGCGGTTCCATTCCAGCTCCCGACAGAGGAGTAGCAGCCTCTCCTCCACAGTGAGCGTTCGAACATTCCACGTAGCCACCCGCAGTGTCTTTTTTCTTTTTCTGGAGAAACCCCAAGGATAAGGATTCAATGTTCTGGCTCCTAAAAAATTGGGTTTGGCCAGGAGATGTCATGGACGCCTGTTTCCCAGGGGCCTCCGGCACAAGCGTAATTAGATTTTGATTCCGTGGTATCGTGGTAATTTATTTGAAGGTGGAGGGGTTACCAGCCCCTCGCACCTGTCCAGAGCCCTCATTTGGCTGCTGTGGTGGCTACAAACGCCATGAGGGGAAAGGCCAATCGGAATTGGCACTCACCCCACGGCACTGCCCACCACAGCGTTGCCGTCCGACACCAACGAGGAGCCAGCTCACAAACACATAACACTACACCACACACACCACACTACACCACACACCACACTACAACACACACACAACACACCACAACACACACACAACACACCACACACACCATACACAACACACCACACGACACCACACACAACACACACCACTCACACTACACCCCAAACACACCACACTACACCAAACACAACACACCACACACACCACACTACATCACACACCACCCACTACACACCACACACAACATACACCAAGCTCTCCTGTCGAACTGAGGAGTGTAAAACTTTAGAGGAATAACAAAAAAAATAATTAACTATGGGAACAAAATAGGCCATGCAAGTATCGGTCATTAAATCAGCGGTTCCAGCCACCTACACGTGGAAAGATGTGGTGTGCGTGGCTGGAGATAAGAGAGGGCGATTTCGGAGTTGGTTTAAGCATTTTTATACATATCAAGAGATGTGAAGGCAATGGCGTGCGAAGACAGAGCTGGTCGTGACGCCACTGGTTACTCACTCAGACACCCATCCGATTACCAACTCAGTCACTCACTCACCCTACCAATCACCCACTCACCAATTTAGTCACTTAGTTAGCTACTCACACACCCACTCAATCACCCACCCACCAACTTACCCAATAACTCACCTACCAACCCACTCACTCACCCATTCACCTTCTCAGTAACCCACCCACACACTGACTCAGTCAGTCACTCAGCCACCCACTCAATCACCAACTCAGTCACTCATTCAGCCAACCACTCACCCACTCAGTCAGTCACCCACACATTCACTAACTCAGTCACTCACTCAGCTACCCACCCAATCACCAACTCAGTCATTCACTCACCCACTCACCAATTTAGTCACCCAGCCACTCACCCGCACACCCACTCACTCACCCACTCACTCACCCACTCAGTCAAATCACTCACTCACCCACTAACCCACTGCCCCACTAACCGACTCACCCACTCAGTCACTGAAACACTCACCCACCAATTCACCCACTCACTCACCCACTCACTCACCCGCACATTCACCCACCCACTCACCTACCCACTCAGACGCAACCTGGCCACAAATAATATCTCGTGGAAATATATATATAGCAGCAGCCAAATAATCTAAGAGCATGTTTTTACAGATTCATAGAGACCCATAGACCGACAGAGACACATAGAGACCAATAGAGACCCATACAGACCCATTCTCATGAAGACCCTCACTAAAACTGAACTATGTTCATCTTACCAGGTAAGGCCACACTGAGCTATGTCGCTGTTTGTCAGAGCGACCAGGCCATTAGAGATGATAGCAGCTCAATCAAGTGGCTGAAGTCATCATCATCACCCACTCAGTCACTCACTGAGTTACCCACTCACCCACCCACTCACCCACATACTCACCAACCCACTCACTGACTCATCCACCCACTCGGTCACTCACTCACCCATTCAGTCACTCACCGACCCACTAACCTACTGACCCACTCACCCACTTAGTCACTTGCTCACCCACAAACTCAACCATTCAGTCACCCACTCACACACCCACTCAATCACGCAGTCACCAACCCACTCACCCACCCAGTCATTCACTCACCATCTCACTCATCCATCAAGTCACCCACTCACTCGCCCTAACTCACCCACCCACCCAGTCACCCACTCACTCTCTCAGTTACACACTCACCCACCGACTCACCCACTCAGTAACTTACTCACCATCCCACTCACCCACTCAGTCACTCACTCACCCACTCAGTCCCTCTCTCACTCAATCACCAACTCACTCACCAACCCACCCTCCCTCCCATTTACCCACCCATTCAGTTAATCATTCACCCACCCATTCACCCACGCACTCACCTACTAACCCACTCACTCCAATGAGTACCTGGTGCGGTTCCCAGCAGGCGGGAAGGGGATTCTGTGCCGCATCTGTCGGTACAACAGCGGCCACCACCCCCCCTACTCACCACCCCCTGGAGTGAGCGGTGGCAACGCACAGGTCGAACGGAACGCCTCTGCCGCTTGCGACGGAGGGGCGATCGGTGTTGGGTGTTCGATCGTTGTTTTTGTCAACTTCTCCTTTTGAGATTATCGTCTCTATCTTTATTTAATCTCTCTCTCTAGTCAAATTTTGACTTAAAACCTTCGTGACTGCAGGAATTCATATTCTTGGTTCTTTTGGTAAAGTCACGCAGAGAGGTTAAAAAAAATGACGCAAAAACTACGACGTCTCGATCGCTCGTCATCAGGTGGAGAAAAAAAGAGATGACAACTTGCATTGCAATCGAAATGTCGACGTTTTTTGCGTAAAAGTTTTGTTTTGAACCTCTCTACGTGACTTTACCGATAGACCCAAATAATTAGCTCTCTCTCGACCCAAATAATTATCTCTCTCTGTTGTCGCTTGGACCCTGGAACTCCGCGTTTGTGTCCTGCGTCATTGGTGGGCGTGGGGATCCTCGGTTGGAGAATGCGCGTCGTCGATTTGGAATTGTCATCGCTGTGGTTGTCGTTGTTGGCTGTTGTTTGTTTGTTGTTTATTGGTTGTTTGTTTGTTGTTACCTTGTTCCGCCGGTGCGAGTGGCGGTAGAGCGACCAGCAGCAGCATCAGCCGGGCAGAAGCCATCGCGATCTGGGCTCGGTCCCCCATCGCCTCTCACTCTCCTCTCTCTCTACTCACTCACTGAGGATACACACAGACGGGGAGGAGGAGCGCGGAGCTAGAGGGAAAGAGGGCGGGGCGAGTGATTGAGAGGGGCGGGGCTGGTGATGAAAGGGGGCGGGGCCAGCGGCTGAGAGGGGCGGGGCATGGAGAGTGGTTATGCTCGTTGTTGGAATTACTGGCGAAACGTCACGGCTACTCCAATTGTAAATGTTGTGGTTGACTAGTAACGAACATGGCATGTTCGGTTTCGGTGACAAACCTCACTAATCGGCTGTGTCAGGTGGGGGCGGGTTTAACGGAACGTTTATATTTACTCAATCTAACCCTCAAAAACCTCTGTTATGGATTCTTGGAAATGTTGCATGTACAAGTCATGCACGGTGCTTAACAGGAACAAATATGCTGCTCCGTTAAATCCGAAACCCACGCGATCACCCCTACAGTACTGTAGTTGCAATATCTGTACACACAGTGAGTGGTCACGTTTGTTTGATGTTGATTGGATGCTGTCCACTTGGTGGGTGGAGTCTTCCATGCAGGAAAGTGTTATTCTCACTGAGTACCCACATTGATTTGATGATTGTGAGTATTCTTTCTCAATTTTCTAAACTTGAACAAAATCTATACCTTTGTAGTGACGCCGACACACATTGGTATGTTACTCAGAGCCATTACCGCGGACACAGCACTATATTATCTTAATGAGATTTAAATAGCGCCTTTATCAATGTGCTTTAGAGCGATTATGAAGATTGTACATAGCGTAACAATAATTTGAAATAAATCATTGGGTTATTGTCCACGGTGTAGTTTTTATGCAGCAAAGCAAAATCGATTGCTAAAGAGGGGTTTTGGATAGGCCTGGTCGTAGTTGGGGGTGCAACAGAAATCTTGGAGGGGCTGAGAGGTGATCAGTCAAATTTGCATTGGGAAGACGAAGGGGGGGGGGGGGGCTGAGAGGGGCCTGTAGCCAGGAGGGAGAATTGTGTCCACGGCGATGGAGTCACCAGCACCGCCCACGACGTCCATGCGGCATCCTAGCCCGGGGCTTGGTTCTTGATGCTTCAACTTCGTCTTCTCTACAAACCTTCCCCCTCCCCCCCTTGTGCTGTCCCCTTTCATATTTCCCGAGCCGCCCTCCCCCCCTCCTCTCCCTCTGGAAGCTTCGCTCGCCCCGCTCCCTTCGACCAATCAACGTCCTCCTCCAAGCAACAGTCGTCAACCGGCACCCCCTACAGACGACCCTCGCTTCCCGCCTTCTACGTTTGAATCTCTCCTCCAATCGCTTTGAATCTCCACTGATCCTGATCCATCGTCGTCCTCCTCCAACCGACGGTCGTCAAACGTCGACTCCTCATGTGACTCATAATAGTAAGGTTTGTCATGTAAACACAACATTGTGGATTTCAAAAATCACCAAATTTGTGGGTTTGGTCTCCAACACACCAGTGTGATGACGGAGACTTGTGTTGCCTCCGAAACGTCGTGATCTTTATTTTTATTTTATTATTTTTATTAATTTTTACCTACGTGACTTTACCGAAAACACCTAAGAATATGATTCCTTGCAGTCACGAAAGCTTCAAGTCTAGAATTGCTGTACTAGTGTTGAGGTGCAATTTATAACTCCGAGGCAGGTTTCTGTTAGGAGCTCACGTCACGTTTATTTAATGGCTTACGCCAAGTTGTTCAAGGCTTACGCCAGGTGGATAAGGCTTACGCCGAACAAGCACCCCCCTAGCCAATAACTCCCCCAGGGGACAGGGTACTGGGATCCCTACACCCCGGCTAACTCGCATCTCCACCCTGCCCCGGCCCGGGACCATCCCCAAC
This sequence comes from Lethenteron reissneri, assembly GCF_015708825.2. Taxonomy (NCBI): domain Eukaryota; kingdom Metazoa; phylum Chordata; class Hyperoartia; order Petromyzontiformes; family Petromyzontidae; genus Lethenteron; species Lethenteron reissneri. The sequence continues at coordinate 818,567 of NW_026891738.1, forward strand.
CTCGGCCGGTTGGGCGGAGGAGGCTCCCCTAGCCTCGTGTGAGGATCAACTCCCCGAGTCCCCACTCCTACCCCCGACGAACCCCGGTTCCATCCCGGGTCGCCCTTTAAATACCCCCCTGGGGGCATGACGTCATCGTCCTCCACGGCCAGCCTGACGTCACGTCCCACGACGCCACTCTCTCCGAGGGCGCACGTGACGTGTGTCACCCACTACACCTCTACGCTAGTAATGAATTGGCACGTTCTGTTTACGTTACAAACCTTACTAATTGGCTGTGTCGGATGATGGCGGGTTAAATGACACATTTATTTATTTATACAATCTAACCCAAAAAATCCTGCATTATGGATGATATTGGTTCGCGAAAGCCTCCTACCAGGTGTTAAACGTTCAAGTCACTGCTGGATGAGGGCCTCCCCATGCCGTGAGGGGGTCGTGGGGGTTGTTTGACCATACTTCACCACTCGGGGGGGGGGAGCAGAAACGTGGCAGCATTAGCGCGGCGCAACAATACACGCACCCTCCTCGACTTGCGAACATGATTCGTCCCTGAGATGCTTTCGTACATCGAATAGTTCGTTAGCTTGTACGTGAGTGAGGTTGTTCGTAAGGCTGTGGATGCTGCTGCGCTGCCCCCTGCTGCTGACAACGTGGCCCTGAACAGTTTTTTTTTTAAATAAATACTCTGAATTGTAGAAATACCAGAGAAGTTACGTTATCCGTCATCAATGGGGAATGGAGGGTGCTGGGTAATCAAATGTGCCGGTTATCTGAGAGTTATATTTACGGCTCACCAATGTAATTTTGAAGAAAAAACAAAGCCTACATTTTTACTATGATGCTAGAAATTACGCACTATTTTACACAGGTACGGGAGGCCTTTGACTTGTTAACGGTTTCCATTCATGAGGCCCGTTCGTAAGTCGAACTGCTCATAAGCCGGAACACAACATGCAATTTAAATACACGTACAGACAGGGGTATTAAATGTTTTTGTAATTTAACAAAAAAAATGAACATTGTTATCTAATAATTAAGACGAAATAATGTACATTTATTTGTGATGCTGTAATAAATACCGTATAGTAAATGCAACATAATATTAATTAACATGACTAAAATAAAATAAATGTTTAAAAAAATTATCGATTGAGAGTCGAAATGGCGTCGCCAGGTTGGTAACGCAGCACGCTAACCGTTGCAATACCGCTCCCCAAACATACACACACACATACGCACATACGTACACACATACACACACACATACACACGTGTGCAACAACAACAACCGCTATTCGCCACTAAATGGCGGTGACATCACCATGACGCTTGTGCCAGGCCATGTGCATCTTGAGGCCACATGAAGTGTCGAACGCCCGCCAGCAGGAGGTCACGGGGCAGACCCAGGTGCCACGGGTCGACTGACTGAGATGACTGGCTGATGCACCACCTGTGCCCTCTACTGTGCCAACTTGCTGTGCTTTAGTCACCCGGTGCTCCGCTCGTTGTTGTGAGCATCGCTCATCCGCGCTCCGTTGTTGTTGGAGGGCGACTGCCTCCAACTGCCCAGTAGCAGGGTCTTTCACGAGGCTCCTGCACAGAGGCCGATCTTTACACCACTGGTACCAGTCATCGGCAAGTCCAGTCAGCTCCACATCCTCCTGTACCACATCACTCCATCTCTTCTCTAGCCCGTGCCGCACCCGTTTAGCCCTCTCGATCCGGCCGAACAAAAGCTGTTAAGGCATGCGGTGGCTGGGCATGCGGGCTACATGGCCCAGCCAACGCAGCCTCTCCTGCCAGAGGAGCTCACCGATGGGACTTTGCCCACATCTTTCAAAGATTTGTGAGCTCCTCACACAATCCAGCCTGGTTAAAGCAAGGATGGATCGTAGGCAGGCCAGCCTAAATGTTTCCAACCGGTGATGATGTTCCATTCGGGGGGTCCACGTTTCGCAAGAGCAGAGAAGGGAGAGTATCCATCACAGGGGTATGGAGGTGGCATCGCTTCTTTTTGCAGATGACGTTGTCCGCTTTGCCCCGTCAGTCTGTGATCTCTAGCATGCACTTGAATGGTTGTATGTCGAGTGTAAAGCAGCTGGGATGAGGATCAGTACCTCCAAATCTGGGTCATAGTTCACTCCCGGGAGACAGTGCTTTGGTCTCTCCAGGTGAGAGGGGAACAGCTGCCCTTAGTGGAGAAGTTTAAGTACCTCGGGGGCTCTTTCACGAGTGATGGTGAGTGGGAGCGTGATAGCGGCCGGCAGATTGGTGCGGCGCCCGCAGTGTTGCGGGCACTGTACAAAGCTCGTGGTTTACAGGTCGATCTACATTCACACCCTCACCTATGGTCATGAGTAAGTAAGTAAGAAGTAAGTAAGAACATTTGATATTGCGCAGTCTTATTAGTCCAGTCCATCAGGAATGCGCATTGCTCACACGTTGAAGTAGGTTCTCTGAAACAACACTGTTTTGTGTCTGTTGCGGAACTGGCTTAGATTTAGGGATGGATCTGGAACATCATCCTTGGGTAATAGGTTTCTCCGCAGGGTTGCCAGGTTAACTATCCGTGATCGGGTGAAGAGCTTGCTAATCGGGGAGAGCCTCAGAGTCAAGTTGCTGCTCCTCTGAATTGAGAGGAGCCAGTTGAGGTGGTTCGGGCACCTGGTTAGGATGCCCTCCGATAGTCTCCTTCTGGTACTCTACCGGGCACGTCCCACATGGCGAAGACCCCGGGGGCATCCCCAGACACGCTAGCCGGACTGTCAAGCTAGAATACGTGTCTAGTAGTGTATAGTAATGTAGTGTATAGTGTAGTGTATAGTATAGTGGTGTATACTAGTGTATTGTTGTGCATATGTGGTGGTCAAGGTTGACACAGGTTACACAACCTAGGGGAGGGGTACGTATCGGTCTGGACTGGTCCGGACCGGCCGGGCAGAGAGGCGGTTGGAACCGCTCTGAGGGGAGGGGGCTGGCGAGAGCCAGGGCCCCGAGACACCCCCGCCCCTCAGAGAGGGGATATATAAGACGGCTCCCGGAGAGCGGGAGCAGTCCATCTCATCTAAAGCTGAAGGAAGGTGCCGCCGGAGATCTTGGACCCCAAGCCCCGAGGATGCCGCCCCGCCGGGACTGAGTGGGCTGAGGGTGGCGTTAAGCGTCCCCGGGCTGAGTAGCTGTAGACTAGGGAAGGAGAGTAGTTGGAATAGAGTGGAGGCGGTACCTCCCTAGGTTGTGGGGTTAGGCTATTCCCCCAGTGCGTCAGGATGTCTAGCTGTTATTGAAATAAAAGCGTGTGGCCTCTAAAGAAGTATCCGTCTCCTTCAAGATACTACACATATAAGTGTAGTGTATCGCAATATGTAGTGTAGTGTATAGCAGTGTATAGTGTAGAGTATAGTGTAGTGTATAGTGGCGCATGGTAGTTTAATGTATAGTAGTGGAGTGCATAGTAGTGCTGGAGCCCATTGGCAGGGAAAGGGAGGTTTGAACTGCCAGACTCAACATGCTGCCGCCGTGAACCTCACCAGAACAAGCGGATTGAGAAATGAATGAACAAATACAAATTGATGCTGCTTATGCCTCCAATGAGTCGTTAATACTCGGTAAGGGATAAGTATCATCCCGAGTCACCTGATTTAATTGCCTAATAACTACGCAAAACCTCAGTGAACCATCGGCCTTCTTGACTACAACCACCAGTTGGCCTTAGTGGCTGGTGGAGGCAGAGGTAAAATCTACTCTCTGCATTTATTTGCTCCTCGAAGAATTGTTCTAATAAATACACAATCATTGATTTAGACTTACAAGTAATGCGGATTCTTGAACCTGACCGTGTGGATTATTTAAAAAGCAAGGCAAGTGAACTCGAAGAACAATGCAAGTAGAATACAACTCTTTGTGCGACCTTTTTTGCAAAACAGAACCCAACGTCCCTCACATTCATTGCCATATGGTCACTATCTTGATCGTCTCATTTATTATTATTTTCAAATTCCCTTGGTGTGTTTTGTATTTCGTGTTTGTCTTGTTCACCACTTTGACAATCTGCTTTCATTAAAGCACAGAATAATTGAATCCTTTGATTTTTATAAATTTATTGATTAAAACCGAGAGTTATGACCCCATTAAAACATTGAATTGTGACTTTGAAAACATTATTTTAAACGGATATGTTTTCTATCTAGTTGCACAGCCACTATATCATGCTCATGCTCCAGAACATACAAACAAGTATTAATTAATACAAATAACTGTGACCCCTTCAGCATTATAAACATTACACAATCCAGATTAGCTTAACAAAAAAAATGCGACATCCAAACAATCCTTAGTTCATTGGTTGTTGGAATACCAACCATATTATTTAAATCAGATTCTTATTCCCAAATAATATAAGATACACAGATAACAAATATCATATGGCAGATAGCAAAGCACTATGCAAACACTCCACTTCGCAAATATGACTTAAAGATGTACAATATATTTCTGTATTGTATTCAGATAGTATAATCTTTATGTATATACGAAGTTGCATGTGATCGAAAATAACAACTCAAATTTCAGAACGACTCCCAATTGCTCACGCACCTTAGTTACAATGACCAAATTGGCAATGGACGCAAATAACTTAAAGTTGTTAATGTAAAATATGAAGCTTCGTGTAAAATAATTATGTGAAAAGTCAATTATTTGTGTTGTCTTTGGAAGCGGTTGGCAGTTGTAGAACTTGATCTTTCCTCTCGTCCACCCTTCTGAAGCATTCGTCAGCAATGATGCCACTTTTATTCGTTGCTTTTATGAATCCATCTATGTCCTTTTCTTCATCGCCTTCCTCATCCCTTCAAAGTGAGGTCTTCCTGCCGCCTGGATTCCAAACAATGCCCAGATGATGAAGGGTTGTTCTACTTATTGATCTCAGTCTATTCGTTGGTATTTATAGGACCTCTGCATTTGTAGTTTTGTTGATTCGGCTTCCACTCAGCATTTACATTTTAAAGTTGTTTGCTTTTGTCCATTGATTTGTATGATATGTTCCACTTAATATGCAGTTTTTTTCATTAGTTAAACCATCTTCTTGCTATGCGAATTGTGGTGTTAAAAATAATGTAAACTTTGCAATAACTGACAATGGATCTGGAGGAAAGGAAGATGAGTAGGCAGCGTGGACAATATTTGCTAATACGCTTATCTGGATATCACCTAAAAACATTCTAATGCACAAGTCCTCCGCTCAAGTCATACAGCATATTGACTTCGATGCATCAAACGAAGAAATTGTATTGATTGTATGCAAAACTGTTATTTCTTCACATTTACCAACCTGTGCGATTATATGTCCACGTATGAAAATGTTGTTATCGTCATTATCATCAGTTACTGAACGTTCAGCTTAAAAAAGCAATAGCACTGCCATAAATACACATTTGTATCTATATAAAACAGATTATTTATGATAACGGCACTTTTTCATAGCACAAACAGAGGTCAGTAATAAAGAGTGCATAAGGGTTGAACTACGAATGTGAGTTTTGTTTATTTAACTTGTAATGTTGTTGGTGTGCCAGTAATGTATCAACCGATTCCACCTTCATCAGTCTCTTGTGATCTACATGTATGCATTTGATATTTACGTCTTAGGCACGATGTTGATCATTGGCCAACCTCTCTTAACTTCGACTGTGCCCTAGAAAATGTGGTTAATAAGTTCCTCTGGTCTTAGACAGATATTTCACAGCATGCTGCCAACCTTACTGTCAGTTGTCTACTTTGTATCATAACATAATTAATCGAATAAAAGTTCCAAAATGAATAGGGTCACAATACACATCTCTCCAATATCTGTACCTCAATATGAACATTCAACGAATATTTTTTCACATCCCATCAGCGACACATTTTGGAAGCACATGATTTCAGCAACATTGATATTGTAGGGAGTCATATTGGCTGCCTGTTTGTGTTACTCAGTTTGACACGTAGAGGTTTTTTGGGTTGGTTCGCGTAAATTTGTGTTACTATTTGCAAAGAAGTTGCTAAATATTTTTTATGTTGCTGATTTTCTTGACTGGTTCTATTTGATGAGTTTCCTAATAGTCTCAAGAGCTTTCTTCTATTTCTGTCGAGAAATAAATAGTTCAATGTCTTGGCACAGACTTTGATCTTATTTTGTATTTGTTTACATTTGCAGTTCTGACAGTACAATGTTGTTTAATTTAGTAAATTATATGAGCTTGTAAACCCAGCTAATTTGTATGTCCCATGTGGTGCCTTTCCAGTCATTGGAAGCATTTGTTCCCATTATGGATTTGCAGTACCCTGAGGCTTGCTTAAATTGCGTTGTATTTACTCAGATATGTATTATAGGTGGGTCTGAACGTATAATTGGAGAGCAAATGAAGTAATTGTACGTAATGGTGATATCATTATTTTAATGGAAAAAATTGCATTCAGCAAGACAGAATTGCTGCTGCAAAGCGAAATAAGCAGCAAAGAAGAAGTTACTGGTAAAGATGTTTCAAAATTTACTTAAATGTTATATTTGGCAAATATCCATGCAGAGAACGGAATACTTGGATTTGACTTCAAATGGCCATATGCTATCCAATGGAAATATATTATTATGCTCATGCTGAAGCAAGTTTGGATGAACATAAAAGTCTGAAAGGAACGATCGTGAGAGGCAAAATATTAGTCTTGGGCATTGATTAGAGGGGATGGCAGCTGAATAAAGCTCTCGAAGAGAGTACCCAGGGGAGAAGGCTCTGCCTCATGAAATAGGGGTCCGACACCAACATGAGGAAGAAAGCGCAAGGCTGGTGAGTATTTGTGGGAACTTGAAGCACAAACTTACCATTAAAACATGCAATATTGATTTTAGTATTTAATTACAAATGTTAAAGTAGAAACACAATTTAATATTAAGCACGTAGTTAGTTGATGTGTAATTTACCACTTTCATTGACATTTCTAGTCTTAATTTTGTATTTACATTTGAAGTGCATCACCAACAAAATGCACGTTTAAACAAAACAAGGGTATAGAGGAATAAACACATTGGAAATGATTGTAGATATTTCTTTATGGATTACCTAAAAATATGCATATATTTATTTTACGCGAAAATATTCACGTCTAATGCAGATGATCAGTTTACTATAACATCCACAATGTCTCAAGTTAAATGTATGCATGCATGTAACGATCGTTAAATGCCAAGCCATTTTAGAGATGTTGCTGTTTGATGATGCATTGTGTTCGTTGTTATTATTAATAACATAAAGAATTATAATCTGCAGACTTTGAAACAGAGCCATGTATTCATACGTTCATCTGTAACATAGGATGCTCATTTGTAGTTTAATTAATCAACCTACAATTTATTCTTGATTTGAAGCTTTCATGACTGCAGGAATCCATACTCTTTGGTTCGTTCAGCAAAGTTACGTAGGTAGAAAAAATAATAGATCACGTTTTGATCGCAACGCAAGCAATCGTCATCATCTTTCCTCCGCCTGATGACGATTGCTTGCGTTGCGATCGAAACGTGATCTATTATTTTTTCTACCTACGTAACCTACAGTTTCTCTAAATCCTCAATAACATCATGCTCTTTAATACATTCCCAATCTGATGGGATTTTTCCCAGCGCCGCAAATTTTAGGTTATAGCGCTTTTCTAAGTCTGACTTGAACTTGCAGACAAACCATTTCCAATATGGCTGTGTGGTTAAGTCTGGTGTTATGCTCCAACAAACATATTCTGGTCCGGCTGTACGATAATCCTTACATGGTATTTTTCTGTCTGGAAGCACTAAGCTGCAGTTACTGGCAACTAAACTAGTGCAGATGTCGGTGTCAAAGTTATCAGTTTCATGCCACATTCCTCCACTCACTGCCCTGGGGCGGTGAATGGGAACACTGTGGTCTCCGTCATGATTGGACATCGTGTTTGTGCAGATGGCTTTACACATCGGGCACTGCACCCAGCACCCACATAGCTGCCGAAATAGTATTTCGTGAGGTTGGTTCTGAACGTTTTGTAAATAATTTAAGCATGCTGAAGAGAATGTATATTTTAATCCTTCAACCACGGTTTTTAGTCCTTTTGTTAATTCTTCTTTAAGAAATCCAATATCCGTTATGTCGCTGCAGTCGCCTTGGTCCAAAGTGTGTCTTGGGAACTTGATGACGTCATCAAGCTGTGTGCAAAATGTATCCAGCCATGAAGATGCATCATACTCGTTTTTTTGTACAACTTCCGTTTCCTTATTGATTGCACGAGTAATTGCAGCTGTGGTATCCCCAAGACTTGACTTTAACATCTCGTGAATTATTTCATTATCTTTTCCCTTGCAATATTCTTCTACACATTCCGTAATGTATTTTTGAAAGTGTTCTTTTGGATGGTGAATATATTCATCAAATGCTTTAAAATCTTTCTTTTTCGCTAAATCTATGAGAATGTAGTTTTCTAATTTTGATCGATTTCCGTTGAATGCCGGAAATGTGGACTTCATCCTGCCTGCAATGTCAATGCAAACTTTATCATAAACTGTCTGTTCAATGGATGCTTTCAGTTTATTACACAAAAAATCCACGAAAATAGTTGTGGACGTTGCGCCTTGGCAGCGGATTTTGAAGCTGTTGAAGTATTCTTCTTTCTTACTGGTGAAGTATACTAATGGATCGTTTTCCCTCTGGAAATTCTCATGCATTTCCTGAAATCGCCCCGTAACCTCTGCTAATATGTGGACAGATAAATCAATTTTGAACTTATCTGTGAGCCAAAATCTTCGATTGGTTTTTGAAAATTCCTGTATGTCTGAATTCATTATCTCTAAAATTTCACGTATGTAGGATGGGTTGAAATTCGTTTTATGTTTCTCCTGGGTGGTAATGCAGCTCCTGACTTTGTATTTTATGTCAGTAATTATTTTTTTTATTAACTCAGTATCCTCATCTTTGAAATGGTGACTCCGAGCTCCAAGCCATGTCGCGTTCATCATAATGTGTTCGTTTTGATTAACGTTAAGTTCTGTCCCTAAGTGATAATTCAATATCACTGTTTCTAGGTGTTGAGTTTGATTCTCGTAAACGTCGTAAAGAAGGTTTTTAATTTCTTTTTTTACATCAAGCGTTGCAGGGCTGGTCATACCGTCTTTTATCACTTTAATCCACTCCTTCCAGATTTTATCAAAATCATTCTTCAATTCTTCGTCATTTACTGTATTTCCTCTCAATATTGAAGCCAAATCCTTGCTCTTTCTAATAAGTTGATCTTCATAACTTGATCTCTGCAGATCAAGATTTCGTTTTTTGTGTCTTTGAGCCATCAGGGCAGAGTAGTTTTTGTAAGCATCAAATACTAGCTCTTCTTTCACTGTTTCAAATCCTTTTTCGAATTTAACTTTCCATTGAACCAACAATTCTGCATCATCTGCGCTATTGAAATGTTCTTCCATTTTCTTTTTAATATCCTGATAGTTTGACAAAATTCTTCGTTCAATCTGTAATCGTGTCATTGTATCTGTATTGTTATCAATGCTGTTATAGAGTTTGTTTTCCTGCTGAAGAACATGACTCCTGAGTTCCCAAGTCCATTTTCCATACATTTCTTCCAGTTTGGTATAAGCTGCGATCTCTATTGTGTTCTTAAAGCTAAAAACGAAGTTTTCTGCGAGCAAAGCCGTCCATAGATTTTTAATGCGTGATTTGAATTCTGATATCTTCAAGACATTGACTGTTTTTTCCTTTTTGGCATTTCTAAGTAACATTTCTTTAAGGTCTTTAATATTTTGGCAGTAGCTTGGATTTGGCGGAGCCATCGGAGGGTCTCCCTCCCAAAGATGAGCAAAGTAACGGATCTGAGAGTTTACGTCAAACCTGATTACTGCGTCAAATGATGCAACAGCGCACTGCTCCTGGTCTGCAGCCATGCGGGTCATCTCATCGAGTTTCTCCTGAAAGCGTCTCCTTCCCTCCATGTTCTTATTGTGAGCAGTCACATCTCCTACGTTTTGATGGACAAACACACAGCTCGGTGATAACTTCACCTGCCTCATTCTCAGAAACGCCTGCACAGCAATTTGTAGAATGTCTTGCATTTCAGAAGGGTTCTCTCCAAAAATGTTGATCACGGTCATGTTTCCCAGCCCAATCACAAACGTTGCCAGCTGATTGTCATGACTACGTGTTGCATTTGACAACTCTACAGAACGCAGTCCTTCTGTGTCGACTATCAGCACGAAGTCATATCCCAGCTGTTTACTGAACTCTGCCTCCACCTTCACTAACTGCATGTAGGCCCCTCGGGTGCATCTCCCACTGCCAACAGGAAACTGGAGACCAAACATGGCATTGAGTAGCGTGGACTTCCCACTACTCTGTATTCCCAGTATTGAGATAACAAACAGCTTCACGTTCCCAATTTTAGCAATGATTTCGTCCAAGATTGAGCTAATCCAAATGAGTGGGACATGTGCAGCATCACCATCCATGAGTTCAAGAGGAAATCCAGAGATCATCATTTCTGCAGCAATCTTGGGCAAAGTATCTGGGAGTTTGTCAACTGATGGCGTTGTCTGTGAAGCTTCGTAGATCTGACCAACTTCCCTAAAAACGTGATCGATTCCAAAGGAAGAGGCTTCAAGTTCTTCTGATATTTTATCCAACTCTGATTGTTTTGTAGCAATGGTACTCGTGTTACAACCTTGTATTTTCAACGCTTTTATTTCCATCCAGGTCTGATGATAAGTGAGATGAAGTTGTGATAAGCGATCTGCAGACATATTATCTAAGTATATGCGTAGCCAATGCAGAAAGTATGTTTTTACTGTGCATGCCTTTTGGTTCAAAATTTCAATCAATGATCTCATAAAATCGTTAAGAGGAAATGCTTTTTCAAGCTGTGCTTTCCTAATGCGTGTTTTTTCTCCTAAAATATTACTTTTGTATTCCTCAACACTTTGTCCCCCCCTTACCGTCATGCGTTTCAATTCTTTGTCTTTCTTGCACCACGACTGCCACAATTTCCCTTGAAGAGGCAAAAATGTCTCCTTTATGGAACACAGCGGCTTGTCACTTATAAGACTCAGCAAAACTTTCGCCATATCCTTTCCCTCTTCACATTGTTTATCATCTTCATCAACAATGAAGCCATGCTGTCTTGCAATAGCTGAGCAAGCTTCGATGTTTATTTTTATTTTTGAATTGTTTAAAAAAAAATTGATTATTGATGTCACTTCATCGATTAACTCAGCCTCATTTCGATTCTCGACAGCAATTTTCGCGTTTGTTCCAGATACTCTGCTGGAAACTCTCTTTTTGTCAGCACAGAGGCAAATTAGCGGCTTTGGAGATCTCAAACATTCGTCTAAGATACGTTTGCCTTCTTCATTGCGATCACCATCTGACAGTAAAATTACATTTATAGACGAAATCTCATGTAAAAATGTTACCTGTGTTTTGTGTTCTCTTGCATCTCCATGGAGATTAGTGAATGCTATGCAGTCATTAAATACATCATTGTCCTTCGCACCTGGAAGATACCAGGCGATCTCTGCAACTCCTTTCATTAGTTGACCATTCCTGCTGCTGCCTCGGCAGTGCCTATTAAAAAAAACTCGATGCGTTTGATTGCCGAGCAGAGAGTTCATTATTTGAGATTTCGATGCAGGTGATTCACCAAATCTTACGAAGGACACTAGCGGTGTGTTGGCATCAGTTATTGCACAGTTTTTAGATTGCCATTTTTTGGTAGATGCATCACGGTATTTCCAGCTCTTTTTAATCTGTCTGAATGACCATATAGGGAATTCTATTTCTGAACGACAAGGATTTGGAACTAAAAGCGGAAGTGCGAACTGGATGAATGAAAGTTTGGTGTAAATGTACTGCCTTACAAAATTGTCTCCACAATGGAAAATTGCCATTTGTAAGTCCATAGGGTGAATGTAGGTTTCAGTGTTTGTCCTAGGCCCATCGCTGTTATTTATTACGTCATCATCATTATCATCAGAAAAGAAGCTATCACTATTAGGGCTTTTATTTGTATTCGTGGACTGAGATATGTTGTTTAATTTGCCTTGGTTTTGATTTTCACACTGAAAACTAACACATCTTGCTCGATAGTCAATCATCATCAGTTTTTGCAGATACGAAAGAGCAAGTTCTTGTTCTGTGCATCGATCAGGGTTAGTTTGAATTGGAGACCTGTTGATAACACATACATCACTTGTGTGTAATTCTTTGGGGTAGTATTTTATCAGCGAGAGTCTTTCAAGCAGATTAATTAACTTGTCATCATCATCATTTCTTTGTGGTTGAATAGATGGTTTATTTTGTAATTCTTCTTGCCTTGAATATGTGTCCTCTTTACATCCCCCCTGGGAAATTATTCCTGCATTTTGTATCGTACATTCTTTCTTTGAACTACATGTTTGTTCTTTGGAAGTTCCAGCGATAATGGATTCCAGCATCATATCAAGTTTATTCCAGTCAGTTGGCCCTATTTCACTGCATTTAATCACATGGGAAACTTCAGCACACATTGTTTCTTCGACCTGGGATCTCATGAAATCGAACTGTTTTCGCTTTTCGGCAAGAGTCCGTGCATTAGACAAACCTGTCCGTAACACGTATGCCTGAGCTCTGGATTTGTCTTGTTGCATCAGTCTTGAGTACTCTCCGTAAGATGACTCTAGTGCACGTTGAAGATGATCAATGTTGTCGTAATTCAGGGGATGCTGAAATCGTTTTTCTTTTACACAGTAGCCAACAGCAGAAGCAACTGAAATGATGAGTAGCTCTTGTTCGATGCGTTTTGTTGTTCTCAGTGATTGACAGAATGAATTAAATGCATGTGTGATTTCTTTGTTTCTTTTTCCATGAATTTCTGAATAAGTTGGTGAAAAGTCAACTTTCAAATGTTCTTTTGCTTTTGTTAAGATGTTCACGAGATCTTTAAAGTCAGATAATTGAGTAGGGACTCCTTCAGACTCATTCAGCCACTGCATAATGGAGGCGAATTGTGGAAAACTGTCAACGTCACAGCTGTTTGGCTCCATAATAGACCGCATAAGCTTTGTTATTTTCACCGTTTTGGCAGGTGCTGTAACAAGATTTGACCAAAATGATTGGAGGGCTGGGTGAGATAAACAGGTGTTTATCCAAGTTAAATTGCTTTTCGTTTCATCATATAACGTCTGTTTCAAATCAAGTATCTTTTTTAAATTATTTTCCATGTCGGATTCTTGCCAATGTTTAATATCTTGCATCACTGACCTGGCTTTAGCATTAGCAGAGACCAATATGGTCTCAAGATAAAAATTGGGATTTTGGTTTGTCAAAAGTGTGTATGCCTCCTTGAGCCTGCTAGCTATCAAGGTATTTTGAAAATCATCCTTGTGGTTAAACTTGACAATGTCCCACACTGGAACCAATGATGTGCCTAGATCAATGACAGACCACGTCTTGGTGTTGGATACAATGTCAGTTTTCCATTGTTGAAGAGAACAAATGCCAGGTGATCCACCTATTGTACCTACGGAAAATGTCACCTTACTAAGAAGTGGAGCATTGTATTTTTCAGAAAATTCCGTGGTAAATTCGGATGCCATCATGCTCACACCACCTGCACTACCACTGCTGTTGTAGGCAGAAGTGGAATACATTTCCACTGCCTCCGATAGCATATTTCTGTCTTCCTTTACCTCATCTGAACTGATGCCCTCTGATGATGCTTTCCACTTAAATATCCCACCAAAGTGGACAGGGCCTGTATGGGCATGAGAGCCAAAGTTCTCAAAAAAACTTCTTAACCTGTTTTTTAGCACATGCGTTTTAAAAGAATCCTTGGCGGTTTTTAAAGTGTTTTCAACGCTTTGTAATTCCTCCAACGCCTCATCAGAGAGCTTGAGTTGATTAAAGTCAAGACTACCTGAGGCAATTGGTAGGTACAGGTATTTGGCGCTATGAATGCAGGTATCCGTGGGATTATCTTGTTGCTTTTTTTCATTGTATAATGCCTTGCTATGCTGCGAGTTGATTTCTTCCTTCAAGGACTGTAGGAAACCTTCTTCTGTCGTGATGGTATTGAATCCCATTACTTCCATTGCTGTCTCAAATATTTTTTCCTCTTCAGATGATGAAAACTCTTGTTTCTTTATCATCGGCTGATGTACTGGCCCAGCAAGATCAAACGACATTGGGATGTTTAAGAGTTTGCCTCTTTTCTTTAACCTATCTTTTATTTGACCAGTTCGATACACCCCCTCCAAAGCAAGTCCTTTAGATGCATTTTGTAAAAGACTTAGATGTGAAAAAGTCCCAAGTAAAGTTGAAATGTCTGCTAAATCTAACTGCTTTAGAGAAGTGTTTGCCATATCATTGGAATGGCTGCCATCACGTAATGGGGTTTCTTTTTCTCCTTTCAATTCCATTTGCTGCTCTGTCTCAGTCTCTACGTTGGCCTCACCACTGTGAATTAATCTTTTCTGATGGATTTGTTCTGGATGCTGCTTTGCTGGTGCATCTTGCTTCTGTTTATTTCCAATTGGCTCACATTGTTGTGATTGTTTTAAAACAACTTCATTGCCCGACATTCCCAATAACGTACACAATACCTTTTTCTCCCATGAATGCCGGCAATATGGTTCTATGATTTCAAATTCCTCAGGGCCAAAATATTGCAATGCTTGTACATTGGTGATATCCAAAATATCTCGTAGTTTTGGAATCCAATAAGTTGTATTAATTCCTAAGTCTCTAAGTACTTTGGCAAGCTCATCCTCAGCTTTTATGTCATGTTCCTCCTCTTCAGACATAGCCTTGAATACACACATAGACATCGTCCTTAATTAGTAATACAACATTTAACAATAATACAAATCAATGTATAATTCAGTTGAATATTGAATGTTGTTTTAATCATAGCATAACAAATATTCAGACGAATAACCAAAGTTCATCACCTATTTAAATGTCAAGCATCTGTGAAAAATATTAAATAAAGAATATGAATATTAAATAAAGTATTTCCTTATACCTACCATGCTTATCTACGTTTTTAATAATACAAATTAAATATATATACAATTTAGATATTTAAACAAACGATTAAGCCGTTGCTTGTTGAAATTTGGAATTTAACAGTACGGAATCAATTCCTTTAACGGGCCCAATTTTTTTAAGAGACTAATAGGAAGTGTTTTAATTTACCGTGCTATAACAAGCAGCACTTCAGCCATGGCACCAAAAGCTAATGGATCAATCCTGCCCAGCTCCTGTGCTCAAGTTCCACACGTGGTTCTCATGCCACTTGGCCCGAAACTCTTTTCCTAAAAAAACTACTTTCCAATTTCGATTTAAAGCTTTCGTGACTGCAGGGATTCATCTTCTTGGTTCTTTCGGTAAAGTCACGTAGAAGGGAAGTAATAAAATAATAAAAATAAAACATAATAAAACAATTCTCACGACGTTTCGGCCACAACGCAAGCAGCCGTCCTCAGGTGAAAACCAGGTCTGTCAAGGCGACAGCGTCTGAATGAAACAGCACACGTGCTTGGAGCATATATATAAGCTGAGTTGGAAGGGGGGAAAAGGGGCGCCTTGACAATAGAATATGCATATCAAGAGGAATTTAGCATATTTATGGGAAATGCAGGTATTAATCACTAATCACATACCTGCATTTCCCATAAATATGCTCAATTCCTCTTGATATGCATATTCTATTGTCAAGGCGCCCCTTTTCCCCCCTTCCAACCCAGCTTATATATATGCTCCAAGCACGTGTGCTGTTTCATTCAGACGCTGTCGCCTTGACAGACCTAGTTTTCACCTGAGGACGGCTGCTTGCGTTGTGGCCGAAACGTCGTGAGAATTGTTTTATTATGTTTTATTTTTATTATTTTATTACTTCCCTTCTACGTGACTTTACCGAAAGAACCAAGAAGATACTTTCCAATTGAGAACGTTTTTGGCTGCATGTCATTTCCCAATGAAAATGTTGATAAAAGTCGGTCTTTATCCAATGCTACACCGGTCCCTAGAGGTAGTAGTAAGGGGTGTACTGGGGTGGGGCCAACGTCATGTATAGAAAAAAGTGGTGCGGCGCTTGGAGTTGACAGATATGGGGATACTATGAGGTCTGGTCTTAGAGATCGTGTGTCTACTGTGCAATTGCAGGATCTGGTAGAAGTTAAAAGTGGTGGTACTAAGGTTTGGTGGTATCAAGAGCTTTGACCGTGATGACATCTTGATCTGAAAGCCAATGCTCTTTGTGCCAGAGTGAGCTAAGGCCACACACGCACACGCTGTGTGCCCCTGCGCGAGAGTAGGGTGGTCTTAGGCACTTCTCAAAGCTACAATCACACTGGGGTCAATCGATCGCATAGGGATAATATGTTGGACATCACATTACATTATTCCAATCTGATATGTACAGTACATTATCCATTGTAGTGACTGCTGAAGTGGTGATGGCCATTTCTTTTTCGGGGGCTTGTATACATTGATTACCATCACATGGCCAACCATGACGGTTATTATGCATGTGCCGTCACTTGTGGTACTGGACTTAAAAGCACAGGCCTTTAGGCCTTGCCTCATGCAGGTGGTGAGGTGATGTTTAGGTTGGTTAATGGCAGCACCAAAAGTTTCACCATTTTTTCTGTAACTTGCTATCCGCGTGCTGGCACAGAATGGTAAACTCTTCTTTGAATGAAAAAATGTGTACGTCTGCTTTTAAGCTCATCAAAACTACAGTATCATATGAACAATTATATGTTTTGACTGTAGTCTCCTTAATTCTGTATTAAGTGTTTTTTTTCGAATGCGTAATCCACTTTGAAGCTGTGAATAGCAATTATTATATGCATAAAATGCTTTACAACGAACACAAATATCAAATAATGAATATATAATGGTCAGCACCAATGATTGATGGAAAACCCACCACCGCCACAGTCGCTGCCCACCACTTACATTGGCTGCTGACATTTGGGCTATGCCCATTTCAAACCTTTATAAACAATTGTCTTTAGAAGCTAACCCCCTTTTCCTGGTGACGACCGCTTGTGTTGCGATCAAAACGTCGTAGTTTTTTGTTATTCTTTGTAATTGTCTTTGGACCTATCTACGTGACTTTACAGAAAGACCCAAAGAATATGATTTCAATTATTTGTTTACTACAAATGCATAATTAAACATGCCATATACATGACAGAGACTTTTCAGTCGTGATGCCAACAGCAACCTTAATATTCACAATGCAAGTGCCAGAGTTGACCATCTCATGGACTCACCTCTCGCTTGCTCAGAGCACAAAGGAGGCTGGAACTCTCTTCCTGACCCTCTTTATAGACAGACAAGTGCGAGGGTGCGATGGAGTTGCATTGTGTCCAGCTTGAAACAATAAACAAACCAAACACGTGATTAATTATTTTCAAAGTACACCACAAAGTAACCACAGTTTCAGATAATTGTGAACTATGCATGAGTTTACTGACGCACATAGACTTTCATTTAAAGGTTATTACAACAACATACACATTGAAACAGCATCTAAATAGCAGTTAATCTGAACAAAACCATTTAAACCGGATGAATCCCAAAACCATTGTGGGAGGTGTTGGTCATTGCAATACTCAAACCCGACAAACCAACCGATGACCTGGGAAGCTATGGGCTAATATTACGCATGTAAACGACCTACAAACTCCTGGAACGTCGAGTCAGTGATCCCTAGAGATCAAGCAGAATGTGGGGACTTCTCATCGGACTATAGCACAGCCTGGAATAAGGACTTGATGTGGACGCTCACAAGGACCATCCCTTGCCAGAAAACAATCCTCGTGATATGGACGGCGCTGATCAATAGGTCTCTGCGTGTTTATATGAGCAACAAAGCCAGCTCACCCTGGCTCCTTATTGTATATACAGTCGATCCTTCTGCATCGCGACTTTACCCATCGCGGTTTCGATATATCGCGGGGTCGGCATAAGAAATAAAATGGGAATTCTTTTGGGGAGTTTTGCGAAAACCGCAGACGACATGCGAAGGCCGGCAAATCACACACAAAGAGTTTAGTAACGCAAAAATGCATCACATATATGCATAATATCAATGTATTTATTCTTTAATACCATAAATATACACAATTTTTTTAAAGTAAAATTCTATGAAAAGTTATTTTGCGCGTTGGTTTGGAGGATGCCAAGCTTGTTTACGGCAGCCTCTCGCGTGATATCTCACAGCCCCTCCCCTGTACCCCCTGGCTGGAGGTGCTCGCTTCGCTCGCCAAGGGGACCAAAACATTTAACGCGTTTTTTACAGATCGCGGGGGGGGGGGGTGCTGCGCCCCCAACCCCTGCGACGTGAAAGGGTCGACTTAGGGCTGAACGATGAATCGATTTCAAATCGAAATCGCAATTTGAAACAATGCGATTGGCAAATCGCGAAGGCTGCGATTTTTGGTGATTTGAACAGTCCTATTACTTTCTTATTGAAATTGTTTTATGTTTTATTATTATAACTTTCTTTATTTAACTTAGCAATTGTTCTATGTTTGCTTGTTCTAATTGAATTAAAACATTTTAATAAATACATGTTTGAAGGAATTCATATCTTTTAAGTTCTCATCCTTGCATTAGACTATATAGGGCAGTTCATATTTTTATGGTATCATGTGGTATTGCTCCATCACATATGAATATTGAACTGAAGCTTGACTTAAACAATTTAATCGCAAATCAAATCGCAATCGCAACATGTCAGAAAAATCGCAATTAGATATTTTTCCCAAATCGTTCAGCCCTAGATCGACTGTATGACTATTATAATTTTTTGTAATGTCTTGTCTATTTTGAATGTCGCAGTTCCTGACAGACACATATGCATTCACTGCATGCCAGAAGTCGGGAAAACCAGATGGCTAAGCCACAACAGTATTAGAATGAGAAGTGGGTAAACAGAATGAATGAGACATCTATCAAATTGGTATGATGAGAATAACCAGAGCTGAGGAGGGCCTGGAAGAAGGTGTACATTTTGATTCCCGGGAATTCACCGAACTCGTGTTGTAAAGGAGGAAGACGTTCATGACAGGCCATAGAGGAATAACTCTTGCATGTGCAAGGATTGACCCAGGGAAATTTCTGAGAGAGAATATACGCAAGGGTGGACCCATGGCAAAACACCATAAGCTCGCTGCTCACCCAAGGGCAAATACAGGCAAAAGAGACAAGTATGCACCTTGCCGATTCACTCTCTGAATTAACAAACCCTGGTGCCTGGAAAGTTGAAACGTTCAAATGCCAACCATGCATATGAACATTCTTAAACATCATGGTATTAAAAATTACCTTTGGTGATACTAGATATTTTAAAGTGACAATACAGCATATAGTCAGGGGGTTGTGAATACAACTAGTTACATGTTCTATTAACATCCACTTATCAATATGTAGTGACATAAGAAGGGAGGGGCTGCTGGGGGCTCTGGGACCCTGGGCGGGCCGGGCACTTAAGCCTCTTGGCGTCAGGCGTTGGGTTCCCGGGTGGCCCAGGCGCTTAAGCCTTGGTGCCGCCAAAGGGGGGGGGCTGTGTGTGCTCTGTGGGAGATCTGGGGGCGCACACGGCCCCACCCCTCGTTCGGGACTAGGCATAAAAGCGAAACTCCCTGGACAATCAGGGCCTGTCGTAGCTCAAGACCCAAGACCCAAGACCAGCCATCTGAGGACCCTGGGAGGTTGTGAGAGCCAGTGGTGGGACTCTGGAACTCCCGACTCTACGACCTTGTGAGGGCGAGTTCTGGAGCATAGCCAGAGTGTGTACCTAGGCTGTGTACCTAGGCTGTGTACCTGGGAGCTGTTACAGAGTATCAGGACTGTTGGACTGTTGGTTGGATTGTAATAAAGAAGTTACCTCTACAAGTGTCTCCGGAACCCGTTACATTTGGCGTCAGAAGTGGCTATGGAGACAAGAAGTAAGCCACGTACCTTCGGTCCTGACGGCGATGTCGAGGAGCAAGCAGCGATGGGGCGGCCAACGCCGGCCGACAGCGACGCTGCACCGCCGGCCAACAACCACACCGCACCGCCGGCTGAGCAGCTGTCTGCTCCGCCGACCGTCCCCTCTCCAGCGTCGAGAGCAGGGATGGAGGAGGCGCTGCTTCGCCTCGCAGAGCTGCTCTGCGCCACCGCCTCCCTCCTGGGCGAGATGCGGTGCTCGCGGCCGATGGCGGGAGGGAGAGAGGAGGCGCGGCGCTCGCCCGAGCCCGCCGCCGCCGCCGCCACAAACATGGTGGACGCCGCCGCCATTCCCGCCACCGGCGTTCCCCCCAACGGATGTGAGGGATACTTCCGGGAATGACATCACTTCCACCGGAGGAGCAATGACCGCTGGGAGCAACGTCACTTCCGGGCCCAACGTGGTCCAACCAAGCAACGCTGCGTCATCAGCGCTGCGACCTTCACTGCCGGACGACAGCTGGCTTCAACCTAGCATACCGCGTCATCAGCGCTGCGACCGGACAGTGAGGGCACCATTCTTACTGTAACCGGCGCCGGGGCCGGCACATCGACCGACACGCTGGTCGCCGCCTTTGCTGCTCTGGCCAAAGGTTGGAGGTCGGGAGACCAGGCCCCTGACACTTCGTCCATTTACGCGCTCCGGATTAATGATTTTTTTGTTGACATTTTCTTCGTTGTCGTCGGGGAGTCGTGACTGTTGTTGGGTAAACTGTGTGGAGCTTCGCTCGTGAGTGTTGTCAATGTGTGTGCGAAACTTTGCTTGTGATTGTTAACAATGTATGGTTTGTATTGAGCTTTGTTCGTGATTGTTAATGTATAGCTTGTGCTGTCATTGTTAACGATGTATAGACTGTATGGGGCATTTATCTTGAGATGATGACATGCTGCCAAGGATTTGGAATTGTCAGGCTGGCTCTCAAATATCTTGGGGTGCAGATCCTGACCAGGATGGCCCAGCGGGTGTTGCGTGTCTAACACGAGAGTTGTGGTCCCGTCATGCTATGGCTGACGGCTTGACCTGACAGCCCGGAGATAGAGACACCCGTTGCATGTCTAGCCTAGTGGGCTGTGCGCTCACATGGCTCGGAGAGTGTGGTCCCGTCATGGAATCGCTGACGGCTTGACCTGACGACCCGGAGGTTGAGACCCTCCGTGGTGCGTCTGGAGCAGTAGGCTCGCCCTGACGGCCCGGAGATTGAAACACTCCGAGGCGCGTTGAAACAGTGGGCTGGAGATTCGTGGTGTTCAGGTGTAGTTGTCCCGTTACGTTGGGACTGTATCCCTCAGTTGTTAGGGTGCATGTTGTGCAGGGAGTGAACGATGGGTCGTCTCAGCTTGGTCGGTACAGCTATATGCTGCGATGCGAGTCTTGGAGAGAGATTGGGTCTCAGCTCGGTCGGTACAGCTATATGCTACGATGCGAGTCTTGGAGAGAGACTGGGTCGTCTCAGCTCGGTCGGTACAGCTATATGCTGCGATGCGAGTCTTGGAGAGAGACTGGGTTGAAGCCTCCCGATATGGCCGACGTGCGCGGTTTTAGGATGAAGACGCCACGTTGGGGGGGGGGGTGCTAACGGTTGACATGTAATGTCGGTGGTGGTCCTCATTGAGGGCTGCTGAGACGCAAGCACGGGATGCCTTTTGGAGATGCGGTTCACGCGTGCGGCCACCATTTATGGACAGGAGCAGGCAGATTTATTTTGTTTGTGTCATGTCAATTTTATATATATATTTTAAAATGTAGATACTGGAGCAGCCCTGAAGTGCGACTTCTTTGCCCAGTACGACTTCTCGACCCGGGACGTAGACAGACGTCCGGATTAGTGTGTGTAGAGGGATGCTTGACATGTTGGTCTTCGCCTTCTCTCCACCTGACGGATGGGAGGCTGGCAGGGTGATGTGGAACCCTGCCATCCATGCGGTGGTTGTGCATCCAACGCGTCGGAATCTGTATATTTGTTGTTGTTAATTCCCCGTTTTCTATGCGGATCCCGAGGAGGGTTAGGTGTGCCGCGGGTCGTTTGTTCACGTGTCATTGCTTCACCTTTTTGTTGATTGACGCTTGTATATAGTGTAAAGTTGTACAGGTTGGTTATGGTATTTATGGTTGCTTTCTTGTTCTCTTTTTATTTTCCTGTTGAGGCTCGCGTATTTTTTTTTCTCTCTCTCCCTTTCGTTAATTTAAACTTTCTAATTATTAACAGCCGGGACGGCTGGAGGCTACATAGAGGAGGGTAATGTAGTGACATAAGATGGGAGGGGCTGCTTGGGGCTCTGGGACCCTGGGTGGGCCAGGCGCTTAAGCCTCTTGGCACCAGGCGTGGGTTCCCAGGTGGGTCAGACGCTTAAGCCTCTTGGCGTCAGGCGTTGGGTTCCCGGGTGGCCCAGGCGCTTAAGCCTTGGCGCCGCCAAAGGGGGGGGCTGTGTGTGCTCTGTGGGAGATCTGGGGGCGCACACGGCCCCACCCCTCGTTGGGGACTAGGCATAAAAGCAGAGCTCCCTGGACGATCAGGGCCAGTCGTAGCTCAAGACCCAAGACCCAAGACCAGCCATCTGAGGACCCTGGGAGGTTGTGAGAGCCAGTGGTGGGACTCTGGAACTCCCGACTCTACGACCTTGTGAGGGCGAGTTCCGGAGCATAGCCAGAGTGTGTACCTAGGCTGTGTACCTAGGCTGTGTACCTGGGAGCTGTTACAGAGTATCAGGACTGTTGGACTGTTGGTTGGAATGTAATAAAGAAGTTACCTCTACAAGTGTCTCCGGAACCCGTTACAAATACATAAGTGCCATGAGATCTGGGTTAAGCATATCAACTTGATAATGACGTATGGAAGTTTTGTATTGAAGTCTTGCACCAAAGGATCATTCAGAAAATATACGTAATACGAATAACGTATATTCTCCAAGACAAGAATTGCATGCATTCCAGGGGTATAACCAGAGCCTGCCAACCGTCTTTGTCTTCCCAGTGACTGTCATTGCATGCTGCAGCAGGATGGAAGTTTTGTATTGAAGTCTTGAACCAAAGGATCATGCAGAAAATATACGTAATATGAATAACGTATATTCTCCACGACAAGAATTGCATGCATTCCAGGGGTATAACCAGAGTCTGCCAACCGCCTTTGTCTTCCCAGTGACTGTCATTGCATGCTGCAGCAGGAATTAATTTTAAGGATGAGTCGACCTAACGAGGGAGGAAAGCCGTTTCACAATAAACATGGCTACAGACACACACAACACCTAGGGGCAATTAAGTGTGTCTGTGCTCACACATATCGTGGGATGACCTCCAAAGGGAGTAGTTTGATAGGGGTTATGACATCAAGTGCCAGGATGTCTGTGGAGCCAGAACCAGGGATGATCTCAGGCTGACCCGATGGATGCACCACGTGTGCAAAGGTGGGAGGAGAATGTCGGGCCGTAATGTATACTAGGTAATTAATCACATTAGCTAGAAATCTTCTTCTTTTTCTTTCTTATATATAAAAGTCTCCACGCGCTCGTGCTTTCGGGGGATTTGGCTCTCGGACGGTGGCCTTCACGTAGAAAAAGATTTACCAGGCGGCACACCCCAAGCCCCGCGGTGGGAATAGGCTATTCCGTTTTCCCATCCGTAAACGTTAAAGTAGTTTAATTAACAAATTTGTGCCGTTTCTATTATTAATTATTTACTTATTGTACGCCGTCGACCGTAGCAACTGACGCCAATTGCGTGGGGGGGCGGAGCCTGCCAAGTGAAGCGCGTTCGCTGCAGCTCACGGGGGACATTTCCTTTTACGCGTTTAACATGGAATAAATATCCACATCACGCTGCCGATTTCTCTTCCCCCCCACCACCCCAATGCGTACAGTTACTGCTATAAAGTTCTTAGATATTAACTTAATATTCTTAAAGCGCTTACATAGTATTATTCTGCCTCGGACGGGGGGATGGTGGGGGGGGGGCGGGAGTAGCGGCCCAACCAGTAGCCTGGCAATGTCTCAGCTCCTCTGGCTTGCCAATCTAGGCGAGGCCGCGGGCTCTACATGGGACGAGGCGTCACCACGCCAATGTAAAGTACAATTTTATTGCATTTTTTGCTAAGAACTGACGTTTATTGCTTACTATTATTAAACAAATAAGTTTACAAATATTACAATTATAATGTTCTTGTGCAGAAACTACATGTGTGTCCCTAAAGTCGATGTCTGTGTGTTTGTGTGGGTGTAAATCGATGGGTTTCTACGTGTGTGGGTCCATGTCTGTGTGTAAGTCCATGTGTGTGTTTGTCTTTTTCAAACGGACAACGCCCCATGTGTGTGTATGTCAGTCCATTTGTGTGCATATCAGTCGCTGTGTGTGTGTTAGTCCACATGTGTGTGTAAGTCTATACATGTGTGTGTGTCACTCGATGTGTGTGTGTAAGTCAATGCGTGTGTGTGAGTCTATGTGCCTGTTAATCCATGTGTATCTAAAGTACATGTCTGTGTGTCACAGTCCATATGTGTATGTGTGTGTAGGGCAATGTGTGGGTCAGTCTATGTATGTGTAAGTTCATGTGTGTGTGTCGTAGTTCATATGTATGTGTGTAAGTACATGTGTGTTTACGTCAATGTGTTAATGAGTCCACGTATATCTGTCTGTGAGTTGATGTATGTGTGTGAGTCGCTGTATGTGTATACGTCGATATGTGTGTGTAACTCCATGTGTGTGTATCTTAAGTGGATGTCTATGTGTGTGTGAGTCCATGTGTGTGTGAGTCGATGTGTTTGTGTGTGAGTCGATATGTGTGTGTGTGTGTCTCAGTCCATGTGCGTGTGTGTTAGTCGCTGTGTGCATGCCTCCATGTTAGTCAGTGTAAGTCCATTTTTTCGCGTGTCTGTAGGTCCATGTGTGCGTCTTAGTCCATCTGTGTGCTTTATTGACCTGCTCAAGGCCTATGATACCATCAGTAAGCCTGGGCTCTGGGTTGTTCTTCGTACTTTCTGAGTCCCTCGCTCTTTGCTCACGATCCTTAAGGACCTTCATGATGGTGAGCGGCCACTCGTCAAACTATGTGGCTGTCAGTCAGAGCCATTCCCTCTACACCTTGGGGTGTGACAGGGATATCCTCTGGCTCACACATTATTTAACATATATTTTGACCACGTAGTTCGTGAAGCCTTCAATGGCTGTACCGGAGGAATTACCATATGGTACACATACAATGGGAGGTTGATCGATGCCCGGGTGCGGTCGAGGGATGCCTCCCTATTGCTCAACCACGTTATGTATGCCGATGATCTGCTACTTGCTGCTCACTCGGAGGAGGAGTCCGAGGTGCTGCTGCTGAACCTGGAGCTTGCCACTAAGAGGTGGGACCTTACCATCGGCCCCACCAAAACTAAGCACCTGCCTGCCTATTTTGTACCATCGGACACTCCACCCCCACAACTCCCAATTGGTGATGGGGCAGTTGTGGAGACAGTGCAGAATTTCCCATACCTTGCCAGTGTGCTAATGACCGGCTCCGGTTTAACAGCAGAGGTCTCACTCCGAATCAGTCGAGCCGCATTATCTTTTCATTGGCTGCGTAACGCTGTGTGGAATTTACCTGGTCTATCACTCCGCAGGAAACTTCAGGTCTTCTCGGCCACGGTCATTCCTTCCCTTCTCTACGCTTGTGAAACTTGGACCCCCCGAATGGAACATCTTCGCCGGTTAGAACATTTAGGATGGCCTGCCTACGATCCATCCTGGGTTTAACCAGGCTGCATTGTGTGAGCTCACAAATCCTTTAAAGATGTGGACAAAATCCCATCGGTGACCTCCTCCGGCAGGCAAGGCTGCGTTGCCTGAGTCATGTAGCCCGCATGGTCACCCACCGCATGCCTAAACAGCTTTTGTTCGACCGGATCGAGGGGCTAAACGGGCGTGGCACGGGCTGGAGAAGAAATGGAGTAATGTGGTACAGGAGGACTTGGAGCTGATTCCACTTGCGGATGACTGGTACCAGCCCTGTCAAAATCGGCCTCTGTGGAGGAGGCTCCTGAAGGATGCTACTGGGCAGTTGGAGGCAGTCGCCCTCCAACAACAACGAAAGGCGGAGGAGCGACGCTCACAACAACGAGCGGAGCGCCGGGTGGCTAAAGCACAGCAAGTTGGCACAGTAGGGGCCACAGGTGGTGCATCAGCCAGTCGACTCAGTCAGTCGACCTGTGCCATCTGGGTTTGCCCCGTCACCTCCTGCCAGCGGGCGTTTGACACTTCACGTGGCCTCAAGGTGCACATGGCCTGGCACAAGCGTTGTCGTGACATCACCACCACTTAGTGGCCAATGGTGGTTGTTGTTGTTCAGTCGATGTATGTATGTATGTGTGAGTCCATTTGTGTGTGTAACTCTACGTGTGTGTGTCAGTCGATTTGCGTGTGTAACTACATGTGTCTGCCTTTTTCGCCCGGGTAACGCCGAGTACTAACCGCTAGTTACATATAAACAGCACGCAATAATATTTGTTAATTCGGCACGGGCAGACTCCGGGACTTGCCCTCGTGACTGGCAACAGAGTTTAGTTCCTGCTGAGGCACACTAAGTGTCACGAGAAGGATTCTATTACGTTTTTTCGTTTATTTATGGGCCGCTTGCAGAGCCAAGGACTGCGCCTGTAGTGTTGCAATAAGTTACGTGGTAGAAGAAAATTGTTAATGAGAGCACCCAAGTGGCGAGGTCGTCTTATACAGCTCTTTAATGCCACTGTCGTGCGATGGAATGTTTTGTTACATACTGCACATTCATTGGAAAGGGCGCAGACTCAAGTGCAACACATACAGGTTTCCCTCGCTTTGTGGTTGTAGATGTGTTCCAAGAAAAACTGCACACAAACCGAAACCACACAGGGCAGCTTACCTGCCAAACAGTTCATAGAGTACACACACACAATGGTGTCCCACGTCCGATCACGAAGCCGTATATGAGTGAATTTAAATTGCATATAGCGAATTTTGGGTAGAAATGCATTCGTCCAATATACATGATATTACACAAACCGAACCCGCATAAAGTGAGAGAAACCTGTAATGATTAGCGGCAACCTTAGTCTACACCACGTCATTTGTATGTGCAATTATTTACGTACACATACACACCTCACTTGCATACTTTGGTGTTTAGATTGTGTCCTGTGTTTAAACTTAAGCATAATGTGATCACCACAAGTGTACGTGGTTAATGCAGACATGAATCCTTGAAAAGATTGTAGTTTGGTGTTTTAACATCTTAACACCTCTTTTATTGCCAGAAAGGGTAAAACCTCTTCTTATACCCCGAGTTATTGTTCTATATTTTTCGTTAATGACCACATGTCCGAACATTGTCAAGAAGGTAGTATGCACGGTGATTGGCATATCAATAGATAATGCGTTTGATAAATAATTACTATTAAGGGAGTCGCAAACAGTGAAAAAAGGATAATGTTGTTTTTCGGATATGGCTAGTATTACAAACCAACATCAAGGTTCGCGTATGTGCAAGTGTTCAGGCAAGTTTAATGTTTGACATATTTTTAAAACGTCATTTTGTTGTTGCCTAGACTGTAATAACTTATAATATTTCACTATTTTGGTGTGTTTGCATGCAGTCCGATATTACAGGGCCATTTGTTCAACCTATTTAACATCGCTAACCAATTAGACATTAACATGCAGTTTAATATGGTATTATTTTTTAAACGTAGCCTGTTAACATATCTGATTTACAATACCCAGCCTATATTAACCATACATAGTCTATACAATGTACGTTCTAACATATATACCGTACATAATTTATCTGTAACTGATTTCAATACTTTTAGCCTATTACTGGCTAATGTGCAGCCGACTTGCATCTCTTAGAATACTCACGATGTTCAGGTGATGGAAAGCCGTAGAGCGCAAGTCATTCGCTCCGTCTCTTCTGCTCTCTGGATTCACCCTGGCTTTATATTCAGATTCACAAAAAGGTGGAGCTTCCCAGACTCCACCCAGTGCTTGATAATAACGAATGCGCGTGTGTGCCTGTGTGTGAGAGACAGAACGCGTGTGTGGACGTGAAATAAAGATTGTGAGCGTATGCCCTTCGAGTTGTTAAATATTGCATATTACCAAGGCAGTGAGGATAGCGTACTCACTTGATAAAGCAAATATGGCTGTGACGGTCCCACCTGATGACGGAGACTTGTGTTACCTCCAAAACGTCGTGATTTTTATTATTTTATTTTTATAAATTTTAATTTCATTTTTTTACCTACGTGACTTTACCGAAAAAACTAAGAGTATGAGTAAGGAGTGTCTTGAGGAGTCGGACAATGAGATATAATTTCCAAATTATACTAAGGCTCTCAATGCACTAAAACTTAAATCATACACGAACTTATTATGCATATATGTGGAGCATCATGGGCGAAAGGACAAATAAGCAGAACTCCATTATATATCCACATATAAATAGAAAAATAGTTTAGTCCATTGACCGTTTATTTTTCCATGCGAACATCAATCACCAAGCGGCATTTGTAAGCAGTCAAACTACAGACTGGTCTCGATCATATCCAGCATTTCAGATTTTTTTTTGTCTCAAATAAACATTTTCGTGAGCTTTTCTTGCTTGGAAAGCATCCCACTGTTTCAGAAGAAAGCAAGACAGCCAACCCCACATTTAGAGCCTCAAAGTGCACCGAGCCTGGCACAGGCGCCGTGGTGACGTCGCCGTCACTTTGTGGCGAATGGCGGATATTGGTATTGGTGTGTGTGGAGCGGTAGTGTAGCGGTGAATGTACTGCGCTACAAAGTGGCGACCCGAGTTCGATTCTTGCTCACGACTAACATCAGCGCCTGGGTGTGGTGTGTAAACATCGCCACTGGGGAGACAAAGGGGGCCGGGTGTGGTGTTGGCCACCCACTCCCTCGTGTTTTTGCCGGCCTTCATAGGCGCTGCTCACTAACAGCACTTGCCCCTATAGCCTGTTAAGGCTACACGGGGAATTATTGTCGTCGTGATGTGTGTGTCTGTGTGTGTGTCTCTGTGTGGATGCGAGCCCATGTCCTTGACACCAGGACCTACCGTGGAGCTGATCTGCCCTCTGACCATCGACTAGTCATCTGTAAGATGCGCCTGCCATTCTTCCACTCCGGTGGTGGGTGTACACCCAGGACCCCATTCCAACCAAAAGTGGCCTGGTCTCAGCTGATGAAAGATGCAAGCGAGAGTTTCATCATCGCTTGCAGCTGGGGTTGGCATCTTCCCCCACTCCTCCTGATGTCGAGGGTAAATGGGCGAGGTTTAGGACTGTGACTCATGCAGCGGCAATGGCTGCTTTGGGTACGCGGTCCAGACCTCCCCAGAAACCCTGGCTGACAGAGGAGGTGTTCAGGTTAGTTGAGAAAAAGCGACAGGCCCACTCTCATCGGCTACAGCATCCCACGTCAGAGAATGAGGAGGTTTACCGCAGCCTTCGCTCGGAGGTTCGGAGAGCCGTAAGGCGCTGCAAGGATGGGTGGTGGTCGCGGGTTGCTGAGGAGATGGAGTCTGCCTCAGTGGCCCGCGATCACAAATGACTATTTAACTCCATCAAAAAAGTAACCTGCAGCGCCACACCTATTACCATCATTAGGTAATCCAATCTCCGACCCCCAGGAACAGGTTTGCAGATTTGCTGAGCATTTCTGTGAGGTCCTGGGGGAGGGGAAATCTCTCAGCCAGGAAAACATCATGGCACAAAGTGGGGACAACCCTGCTGAGGCTGCGGTGCCTCAAATATTGGAAGAGGTCACCCCCTGTGAGTGGCTGGCTGAGGTGCCATCTGTTGAGGAAGTACTGAAGGCGATCCAGAGTCTGAGACCAGGAAAGGCACCGGGCAGAGATGATCTCCCAAGCGAAATGCTGAGGGAGGGTGGCGTTTGTGCACAGACTGCCCTATATGACATCATAACAACAGTCTGGACCACTGGACGGGTTCCACAGGATTGGAAGGATGCCCTGGTGGTCCCCCTCTTTAAGAAGGGGGACCGCACAGACTGTAACAACTACAGGGGTATCTCACTGCTCAGTGTGCCGGGAAAGGTCCTGGCAAGGATTATTCAACATCGCCTTGCTAGGCACGCTGAGGAGAGGCTTGCGGAGCCCCAATGCGGTTTCAGGAAAGGGCGGTCCTGCACAGATGCCATATTTTCTGTCCGTCTGCTACAGCAGAGGTGTAGGGAATTCCAACAAGACCTACATCTTTGCTTTATTGACTTGGTCAAGGCCTATGATACCATCAGTAGGCCTGAGCTCTGGGCTGTTCTTCGTGCTTTCGGAGTCCCTGACCCTCTGCTCACGATCATTAAGGACCTTCATGATGGTGAGCGGGCCCGGGTAAAACTACGTGGCCGGGAGTCAGAGCCTTTCCCTGTACACCTTGGGGTGCGACAGGGATGTCCTCTGGCTCCCACATTATTGAACATATATTTAGACTGCGTAGTTCGTGAAGCCTTCAATAACTGTACCGGGGGAATTTCCATTTGGTACAGATATAATGGGAGGCTGATCGACGCCCGGGTGCGATCAAGGGATGGCTCCCTATTGGTCAACCACGTTATGTATGCCGATGATTTGGTAATAGCTGCTCATTCAGAAGAGGAGTTGGAGACGCTGCTGCTGAGACTGGAGCGTGCCACCAAGAGGTGGGGCCTTACCATCAGCCCCACCAAAACTAAGCACCTGCCTGGGTATTTTGTACCATCGGACACTCCACCCCCACAACTCCCAATCGGTGATGGGGCAGTTGTGGAGAGAGTGGAGAGTTTCCCATACCTGGGCAGTGTGCTTATGACCGGCTCCAGTTTAACAGCAGAGGTCTCACTCCGAATCAGTCGAGCGGCAATATCTTTTCATCGTTTGCGTAACGCTGTGTGGAAGCTACCTGGTCTGTCGCTCCGCACGAAGCTTCAGGTCTTCTCGGCCACGGTCATTCCCTCCCTTTTCTACGCTTGCGAAATGTGGACCCCCCCTAATGGAGCATCTTCGCCGGTTGGAAACATTTAGGCTGGCCTGCCTACGATCCATCCTGGATTTAACCAGGCTGGATTGTGCGAGGAGCTCACAAATCCTTGAAAGATCTGGGCAAAGTCCCATCGGTGAGCTCCTCCGGCAGGCAAGGCTGCGTTGGCTGGGTCATGTAGCCCGCATGCCCAGCCACCGCATGCCTAAACAGCTTTTGTTCGGCCGGATCGAGGGGGCTAAACGGGCGCGGCACGGGCTAGAGAAGAGATGGAGTGATGTGGTACAGGAGGACGTGGAGCTGAGTCGATTTGCCGATGACTGGAACCAGCTGTGTCAAGATCGGCCTCAGTGGAGGAGGCTCGTGAAGGACGCTACTGGGCAGTTGGAGGCAGTCGCCCTCCAACAACAACGGAGGGCGGAGGAGTGATGCTCACAACAACGAGCGGAGCCCCGGGTGGCTAAAGCACAGCAAGTTGGTACAGTAGGGGGCACAGGTGGTGCATCAGCCAGTCATCTCGGTCAGTTGACCCGTGGCACCTGGGTCTGCCCGTGACCTCCTGCCAGCGGGCGTTCGACACTTCACGTGGCCTCAAGGTGCACTTGGCCTGGCACAAGCGTCGTGGTGACGTCACCGCCACTTAGTGGCGAATGGCGGTTGTTGTTGTTGTCTCTGTGTGTGTGTGGGTATCTCTGTCTGTGTGTGTGTGTCTGCAATTGTGGTAACTCATTGCCCCCCTTTTGACTAGTATCAGGACTCAAGGTATTATGGAAATGAAAGTGTTTTATGTCACTTTATTTCATGTTTTATTTGATTTATTAGACAGTATTTTTTAAAGCCTGTCAATCAGTATCTGCATATGTGCGGCAATTGGGGATATTTATGTTCAAATATTCCTAAACGCTTGGTTTATAATATAAAAAAAATATCAGTCCTACTTTTTAAAAATGTTTATTTAAGTTTATATAAATGGATGCCACCATGCATGCATACCAGTTTTCCATTTAGTTATTTGCTAAAGTGGTAGCGAATGTATGTATGGATGTGCGTGTGCTATCTCAGAACTCGTAATTTGTCCCGGATCACGTTCAAATGTTCATGACATTTGCCATGCTTATAGTATACAATGGCATTGTATCCAAAGCAGTTTTGTTAAGATTGTGTAAAAAGATTCCACTCCTCCAGTCTTGCCTTTACAATACATTCCTCCACGTCAACATGTTCTACCCTGACCGCTGTACATTTGATTTAATTTTCATTGTTACATTTTTTCGTAAAACCCTTTTGAGATGTGTGTAAGCATCAAACTACTTACTTTTAAAGATAAAAAGCGTTAACATTTACACGTATATTCATTGGGATTCATAATGTTTGACTCGAGACAAACACTCATTGCAGTTTCCCTGATGTGCGTATTCGGCTGTATGACAGCATATCGTGAATGACTGAAAACTTTACTCACACCGGCTTCCTTTAACTCATCATCGTTTTAACTTTTTGTAAACTTGAGCAACCTGCTACACCCTTTAATTTTGTCAAAGTATGTTTGTGTATGTTTGTGCGCAAGTCCACCACTGCAGTTCATCTCACCAGCATGTTTGTCACCATGGCACCGACATTTAATCTTTGAGAATTAATTTGAAGGCATTAGGCAGGAATTGTAGATTATCAAAGGGCTGTTGTAGCTATAGTTGTATTTAGTTAAACTTATTTCGCACCGTATGTAGACAACCATGCTCATCAGTAGCTTCCTAATGTCGGAAGGAAGAGCGTTCCAGATGGACAAAGACGTGAAACGGAACGCATACGATTCGGTACCCGTCTTTATTCGATGGCCAGTCAAAATTCACTGCAAGGATGAGCAGAGGTCACGTGATGGTGTATGATCCTTGACGAGATTAGAAAGGTTTTGTGGTTCATTTGTGGCAAGCATTTTGTGTGTAATGGCTGCAAACTTATAATGTATTCGTTTAGCAACCGAATGCCCATGGAGCTGGATGAGCACTGGGTGGACATCGTGTGATCTTGCAGTACCCGTCACGACACGTGCCAACAAATGTTGCACAGGCTGCAGCTTTATAATGTTTTTGCCATCGTCTCGTAGAGTAGAGTTGCAATTATCAAACCTTATCGATACGATGCTGCATGCCACCGTAATGGCTATGTCATGACTCAATGGTAGTCGAATGTTTTGTACAGCCATGGAATTAAACTTGCATGACTTGACTATATTTCGTATTTGGAAATCATACGGCATATTTTGTATCGAGAATTGTGCCGAGGCTCTTTAGATTAGTAGACAACTGAATCCTGACGTCTGCAACCACCACACCTGATCCTCCCAAAAAATGTTTAACCTGAGCCTGAATGCACACCAGCAGAACCGGCGAATGTTCTGGATTAAGCAGCAGTGGGAAATAAGCATATTGATGGAACTTGGTGACATCGACGAGCGGAGAGACTTCTGTTGAAAATAGGAAGGACCTGAGGACAGACCCCAATGGTGCACCAACCGGATTTTGTTACTGAACTTTTTCAAGGGAAATGTTAAAATTAACTAATTCATTTCTCCAAAAGACCACACTCAGCCAAGACTGTATATTAAGTGTGGAAATGCTCACGCTTACATTGCACTGCTAGACAGTGTGCACAATCTTCAAATAATTTAAACTGACCAAACTGTTCCCATATCTTAATTCTGCCGGGCCCTATATCTCCACCTGAGTAAAATCTCCCACATCCAATATTCCTTGCAGGATCTGTCACTTAAGACCCTCCCACATGTTGTCATCACATTTGGACTGTTCTACTACAACTCTATCCTCTAGAGTTTACACAAATCCATAATCTCAGAGCTCCCAATAATAAAAAAAACACATAATGATAATATTTAGAGTGCCTTTACATGGCCTATCTGAATAAATAACAATCAAATCAATCACAAGTCTATAGGCAATTGAAGTGAGAAATATATGTAGTATCATTTATAACTTTTAAAAATGTGAGTTTTTGAGTGGGATATTGAATGATGACAGCTTGAAAAAGCAGTGCCAGACTGGTTCAAGCCGGCAAGAGCAAAGGTGCGGTCCCTAAACACTTTGGACTGCATTCCAAGCGAATGCCTTCAATGCACTTGTCCGTTTCAGAATCTATAAAAGTCACAATGACGTACGGGCGAATGGATGACACCAGATTACGAGACCGCACGCACACACACACAATCACATGCATTTCTTTCAGGGGCGAGGCCAGGTTTTTAAAGATGATTTATGAAGATTGTGAGCGTATGCCCTTTGAGTTGTTGAATATTGCATATTACATAGGCAGTGAGGATAGCGTATGAAGAAGGAGTGTCTCGAAGAGTCGGACAATGAGATATAATTTCCAAATTATATAAGGCTCTCAATGCACTTAAACTTAAATCATACACTAACTTGTTATGCATATATGTGGGTCATCATGGGCGAAAGGACAAATAAGCAGACCTCCATTCTATATCCACATAAAAATAGAAAAATTGTTTAGTTCATCGACCGTTGATTTTTCCAGGCGAACATCAATCACCAAGCGGCATTTGTAAGCAGTCAAACTGCAGACTGGTCTCGATGTGCTAATCAAATTCAGGATTTCAGATTTTTTTTTGTCCCAAATATATATTTTTGTGAGCTTTTCTTGCTTGGAAAGCATCCCACTGTTTCAGAAGAAAGCAAGACAGCCAAACCCACATTTAGAGCCTCAAAGTGCACCGAGCCTGGCACAGGCGCCGTGGTGACGTCGCCGTCACTTTATGGCGAATGGCGGATATTGGTATTGGTGTGTGGGGAGCGGTAGTGTAGGAATGAGCGTACTGCGCTACAAAAGTGGCGACCCGAATTCGATTCTTGC
This sequence comes from Lethenteron reissneri, assembly GCF_015708825.2. Taxonomy (NCBI): domain Eukaryota; kingdom Metazoa; phylum Chordata; class Hyperoartia; order Petromyzontiformes; family Petromyzontidae; genus Lethenteron; species Lethenteron reissneri. The sequence goes on from NW_026891738.1 coordinate 853,471, forward strand.
TCACGGCTAACATCAGTGCCGGCGTCTGGTGTGTAAACATCGCCACTGGGGAGACAAAGGCAGCCGGGCGTGGCGCTGGCCAATCACCCCCACGTGTGCCGTGCCGGCCTTCATAGGCGCTGCTACTAACATCACTTGCTCCTATAGCCTGTTCGGCTACACGGGGGATCATTGTCGTCGTGGTGTGTGTGTGTGTGTCTCTGTCTGTCTGTGTGTAGGTGTCTGCAATTGTGGTAACTCATTGCCCCCCCCCCCCCCTTCTGACTAGCATCAGGACCCAAGGTTCGTGAAAATAAAAGTGTTTTTTTCTATTTATGTTACTTTCTTTTATGTTTTATTTTATTTATTATAAGTATTTTATATTGTTACATGGAAAACTACAATACTCCTAATTGTGAATTTGACTGCTTCTCTTTCTGTTGAACCTCAGCACATTTCTTAACACTGACCATATGGGCATTTAAATACAATAGATTTCATGGGACCTCCATTGCCAGTACCAAAATATGAGAATAGGTTTTCCCCTTTTTTCTGGCAACAAAACAGCTGTGTTAAGATGTTAAAACACCAAACTGAAACCTTTTACAAGGAATCAAGTGTGTTAATCACAATACTTGTGGTCAGAATGCAAACAAAAAACATACTCTGATAGCATATGTATTATCTAACACCGTTTTGAGACTAGGCTTGAAAGAAAAATGTCTCTGGTGTGGACCAATCAGTTTAAAAAACAACGCATATGCTATCAGAGTACGTCAATCAGTATCTGCATATGTTGGCAATTGGGGGTATTTATGTTCATATATTCCTGAACGCTTGGTTTATAATTTTGAAAAAAATCAGTCGTACTTTTATACAATGTTGTTTTTGTTAAGTTTATACAGATGCCACCATGCATAATACCCGTTTTCTATTTTGTCATCATTTGATAAAGTAGTAACGAATGGATGGATGTGCGTGTGCTGTCTCAGAACTCGTAGTTTGTCCCGAATCACGTTCAAATGTTCATGAGATTTGCCATGCCTATAATATACATGCCATTGTATTCACAGCTATTTTGTTAAGATTGCGTAAAAAGATTCCACCCTCCAGTCTTGCCTTTACAATACATTCCTCCTTATAATCAAGCGTCAACATGTTCTACCCTGACCGCTGTGAAAACATTCCAGTTTTTTTAAACATTTTTGCTTGCATTGTGACTTTCATAGAATCTTAAATATGCCAGTGCCTTCCATCAAATGTCTCTCAGAACGTAGACTTTGCCTGACAGGTGCATTTTATCATGCACTCTTGTACATAAGTAGGCAGATGGTGCTAATTGTTATGTGTTTTGTTAGGATATGTGATCATCTGCATTTGTACATTTGATATAATTTTAATCTTTACATTTTCTCGTAAAACCCTTTTGAGATGTGTGTAAGCATCAAACCACTGATTTTTAAAGTTAAAAAGCGCTTATCTTTACACATATATCCATTGGGATTTTTAATGTTTGACTTGAGACAAACACTCATTGTAGTTTCCCTGATGTGCATATTCGGCTGTATGACAGAATATCGCGAATGACTGAACACTTTTCTCAAACCAGCTTCCTTTAATTCATCATCGTTTAAACGTTTCTGTAAACTTGAGCAACCTTTTGCGACCTTTAATTTTGGCAAAGTACGTTTGTGTAAAATATATATGCAAATTATGCATTTTGTTAGCAGAATTGTGCATTCTGAGCTCGGAATGATTTTAAGTGGTGGAGGGAGGGAAGGGAGTCGATCCTAAGCTGAGAAGCAAAGGCATAGTAAGAATATGGATGCACATCTGATGCTGTGACTGAGTTGAGGTCCTGTAGATATTTGGCGGATTTGTTTAAAAGCGCTTTCAAGGCACTTGTCCATTTCAGATTCTATGAAAGTCACAATGACGTATGGGCGAATGGATGACACCAGATTATGAGACCGCACGCACACACACACAATCGCATGCATTTCTTTCAGGGGCGAGGCCAGGTATTTAAAGATGATTTATGAAGGGGAATTCATGGCAATGGCATTACTGGAATGCTCTAATCTATTTTCACATCACGGTGGTGAGATGTTACCTACCTCGTCTTGTCGTGGATTCGATCCTGACCCTGACGTCTGCTATGTTTGGAGTAGTCCCGTTGATTTTTATCCGGGTCCTCCAGTTTCTTCCCTCCACATTTACAAACATGCTCTTTGATTATTTGGCTGCTATACATTTCCACGTGATAAACCACTTCGTTGAGCTATCATCTGTTAACGAGCTAAAAACTCAGTTGTGCTTTCCTGGTAATATAACAATAGTGTTTGGTTCATAAATACGTAGTCTTTAGTTGTGGTTCAAATCCTTTGATGAGGATGGATTCCAACCAGAATCCAATATTACACACATACTCATTAGTTCTTTCGGTAAAGTCACGTAGGTAGAAAAAATATATCACGACGTTTCGATTGCAACACAAGCAATCGTCTTCAGGTGAAAAAATACAGCAGTAGAACTGCTAAACCAGGAAAAATATAGTGGGAGAGCGACTGCAACAAGAGGTTATGTAGGTTTGAGGTGGGTGCAACCCAAGGGAAAGGAGGTGGGGCTAGAGATGGAAAGGAGTCCCGCCGCCGCACGCTCGCACAGCAGCTGTGTTAATGGGAGAGATTAGCATGTCAATTTGTAACGGGGAGAGCGCCATCTAGGGTGCGACAAGGGGTATCTGAATGTCCACCGCTGGGTAACCGGTATCCAATCCAAAGCGGGGATTTCATCTAGGCCAAAGCTAACGGGCAGAGTTAGAGTGAATGTACGAGAACCATCTAGAGCAGGGGTGTACAAACTGTTTGCAAAGAGGGCCAAATTTGATTAAGTGAAGATGCCCGGGGGCCAATAGTTCCTTCTGACATTTTTTTAACCACAAAAGTTACATGAAAATACACACTGTTATAAAATAATTTGTCCCAATTACCTTTATTTTAAAAATGACAATGTAACCAAATATAAGCCACTCAGGCAGACGTGAACAACTATAAAAACACAATTCTGCCTTTCATTCAGTCAGATAACATTGAACAAAATGTATAGTATACCTTAAATTTCCATGAGTTAAATATCTTTGCCTCATGAACATTTTAAACAGGAGTTATAAGTAACTAGCGGTTAGTACGCGGCGTTGCCCGGGCGAAAAAGGCAGACACATGTAGTTACACACGCAAATCCATTGATACACACATAGAGTTACACGCACAAATGGACTCACACATACATACATAGACTGAACAACAACAACCGCCATTCGCCACTAAGTGGTGGTGACGTCACAACAACGCTTGTGCCAGGCTATGTGCACCTTGAGGCCACGCGAAGTGTCGAATGCCCGCTGGCAAGAGGTCACGGGGCAAACCCAGATGGCACAGGTCGACTGACTGAGACGACTGGTTTGATGCACCACCTGTGGGCCCTACTGTGGCAACTTTCTGTGCTTTAGCCACCCGGCGCTCCGCTCGTTGTGAGCGTCGCTCCTTCGCCCTCCGTTGTTGTTGGAGGGTGACTGCCTCCAACTGGCTAGTAGCGTCCTTCAGGAGCCTCCTCCACAGTGGCCGATCTTGACACGGCTGGTACCAGTCATCTGCAAGTGGACTCAGCTCCAAGTCCTCCTGTAGCACATCACTCCATGCCTTCTCCAGCCCATGCCGCGCCCGTTTAGCCCCCTCGACCCGGCAGAACAAAAGCTGTTTAGGCATGCGGTGGCTGGCCATGCGGGCTACATAACTCAGGCAACGCAGCCTTGCCTGCCGGAGGTCACCGATGGGACTTTGTCGACATCTTTCAAGGATTTGTGAGCTCCTCACACAATGCAGCCTGTTTAAACCCAGGATGGATCGTAGGTAGGCCAGCCTAAATGTTTCTAACCGGTGAAGATGTTCCATTAGGGGGGTCCAAGTTTCGCAAGCGTAGAGAAGGGAGGGAATGACCGTGGCCGAGAAGACCTGAAGCTTCGTAAGGAGTGATAGACCAGGTCACTTCCACACAACGTTACGCAGCCAATGAAAATATACTGCAGCTCGACTGATTCGGAGTGAGACCTCTGCTATTAAACCGGAGCCGGTCATTAGCACACTGTCCAGGGAAACTCTCCACTGTCTCCACAACTGCCCCATCACGAATTGGGAGTTGTGGGGGTGGAGTGTCCGATGGTACAAAATAGCCAGGCAGGTGCTTAGCTTTGGTTGGGCTGATGGTAAGGCCCCACCTGTTGGTAGCAAGCTCCAGGTTCAGCAGCAGCACCTCGAACTCCTCTTCCGAGTGAGCAGCCATTAGCAGATCATCGGCATACATAACGTGGTTGAGCAATAGGGAGCCATCCCTTGACCGCACGCGGGCATCGATCAGCCTCCCATTGCATCTGTAGCAGATGGGAATTCTTCCGGTACAGGCATTGAAGGCTCGACGAACTACGTGGTCCAATGTGGGAGCCAGAGGACATCCCTGTTGCACCACAAGGTGTAAAGGGAATGGCTCTGACTCACGGCCACGTAGTTAAGATGCGGGGCCGCTCACCATCATGAAGATCCTTAAGGATGGTGTTGAGTGGGTTCGGGACTCGGAAATCACAAAGAGCAACCCAGAGGCCAGGCCTACTGATGGTATCATAGGCCTTGAGCAGGTTAATAAAGCACACGCATGGACTAAGATGCACACATGGACCTGCAGACACGCAAAGAAATGGAGTTACACTGACTAACATGGATGCATGCACACACAGCGACTAACACACACGCACATGGACTGAGACATACACACACATGGACTGACACACAAACACATCGACTTACAGACACACACACATATGGACTCACACACACATAGACATGCACTTGAGATACGCACACATGGAGTTACACACACATATGGACGTACACACATACAGCGACTCACACATACATCGACTCACACACAGGCATACGTGGACTCACACACATTGATGTAAACACACATGTACTTACACACACACATCGACTAAGACACACACACATGGACTTACACACACATACATAGACTGACCCACACATTGCCCAACACACAGATACACATATGGACTGTGACACACAGACGTACTTTAGATACACGTGGATTAACAGGCACATAGACTCACACACACGCATTGACTTGCACACACACATCGAGTGACACACACACATGTATGGACTTACACACATGTGGACTAACACACACACAGCGACTGATACGCACACAAATGGACTGACACAAACACACTTGCACGTACACACACACATGGGGCGTTGTCCGTTTGAAAAAGACAGACACACACATGGACTTACACACAGACATGGACCCACACACGTAGAAACCCATCGACTTACACGCACACAAACACATATGGACTCACACACACAGACATCGACTTTAGGGACACACATGTAGTTTCTGCACACGAACATTATAATTGTAATATTAGGCAACTTATTAGTTTCATAATAGTAAACAAAGCAGAGTTGTTATGTGCACACAAAAATTATCATTGTAATATTTGTAAACTTATTTGTTTAATAATAGTAAACAATAAACCTCAGTTCTTAGCGAAAGATGCAATAAAATTATACTTTACATTGGCGTGGTGACGCGTCGTCCCGTGTAGAGCTCGCGGCCTCGCCTATATTGCCAAGCCGGAGGAGGTGAGACATTGCCAGGCTGTGGGCCGCTACCCCCCCACCACTCCCCCGCCCGAGGCAGAATAATACTATGTAAGCGCTTCAAGAATATTAAGTTAATATCTAAGAACTTTATAACAGTAACTGCAACGCATTGGGGTGGTGGGGGGGGGGACATCATACTGTGAAGAAAAATCGCCAGCGTGATTTGTATATCTATTCCATGTTAAACGCGTGAAATAAAATGTCCCCGTGAGATGGAGCGAATGCGCAGTACTTGGTAGGGTCCGCCCCCTCCCCACGTAATTGGCGTCAGTTGGTACGGTAGACGGCGCGCAATAAATGATAAATAATAATAAAAACGGCACAAATTTGTTAATTAAAGTACTTTAACGTTTACGGATGGGAAAACGGAATAGCCTATTCCCACCGTGGGGCTTAGGGGGTGCCGCCCGGCAAATTTTTTTCTACGTGAAGGCCACCGTCCGAGAGCCAAATCCCCTGCAAGCGCGAGCGCGTGGAGACTTTTATAGGTAAGATGCAAAGTGGTCTGTTATCATTAAACTTTAAAACAAGTTAAGTTTGCCCTTGTCTTTTACAAGATCTTTCAGAAAGCAATAGTTTGTGTCACATCTACAGGTACATAACATCAACAGTTATAACCAAATCTTATCCAAGAGTTTAATAAAATAATTGCCATAAGTCCAAGTGCATTAGTGTACTTTAGGCTTTTCACTGTTAATAGTGACAAATGTTTCCGTTCAAAACACTCAATTTCAGATTGATCAAGGAACAGATAACTTGCTGACACTAATGAGAAGGGTGATACTGAGATCTAGATTTCAATAAAGAGACCAGGTCTGGCTTGAGAGCAGTGGTTGAGATGCGTAAAATGTCACGCAAGTGGGAGTCACTCATCCTTGACCTCAATCGGTTCTTGTTTAAGTTCATGACTGAGAATGTTTGCTCACGCAAATATGTGGAGCCGAATAAGCTCAGCATTTTCTTAGCGAATGACCGCATTTCTGGAAACCTGCTTTTGTCCAGCTGCCGGTAAAAGTCAACAAGAGAACACTGCTGGTGTTTTCTGCGGCACTCATCGTCACACTGCAGCTCAATGAGCTACAGTTGCAGCTGTGGATGAGCATCATCAGGATCCACGGAGAAGGGAGAAGAGAAAAGCAACATGTCCTTTTCAACAACTGCAAAGTCCCGAAAGCGTTTGTTAAATTCCACAGAAAGAGATGCAATAGCAGTTGCATAACTCTTCATTTGCGCACCGATGTTGTCCTGTGGGAAACTGTGAATGATCTCTTTCAAAGCTGGGAAGTGCGCGGTGCAGGGCTCTGTTTGGGACAAGTGTCTTTGGAAAAGTTGCAGTTTGGTTCCAAAGGCTTTAATGTGAGCGTATAGCTGGCTCACCACTGCATCTTTTCCTTGAAGATAACATTCAAGTGCATTCAGATGCTTCGTTATGGCAACCAAAAAAGCTAGATTTGCCAGCCATACAGGATCAGACAGTTCCTCCATTGGTTGTCCCTTCTCACCCAAAAAATCTCCAATTTCCTCTTTGAGAGAGAAAAATCGCTGCAGTGCGGACCCCCGACTTAGCCACCTCACATCGTTGTGATATATTACGTCACCGTATTCAGCCTGGATGTCACGCAATAACTGCTGAAACTGTCGGTGGTATAGAGCTTTAGAACGAATATAATTGATTGCCTTTGCCACTGGTTTCATAACATCGTCAAATTTGAGATGTTTGGCGCAGAGAGCCTGCTGGTGAATGATACAGTGAAGTTTAATAGCGTTGCCTGCTTCTTCGCTGACTTTATTGCAGATCAGTGTGGACAATCCACTTCGCTCACCAGCCATGGCAGGCGCACTATCGGTAATGATCCCAGAAACTTTACTCCATGGTAGTTTCATATCATCAACAGCTTCACAAACAGAAGCGAATAAATATGTTCCTCTGGTTTGCCTTTTAAGGCTTTTGAGGTCAGGCAGCTCCTCTGTCAAGTTCATGTTGTCATCAAATACACAATCTTTGATAAACGCACCTTCAGTAAAATTTTGCTCTGTTTAGCTATTAACATGGCCACTTCCTAGCTGGCTTTGGTGATGTTTTCCCTTGACTCACAGGCCCGCGTGAAGAATCGCTGTTGCGATGCCAGAGCAGCTTGGAGTTGCTTCACTTTTTTAGCGCGGTCACTCCCTGTTAGCTTGTCGTATGTTGTAGCATGTTTAGTCTCGTAGTATCTCTTTACATTGAAATCCTTAAACATGGCAGCCGTCTCTTTACAAATTAGACAAACACAATTGCCTCGATTTTCAGTGAAGAAGTATTGTAATTTCCACCGCTCCTGAAAGCGGCGGCCCTCACCGTCAACTTTTCTTTTTTTTGCAGTCGCCATCGCAGAAATTATTCGAGAAGGGTTCGCGGCACAGATGCCGAGCCAGAGAGCATTATAATGGTGCTGCCACCGAGTGGTGAAAGGAGGAATTACATCTTTAAAATTTTATGATTTATTTATTCTGACAGAGCTAGCGAGCCATAAATAACACATTATAAGACCGAAGCTGCAGGCCATATGAAATCTGACCGCAGGCCGTGATTGGCCCGCGAGCCGGACTTTGAACATGCCTGATCTAGAGGGTTCCACGAGGGGGCGTGGCTGGAGTCGGAGCTGTGCTCTGCCAAAAAGAATATAAGTGGAGGCAGGAGAAGACTCGTCATCGGTGTGGGAAGCCTCGGGTCTGGACTGCATCACCGCTCAACCTCTCCTCGCCAACGACCACGTGGCGAATCCCCAGCGAGCAGCCACTCCTCCCAGCACGCCGCCAGGCAGCGGCGGATCGGGTAGAAAGTGAGGCGTGCCCCAACAGTGGGCAAGAGAACGGCTCGTCAACAGCAGAGAGAGAGAGGGGAATTACCCAGAGAGACGCCAGTCAACAGTCGTCGTGGAAGTCGTTTATTACGTTGAAGTCAGAAGTGGTCCTTCTAGAGATCTATCTACGTGACTTTACCAAAAGAACCAGAAAGTATGGATTCCTGCAGTCACGAAAGCTTTAAATCAATATTATAAATCCCAATGGATATACGTGTAAAGATGAACGCTTTTTTAGCTTTCAAAGTCAGTAGTTTGATGCTTACACACATCTCAAAAGGGTTTTACGAGAAAATGTAAAGATGAAAATTAAATCAAATGTACAAATGCAGGTGATCACATATGCTAACAAAACATTAAAACATTAGCAACATCTGCCTACTTATGTACAAAAGTGCATGATAAAATGCACCTGTCAGGCAAAGACTACGTTCTGAGAGACATTTGATGGAAGGCACTGGCATATTTAAGATTCTATGAAAGTCACAATGCAAGCAAACATTTAAAAAAATCTGGATTGCTTCACAGCGGTCAGGGTAGAACATGTTGACGCGTGATTACAAGGAGGAATGTATTGTAAAGGCAAGACTGGAGGGTGTAATCTTTTTACGCAATCTTAACAAAACAGTTTTCAATACAATGGCATTGTAGATTATAAGCATGGCAAATGTCATGAACATTTGAACGTGATTCGGGACAAACTACGAGTTCTGAGACAACACACGCACATCCATCCATTCCTTTACTACTTTATCAGGCGTTTAGGAATATATGAAGATAAATACCCTCAATTGCCTACATATGCAGATACTGATTGATAGGCTGTGGTACAGACTTGTTTTATTTACATAGAAATTATTTTGCACCGTATGGAGCCAACCATGATAATCAGGGGTGGAAGCAAGGATGCTGCTGTTTAGGAGATAATTGTATTCTTTAATCAGTCATGAAGGAATAGGGCAGTCCTCGGTTTACGAACCTCATTAATTCCTGAGACCCGTCCATAACTTGAACGGTTCGTGAGTCGGAACACAATAATCGACTGTATTAGAATAGGTTTTCCCCTTTTATCCTGCAACAAAACAGGTGTTAAGATTTTAAAACTCCAAACTGAAACCTTTTACAAGGAATCATGTCTGCATTAACCACAATACTTGTGTAATAAAAGACTCCGTCAGGCACTGCTGGTCTCCTTTGGTCTTTTATTTAGGTTCTCTCTCCGCGCCCCGCTGGTCTCTTCCGCAGACCAGCATCGTCTCGCGCGCGCCCCGCTCGCGCTCCCTCGTCAGCTCCTCCACTCTTCCTCACACCCCGCTGGTCCTGATAAGGGACCAGCGTCTCCTCTCGCGTGCCGTGCACGCTCCTCCGTTAGCTCCTCCACTCCTGCACTCCGCACACCGCTGGCCGACGGCGTGCTGAGGTCCTTCGGCCACGTGGCCGATGGCGCGGATCTCCTCTCGACACCCAACGTGGCTCAGCCTCTTAACTTCCCCAACTGACCCCGATCTTCTTGGTTCTTTCAGTAAAGTCACGTAGAATGGAAATAATAAAATAATAAAAATAAAACATAATAAAATAATTCACACTAAGATGAATCCCTGCAGTCACGAAAGCTTTCAATCGAAATTTGACCCCGATCTCTTCTGGGCTCCCACTTATATCCTCTCCCCCCACGTGACCCTGACTCCTCCCCTTCCGGATCGTCAGATCTGGCCTTCCCATACTGCCCTGCTGGCTCCGCCCCATTCACCTCGCCTCCCATTGGAGCCGAGCTGAACGGTGGCCCCTCCCACACGCCCCGCAGACCAGGGTCCGCCCCCCAATACCCCGGGCCGTATGATTGGGCCAGAGCCCAGCAACAACCCCATTTATGCTCGCATTACACTTGTGGTCAGAATGCAAACAAAAAACCTACTCTGATAATATATGTGCATTGTCTTTGAAACTGATTGGTCTACACAGAGACAGCTTTCTTTCGAGTCAAGTCTCTAAACGGTGTTAGATAATACATATGCTATCAGAGTATTTTTTTTGTTCGCTTTCTGACCACAAGTATTGTGATTAATGAACACTTGATTCCTTGTAAAATGTTTCAGTTTGGTGTTTTAACATCTTAACACCTGTTTTGTTGCCAGAAAAAAGGGGAAAACGTATTCTCCTATTTTGGTACTGGCAAAGGAGGTCCCATGAAATCCACTGTTTTTAAATGCCCATATGGTGAGTGTTAAGAAATGTGCTAAGGTTCAACAGAAAAAGAAGCAGTCAAACTCACAATTAGGAGTATTGTACTTTTCCATGTAACAACATAAAATACTGTATAATAAATAAAATAAAATATAAAATAAAGTAACATTAGTAGAAAAAAACACTTTTTTTTCATGAACCTTGGGTCATACTAGTCAGAAGGGGGGAAACGAGTTACCACAATTGCAGACACCCACACAGACAGACAGAGAGAGACAGACAGACACACACACACAGACAGAGACACACACACAGACAGAGACACACCCACACAGACAGAGAGACAACAACAACAACCGCCAATCGCCACTAAGTGGCGGTGACGTCACCACAGAGAGACACACACACCACGACTACAATGATCCCCCGTGTAGCCTTAACAGGCTATAGGGGCAAGTGCTGTTAGTGAGCAGCGCCTATGAAGGCCGGCACGGCACACGTGGGGGTGATTGGCTAGCGCCACGCCCGGCTGCCTTTGTATCCCCAGTGGCGATGTTTACACACCAGGGCTTCCGGCACTGATGTTAGCCGTGAGCAAGAATCGAATTCGGATCGCCACTTTTGTAGCACAGTGCGCTCACCACTACACTACCGCTCCCCACACACCAATACCAATATCCGCCATTCGCCACAAAGTGACGGCGACGTCACCACGGCGCCTGTGCCAGGCTAGGTGCACTTAGAGGCACTAAATGTGGGGTTGGCTGTCTTGCTTTCTTCTGAAACAGTGAGATGCTTTCCAAGCAAGAAAAGCTCACGAAAATATATATGTGAGACAAAAAAAAATCTGAAATGCTGGATATGATTAGCACATCGAGACCAGTCTGTAGTTTGACTGCTTACAAATGCCGCTTGGTGATTGATGTTCGCATGGAAAAATCAACGGTCGATGGACTAAACTATTTTTATATTTATATGTGAATATAGAATGGAGTTCTGATTATTTGTCCTTTCGCCCATGATGTTGCACATGAATGCATAACAAGTTTGCGTGTGATTTAAGTTTTAGTGCATTGAGAGCCTAAGCATAATTTGGAAATTATATCTCATTGTTCGACTGCTCGAAATACTCCTTATTCATACGCTATCCTCACTGCCTTTGTCATATGCAATATTCAACAACTCGAAGGGCATACGCTCACAATCTTTATTTCACGTCCACACACGCGTTGTGTCTCTCACACACAGGCACACACGCACATTCGTTATTATCAAGTACTGGGTGGAGTCTGGGAAGCTCCACCTTTTTGTGAATCTGAATATAAAGCCTAGGTGAATCCAGAGAGCAGAAGAGACGGAGCGAATGACTTGCGCTCTCCGGCTTTCTATCACCTGAACATCGTGAGTATTATCAGAGATGCAAGTCGGCTGTACATTGGCCAGTAATAGGCTAAATCTATTGAAATCAGTTACAGGTAAATTATGTACGGTATATATGTTAGAACGTACATTGTATAGACTATGTGTGGTTAATATAGGCTGGCTATTGTAAATCAGATATGTCAACAGGCTATGTTTAAAAAATAATACCATATTAAACTACATGTTAATGTCTAATGAGATAGCGAAGTTAAATAGGTTGAACACATGGCCATGTAATATCGGACTGCATGCAAACACACCAAAAGAGTGAAAAATTATAAGTTATTACAATCTAGGCAACAACAAAAAGAATTATGTTTTGAAAATATGTCAGACATTAATCTTGCCTGAACACTTGCACTTACGCTTACCTTGATGTTGGTTTATAATACTATCCATATCCCAAACACAAAATTAGCGACTCCCTTAATAGTCTTGATTTATCAAACGCTTTATCTACTGATATGCCAATCATAGTGCATACTACCTTCTTTGACAGTGTTCGGACATGTGGTCATTAACGAAACATATAGAACAAAAACTCAGGGAATAAGAATAGGTTTCGATTTAAAGCTTTCGTGACTGCAGGGATTCATCTTCTTGGTTCTTTCGGTAAAATCACGTAGAAGGGACATAATAAAATAATTAAAATAAAACATTATAAAATAAAATTATCACGACGTTTCGGCCACAACACAAACAGCCGTCCTCAGGTGAAGAACAAAGCTGTCTGAAAAACAGCGTCGTAATGAACAACGCTAAGCTTGGCAGCTTATACTTAAGCTTTGTCAAGGCACTCTGCCCCTCCCACCCAGCTTAAAATATACGCTGCCAAGCTTAGCAGTGTTCATAGGAGCGCTGTCTTTCAGACAGCTCTGTTCTTCACCTGCGGACGGCTGCTTGTGTTGTGGCCGATACGTCGTGAGAATTTTATTTTATTATGTTTTACTTTTATTATTTCCCTTTTATGTGACTTTACCGAAAGAACAAAGAAGATATAAGAAAAGGTTTTACCCTTTCTGGCAATGAAAGAGGTGTTAAGATGTTAAAACACCAAACTGCAACCTTTGCAAGGATTCATGTCTGCATTAACCACGTATACTTGTGGCGAACAAATCGTGCTTAAGTTTAAACACAGGACACAATCTAAACACCAAAGTATGCAAGTGAGGTGTTTATGTGTACGTAAATAAATGCACATACAAGTGATGTGGTGTAGACTAAGGTTGCCGCTAGTCAGTACAGGTTTTTCAACCTTTATACGGGTTCGGTTTGTGTAATATCATGGATATTGGACGAATGTATTTCTACTCAAAATTCGCTATATGCAATTTAAATTCACTCATATATGGCTTCGTGATCGGACGTGGGAGACCATTATGTGTGTACGCTATGAACTGTTTGGCAGTTAAGCTGCCCTGTGTGGTTTCGGTTTGTGTGCCCTTTTTCTTGGAACACATCTATAACCACAAAGCGAGGGAAACCTGTATGTGTTGCACTTCAGGCTGCGCCCTTTACAATGAATGTACAGTATTTAACAGAACATTCCATCGCACGACAGTGGCATTAAAGAGCTGTATAAGACGACCTCACCATTAGGGTGCTCTCATTAACAATTTTCTTCTACCACATAACTTATTGCAACACTACAGGCGCAGTCCTTGGCTCTACAAGCGGCCCAAAAACAAACAAAAAAACGTAATATAATCCTTCTCGTGACACTTAGTGTGCCTCGGTAGGAACTAAACTCTGTTGCCAGTCACGAGGGCAAGTCCCTGAGTCTGCCCGTGCCGAACTAACAAATATGATTGTGTGCTGTTTGTATATAATTTCTAGCTCATGTGATTAATTACCTAGTATACATTACGGCCCGACATTCTCCTCCCACCTTTGCACACGTTTTGCATCCATCGGGTCAGCCTGAGGTCATTCCTGGTTCTGGCTCCGCAGACATCCTGGCACTTGATGTCATAACCCCTATCAAACTCCTCCCTTTGGAGGTCATCCCACGATATGTGTGAACACAGACACACTTAATTGCCCCTAGGTGTTGTGTGAGTCTGTAGCCATTTTTATTGTGAAACGACTTTTCTCCCTCGTTAGGTCGACTCATCCTTAAAATTAATTCCTGCTGCAGCATGCAATGACAGTCACTGGGAAAACAAAGGCGGTTGGCAGGCTCTGGTTATACCCCTGGAATACATGCATTTTTTGTCGTGGAGAATATACGTTATTCGTATTACGTATATTTTCTGAATGATCCTTTGGTTCAAGACATCAATACAACACTTCCATACGTCATTATCAAGTTTATATGCTTAACCCAGATCTCATGGCACTTATGTATTGATAAGTGGATGTTAAAAGAACATGTAACTAGTCGTATTCACTACCCCCTGACTATGTGCTGTATTGTCACTTACAGTGAGGGAAAAAAGTATTTGATCCCCTGCTGATTTTGTACGTTTGCCCACTGACAAAGAAATGATCAGTCTATAATTTTAATGGTAGGTTTATTTGAACAGTGAGAGACAGAATAACAACAACAACTATTCAGAAAAACGCATGTCAAAAATGTTATACATTGATTTGCATTTTAATGAGGGAAATAGGTATTTGACCCCCTCTCAATCAGAAAGATTTCTGGCTCCCAGGTGTCTTTTATACAGGTAACGAGGTGAGATTAGGAGCACACTCTTAAAGGGAGTACTCCTAATCTCAGCGTGTTACCTGTATAAAAGACACCTGTTCACAGAAGCAATCAATCAATCAGATTCCAAACTCTCCACCATGGCCAAGACCAAAGAGCTCTCCAAGGATGTCAGGGACAAGATTGTAGACCTACACAAGGCTTGAATGGGCTACAAGACCATCACCAAGCAGCTTGGTAAGAAGGTGACAACAGTTGGTGTGATTATTCGCAAATGGAAGAAAAACAAAAGAACTGTCAATCTCCCTCGGCCTGGGGCTCCATGCAAGATCTCACCACATGGAGTTGCACTGATCATGAGAACGGTGAAGAATCAGCCCAGAACTACACGGGAGGATCTTGTCAATTATCTCAAGGCAGCTGGGACCATAGTCACCAAGAAAACAGTTGGTAACACACTACGCCGTGAAGGACTGAAATCCTGCAGTGCCCGCAAGGTCCTCCTGCTCAAGAAAGCACATATACATGCCCGTCTGAAGTTTTCCAATGAACATCTGAATGATTCAGAGTACAACTGGGTGAAAGTGTTGTGGTCAGATGAGACCAAAATGGAGCTATTTTGGCATCAACTCAACTCGCCGTGTTTGGAGGGGGAGGAATGCTGCCTATGGCCCCAAGAACACCATCCCCACCATCAAACATGGAGGTGGAAACATTATGCTTTGGGGGTGTTTTTCTGATAAAGGGACAGGACAACTTCACCGCATCAAAGGGACGATGGACGGGGCCATGTACCGTCAAATCTTGGGTGAGAACCTCCTTCCCTCAGCCAGGGCATTGAAAATGGGTCGTGGATGGGTATTCCAGCATGACAATGACCCAAAACACACGGCCAAGGCAACAAAGGAGTGGCTCAAGAAGAAGCACATTAAGGTCCTGGAGTGGCCTAGCCAGTCTCCAGACCTTAATCCCATAGAAAATCTGTGGATGGAGCTGAAGGTTCGAGTTACCAAACGTCAGCCTCGAAACCTTAATGCCTTGGAGAAGATCTGCAAAGAGGAGTGGGACAAAATCCCTCCTGAGATGTGTGCAAACCTGGTGGACAACTACAAGAAACGTCTGACCTCTGTGATTGCCAACAAGGGTTTTGCCACTAAGTACTAAGTCATGTTTTGCAGAGGGATCAAATACTTATTTCCCTCATTAAAATGCAAATCAATGTATAACATTTTGACATGCGTTTTTCTGGATTTTTTTGTTATTCTGTCTCTCACTGTTCAAATAAACCTACCATTAAAATTATAGACTGGTAATTTCTTTGTCAGTGGGCAAACGTACAAAATCATCAGGGGATCAAATACTTTTTTCCCTCACTGTAACAATATATCATATTACCAAAGGTAACTTTTTAATACCATGATGTTTAAGAATGTTCATATGCATGGTTGGCATTTGAACGCTTCAACTTTCCAGGCACCAGGGTTTGTTAATTCACAGAGTGAAAAGGCAAGGGGCATACTTGTCTCTCTGCCCTGGATTTGCCCTTGGGTGAGCAGCGAGTTTATGGTGTTTTGCCATGGGTCCACCCTTGCGTATATTCTCTCTCATGAAATTTCCTGGGTCACTCCCTGCCCATGCAAGAGTGATTCCTTTATGGCCTGTCATGAACTACTTCCTCCTTCGCTACACGAGTTCGGTTAATTCCCGGAAAGCAAAATGTACTGCGTCTTCTAGGCCCTCCATCGATGTCTAATTTATTATGATTACCCACTTCTCATTCTAATGCTGTTGTGGCTTCGCCATCTGGTTTTCCCGACTTCTGGCATGCAGTGAACGCATATTTGTCTGTCAGGAACTGCGACATTCAAAATAGACAAAACATTAAAAACAATTATAACAGGCATACAGTCCATCTAGGGCTGAACGTTTTGGGGAAAATATCTAATTGCGATTTTTCTGACATGTTGCGATTGCGATTTGATTTGCGATTAATTTGTTTAAGTCAAGCTTCAGTTCAATGTTCACTGTGTTAATAAATTTGTAAACATGTGATGGAGCATTACCACATGATACCATCTACTTTTAACTGCTCTAATGCAAGGATGAGAACTTAAAATATATGAATTGCTTTTAACATTTATTTATTAAAATGTTTTTATTCAAATAGAACAAGCAAACATAGAACAATTGCTAAGTTAAATAAATAAAGTTATTATAATAAAAAAATCAAACAATTTCAATCAGAAAGTAAAAGGACTTTTCAAATCGCCAAAAATTGCGGCCTTTGAGATTTGCTAATCGCATTGTTTCAAATTGCGATTTCGATTTGAAATCGATTCATCGTTCAGCTCTATGTCGACCCTTTCACGTCGCAGGGGTTAGGGGTGCAGCCCCCCCGCGATCTGGAAAAAAACGCGTTAAATGTTTTGGTCCCCTTGGCGAACGACGCGAGCACCTCCAGCCGGGGGGTTCGGGGGAGGGGCTGTGAGATATCACGCGAGAGGCTGCCGTAAACAAGCTTGGCATCCTCCAAACCAACGCGCAAACTAACTTTTCACAAAATTTTACTTAAACAAAAATTGTGTATATTTATGGTTTTAAACAATACATATGTAATATCTCAATAATGGCGGGAGACGAGTTGACGGGGCAGCACTTATTTATTAACACTGGTGCAACAGTAACAGGCACAGCCGAGATAACGCCTACGCTACGCGTGCCTAACTCGGCCACGCACTCAGGCTCTCCGGCTACGCTCTCCCCACGGAGAGCTATCGGACCCGCCGTGCCAGGGCACAGGTCTCGACCACTGGGTTACACAGCCCGGCCCTTACAAGGACGTCGGGCCGTGAATCCCAAGGCCTCGCCTCTGAGCCTCACAGAGTCCCGGCCCTTACAAGGGCAGCGGGGCTAGGGGTCTCAGGGCCTTATCTCTTCCTCCGTCTTCTGTCTTCACTGGTTAACGACTCCCCGAGTGCTGCCGCACATCGCCTTACATAGCCCTCCGCTCCAGGGGGCGGGGCCTATGCGGACCGCGATGTGGACACCCGCCTGCGGACCGTGATGTAGCCACCCACCACGCGCTGTCTCACGATCCTCCCCGCCAGCACGTACCACCACTACACATACAATGATAGTATGTGATGCATTTGTGCGTTACTAAACTCTTTGTGTGTCATTTGCTGGACTTCGCATGTCGTCTGCGGTTTTCGCAAAACACCCAAAAACTCCCCAAAATAATTCCCATTTTATTTCTTATGCCGACACCGCGATATATTGAAACCGCGATGGGGAAAGTCGCGATGCATAAAGGTCGACTGTATATACAATAAGGAGCCAGGGTGAGCTGGCTTTGTTGCTCATATAGACACGCAGTGAACTATTGATCACCATCGTCCATATCACCAGGATTATTTTCAGGCAAGGAATGGTCCTTGTGAGCTTCCACATTAAGTGCTTAATCCAGGCTGTGTTATAGGCCGATGAGAAGTCCACACATCCCGCTTGTTCTCCAGGGATCACTGACTCGACGAGGGAGCTGATCCTCTGGAGGATGATGTTCAGATTAACTTATAATTAGATGCTGTATCAATGTGTATGTTGTTGTAATAACCTTTAAATGAAAGTCTATGTGAGTCAGTAAACTCATGCATAGTTCACAGTTATCTGAAACTGTGGTTGCTTTGTAGTGGACTTTGAAAATAAGTAATCACGTGTTTGGTTTGTTTATATTTTCAAGCTGGACACAATGCAACTCCACCGCACCCTCGCACTTGTCTGTCTATAAAGAGGGTCAGGAAGAGAGTTCCAGCCTCCTTTGTGCTCTGAGCAAGCGAAAGGTGAGTCCATGAGATGGTCAACTCTGGCACTTGCATTGTGAAGATTTAGGTTGCTTTTGGCATCACGACTGGAATGTCTCTGTCATGTAAATGGCATGTTTAATTATGCAATTGTAGTAAACAAATAATTGAAATCATATTCTTCGGGTCTTTCTGTAACGTCATGTAGAATAGTCCAAAGACAATTACAAAGAATAAAAAAAAACTACGACATTTTGATCGCAACACACGCGGTCGTCACCAGGAAAAGGGGGTTAGCTTCTAAAGACAATTGTTTATAAAGGTTTGAAATGGGCATAGCCCAAATGTCAGCAGCCAATGTTAATGTAAGTGGTGGGCAGCGACTGCGGCGTTGGCGGGTTTTCCACCAATCATTGGTGCTGGCCATTATATTCATGAATTGATATTTGTTTTCGTTGTAAAGCATTTTATGCATATAATAATTGCTATTCACAGCTTCAAAGTGGATTACGCATTCGAAAAAAAACACTTAATACAGAATTAAGGAGATTGCAGTCAAAACATATAACTGTTCATATGATACTGTAGTTTTGATGAGCTTAAATGCAGACGTACACATTTTTTCATTCAAAGAAGAGCATACCATTCTATGCCAGCACGCGGATAGCAAGTTACAGAAAAGTTGGTTACACTTTTGGTGCTGTCATTAACCAACCTAAACATCAGCTCACCACCTGTATGAGGCAAGGACTAAAGGCCCGTGCTCTTAAGTCCAGTACCACAAGTAACGGCACATGCATAATAACCGTCATGGTTGGCCATGTGATGGTAATCAATGTATACAAGCCCCCGAAAAAAAAAATGGCCATCACCACTTCAGCAGCCACTACAATTAATAATGTACTGTATAATACATTATCACCTAGGGATAATGTAATGTACAATATCACATAGGGATGATGTAATGTACAATATCACATTGGGATAATGTAATCTGATGTCCAACACATTTTCCCTATGCGATCGATTGACCCCAGTGTGATTGTAGCTTTGAGAAGTGCCTAAGACCACCCTACTCTCGCACAGGGGCACACAGTGTGTGCACACAGTGTGTCCGTGTATGGCCTTAGCTCACTCTGGCACAAAGAGCATTGGCTTTCAGATCAAGATGTCATCACGGTCAAAGCTCTTGATACCACCACACCTTAGCACCACCACTTTTAACCTCTACCAGATCCTGCAATTGCACAGTAGACACACGATCTCTAAGACCAGACCTAATAGTATTTCCCCACCTGTCAACTCCAAGCGCCGCACCAGTTTTTTCTATACATGACGTTGGCCCCACCCCAGTACACCCCTTACTATCACCTCTAGGGGCCGGTGTAGCATTGGATAAAGACCGACTTTTATCAACATTTGCATTGGGAAATGACATGCAGCCAAAAACGTTCTCAATTGGAAAGTAGTTTTTTGAGGAAAAGAGTTTCGGGCCAAGTGGCATGAGAACCACGTGTGGAGCTTGAGCACAGGAGCTGGGCAGGATTGATCCATTAGCTATGGTGCCATGGTTTAAGTGCTGCTTGTTATAGCACGGTAAGTTAAAACACTTTCCATTAGTCTCCTAAATAAATTGGGTCCGTTGCATGAATGAATTTCGTACTGTTATATTCCAAATTTCAACATGCAACGGCTTAATCAATTGTTTATATTTAATTTGTATTATTAAAAGCGTAGATAAGCATGGTAGGTATAAGGAAATACTTTATTTAATATTCATGTTCTTCATTTAATAGTTCTCACAGATGTTTGACATTAAAATAAGTGATGAACTTTGGTTATTCGTCTAAATATTTGTTATGCTATGATTAAACACAACATTCAATATTCAACTGAATTATACATTGATTTGTATTATTGTTAAATGTTGTATTACTAATTAAGGACGGTGTCTATGTGTGTATTCAAGGCTATGTCTGAAGAGGAGGAACACGACATAAAAGCTGTGGATGAGCTTGCCAAAGTACTTAGAGACTTAGGTCTTAATACAACTTTTTGGATTCCAAAACTACGAAATATTTTGGATATCACCAATGTAAAAGCATTGCAATATTTTGGCCCTGAGGAATTTGAAATCATAGAACCACATTGCCGGCATTCATGGGAGAAAAAGGCATTGTGTAAGTTAGTGGAAATGTCGGGCAATGAAGTTGTTTTAAAACAATCACAACAATGTGAGCCAATTGGAAATAAACAGAAGCAAGATGCACCAACAAAGCAGCATCCGGAACAAATCCATCAGAAAAGATTAATTCACAGTGGTGAGGCCAACGTAGAGACTGAGACAGAGCAGCAAATGGAATTGAAAGGAGCCAAAGAACCCCCATTGTGGGATGGCAGCCATTCCAATGATATGGCAAACACTTCTCTAAAGCAGTTAAATTTAGCAGACATTTCAACTTTACGTGGGACTATTTCACGTCTAAGTCTTTTACAAAATGCATCTAAAGGACTTGCTTTGGAGGGGGTGTATCGAACTGGTCAAATAAAGGATAGGCTAAAGAAAAGAGGCAAACTCTTAAACATCCCAATGTCGTTTGATCTTGCTGGGCCAGTACATCAGCCGATGATAAATAAACAAGAGTTTTCATCATCTGAAGAGGAAAACATATTTGAGACAGCAGTGGAAATAATGGGATTCAATACCATAACGACAGAAGAAGGTTTCCTACAGGCCTTGAATGAAGAAATCAACTCGCGGCATAGCAAGGCATTACACAATGAAAAAAAGCAACAAGAAAATCTCACGGATACCTGCATTCATAGCGCCAAATACCTGTACCTACCACTTGCCTCAGGAAGTCTTGACTTTAATCAACTCAAGCTCTCTGATGAGGCGTTGGAGGAATTACAAAGCGTTGAAAACACTTTAAAAACCGCCAAGGATTCTTTTAAAACGCATGTGCTAAGAAACAGGTTAAGAAGTTTTTTTGAGAAATTTGGCTCTCATGCCCATACAGGTCCTGTCCACTTTGGTGGGATTTTTAAGTGGAAAGCATCAGCAGAGGGAATCAGCTCCGATGAGAAAAAGGAAGACAGAAATATGATATCGGAGGCAGTGGAAAGGTATTCCACTTCTGCCTACAACATCAGTGGCAGTGCAGGTGGTGTGAGCATGATGGCATCCGAATTTACCACGGAATTTTCTGAAAAATACAATGCTCCACTTCTTAACAAGGTGACATTTTCCGTAGGTACAATAGTTGGACCACCTGGCATTTGTTCTCTTCAACAATGGAAAACCGACATTGTATCCAACACCAAGACGTGGTCTGTCATTGATCTAGGCACATCATTGGTTCCAGTGTGGGACATTGTCAAGTTTAACCACAAGGATGATTTTCAAAATACCTTGATAGCTAGCAGGCTCAAGGAGGCATACACACTTTTGACAAACCAAAATCTAAATTTTTGTCTAGAGGATATATTGGTCTCTGCTAATGCTAAAGCCAGGTCAGTGATGCAAGATATTAAACATTGGCAAGAATCCGACATGGAAAATAATTTAGAAAAGATACTTGATTTGAAACAAACGTTATATGATGAAACTAAAAGCAATTTAACTTGGATAAACACCTGTTTATCTCACCCAGCCCTCCAATCATTTTTGTCAAATCTTGTTACAGCACCTACCAAAACGGTGAAAATCACAAAGCTTATGCGGTCTATTATGGAGCCAAACAGCTGTGACGTTGACAATTATCCACAATTCGCCTCCAGTATGCAGTGGCTGAATGAGTCTGAAGGAGTCCCTACTCAATTATCTGACTTTAAAGATCTCGTGAACATCTTAACAAAAGCAGAAGATAATTTAAAAATTGACTTTTCACCAACTTATTAAAAAAAACATGAAAAAAGAAACAAAGAAATCACACATGCATTTAATTCATTCTGTCAATCACTGAGAACAACAAAACTCATCGAACAAGAGCTACTCGTAATTTCAGTTGCTTCTGCTGTTGGCTACTGTGTAAAAGAAAGACGATTTCAGCATCCCCTGGATTACGACAACATTGATCATCTTCAACGTGCACTAGAGTCAGCTTACAGAGAGTACTCAAGACTAATGCAACAAGACAAATCCAGAGCTCAGGCATACGTGTTACGGACAGGTTTGTCTAATGCACAGACTCTTGTCGAAAAGCGAAAACAGTTCGATTTCATGAGATCCCAGGTCGAAGAAACAATGTGTGCTGAAGTTTCCCATGTGATTAAATGCAGTGAAATAGGGCCAACTGACTGGAATAAACTTGATATGATGCTGGAATCCATTATCGCTGGAACTTTCAAAGAACAAACATGTAGTTCAAATAAAGAATGTACGATACGAAATACAGGAATAATTTCCCAGGGGGGATGGAAAGAGGACACATATTCAAGGCAAGAAGAATTACAAAATAAACCATCTATTCAACCACGAAGAAATAATGATGATGAAAAGTTCATGAATCTGCTTGAAAGACTCTCACTGATAAAATACTACCCCAAGGAATTACACACAAGTGATGTATGTGTTATCAACAGGTCTCCAATTCAAACTAACCCTGATCGATGCACAGAACAAGAACTTGCTCTTTCTTATCTGCAAAAACTGATGATGATTGACTATCGAGCAAGATGTGTTAGTTTTCAGTGTGAAAATCAAAACCCAGGCAAATTAAACAACTTATCTCAGTCCACAAATACAAATAAAAGCCCTAATAGTGATAGCTTCTTTTCTGATGATAATGACGTAATAAATAACAGCGATGGGCCTAGGACAAACACTGAAACCCACATTCACCCTATGGACTTACAAATGACAATTTTCCATTGTGGAGACAATTTTGTAAGGCAGTACATTTACACCAAACTTTCATTCATCCAGTTCGCACTTCCGCTTTTAGTTCCAAATCCTTGTCGTTCAGAAATAGAATTCCCTATATGGTCATTCAGACAGATGAAAAAGAGCTGGAAATACCGTGATGCATCTACCAAAAAAGTGCAATCTAAAAACTGTGCAATCATTGATGCCAACACTGCACTCGTGTCCTTCGTAAGATTTGGTGAATCACCTGCATCAAAATCTCAGATAATGAACTCTCTACTCGGCAATCAAACGCATCGAGTTTTCTTTCATAGATACTGCCGAGGCAGCAGCAGGAATGGTCAACTAATGAAAGGAGTTGCAGAGATCGCCTGGTATCTTCCAGGTGGGAAGGACGATGATGTATTTAATGACTGCATAGCATTCACTAATCTCCACGGAGATGCAAGAGAACACAAAACACAGGTGAAATTTTTACATGAGATTTCGTCTATAAATGTTATATTACTGTCAGATGGTGATCGCGATGAAGAAGGCAAACGTATCTTAGACGAATGTTTGAGTTCCCCAAAGCCGCTAATTTGCCTCTGTGCTGACAAAAGGAGAGTTTCCAGTGGAGTATCTGGAACAAACGCGAAAATTGCTGTCGAGAATCGAAATGAGGCTGAGTTAATCGATGAATTGACGTCAATAATCAAATTGTTTTTAGACAATTCAGAAAGAAAAATTAGCATCGAAGCTTTCTCAGCTATTGCAAGACAGCATAGCTTCATTGTTGATGAAGATGATAAACAATGTGAAGAGGGCAAGGGTATGGCGAAAGTTTTGCTGAGTCTTATAAGTGACAATCCACTGTGTTCCATAAAGGATAAATTTTTGCCTCTTCAAGGGAAATTGTGGCAGTCGTGGTGCAAGAAAGACAAAGAATTGACTCGCATGATGGTAAGGGGGGGGGGGCAAAGTGTTGAGGAATACAAAAGTAATATTTTAGGAGAAAAAACACGCATTAGGAAAGCACAGCTTGAAAAAGCATTTCCTCTTAACGAATTTATGAGATCATTGATTGAAATTTTGAACCATAAGTCATGCACAGTAAAAACATACTTTCTGCATTGGTTACGCATATACTCAGATTATATGTTTGCAGATCGCTTAACACAACTTCATCTCATTTATCATCAGGCCTGGATGGCAATAATAGCGTTGAAAAAACAAGGTTTTAACACGAGTATCATTGCTATAAAGCAATCAGAGTTGGATAAAATATCAGAAGAACTTGATGCCTCTTCCTTTGGAATTGATCACGTTTTTAGGGAAGTTGGTCAGATCTATGAAGCTTCACAGACAATGCCATCAGTTAACAAACACCCAGCTACTTTGCCCAAGATTGCTGCAGAAATGATGATCTCTGGATTTCCTCTTGAACTCATGGATGGTGATGCTGTACATGTCCCTCTCATTTGGATTAGCTCAATCTTGGACAGAATCATTGATGAAATTGGGAACGTGAAGCTGTTTGTTATCTCAATACTGGGAATACAGAGCAGTGGGAAGTCCACGCTACTCAATGCCATGTTTGGTCTCCAGTTTCCTGTTGGCAGTGGGAGATGCACCCGAGGGGCCTACATGCAGTTAGTGAAGGTGGAGGCAGAGTTCAGTAAACAGCTGGGATATGACTTTGTGTTGATAGTCGACACAGAAGGACTGCGTTCTGTAGAGCTGTCAAATACAACACATAGTCATGACAATGAGCTGGCGACGTTTGTGATTGGGCTGGGAAACATGACCGTGATCAACATTTTTGGAGAGAACCCTTCTGAAATGCAAGACATTCTACAAATTGCTGTGCAGGCGTTTCTGAAAATGAGGCAGGTGAAGTTATCACCGAGCTGTGTGTTTGTCCACCAAAACGTAGGAGAAGTGAATGCACACCATAAGAACATGGAGGGAAGGAGACGCTTTCAGGAGAAACTCGATGAGATGACCCGCATAGCTGCAGAGCAGGAGCAGTGCGCTGTTGCATCATTTGACGCAGTGATCAGGTTTGACGTGAACTTTCAGATCCGTTACTTTGCTCATCTTTGGGAGGGAGACCCTCCGATGGCTCCGCCAAATCCAAGCTACTGCCAAAATGTTAAAGACCTTAAAGAAATGTTACTTAGAAATGCGACAAAAGAAAAAACAATCAACGTCTTGAAAATATCAGAATTCAAAGCACGCATTAAGAATCTATGGACGGCTTTGCTCGCAAAAAACTTCTTTTCTAGCTTTAAGAACACAATAGAGATCGCAGCTTATACCAAACTGGAAGAAATGTATGGAAAATGGACTTGGGAACTCAGGAGTCATGTTCTTCAGCAGGAAAACAAACTCTATAACAGCATTGATAACAATACAGATACAATGACACGATTACAGATTGAACGAAGAATTTTGTCAAACTATCAGGATATTAAAAAGAAAATGGAAGAACATTTCAATAGCGCAGATGATGCAGAATTCTTGGTTCAATGGAAAGTTAAATTCGAAAAAGGATTTGAAACAGTGAAAGAAGAGCTATTGTCTGATGCTTACAAAAACTACTCTGCCCTGATGGCTCTAAAAAACAAAAAAAGAAATCTCGATCTTCAGAGATCAAGTTACGAAGATCAACTTATTAGAAAGAGCAAGGATTTGGCTTCAAAATTGAGAGAAAAAAATGTTAATGAAGCAGTATGGGACAGGGCTTTTCATGAAATCTGGAAGGATTGGATTAAAGTTATAAAAGACGGTATGACCAGCCCTGCAACGCTTGATGTAAAACAAGAAATTGAAAACCTTATTTACAAAGTTCATGCGAATCAAATTCAACACCTAGAAACAGTGATATGGAACTATCACACAGGGACAGAATTTGACATTAAACAAAACGAACACATGATGAACCCGAAATGGCTTGGATATCTGAGTCACCATTTCAAAGATAAGAATACTAAGTCAATTAAAGAACTAATTATTGAGATAAAATTAAATGTCAATAGATGCATTGCCACCCAAGAGAAACATAAAACTAATTTCAACCCATCCTACATATATGAAATTTTAGAGGTAATGAATTCAGACATACAGAAATTTTCACAATCCAATGAAAAATGTAAGCTCACAGATAAGTTCAAAATTGATTTATCTGTCCACATATTGGCAGAGGTTACGGGGCGATTTCAGAAAATGCATGAGAATTTCCAGAGGGAAAACGATCCATTAGTATACTTCACCAGTAAGAAAGAAAAATACTTCGACAGCTTCAAAATCCGCTG
The DNA here is from genome assembly GCF_015708825.2 of Lethenteron reissneri. Classification (NCBI taxonomy): domain Eukaryota; kingdom Metazoa; phylum Chordata; class Hyperoartia; order Petromyzontiformes; family Petromyzontidae; genus Lethenteron; species Lethenteron reissneri. The sequence continues at coordinate 880,253 of NW_026891738.1, forward strand.
CCAAGGCGCAACGTCCACAACTATTTTTGTGGATTTTTTGTGTAACAAACTGAAAACATCCATTCAACAGGCAGTTTATGATAACGTTTGTGTTAACATTGCAGGCAGGATGAAGTCCACATTCCTGGCATTCAACGGAAATCGATCAAAATTAGAAAACTACATTCTCATAGATTTAGCGAAGAAGAAAGATTTTAAAGCATTTGATGAATATATTCACCATCCAAAAAAACACTTTCAGAAATACATTACGGAACGTGTAGAAGAGTATTGCAAGGGAAACGATAATGAAATAATCCATGAGATGTTAAAGTCAAGTCTTGAGGATTACACAGCTGCAATTACTCATGCAATTAATAAAGCAACTGAAATGGTACAAAACAACGAGTATGATGCATCTTCATGGCTGGATACATTTTGCACACAGCTTGATGACGTCATCAAGCTCCCAAGACACACTTTGGACCAAGGCGACTGCAGCGAAATAACCGATATTGGATTTCTTAAAGAAGAATTAACAAAAGGACTAAAAACCGTGGTTGAAGGAGTAAAAGATACATTTTCTTCAACATGCTTAAATGATTTGAAACACGTTCATAACAAACCTTATGAAATACTATTTCGGCAGCTATGTGGGTGCTGGGTGCAGTGCCCGTTGTGTAAAGCCATCTGCACAAACACGATGTCCAATCATGACGGAGACCACAGTGTTTTCCTTCACCGCCCCAGGGCAGTGAGTGGAGGACATTGGCATGAAACTGATCACTTTGTCATCGACATCTGCACTAGTTTAGTTGCCAGTAACTGCAACATATTTTCTCCAGACAGAAAAATACCATGGAAGGATTATCGTACAGCCGGGCCAGAATATGCTTGTTGGAGCATAACACCAGACTTAACCACACAACCATATTGGAAATGGTTTGTCTGCAAGTTCAAGTCAGACTTAGAAAAGCGCTATAACCTAAAATTTGCGGCGCTGGGAAAAATCCCATCAGATTGGGAATGTATTAAAGAAGATGATGTTATTGAGGATTTAGAGAAACTGTAGTTTGATTAATAAAACTACAAATGAGCATCCTATGTCACAGATGAACTTATGAATACGTGGCTCTGTTTCAAAGTATGCAGATTTAAAATTGGTATGTTATTAATAATAACAACGAACACAAGTCATCATCAAACAGCATAATCTCTAAAATGGCATGGCATTTAACGATCGTTACATGCATGCATATGTACATACATTTAACTTGAGACATTGTGGATGTTATAGTAAACTGATCATCTACATTAGACGTGAACATTTTCGCGCAAAATAAATATATGCATCTTTTAAGTAATTCATAAAGAAATATCTACTGTACAATCATTTTCAATGTGTTTATTCCTCTATACCCCTGTTTTATTTAAACGTGCATTTTGTTTGTGATGCACTTCAAATGTAAATACAAAATTAATAATAGAAATGTCAATGAAAGTGGTAAATTACACATCAGCTAACTACGTGCTTAATATTAAATTGTGTTTCTACTTTAACATTTGTAATTTAAATCTAAAATCAATATTGCATGTTTTAATGGTAAGTTTGTGCTTCAAGTTCCCACAAATACTCACCAGCCTTGCGCTTTCTTCCTCATGTTGGTGTCGGACCCCTATTTCATGAGGCAGAGGATTCTCCTCTGTGTACTGTCTTCTCGAGCTTTAATCAGCTGCCCATCCCCTCTAATGAATGCCCAAGACTGGTATTTTGCCTCTCACGATCGTTCCTTTCAAACTTTTATGTTCATCCAAAATTGCTTCAGCATGAGCATAATAATATATTTCCATGGGATAGCATATGGCCATTTGAAGTCAAATGCAAAGCTGAAAAGTTCTAATATTATCAAGTATTCTGTTCTCAGCATGGATATCTGCCAAATATAACATTTAAGTAAATATTGAAACATCTTTACCAGTAACTTCTTCTTTGCTGCTTATTTCCCTTTTCAGCAGCAATTCTGTCTTGCTGAATGCCATTTTCCCATTAAAATAATGATATCACCATTACGCACAATTACTTTCGTTTGCTCTCCAATTAAACGTTCAGACCCTATCAATAATACATATCTGAGTAAATACAACACAATTTCAGCAAACCTCAGGGTACTGTAAATCCATAATGGCAACAAATGCTTCCAATGACTGGAAAGGCACCACATGGGACACACAAATTAGCTGGGTTTACAAGGCTCATTTAATTTACTAAATTAAAGAACATTGTACTGTCAGAACTGCAAATGTAAACAACAGAAACAGAAGAAAGCTCTTGAGACTGTTAGGAAACTAATCAAATAGAACCAGTCAAGAAAATCAGCAACATAAGAAATGTTTAGCAACTTCTTTGCAAATAGTAACACAAATTTACGCGATCTAACCCAAAAAACCTCTATTATGGAAGATATTTGTCGCGAAAGCATACGTGTTAAACTGAGTAACACAAACAGGCAGCCAATATGACTCCCTACAATATCAATGTTGCTGAAATGATGTGCTTCCAAAATGTCGTGTCGCTGATGGGATGTGAAAAAACATTTGTTGAATGGTCATGTTGAGGTTCAGATATTGGAGAGATGTGTATTGTGACCCTATTGATTTTAAAACGTTTATTCGATTAATGATGTTATGATACAAAGTAGACAATTGACAGTAAGGTTGGCAGCATGCTGTGAAATATCTGTCTAAGACCAGAGGAACTTATTAACCACATTTTCTAGGGCACAGTCGACGTTAAGAGAGGTTGGCCAATGATCAACATCGTGCCTAAGACGTAAATATAAAATGCATACATGTAGATCACAAGAGACTGATGAAGGTGGAATCGGTTGATACATTACTGGCACACCTACATCATTACAAGTTAAATAAACAAAACTCACATTCGTAGTTCAACCCTTATGCACTCTTTATTACTGACCTCTGTTTGTGCTATGAAAAAGTGCCGTTATCACAAATAATCTGTTTTATATATATAAAAATGTGTATTTATGGCAGTGCTATTGCTTTATTAAGCTGAACGTTTAGTAGCTGATGATAATGACGATAACAACATTTTCATACGTGGACATATAATAGCACAGGTTGGTAAATGTTAAGAAATAATAACAGTTTTGCATACAATCAATACAATTTCTTCGTTTGATGCATCGAAGTCAATATGATGTATGACTTGAGGGGAGGACTTGTGCATTAGAATGTTTTTAGGTGATATCCAGATAAGCGTATTAGCAAATATTGTCCACGCTGCCTACTCATCTTCCTTTCCTCCAGATCCATTGTATGTTATTGCAAGGTCTACATTATTTTTAACACCACAATTCGCATAGCATGAATATGGTTTTACAAAGGAAAAAACTGTATATTAAGTGTGGCATATCATAAATATCAATGGACAAAAGCAAACAACTTTAAAATGTAAATGCTGAGTGTAAGCCGGATCAACAAAACGACAAATTCAGAGGTCCTATAAATACCAACGAATAGGCTGAGATCAATAAGTAGAACAACCCATCATCATCTGGGCATTGTTTGGAATCCAGGCTGCAGGAAGACCTCACTTTGAAGGGATATGGAAGGCGATGAAGAATACGACATAGATGGATTCATAAAAGCAACGAATAAAAGTGGCATCATTGCTGACGAATGCTTCAGAAGGATGGACAAGAAGAAAGATCAAGTTCTACAACTGCCAACCGCTTCCAAAGACATCACAAATAATTGACTTTTCACATAATTATTTTACACGAAGCTTCATATTTTACATTAACAACTTTAAGTTACTTACGTCCATTGCCAATTTGGTCATTGTAAATAAGGTGCGTGAGCAATTGGGAGTCGTTCTGGAATTTGAGTTGTTATTTTTGATCGCATGCAACTTCATATATACATGAAAATTATACTATCTGAATACAATACAGGAATATATTGCACATCTTTAAGTCATATTTGCGAAGTGGAGTGTTGGCATAGTGCTTTGCTATCTGCCATATGATATTTGTTATCTGTGTATTTTTGGGGAATAAGAATCTGATTTAAATAATATGGTTGGTATTCCAACAACCAATGAACTAAGGATTGTTTGGATGTCGCATTTTTTTTGTTAAGCTAATCTTTATTGTGTAATGTTTATAATGCTTAAGGGGTCACAGTTATTTTGATTAATTAATACTTGTTTGTATGTTCCGGAGCATGAGCATGATATAGTGGCTGCGCGACTAGATAGACAACATATCAGTTTAAGATAATGTTTTCAAAGTCACAATTACATGTTTTATTGGGGTCATAACTCTCTGTTTTATTCAATAAATGTATAAGAATCAAAATATTCACTTATTTTGTGCTTTAATGAAAGCAGCATTTTAAAGTGGTGAACAAGACAAACACGAAATACAAAACACACCAAGGGAAAATAAAAAAATGAGACGATCAAAATAGTGACCATACGGCAATGAATGTGAGGAAAGTCGGGTTCTGTTTTGCAAAAAAGGTCCCAAATAGAGTTGTATTCTCCTTGCATTGTTCTTCGAGTTCAATTGCCTTGCTTTTTAAATCATTTATATTAAGTTCGCGTGCTTGCTTGCTTGCTTGCGTGCTTGCTTGCTTGCTTAGGACCGTGCAAATCTTTCGGTCGTTTTTATCCCACTTCCCGTGATCCAATCGAGCTGACATTTTCCACACAGACTCGTTGTGCCAGACAATTATTGTTCGTGAAAAAAAATTCCCAAAATTTTACACTATTTACGCAAAAAGAAATTATTTTACATATATTCAAATAGAACGCATTCATGGCTTTGGCTGAACGTCAGAGTGTAAGAGCCCATAGTGTAACCGCTCCACAGGCCGTAGTGGAGTAGCGCAGTTGGTAGCGCCCTCGCTTCCCATGCCAAAGGTCGCGGGATCGATCCCCGCGTCCTCCACATTAATTGTCTGGCACAACGAGTCTGTGTGGAAAATGTCAGCTCGATTGGATCACGGGAAGTGGGTTAAAAAACGACCGAAAGATTTGCACGGTCGTAAGCAAGCAAGCACGCAAGCACGCAAGCAAGCAAGCACGCAAGCAAGCAAGCATGCGAACTTAATATAAAGGATTTAAAAAGAAGCGATGGCACCTCACTGCACCTGTACTGGATACTCTCCCTTCTCTATGCTTGCGAAACGTGGACCCCCCGAAAGGAACATCTTCACCGGTTGGAAACAGTTATGCTGGCCTTCATACGATCCACCCTGGCTTTAACCAAGCTGGATTGTGTGAGGAGCTCACAAATCTTTGAAAGAAGTGGGCAAAGTCCAATCGGTGAGCTCCTCCAGCAGGCAAGGCTGCTTTGGCTGGGTCATGTAGCCCGCATGCCCAGCCACCGCATGCCTAAACAGCTTTTGTTCGGCCGGATCGAGGGGGCTAAACGGGTGCGGCACGGGCTAGAGAAGAGATGGAGTGATCTGGTACAGGAGGACGTGGAGCTGAGTGGACTTGCCGATGACTGGTACCAGCGGTGTCAAGATCGGCCTCTGTAGAGGAGGCTCGTGAGGGACGCTACTGGATAGTTGGAGGCAGTCGCCCTTCAACAACAACGGAGGGCGGAGGAGCGATGCTCACAACAACGAGCGGAGCACCGGGTGGATAAAGCACAGCAAGTTGGCACAGTAGGGGGCACAGGTGGTGCATCAGCCAGTCATCTCAGTCAGTCGACCCGTGGCACCTGGGTCTGCCCCGTAACCTCCTGCTGGCGGGCGTTCGACACTTCACGTGGCCTCAAGATGCACATAGCCTGGCACAAGCGTCATGGTGATGTCACCGCCACTTAGTGGCGAATGGCGGTTGTTGTTGTTGCACACCTGTGTATGTGTGTACGTATGTGTGTACGTATGTGTGTATGTGTGTGTGTATGTGTGGGGAGCGGTATTGCAACGGTTAGCGCCCTGCACTACCAACCTGGCGACCCCATGTCGATTCACAATCGAGAATTTTTTAAACATGTATTTTATTTATTCATGTTAATTAATATTATGTTGCATTTACTATACGGTATTTATTACAGCATCACAAATAAATGTACATTTTTTCTTCTGAATTATTAGAAAACAATGTTCTTTTTTTTTTACTTACAAAACATTTAATACCCCTGTCTGTGCGTGTATTTATATTGCATGTTGTGTTCCGACTTACTAGCAGTTCGACGTACGAACGGGTCTCATGAATGGAACCCGTTAGCAAGTCGAAGGCCTCCCGTACCTGTGTTAAAATAGTGTGTAATTTCCCGCATCATAGTTAAAATGTAGGCTTAGTTCTTTCTTCAAAATTACCGTGGTGAGCCGTAAATATAACTCTCAGATAACTGGCACATTTCATTACCTGACACCCTCCATTCCCCATGGATGCCGGATAACGTAACTTCTATGGTATTTCTACAATTCAGAGAATTATAAAACAAGTAAACCCGTAAAAACAAAGTTTTTCACTATAAATCCTTTATATGCGTGGCGGCGAACTTAATATAAAGGATTTAAAAATACATTCGCCTGTGGAGGACGCGGGGATCGATCCCGCGACCTTTGGCATGGGAAGCGAGGGCGCTACCAACTGCACTACTCCGCCACGGCCTGTGAAGGGGTTACGCTCTGGGCTCTTACACTCTGACGTTCAGCCAAAGCCATGAATGCATTCTATTTGAATATATGTAAAATAATTTTTTTTTGCCTAAAAAGTGTAAAATTTTGGGAATTTTTTTTCACGAACAATAATTGTCTGGCACAACGAGTCTGTGTGGAAAATGTCAGCTCGATTGGATTACGGGAAGTGGGTTAAAAAACGACCGAAAGATTTGCACGGTCCTAAGCAAGCAAGCAAACACGCAAGCAAGCAAGCACGCGAACTTAATATAAAGGATTTAAAAAAAAAACTATTCAGGGCCACGTTGTTGGCAGCAGAGGGCAGCGCAGCATCATCCACAGACTTACGAACACCCTCACTCACGTACAAGCTGACGAACTAATCGACGTACCAAAGCATCTCAGGGACGAATCATGTTCGCAAGTCGAGGAAGGTGCGTGTATTGTTGCGCCGCGCTAATGCTGCCACATCCCTGCTCCCCCCCAGAGTGGTGAAGTATGGCCAAAACACCTCCACAACCTCCGCACGGCATGGGGAGGCCCTCATCCAGCAGTGACATGAATGTTTAACACCTGGTAGTAGGCTTTCGCGAAGCAATATCATCCATAATGCAGGGTTTTTTTGGGATTAGAAAGCATAAAACCCGCCACCATCCGACACAGCCAATTAGTAAGGTTTGTTATGGAAACAGAACGTGCCAATTCATTACTAGTACAGAACACTGGTGTGTTGGAGACCAAACCCACAAATTTGGTGATTTTTGAAATCCACAATGTTGTGTTTACATGACAAACCTTACTATCATGAGTGACATGAGGAGTCGACGTTTGACGACCGTCGTTTGGAGGAGAACGACGATGGATCAGGATCGGTGGAGATTCAAAGCGATTGGAGGAGAGATTCAAACATAGAAGGCGGGAAGCGAGGGTCGTCTGTAGGGGGCGCCGGTTGACGACTGTTGGTTGGAGGAGGACGTTGATTGGTCAAAGAGAGCGGTGCGAGCGAAGCTTCCAGAGGGAGAGGAGGGGGGGAGGGCGTCTCGGGAAATATGAAAGGGGACAGCACAAGGGGGGGGGGAGGGGGACGGTTTGTAGAGAAGACAAAGTTGAAGCATCAAGAACCAAGCCCCGGGCTAGGACGCCGCATGGACGTTACAGACGTCGTGGGCGGTGCTGGAGACTCCATCGCCGTGGACGCCATTCTCCTTCCTGGCTACAGGCCCCTCTCAGCCCCCCCCCCCTTTGTCTTCCCAATGCAAATTTAACTGATCACCTCTCAGCCCCTCCAAGATTTCTGTTGCACCCCCAACTACGACCAGGCCTATCCCAAACCCTTCTTTAGCAATCGATTTTGCTTTGCTGCATCAAAACTACACCATGGACAATAACCCAATTATTTATTTCAAATTATTGTTACGCTATGTACAATCTTCATAATCGCTCTAAAGCACCTTGATAAAGGCGCTATTGAAATCTCATTAAGATAAAATAGTGCTGTGTCCGCAGTGATGGCTCTGAGTAACGTACCAATGTGTGTGTCAGCGTCACTACAAAGGTATAGATTATGTTCAAGTTAAGAAAATTGAGAAAGAATACTCACAATTATCCAATCAATGTGGGTGCTCAGTGAGAATAACACTTTCCTGCGCGAAAGACTCCACCCACCAAGTGGACAGCAGAGCCACATCCAATCAACATCAATCAAACTGCACCACTCACTGTGTGTACAGATATTGCAACTACTGTACTGTAGGGGAGTGTTTCGGATTTAACAGAGCAGCATGTTTGTTCCTATTAAGCACCGTGTGTGATCTGTACATACAACATTTCCAAGAATTCATAACAGAGGTTTTTGTGGGTTATATTGCGTAAATATAAACGTGCCATTCAACCCGCCCCCACCTGACACAGCCGATTAGTGAGGTTTGTCACGGAAACCGAACATGCCATGTTCGTTACTAGTTCAGCACAACGGTTGTGTGTTGGGGAGTCAACCCACAACATTTACAATTGAAGTAGCCGTGACGTTTCGCCAGTAATTACAACAAGCATCACCACTCTCCTTGCCCCACCCCTCTCAGCCGCTGGCTCCAACCCCTTTCATCACCAGCCCCGCCCTGTCAATCACTCGCCCCGCCCTCTTTCCCTCTAGCTCCGCCCTCCGCCACCTCCCCCTCTGTGTGTCCCCTGTAGGGGTGATGGGAGTTCAGTGAGTGAGTAGAGGGAGAGGAGAGTGAGAGGCAATGGGGGACCGAGCCCGGATCGCGATGGCTTCTGCCCGGCTGATGCTGCTGCTGGTCGCTCTACCACCGCTCATACCGGTGGAACAAGGTAACAACAAACAAACAACAACAACCACGACGATGACAATTCCAAATCCACGACGTGCATTCTCCATCCTAGGATCCCCACACCCACGAATGGCGCAGGACACGAACGCGGAGCTCCAGGGTCCATGCGGCTACAGAGAGAGAACATTATTTGGGTCTATCGGTAAAGTCACTTATAGAGGTTCAAAACAAAACCTTTTACGCAAAAAACTTCAACTTTTCGATTACAGTGCAAGTTGTCGTCATCTCTTTTTTTCTCCACCTGATGAGCGATCGTAACGTCGTAGTTTGTGCGTAAATTTATTTTTTTAACCTCTCTGCGTGACTTTACGAACTGAGGAATGTCCTGCAGTTACGAAAGTTTTAAGTAAAAATTCGACTAGAGAGAGAGAGGTTCAGTAAATAAAAAATAAAAAATAAAGAGCGAGTCGATAATCTAAAAAGGAGAAGTTGACAAAAACGCCGATCGCCCCTCGGTCGCAAGCGGCAGTGGCGTTCCACTCATCCCGTGCGTTGCCACCGCTCACGGCAGGGCGTGGTGAGTGGGGGGTCGCTGTCGTCACAACAGATGCGGCACAGAATCTTCTCCCCGCCTGCTGGGACCTCGTGGGAGTGCTGAACGGTTGGGAGAGACCGGGAGGTGTTAAGAAGCCTTGGTGGGGATTGCGTCATGGCTGTCAATCGTTTAGCGATGCAGCCTCGCATGTTATAGACCAAATCCGAGCCCACTGGTCACCCTACAAAGTCCCATTACTAGGGAGAAACTACATTATAGACTACTCTACTATACACTACAATACTATACACATCACAACTATACACTACATTATAACCTACACTACTATACAATACACTACTTTCCACTACATTATACACTGCACTATACACTGCACTACTATACACTACACTATATACTACACTACTATACACTACACTAATTTCCACTACATTATACACTGCACTACTATACACTGCACTACTATACACTACACTATATACTACACTACTATATACTACACGACTATACACTACACTACTACACACTACATTATACAGTACACTACACTACTATACACTACACTACTATAGAATACACTGCACAATACACTGCTATACACTACCCTACACACTACACTCTACACTACACTGTACACTACACCACCCCATACCTGTGAACCCGTTATCAGTGCTGGCTACCTCTGTTGAGAAGAACTCAGACCCCATTGGTCACCGCATGCCCCTTATAAATCTCAACGTACAGAGAGTGTCTATGTTGTGTGTCTGTCTGTGTGTTTCGGTGTCTGTGTTTTTTCTCTCTCTCAAATTTAGTTCTACCTGATGACGGTTGCTTGTGTTGCAATCGAAACGTCGTATTCTATTATCAAATTTATTTTATTTCTACGTGACTTTACCGAAATAGTGTCGTAGTGTAGTGTATAGTGTAGTGTATAGTGTAATGTATAGTGTAGTGTATAGTGTATTGTATAGGAGTGTATAGTGTAGTGTATAGTGTAGTGCATAGTAGTGTATAGTGTAGTGTATAGTGTAGTGTATAGTGTAGTGTATTCTGTAGTGTATAAGTATACCTGTCAACCTCGTATCAGTCCGACCCTTATTACAGACAGACACAAACAAATATTAACGTGGGGCTGTCGGCCACTTTTAATGCCTTCTAGGCTGGCTGTTGTGCCCAGGTTCTATTTTGTCAACTTTTGCTTTTAATTTTAACCAGGGTGGTAAGACTCCCAACACAAGCGAGCTGCTATGTTGAAGCTATTTTGTAAATGGAGAAGGAACTTGCTGGCTATCACGCGCACGTCGATGAAATTAGCATCACTCACCCACCCAGTCACTTACTCGCCATCCCACTCACCAACTCAGTCACCCACTCACTTGCCCTCTAAGCCACTCAATCACCCACTCACTCGCCCACTCACTCCCTCACTCACCCACCCACTCACTCACCATCCCACTCACTGACTCAGTAACTCACTTACCCACCCATCCACTCAGACACTCACCTACTCAGTCACCAAGTCACTCGCTCACTAACCCACTCTGTCCCTCACTCCCTCACGAAACCACAAACCCCCTCACCAACTCAGTCACTTATTTACTCACTAACCCACCACTAGCCGAAAAACCAACTCAGTTACTCCTTCAGTCACCCACTAACCCACACAGTCACCCACAAATAAGTACATACAGACAGACACGTATACATACAGACACACAGACACAGAGACTAGCATATACACAGACAAACATGCATACAGACGGAGACACATACATACGGACACACAGACACACATACATAGATACACACACACAGACACATAAACATACAAACACACAGACACAGATACACGCAGATACACACAGATACACAGACACACATACACACATACAGACACAGATACATACATACACACAGACACAGAGACTAGCATACACACAGAAAAACATGCATACAGACACAAATACATACATACACATACAGACAAACACAGACACAGATAAAAACAGAACAAAAATACCCCGTATAGCCCATAACAGACTGTAGGGGCAAGTGTTGTTAACGAGCACCTATAAAGGCCGGCACAGCACACGAGGGGGTGGGTGGCCAGCACCACGCCTGCACGCCTTTGTCTCCCTAGTGGCAATGATTACACACCGCACCAGGTACTCATTTGAGGCTGAGTCGACCTATGGGAGGCCCAGGACCGGTTCAGATCATCGTCACTGGTGTTGGCCGTGAGCAGGAATCGAACTCGGGTCGCCAGGTTCGTAGTGCACACATTTAATCACTCACCCACCAACTTATTCATCCACATACACAGACAAAAATCCCCCGTGTAGCTTCTAACAGACTGTTGGGGCCAGTGGCTGTCAGTCGTAGCGAGTAGCAGCAGCAGCAGCGCCTATAAAGGCCGCTACTGTGGCACACACAGATGGGGTGGGTGGCCAGCACCACGCCCGGCCGCTTTTGTCTCCCTAGTGACGATGTTTACAAACCGCACCATGTACTAATTTTAGTGAGTGGATTAGTGGGTGGGTGAGTAAGTCAGTGGGTTAGTGGGTGGGTGGGTGAGTAAGTAAATATGTTAGTGGGTGGGTAAGTGCGTAGGTAAATGGGTGGGTGAGTGATTAACTGAGGGGTGAGTGAGTGACTGAGTGGGTGAGTGCGATGGTGAGTAAGTGACCGGGTGGGTGAGTCCGTGAGTGAGTGGGTGACTGAGTGGGTGACTGAGTGGGTGAGTGTGATGGTGAGTAATTTACTGGGTGGGTTAGACAGTAACTGAGTGAGTTAGTGGGTGACTGAGTGGCATCATCATTATCACCACAAAGAGCTGCATAGCTCATGGAGTCTTACCTGGTAAGACAAACATAGTTTATCTTCTTGGTTCTTTCGGTAAAGTCACGTAGAAGGGAAGTACTAAAACAATAAAAATAAAACATAATAAAATAAAATAATTCTCACGACGTTTCGGCTACAACGCAAGCAGCCGTCTTCAGGTGAAGAATGAGACACTGCCAAGCTAGGAGCTTATATATAAGCTGGGTAGGAGGTGGAAGAGGAGCGCCTTAACAAAACAATGTGCATATCAAGAGGAATTTAGCATATTCATGGGAAATGCGTAGGAGGTGGGCGGGGGGGTTTCAAAGTCATATTATGCCCATGCATTATGCAGGATCAGCAGCACCAAGTTTACACTTTAGTTTTCTACGTGGTTGTTTAGTAACTGCAGCTACATACTATTAAAATTCCTTTCCTTTGTTAATGCTACTCCCTGCACCCTCCCTTGGTGCTGCTAATCCTGCATAATGCATGGGCATAATATGACTTTGAAACCCCCCCGCCCACCTCCTACGCATTTACCATGAATATGCTAAATTCCTCTTGATATGCACATTCTTTTGTTAAGGCGCTCCTCTTCCACCTCCTACCCAGCTTATATATAAGCTCCTAGCTTGGCAGTGTCTCATTCTTCACCTGAAGACGGCTGCTTGCGTTGTAGCCGAAACGTCGTGAGAATTATTTTATTTTATTATGTTTTATTTTTATTGTTTTATTACTTCCCTTCTACGTGACTTTACCGAAAGAACCAAGAAGATGAATCCCTGCAGTCACGAAAGCTTTAAATCGAAACATAGTTTAGTTTTTGTGAGGGTCTTCATGAGTATGGGTCTGTATGGGTTTCTATGTGTCTCTGTCGGTCTATGGGTCTCTATGAATGTGTAGAAACACGCTCTTAGAGTATTTCGCTGCAGCAATATATATACAGGGTGTTTTAAAAAGATGGACCCAATTTGACATCGCTATATCTCTGCAACCACGAACCGCCCATGAATGAGACTCTTACCACTTGAAAGGGTGGGTGCATAGAGTTAAAATTATTACTGCTAGATGCCTTTCGCAGCACACAAACAGCCGCTGGCCTCAGTCATTCGCAAGACGATGACCCCGCAACACAAGGCGTTTTGCGTTTTGCAGTTCAGCAAGACTGAATTCATAATTGCAGTGCAGTGTGCGTTTCAACTGGTGCTTTGGTATTGATCAGCAAATGTCAAAGAGCATGGTGGTACAAAAGACCGTGTTTTTGTGCCCCTGTAAAGTAGTAACTCGGCAGGAGACGACTTCACGGGTAGCACACTCTTTATTTTCACCAACTTGTAGTTACACGGATGACTAACACCCTACTTCGTTACACGGGTGACCAACACCCACTTAGCTACACGGGCGACGGACACCCACTCAGCTACACGGGTGACTAACACCCTACTTCGTTACACGGGTGACCAACACCCACTTAGCTACACGGGCGACGGACACCCACTCAGCTACACGGGTGACTAACACCCTACTTCGTTACACGGGTGACCAACACCCACTTAGCTACACGGGTGACTAACACCCACTCAGCTGTACTGACACGGGCTCTTACGCCCCGTAGCCTTCCGGGACACACCCAGCCGGGGTGCCCGTCTCGGCTCTGGGTACCACCGTCCCGACCCACACGGGCGTCGGACTACGGTCCCCCAGTCTCGGCTCCGAGCCACACAGGGCCCCGGTCCCCACAAGGACGGCGGGACTAGGGGTCTCGGGCCACTACCTCCTCCACCCCGTCTTCGGTCTTCAACTGGTTAACTCTGACCACGAGTGCTCTCGCGCGTCTCCCTTTATACCCCTCCTGCGGACGTCGCTGAGAGTACCCACTTATCTGACCAATCACTGCGCACTCGCTACGATCCTCTTTCCCCAGCTTGTGTGAGCGCGCCTTACCACCGGCGCGCGCGTCCATGCCACGCCCACATCGCGTGCCCAACCCCGCGCCCCGTGATCCATCACTGTCGGCGCACGTCAATACCACCACTACATCACCCCCTACCACATAGCTCGCAGCCGACCCGGCTGCTAATAAAACATACAACACCCCTTCACCCCCATGTGTGCCCCGTAACATAACAACAAACCCTAACAACACAACATGAACACCGCAATCCGCAAAACCCAGCAACCGCCACACCCCCAACAAGAACAACATGCACAATCCGGCGAGTGGCAACGATACTGTGTATGCGGAAAGAATAACAATAAAAAAATTTCTTTATTCATTTCCTCTTCTTTTCTCTCCGACTCATGCAGCGTCCCAATGTGTCCGAGCGTCCCTTGAACGGGACATTACCCCGGCAGAGGAGGAAGCCGGCAACGAGGTCGGGCTTTAACAAAAAAAGAAAATATATATTTTTTTTTTCATGAAAAGTGTTGCGTCCTTGCCCGAGTCCGCCTTGCCGGACCGTCGTACGGCACAGGACGCAGTTGGCCATCCGGCGGCGCCGGCAGTTCAGGAAGGCATGGGCCAGGCATCGGGGCTCCGCGCGAGCCGCGGGGTTCCGGTTCCCGACGGTCAACAGCCGTCAGGTCCGAGACACCTGGGGGTGGGTCAGGTGGAGACACGTGAGGATCAGCCTGCGACACATCCCTCCCCGAGTCGACGGTCACATCACACACTCGGTCGTCACGGCACAACCCGGGGTCACGCGGCGCCGCGTAGGGTTTCAGTCGGGAGGGGTGCACGTACCAACGGCGTTTTCCCCATTTAATCTGTATACTCTGGGGTCGTGCAACCCGCACAATTTCCACCGGTCCCCTCCATGGTCTCAACAGTTTGGGGGACGTAGCCAACGGTGCGTGTGGACAATGCAGCCAGGCCTTATCGCCCGGTTCCCAATTGTGCGTATGCACCTTCCGTTCATGCAATCGCTCGTTCGCGATCTGCCGAGAGCGTGAATTCAATCTCGCAGCCTCTCGCACCTCAGCCAATTTGGCAATGTTAAACTTAATGTGGTCTGCCAATTTTGATTTTGCACGTGGCTGTGAAATCCCCAGTTGGACGTCCATGGCCGGATCAGCCTCCCGCCCATACATCAGAAAAAATGGAGAAAACCCCGTCGCCGCATGGGGTGCCATCCGATAGGCCGCTAGTACCCCCGGTACCTGTAAGTCCCAATCCACCTGGTCGTCGCATACCTGTTGGCACAGCATAGACGTAATCGTCCTGTTCAGACGTTCAACCATACCGTCAGTCTGCGGGTGGTACGGGGAGGTACGTACTTTCTTTGTACCCAACAGGTCGCACACCTCGCGCAACAAAACACTCGAAAAGTTTTTCCCCTGATCCGTCAGCAAGCGTTCGGGGGCGCCTTTGTCCAAAACGTAACCTTGGACAAAGGCGTCCGCCACTGCCGCAGCCGACTGGTTGGCGAGTGGCCACGCCATGGGCCAGCGGGTGAAGTACTCTACGCCAACCAGCAGGAACTTATTTCCCCGAGGTGTAGTGGGAAAGGGCCCCAAGATGTCTAGCGCGACCAATTCGTTCGTGCGCGAAACTTGAATGGATTGAAGCGGTGGATTGGCCGCTATTGGTGGCGGTTTCCTTTTAGCGCACCCTACACACCCCTTAAGAATGTTCGCCACGTCATTGCCCATCCCAGGCCAATAGTAGTCTCGCTGAATGAGGGCGAGCGTTTTGTGAAACCCCAGATGCATGAGTCGTTCATGGGCAGCCAGGACGACCTTACCCAGTACAGCAACCGGCACCACAAGCATGTGACGCCGGGACATGAAGTCCCACTTCATCAAGAGGCCCTGTCTGCACACCCAGGAACCGACCCGCGTTTCCCCGCCCTCGGGAACGTTAACCTTCCGACGTAGCGCGAGTAGGGAGCTGTCGGCCATTTGCAGCCGGCCCCACTCGATGAGAGGCAATGCTAACAGCGAGTCCCTCCCCGTGGGGGCGTCGACCCCCGTAGTATCCGTGGCGGCTAGCACCACTTCCGCGGGGACATCGACAGAAGGTTTACACCGCGCCGATCCTAACTGACATGCGCATTCCGTACGCGTCGGCAACCGTGACAGTGCATCCGCATTCGAGTGGCGCAACCCCTTGCGGTAAATCGTCGTGAATTGGTAGTCCTGAAGGACCTCCAACCATCGGGACAATTGGCCGGATGGCTGCGCCACCCGCATAGCGTATTGGAGAGCCGCATGGTCCGTGCGAACCGTAAAGTGACGGCCATACAGATACGGCCTGAATTGCTGTATAAAAACCACAATCGCCAGCAATTCACGCCGTGTCACACAGTAGCGTTGTTCCGCGGGGGACAGAACCCTGCTACCGTAGGCGACCACCCGTTCGACCCCCCCGACCACCTGTGAGAGCACTCCCCCGATACCCGTGTTACTGGCATCCGTGTCGAGCACAAACGGTTGCGTGAAATCGGGGTAACACAAGGGGGGAGCCTGCACCAAGGCGTCACGAAGGGAGCAGAACGCGGCCTCCTCCTCCGGCCCCCAGTGAAACCGCACCCCTTTAGCCGTCAAGGCGTGCAGGGGCCTGGCTATGGTGGCAAACTGCTTGACAAAACGACGGTAATAGGAGGCAAATCCTATGAAGCTGCGAACTTCAGTAACAGAGGTCGGTGTTGGCCATGAGCCGACGCATTGCGTCTTAGCAGGGTCCGTCGAGATCCCCGAACGGCTAACGATATGGCCCAAATACCTGACCGATTCCCGAAGCAGAAAACATTTAGCCAGTTTAAATTTAAGCTTCGCGGAACGCATCCTGAGAAACACTGCTCTCAGTCGCTGGAGGTGCTCCTCAAAGGTTCGGCTGAAAACAATGATATCATCGAGGTAAATCAAACAGGTGTCCCATTGAAGGCCTGACAAAACCAATTCCATGAGCCTCTGGAACGTGGCAGGAGCGGAATGTAAACCCATGGGCAATCGGTTGAACTCAAATAGGCCTCCCGGTGTCCGGAAAGCGGTTTTAGGTTTTGATTCGTCATCGAGGGGCAATTGCCAAAATCCCGAAAGCAAATCGAGCGTCGAAAAAAAACTGTGCTCCTGCCAAGGCATCCAGCGACTCATCCATCCTGGGGAGCGGATACGCATCGGCCATTGATATTTTGTTTAGGCGGCGGAAATCAACACAGAACCGCAGGGATCCATCCTGTTTTTTAACCAAGACGATAGGAGCACCCCACGGACTGGAAGAGGGCGCAATGATGTCGGCCGCCAACATGTCATTTACTGCCGACTGCACATGCTCCTTCTCGGCTGGACTGAGCCGGAAGGGATTCTGTCGAATAGGGGCCGCGTCCCCAGTCTCTATGTGGTGGCGCAACAGGTCTGTGCAGCCAATGTCGTACTTGTGCCTGCTAAACACGTCAGCGAACTCGAGCAGCAAGCCGCTCAATGCACCCAACTGTACACTGGACAAGGTACTGGACCCGGCAAACAACGAGTCCAACCACTCCGTCCCCTCCTCACTTTGGGGATGCGTATCGACATTTGAATCGGCGAGAGCAACGAGCTGTTCCTCGACGGGTAGCGGCGCGGCGTGAGCGAGCACCGTTCCCTGCGTAATGACGGCCGGCCGCGACCCCGTATTCAGGACCACAACGAACGGCTCACTTTCCCCCCTCACCATGGTCTGGGCCACCGCTAAGTCGAGGTCCCCTTTAGCCCTGTTAGACGGCCCCAATAGAACTCCCTGCGCCCCCGCATCCGCCCCAAGGGGTTTTCTCAACCGAAGGGGTACCAACATTTGCGATCCCGGGGGCACCCGTACAGTCCGGGTTGCCAGAGCCTGCACCGTCGCACAAGCCGTGCGTATCTTATTTGGACTCTTCAAAAACTCAACCCGCCGACCCGACGGAAGCTCAATGCAGGCCTGGTCTATAAGAATTTTGATGGGCATGTTAGACAGAAAGTCCGTGCCTAGTAAACAAGGAACGGCCAACGATGATGATACAAAAATAGGACCCGCCAATTTAATGTCGCCAATACAAATATTCGCCCGAATCTGGCCGATGATTCCCAAAGATCCCCCGTTTGCCGCGTAAAATGGTACGTCCACCGGCAGAAGTGGTCGACATTGTACGGGAAGAATATTATAAATAAGGTCCGAAATAATAGTGGCCGACTGCACCCGTGTCCACGAGCACCCGGACCTCAACCCCGTCAATGTACCCCGTTACCACGGACGACCCGGCCGACGCAGCCACAATCCTGTGGGCCAATTCGGACCACTCGACTGCCTTCGGGCCGTACGCGGACCCCTCTCGCCGAACCGAACCCCCGGTGCCCATATACGGTCCCCCCACCGCTAAGCGGCGACCCGAACGTGCCGTGCGTGTGGACCGAACGTGTGAGGTGCCGCGACTTGCCGGGTTCAGTTGGGATGTCTTGAGTCCCTGGTCGTCGTCCGGACGTGGTCCCGCGGTGCGTTGACGCGGGGCCCGGCACCCGGACGCGACGTGGCCCCGAAGGCCGCAGTTGTAGCAGACGACGAGGGACGCCGTAGGTTTCGGTTGCTCCAGCTTGCGGGAGGAGCGTGTGGGCGAACGACCTCCCGTTCTCCACTCCCCCGGCCTCGAACCAGCGAAGGCCTCCTCCCGAGGCACAGCAGGCTGAGGTCCGATGATCGTGGCGGCCGGTGCCCCGTTCTCCATCGATGCGCAGACGACCGTCGGCTTCCGCTGTAGGACCTCGTAAGCGTGGATACTCGTGGCAATCCCCAGGGAGCAGATGTCCATTTCGTCCGCCGTATTAATGGGAACTCCCAATCCATGAGCCAACGCCAGCAGCTGCTCCGTCACCATGGCGTCCTTCCCCTCCTTGTCCATGCGGGGAAAAGCTGAGTCCGCCAGGGCGAGCAGCGCCATGCGATAGGCGAGCGTTGTTTCTCCAGCCACCTTCCGCCGATCGTAGAACTGGTGGCGACAGGTCGAGGGCGGCCCGAACACCTTGGCCAACAGGTGCAGCGCGGCCTGGAGCGTTGAGCGGGACGACCTCAGGGCAGACGTGAAGGCCGCAAGCGCGTCGTCGTCGAGCATCGCTGGCAGCGCGCGCAGGGCAGTGGTGTCGGACCACCCCGACATTTCTTGATGCGCGATGAACCGTCGCTGGAAGGCTCCCCAGTCGCCCCCGTCCGCCTTGAACACCGACAGCGTGGGCAATCGTTGCTGGAGAACTCGATTGTCGTCGTCGTCGTTGGAACGATTTTCCCGCGCGCCGCTGTGGTTGTAGAAAATGTCGGCTCCCTCTGCAGGCACAAAATGGAGAGCTCCGGCGCTCGCCGATGACGCGGGCTGCGCTGTGTGGAGACCTCTGGCCACGTGGTGTCCGCGTTTCCCGCCAACCGGAGGCGGACCCTCAAAAATGGCGCCAACTCCAAAACTTTTGGCGCGAAACGCCTTATGGCGGGAACCCTCCAGCCGCGCCGCCTCTTCCAACCCCGCAGGCGTTCCACCGGTCGCTGGAACGGAGATCTCCGCCAAGATCGCAGCGGCGGCGAGCAGCAAGTCCGCCAGGCGGGAGTGCGCGTCCTGCAGGCTGGTGTCGGAGGCGGGCGGAGCATCGGCCATTTCCGCGAAGTGCTGCATCGGCGGCAACTCCTCGTCCTCTCCTCCCGAGGGTGGTGTCACCGGTACGTCGTCGTCTCCCCGGTCTTGCACGTGGGAACGAGAAGTCTTCCTTGTGTCCATTCTCCTTGAAGACAGGTTTACTTCTGACGCCAGTTGTAAAGTAGTAACTCGGCAGGAGACGACTTCATGGGTAGCACACTCTTTATTTTCACCAACTTGTAGTTACACGGATGACTAACACCCTACTTCGTTACACGGGTGACCAACACCCACTTAGCTACACGGGCGACGGACACCCACTCAGCTACACGGGTGACTAACACCCTACTTCGTTACACGGGTGACCAACACCCACTTAGCTACACGGGCGACGGACACCCACTCAGCTACACGGGTGACTAACACCCTACTTCGTTACACGGGTGACCAACACCCACTTAGCTACACGGGTGACTAACACCCACTCAGCTGTACTGACACGGGCTCTTACGCCCCGTAGCCTTCCGGGACACACCCAGCCGGGGTGCCCGTCTCGGCTCTGGGTACCACCGTCCCGACCCACACGGGCGTCGGACTACGGTCCCCCAGTCTCGGCTCCGAGCCACACAGGGCCCCGGTCCCCACAAGGACGGCGGGACTAGGGGTCTCGGGCCACTACCTCCTCCACCCCGTCTTCGGTCTTCAACTGGTTAACTCTGACCACGAGTGCTCTCGCGCGTCTCCCTTTATACCCCTCCTGCGGACGTCGCTGAGAGTACCCACTTATCTGACCAATCACTGCGCACTCGCTACGATCCTCTTTCCCCAGCTTGTGTGAGCGCGCCTTACCACCGGCGCGCGCGTCCATGCCACGCCCACATCGCGTGCCCAACCCCGCGCCCCGTGATCCATCACTGTCGGCGCACGTCAATACCACCACTACACCCCCATTAGCGACTAATCTGGATGACCTCAAAAACAGAATCACGGCAACAGTGACTTCAGTAGAAGAAGACCCTTTGAGAGGCGTTTGGGACGAATTCAACTATCATCTCGATGTTGTCCATACAGCAGGTGGAGGGCACATAGAGCATTTATAAAATGGTTAGTAAAACTTGATAACTCATTTAACCGTTTGTAACTTTGTGTTTAATTGTAACATGTTGCCGTCGTGAAATATACTGCGTTCAAATTGGGTCCATCTCTTTCAAACACCCTGTATTTCCACGGGATATTATTTGTGGCCAGGTTGCGTCTGAGTGAGTAGGTGAGTGGGTGGGTGAATGTGTGGGTGAATGAGTGGGTGAGGGAGTCAGCGACTGAGTGGGTGAGTGACTAATTTAGTGGATGGGTTGGTGAGTGAGTTGGTGATTGAATGAGTGAGTGACTGAGTGGGTGAGTGACTAAGTCGGCGAGTGAGTGGGTGTGTGGGTGAGTGGCTGGGTGACTAAATTGGTGAGTGGATGAGTGGGTGGGTGAGTGAGTGACTGAGTTGGTGAATGGGTGGGTGGCTGATATACTGACTGAGTCAGTGAGCGGGTGGGTTACTGAGTAGCTGAATGGGTGAGTGAGTGGGTGGGTGAGTGATTGGGTAAGTTGGTGGGTGGGTGATTGAGTGGGTGAGTGAATGACTGAGTCGGTGAGTGGGTGGGTGGCTGACTGAGTGAGTGAGAGGTTGGCTGAGTGAGTGACTGAGTTGGTGAGTGGGTGGGTTACGAGTAGCTGAATGGGTGAGTTAGTGGGTAGGTGAGTGATTCGGTAAGTTGGTGGGTGGGTGAGTGAGTGGCTGACTGAGTGACTAAATTGGTGAGTGATTGGGTGGGTGACTGAGTGGGTGGGTGGCTGAGTGAGTGACCAGTGGCGTCACGGCCACCTCTGTCTTCGCACGCCATTGCCTTCCCATCTCTTGATATTTATAGAAATGCTTAAAGCAACTCCGAAATCGCCCTCTCTTATCTCCAGCCACGCACACCACATCTTTCCACGTGTAGGTGGCTGGAACCGCTGATTTAATGACCGATACATGTGTTGCGGTGCAATGTACGACTCCGAGGCAAGTTGCGGTTAGGGGCTCACGCCACGTTTATTAAGGGCTCACGCCAAGTTTGTTAAGGGCTTACGCCGATCCAAACCCCCCTAGCCTATAACTCCCAGGGGACAGGGTACTGTGATCCCTACAACTCCGGCTAACTCGGCTCTCCTCCCTGCCCCGGGCCGAGACTACCCCAACCTCGGCCGGTCGAGTGGAGTAGCCTCCACTAGCCTCGTGTGAGGATCAACTACCCCGAGTCCCCACTCCTACCCCCGACGAACCCCCGTTACATCCCGGGTCCCCCTTTAAATACCCCCCCCCCCCCCGGGGGCATGACGTCACCGTCCCCCAAGGTCCGCCTGACGTCACGTTCTGCGACGCCACTCTCTTCGAGGGCGAGCATGACGTGACGTCACCCACTACTCCTCTACACATGCATGGTCGCTTTTGTTTCCATAGTTAATTAATTTATTCGTTTTGTTATTCCTCTAAAGTCTGAAGTGTTACACTCCTCAGTTCGACAGGGGAGCTTGGTGTGTGTCGTGTGTGTGGTGACTAGTGGGTGGTGTGTGGTGTAGTGTTGTGTGAGAGGGGTCTATTGTGTGTGGTGTGTGTGGTGTAGTGTGTGTGGAGTGTGTGTGGTGTGTGTGTGGTATGTGTGGTGTGGTGTGTTGTGTGTGGTGTAGTGTGGAGTGTGGTGTAGTCTAGTGTGTGTGGTGTAGTGTGGTGTGTGTGTGAGTCTGGCAAAACAACACCCTACCTCCTCGTGGTGCCGGACGGCAGCGCTGTGGTGGGCAGTGCTGTGGGGGGAGGGCCAATTCCGATTGGCTTTTCCCCTCATGGCGTTTGTAGCCACCGCAGCGGCTAAATGGGGGCTCTGGACGGGTGCGAGGGGCTGGTAACCCTTCAAATAAATTACAATGACACCACGAAATCAAAATATTATTGAGCGTGTGCCGGAGGCCCCGGGGGGATAGGCGTCCATGACGTCTCCTGGCCAAACCCCATTTGTAAGAGCCAGAAGATTGAATCCTTATCCTTGAGATTCCTCCAGAAAAAGAAAAAAGCCACCCCCACCGAAAATGAACATCAGTGGTGAGATGCAGGCAAGGCCGATGAGTCAGATGCCTTCTATGACCTCCTGTCACAGGTGCTGGCTAAAATGGCCCCATGGGTGACTTTAATGCCCGAGTTGGTCATGACGCTGGCACCTGGTTTGGAGTGATTGGAATCCATGGGCCAGATCAGCTCAATACCAACGGTAGGAGGGCTGCTCGACTTCTGTGCAGTCTATTGGCTTCTTATTACCAACGCGCTGTTCCGGCATCGGCTCATAGATCCGAGTTCAATTGCCACTCACGGAAACCAAACCAGTGATAGCGGTTATGTGAACCGGTACCTGGGTCTCCCCCCTAGGTAGACTCAGCCTCAAATGAGTTACCTTGTGTAGTGGTGTAGTGCAGTAAACATCGCCACTGGGGGGAGACAAAGGCGGCCGGGCGTGGTGGTGCTGGCCACCCACCCCCTCTGTGTGTGCCACAGTGACGGCCATTGTTGAGCTGCTATTGTTTGTGGTGGCCACGTCGCTTCTGATCTAGAAGCTACGCAGCTCAGTGGGGCCTTCACTGGCAAAAGAAACATAGTTCAGTTTTAGTTTGGGTCTCTGAGTATGGGGCTCCGTGGGTCCGTATGAGTCTGTATGGGTCTCTATTGGTCCCTGTGGGTCTCAGTGGGTCTCAATGAGTCTGTAGATATGATTAGTGTCCGCGTGATGATGATATCAGGCACTTGTTTGAGAGGGCTGGCATTTGTGATAGCCAGGCTGAATTCTGCAATAAAAAAGCTACACAGTGGAGCCTTACCAACCGGTAAAAAAAAACGTAGTTTAGATTTAGTGTCGGTTTCTATGGGTCTCTATGACTTTCTATGGGTCTCTATGGGTCTCTATTTGGTCTCCATGGGTACTCTATGGGTCTCTGTCCGTCTCTATGGGTCTCTATGGGTCTTTATTGTTCTCTGTGAGTCTCTATGGTTCTCTGTTGGTCTCTGTTGGTATCCATGGGTCTCTATTGTTCTCGGTGGGTCTCTATGGGTCTCTATTTGGTCTCCATGGGTCTCTATTGTTCTCTGTGGATCTCTGTGGGTCTCTATGAGTCTGTGGACACTTGCACTTAGAGTATTTGGCTGCTGATGTGAATGTCCACGTGACGACGACATCAGTCACGTGGTCAGGCTGCCGTCATTTGTGATTGCCAAGTCGCTTCTGAACAAAAACTCCACAGCTCAGTGGGGCCTTAGACCCGGTGAAATGAACGTAAATTTTGACTTAAAACTTTCGTGACCGCGGGTATTCATATTCCTTGGTTCTTTCGGTAAAGTGACGTAGATAGAAGAAGAAAAATAATAATACAAATAATAAATATCAATTATAAATGATCAAAAAACATTCATGTAGAATGTAGTCTACATTAATGTTTATTTTTAATGGGTTTTTTGCGGTTTATAAAAAAATTGTATTCACTTTATTTTTATTATTATTTTATATTTACATGATTTTACTGTTAGAATCAAACAATAAAATTAAACGTAGTTTAGTTTTAGTTTAGTTTTATTGTGTGGGTCTCGATGCGTCTGGGTCTCTGTGGGTCTGGCAGCGGTTAGCGAAGCGAAAACCACTGGAACCACCACTCCTCCCCACCTACCCCACACACACGCACAGTGTGCTAACAGCTGCGCCACCACTCCCCACACACACACACACAACACGCAACAGCAATTATGTGCAATAGAGATCCACAAAGAGCTACAGATACCCACATAGACCCACAGACACCCACAGAAACCAACAGATACCCATACTCACAGAGACTCATACCGACCCACGGTAACCCATACACATAGACCCATACTCATAGACCCATACTCTTAGAACCATACTCTTAGACCCATATACATAGACTGATACTCATAGACCCATACTCATAGACCCATACTCTTAGACCCATACTCATAGACCCATACACATAGACCCATATTCATAGACCCATACTCATAGACCCATACACATAGACCCATACTCATAGGCCCATACTCATAGACCCATGTACATAGACCCATACTCATAGACCCATACTCTTAGACCCATACTCATAGACCCATACTCATAGACCCATACTCATAGACCCATACTCATAGACCCATACTCTCAGACCCATACTAAAATTTAAACTTGTTGTTGTCACCAGACAAGACCCCAATGAGCCGCTCTTTTTGCAAAAGCCACCTGGCCCATCACAACTTGATAGCAGCTCCACCACGTGGCTGATGACATCGTCACGTGGACACTCACAGCAGCGTTTTCGTTTGTTGCGGTTGCACCCGATTCAAGAGTCGAATGGCTCACAGGGCTATACCAAATAAATTAAACTGAAAACTCTAAACGCGTGTTTCTACTGACGCATAGTGACCCACAGAGACCCATTGAGACCCAGAGAAAACCATAGAGACCCATATAAACCCATTAAAACCCACAGATACCCATAGGGAACCATAGAGACTAATACAAACACACCGAGAGCCATACTCATAGAGACCCATACTAAAATTAAGCTACGTTTATAAACGTGTGATGTTGATTCTAAATGTGTAATGAAACAAAGCACAGGACCTGGAATGAAAAAACGACCTCCTACACATCAGGTGAGGTAGTTAACATTTCCCAGCGCACCTGGGCGATTCGAGGTTTCAGGCGGGGAAACCAATCTGACCGGACGATCTCCACATGGCAGTGTCGGATTTCTTATCAGCATCTGACCCCCATTGCGTCGGCTGAAATTCGTTTATTTCATTCCCAACGAAGCAAGGAAGGAGGGAAGGAGTGAGGGGGTTTGGGGGCTGTCGAGGGTTCACATTCTATGGTTCTTCGGTAAAGTCACATAGATAAGAAAAAATAACAATAAAAAAATACAAAATGAAGTGAATAAAAAAACATCACGGCATTTCGATCGCAACGATATAGCCTCGTGATGTTTTAATTCACTTTTTTTTATTTTATTGCAATTTTTTCCATCCACGTGACTTTACCGACAGAACCGTAGAATGTGAATTCCCGCAGTCACGAAAGTTGTAAGTCAAAACTTGTTGAGGGTTGTCGGGGAGGAGGCCGCTGCCCGCTCTGGGCCAAGTTCAAAAGAAGCAAAAAAGCAGAACTGGAGGCTCACGAGTCAGGGTCAGAGTCTCGTGAGCGCCTCTTGAACGGAGAGCCGTGGCGAAATCCCCCCCGTAGGAATCGCACGGAAGATGTTGACTACCTCGCCTGGTACACAGGAGGTCGTGGGTTCCATGCCTGCTGCTGCTGATGCTGTTTATGTGGGAGTCTGCGTCTCTCTCCCCGTGGTGGTCACAGCGTGGATGTGTCTCCTGCTCCTTCTCCGTTTTTTTTCCTCCACATTATAATCAATATCACCACGCGTTTATAAACGTAGCTTAGTGTAAGTATGCGTCTCTATGAGTATGGGTATCTATTGGTGTCTATGGGTCTCTAAAAGTATGGGTTTATATTGTGTAAAATTAATGTCAAAGGTTTCATATCGTTGTGTAGTGAATAGTGTAGTCTACAATGTAGTGTATAGAGTAGTGTATAATAGTGCAGTGCAGTGGCGGCTCCTGCAAAATCTCTCAGGGGGGGCAAATGTCTGGATGATTGATAAGGATAAGGTCCACCCATGCAATGGATAAATTAACAGCTTAAGCATGTAAAGGCAACTTCACTTCTTTAATATTAATGAAAAATAAAGTGACTCTTACAATACATCTTGTTTGTTTCTATACTCACTATTAAAACAAACCACTCAACTTTATTTTATTAAAGATTCCACTAGATTTTGATTTAAAACTTTCGTGACTGCAGGGATTCATCTTCTTGGTTCTTTCGGTAAAGTCACGTAGAAGGGAAGTAATAAAATAACAAAAATTATTCTCACGACGTTTCGGCCACAACGCAAGCAGCCGTCCTCAGGTGAAAACCAGGTCCGTCGAGGCGACAGAGTCTGAATGAAACAGCACACGAGCTTGGAGCATATATATAAGCTGGGCGCCTTGACAAAGGAATTTGCATATCAAGAGGAATTTAGCATATTTATGGGAAATGCAGGAATGTGATTAGTACTGCATATGCATGTGCATTATGCAGGATTAACAGCATCAAAGGGAGCTGCAGTTGCTGCTGCTGCTGCAGTTGCTGCTGCTGCTGCAGTTGCTGCTGCTGCTGCAGTTGCTGCTGCTGCTGCAGTTGCTGCTGCTGCTGCAGTTGCTGCTGCTGCAGTTGCTGCTGCTGCTGCAGTTGCTGCTGCTGCTGCAGTTGCTGCTGCTGCTGCAGTTGCTGCTGCTGCTGCAGTTGCTGCTGCTGCTGCAGTTGCTGCTGCTGCTGCTGCAGTTGCTGCCTTATCCATTTTAATATAACACTATGTATTATTCTACCCACCCTAATGTGTATCACACTGCTATATATTTACTATACAATTACGACACCATACATTACTCTGCACACTGGACCATGCCAGTGAGTGGAACGTTGTGGCCGAAACGTCGTGAGAATAACTTGCGTTGTGGCCGAAACGTCGTGAGAATAATTTTATTATGTTTTATTTTTATTATTTTATTACTTCCCTTCTACGTGACTTTGCCGACAGAACCAAGAAAAAGATTCCACTAGGTGGCGATAAATTATATTGTTGGATGAAACGTGCTTACGTATGATGACGTTAGCACGTATGATGACGTAAGCACGTTAGGGCTTGCCCTCCCGGAAGCCATAGAGAATGCATTGGAGCGCCCCTGTTCGAAAAAACACATCTTTCAATGTAAGTCTATGGGGCCACTCGGGGCGATTCTCAGCCGGAGTGAAATCGCCCAAAAAGAGGCGGTACTCCACAGAACGTGACATGACGCTGATTGGACTATATCCAGAGGCTGACAGTGACGGCTAGCGTGACTCTGTGGTTCAATGACATTGGTGGTGCGTCGCCCAATCGCCCTAATGAAGAAACCGCCCCTGGTGCAGTGAATAGTGTAGTTTATATGTAATGTATAGTAGTGTAGTGAATAGTGTAGTGTATAGTGTAGTGTACAGTGTAGTGTATACTGAAGTGTAAAGTAGTGTAGTGTATACTATAGTAAACAGTGGAATATATATTGTTGTGTATAGTATAGTATATAGTAGTGTATAGTGTATTATATATTAGTGCAGTGTTTAGTATTGTAGTATATATCAGTATAGTGTAGTGAATAGTAGTTGTAGTGTATTGTAGAATACCTTGTAGTGTATAGTGTATTGTATAGTAGTGTGTAGTGGTGTAGTGTATAGTGTTGTGTATAGTAGTGTAGTGTGTAGTATAGTGTTTAGTAGTGAAGTAAGTAGTGCAGTATATAGTACTGTATAGTGTTGTTTTCGATTTAAAGCTTTCGTGACTGCAGGGATTCATCTTCTTGGTGTTTAGTATTTTAGTGTATAGTGGAGTGTACAGTGTAGTGGACAGTGTATGGTGTAGTAGTGTACAGTATAGTAGTGGTATTGTACCGCAGTGTACAGTGTAGTGTTTAGTGTAGACTATGGGTCTCTGTGTGAGTTTTTGTGACTCTATTTGAGTCTACGAGTCTCTGTATTTATTTACGGGTCTCTGTGTGAGTCTATGGGTCTTTGTGCGAGCCTATCGGTCTCCGTGAGTCTACTGGGCTCTGTTTGAAACTATACATCTCCTTTTGAGTCTATTGGTCTATCTGTGAGACTACGGATCTCTAAGTGAGTCTATGGATCTCTGTGTTAGTGTATGGGTCTATGTGCGAGTTTATCGGTCTCTGTGTGAGTCTTTCAGTTGCTGTGTGGGGATTCTGTGGGTATCTGTGTGAGTCTATGTGTCTCTGTGTGAGTCTATAGTCCTCTCTGTGAGTCAATGGGTCTTTTGTGAATCTATGGGTTTCTGTGTGATTCTATGGCTCTCTGCATGAGTCTATGGTTCTATTTTTTAGGCTAAGGCGTCTCTGATTGATTCTAAGGTTCTATGTGTCGTAAATTGATGGGTCTCTGCGTGAGTCTGTGACTTGATGTAAGTCTATGGGTCTCTGTATTTATTTCCGGGTCTCTGTGTGAGTCTATCAGTCTCTGTGTGAGCCTATGGGGCTCTGTTTGAACCTATAGGTTTAATTTTGAGTCTATGGGTCTCTGTATGAGTCTATGGGTCTCTTTGTTACATTATGGGACTCTGTGTGAGTCTATCTGTATCTGTGTGAGTCTATTTGTCGCTGTTTAAAAACATCTGTGGGTTTTTGTGCGAGTCTTTGGGTCTCTACGTGAGTCTATGTGGCTCTTTGTGAGTCTGTTGGTCTCTTTGTGAGTCTTTGGGTCTCTGTGTAAGCTTAGAGGCCTTTGTATGAGTCTATGGGTCTCTCTTCTTGAGTCGGCAGTGTGGAGAGCGGTAATGTAGCGGATAGCGCTACGCTGCGCTATGAACCCATTGACCCGGGTTTGATTTCCGCTCATGGCTAACACCAGTGACGTTTATCTGAACATGTTCTCGGCCTCCACTAGGTCGACTCAGCCTCAAATGATTACCTAGTGTGGTGTGTAAACATTGCCACTGGGGAGACAAAGGCGTCCAGGCGTGGTGCTGGCCACCCACTTCCTCGTGTGCCGTACCGGCCTTCATAGGTGCTTGATATCAGCACTTGCCCCTACAGTCTGTTAAGGCTATACGGGGGATCTTTGTCTTTGCTTGAGTTTATGGGTTTTTGTGTAAGGTTATGGGTTTCTGTGTAAGTCTATGGCTCTCTCTGTGAGTCTACGTGTCTTTGTATGAGTATACGGGTCTTTGTGTAAGTCTTTGAATCTCTGAATGAGTCTAATGATCTTTGTGTAGTGAGTCGATCGGTCTCTCTTTGAGTGTATGTGTTTCTTTGTGGGTCTACGGGTTTCAGTGTTTGTATATGGGTCTCTATGTGCGTCTATGTGTATATGTGTGAGTCTATCTGTCTCGGTTTGAGGCTACAGATATGTGTGTGAATCTCTGGGTCTCTGTGAGTATATTAATCGTTGTGTGAGGAATATATGGGTCTTTGTGTGAGTCTATGGGTCTCTATGTGCCTATGTGCGAGTCAATGGGTCACTGCGCGAATCTATAGGTCTCTCTTTCAGTCTGTGGGTCTCTCCGTGTGAGGCATTTATGTGTCTCTGTGTGAGTTGATGGGTTTCTACTAACGGGATATCTGCCCGTAGATCGTGATGATGTGATGATGATAATGATGTGACGATGATAATGATGAGATTCACACAGATTATTACCTGACAAATGTTATCTTTAATTATTTAAATCTCTACAACATTCAGAACTTGGTCTCAGAAGTTCAACTGCTTCATTTTGTAGTTGTTAATTATTTAAATTCCGCTCAATGTCAACGTTTTGATCAGCAATCCTTAAGGTTAAATCAACATTTATAGTTCGCTTTGGTTTGGTTGTTAACGCTTTGTAATGGGCGCACTCACACGCAAACCCGGACACTTCGTCGACATGCGACAGCTTATTTACCCTTTTCAACGCATTTTAAATCACATATTTCACTTCATTTTCTTCAACAATGAAGAGCTTAAAGCACTCGTTAAAATGTAATGGCCAGTGTTTACTGTTTTTAGATTAACGTCATTACCTTCAACAATGCAGTGCTTTAAATCATCAAAACTTCACAGCTAAATGATCATTCTTACTTCATTTATTACACGATCACTTCTTAACGTTCAACAATTTACAGCTTAAACTCGTTACAACGTAAAAACTAAGTAGATATCTTTGTATCACAAGTTAATTTATTTTTCTCAGATAAAGAAGGGTTAATAATCTCGTTAAAATTTAACATCTACACGTCTATTATATTTTTTTTATCACGAATTAATGTCATAATTTCAACAATGAAGTGTTTCAACTCTTCAACACGTATCAGCTAAATGGTTATTTTCTTTATTTACATTTCTTTTTAATTTTCAGCTACACTTAAGTGCATAAACTCGCAAAAAACCTAACAGGTAAACTATTATTATAATGCTAATTACAAGTTAACTTCACTTTCGTCAACAAAGAAGTGATAATAAACTTCGTCAAAAAATGGCAGAATCGTTTTAATTTAATTTTAATTCACAAATTACCTTAATATTTTTCATGAATGAAGAGCTTCAACTCGTCAGAATATAACAGCTAAATTTTTATTTAAATTACAAATTAATTTAATTTTCTTCAACAATGAATTGGTAATAAACTTTATCAAAAGTGACGGCTAAATCGTTTTAATTTCATTTTAAATCACACATTAATGTCATTATCTTCAAAAATGTAAAGCTTTAACTCGTCAAAATGTAACAGATAAATTAACATTCTTACTTAACTAATTAATTTCATTATCTTGAACAATGAAGAGCTTAAACTTTGTAAAACAGTCTACCCGCTAAATAATTATTCTTACTTAATTGCCAATTGATTTCACGATCTTCATCAATTCAGCATTTCAATTCGTCAAAATATAACAGCTAAATGTTTATTTGAATTACAAATTCGTTGCTTTATCTTCAACAATGAAGAGCTTGAAATCGCTAAAACTTCAACAATTCACCGTCACTAAGAGTTTGTGGCTAGGGAGATGTTAACTACCTCGCCTGGTGTACAGGAGGTTGTGGGTTGGACCCTGACCCCTGAAATTTTCATCCCAATCCTGAGACCATTCCTGATAACCACTACTACCACCACACATACCCCAATATGTAAGTATGTATGTTTAACTTCTTTGGTACCAACCCTGTTAACTTCACCATGACCACCACCACCAAAGTTCGATACGGGGCCAGGGTGGAGCTGAGCCCTGGATTCGTCGCCGGGAGCGGTGGCGGGGGCTCGGTGTGGCTCCGACTGCTCGAGCTGAGAATGGAGGACACTGGGATTTTAAGTGATTCGGGGGGAACGGGAGAAGTTTGTCTTGAGAAAGAGAAACGTTGCGCCCAAAGATAACGATGGCAACGCCACACACTGACTGTGCTAAATCGTAAGTACCACGGCATCCACCGTATCTCCAATGCACTCTGCACCACCACACCGACGCCAATTGAACGTTGAGCTGCTACTGATGATGTCGATGACAATGAGTTAAGGGTAACAAAGCTAACACCCCCCAGTGTGCCAAAACTATACGCCTGACGGTATCCGCTATCTCAGACATGCTTACCGTGTCTCCGACGCGCTCCATACCACCACACTCATTCTGCGAACTCGACATTGATGATGCACATCCCCCGTTGCTACTGATGATGTCGATGACGAAAAACAAGGCTACCGAAGTTAACGCCACCACCACTGATTGTGTGAAGATCTAAAAACTTATGGCATCCACTGTCAGATCTCAGACTCGCCCACTGTATCTCCAACGCTCTCCGCACCACCGCACCAACACCACACCACACGGTCTGCCAACTCGACATTGATGATAGCTCAATCCCCCTGTGGCTACTGATGATTTCGATGACAATAAGCTAAGGGTACCAAATATAACAACGCCATCACCACTCACTGACTGTGGGAAGACTGTAAGCCTCACGGCATCCACTATCGGGTATCTATGGGTATTTGTGGGTCTGTATGGGTCTCTATGAGTATGGGTCTCTGTGGGTCTTTATGGGTCTCTATGAGTATGGGTCTCTGTGGGTCTGTATGGGTCTCTATGAGTATGGGTCTCTGTGGGTCTGTATGGGTCTCTATGAGTATGGGTCTCTGTGGGTCTGTATGGGTCTCTATGAGTATGGGTCTCTTTGGGTCTGTATGGTTCTCTTGAGTATGCATCTGTCATTGGCTCAAACTGAGTCGCAGACATACTCTTTGGAGGCAACGCATTTATTTAACATTGACACTGGTTAAACATTATGAAACCTATGGTGGTGACCACCAGGCTAACGTCACTAATCACACAGTAACAAGCTACCAAGGACAGGACCACAGCTTGGTTCTAGTTCCACGTGTTGGAGACTCTTCTTGGCCATAGAAAGTAGAACTTAGGTTTCTTCAGGATGAACAACAGCGGCCGGTCCCTCTGGGAGACCCGGCTTATATCCTCTGTGGCGGGGCTCGCTCTGATCGTCGCCACGACCATTTTCTCGAATCCTCGAGCAGGATCTCGACCTGGACACGTGATCATCCCTAGCCCCCTTTTGGGGGCCCCCGTGTAGACACCATCGGTCACGTGTCCGCCGGGGTCAACCAGAGTGCCATGGCCCATGTAACCCTATCCCATGACGGGCACTCTCACACCCTATCCTGTAGGGGCCAGCACTGGACGCAGAGCGCGGTGCCATCCAGTGCTGTCAGTCAGCGCTCACCGAGCCCCTCTAGGGCTGGTACTGCACCCCTGCGATGTTGTTACACCAAACGCCGTGCCTCTCTTGGGCCGGCATTACTCAGTGACATTCGAGATGTCACTACATCACCCCCTCCCCCCCCCTCTTGGTAGCACTCAGCCATCCCGGCTGTTAACTCCCCCTTTAAAATGAACACAGTAACAAAGCAAATAGAGGCAATGAAAAATTAGTAAAACCCATACGTGTGCCTCAACAATAACAAATAAATACCCAAGCCCACCGACACATTATATACACTATATACAAATGTACAGTAACAACGGGGAAAAGGGTGGACATACAGAACAACAACACGCTCGGAACCCACTCCATCACCAACCTCTCCCACCCTCACCGTGTAACAACACCCGCAAGCAAAATAAAGGCTTGGTTCAGCCAATAACCGCAATAACGAGTTCTAGAAGTTGGTCGTGGCTAAGGGCGGAGCCGGCCACGCCATAGAGGATATAAGCCAGGGTCCCTGAGAAGGACCGGCTGCTGTTGTCATCCTGAAGAAATCCACGTTCTACGTTCTACATCCAAGAAGAGTCTCCTACACGTGGACCTGGACCCAAGCTGTGGTCTGGTCCGTCGTAGCTAGTTACTGTGTAATTAGTGTAGTTAGCCTGGTGGTCACCACCATAGGTTATTATCTGGTAATAGGGGCAGTTACCCCTTTGTGTTGGTATCAATAAATGTGTTGCCTCCAAAGAGTACGTCTGCGACTCAGTTGAACTCACTACACATGTAGTTGGCAGGCGCGTTGGTGGCTGTACAGGCCGTTCCTTGTGGTAGGCGGTGCATTTGAACTCCGGATCAGTCGGAGCCTGAGTGGGGGACGTGTGGTAGTCTTTCTACATATACACTACACTATACCCTATACAATATACACTACACTATACCCTATACTGTACACTACACTATACAATGCACTATACACTACACTACTAAAAACTACACGACACACTACACTACTATACACTACTCTACACTGCACTATTTTACACTACACTACATTAAACTACACTTCTATACACTACTATACACTACAGTATGCACTACACTGCTCTACACTAATCTACTATACACTGCACTATACACTACACTAATATGCACTACACCACACACTACAATATATAATAAACCACGATATACTGCACTAGAATACACTTTACACTACACACTACACTATACTACTATACACTATACTAGACTACACTTTACACTACACGCTTCAGTATACACAAAACTGCTATACACGACACTAGTATACACTATACACTACACTATACACTACACTTTGCACTAAACTATGCCAGACACTTCTAAATTTGACGTTTTCGTGACTGCAAGGATCCAACCTCTTTGGTTCTTTCGGTAAAGTCACGTAGGTGAAAACAATATATATAAAAATAGAAATAAATCACGACGTTTCGATTGCAACACAAGCAATCATCATCAGGTGTGACAACCACAGCAAGAATTTTTTTTACTGAAGTGGGAGAGATGCCGGAGTTCAGGGGGTTTATTTAAGTCAGAGAGGGCGGTGGGGGGGGGAATGAGGAGAGGGGGAGCGTTGCATGTGCGCTAGGGACTGAGACATGAGACTGGGCAGGGGGGAGGGGAAGTGGGCAGGGCTGCAAGGAACCTGACGCGGTTCCAGGTTCGTCGGTTGGGAGGACAGCAAAGCAGCTACACGATTGCCGTCAAGACAGATGCTAGCGCTCAAAACAAAATAGCCGCACTGCTGAACGCTGAGGATGTAATTAACTCGGTAAAATAGACGAGTACCCGGTTAATAAGATGGAACAACTATGAGCCGTTAAATGTTACTTGGTTAATAACATATTTTCAATGATTGCTCAATTTGTATCCATCCTCTCGGTTGAAGTTATGTCTATATTTATAAATCTGGATTGCTTCATGAATAAATGTTTGATGGTAGCCAGACGACTTGCAGAGCACCTTGGTCTCGGAGAAAACAATATCATGAGAGCCCACAGCGTTATAGCAATGATCAGCAACGGCGGAGGAATTAGTTCTGCCGTGTTTCAGATCTGACTTATGCTCGCGGATCCGGTCAGAGACATGACGTTTCGTTTCCCCAATGTAACAATCACCACAGATGCAACTTACTTTGTAGACTCCAGGGTATTCCAGGGTATTGCAAGTCAGGAATGACATCCTTCACAGATGGGATTAGATCATGGATTTTGTATACTCTACTAGCCTAGGCCATTTTAACCCCGGGTATACTACGGCCTGTTACACCGGAAAACTCAGCTTGTCTGAGCCTGGACATGTGGAACCCCTGGTGGAGGAAATTCCACCAAAAAGGTCTTTGGACCTTCCACTGCAACCAGGACCATCTCCAATCGTCTTGACTATGTCTTGCCACTGGGTACAGATGGGGCTGGTCGAGAGAGTGAGGTTGACGCTGCGCAAATCACCCTCACTTAAATCCAAGTTCTCTGTGCAAGGCATGATGATGACCATGGCACTAGAACGTGCCATGGTCATCATCAACTTGATGGACGAACAAGAGAGAGAGAGAGAGGGTAGTATATAGTGTAGTGTATAGTAGTGCAGTGTATAGTAGTGCAGTGTATAGTAGTGCAGTGTATAGTAGTGCAGTGTATAGTGTAGTGTATAGTGTAGTGTATAGTAGTGCAGTGTATAGTGCAGTATATAGTAGTGTAGTGTATTGCAGTGTATAGTGTATAGTAGTGTAGTGTACAGTAGTTCAGTGTATAGTCGTAGTTTATAGTGTAGTGTATAGTAGTGCAGTGTATAGTGTAGTGTATAGTAATGTATTGTATTGTAGTATAGTGTATGGTAGTGTATAGTAGTGTAGTGTTTAATGTAGTGTATAGTAGTGTAGAATATAGTATTGTAGTGTATAGTGTAGTGTATAGTAGTATAGTATATAATGTAGTGTATGGTAGTGTAATGTATGGTAGTGTCTAGTAATGTAGTGTATAATGTAGTGTATAGTGTGGTTTGTTTCTCCCTTGTGGCAGGACTTTGTAGGGTGACCAATGAGCTCTGAATTGCTACACGATCGACAGCCATGACACAATCTACACCAAGGCCTCTGAACACCTCCCGGTCTCTCTCAACCACCCGGCACCCCCACGGGGTCCCAGCGGTGGCGTGGAGGGGATTCTGTCGGGTTGTGAGCGGTGGCAACGCACGGGACCAGCGGAACGCCTCTGCCGCTTGCGATCGAGGGGCGTCCGGCGTTTGGGGGGTTGATCAGCGTTTTTGTCAACTTCTCCTTTTGAGATTCTCGATTATATCTTTATTTATTTATTTATTTTAAAACTGATCCTCTCTCTCTAGTTGAATTTTGGCTTAAAACCTTCGTGACTGCAGGAATTCATATTCTTGGTTCTGTTGGTAAAGTCTCGCAGAGAGGTTAAAAAATAAGATTTTACGCAAAAACTTCGACGTTTTGATCGCTCGTCATTAGGTGGAGAAAGAAAGAGATGACGACAACTTGCATTGCAATCGAAATGTCGAGGTTTTTTGTATACAAGTTTTGTTTTGAACCTCTCTAAGTGACTTTACCGATAGACCCAAATAATTCTCTCTCTCTGTAGTCGCTTGGACCCTGGAGCTCCGCATTCGTGTCCTGCGCCATTGGTGGGCGTGGGGATCCTAGGATGGAGAATGCACGTCGTGGATTTGGAATTGTCATCGCTGTGGTTGTTGTTGTTTGTTTGTTGTTCGCTTGTTGTTTGTTTGTTGTTACCTTGTTCCGCCGGTGCGAGCGGCGGTAGAGCGACCAGCAGCAGCATCAGCCGGGCAGAAGCCGTCGCGATCCGGGCTCGGTGCCCCATCGTCTCTCACTCTCCACTCTCTCTACTCACTCACTGAGCTCCCATCACCCCCACAGGGTACACACAGAGGGGGGGAGGAGGAGGGCGAAGCTATAGGGAAAAAGGGCGGGGCGAGTGATTGAGAGGAGGGGGAGTGGAGGAGTGGAAAATGAAGGGGGTGGAGAAGGAGATGGTTTCTTGGAAATGTTTTATGTACAAGTCAAACAAGGTGATTAATACGAACAAATATACTGCTTCGGTTAATCCGATATCCTCGCGATCAGCTCTACAGTACAGTAGTTGCCATATATTTACAACAGTGTGTGGTGGAGTTTGATTTATGTCCAATTGGCTGTGGCTCTGGTATCATCCACCTAGTGGGCAGAGTTTAATTGATGTTCATTGCCTGTGGCTCTGATATAATTCACTGAGTGGTCAGAGTTTGATTAAAGTTGATTGGCTGTGGCTCTGCCACATTGTGGATTTAGTCTGAAACACACCACTAGTGCTGTACCAGTAACGAATTGGCGCGTTGTTTACATGACAAACGTTCCTAATCGGCTGTGTTGGATGGTGGCAGTTTTAACGACACATTTATATATTTATGCAATATAACCAAAAACAACCTGTATTTTGAGTGATATTGGTTCGTGAAAGCCTCCTACCAAGTATTAAACGTTCACGTCACTGCTGGATGAGGGCCTCCTCATGCTGTGCATGGGTCATGGGGTTGTTTAATCATAATTCACCACTCGGGGAAGCAGGAACGTGGCAGCATTAGCGCGGTTCAACAATATACGGACCGTCCTTGACTTGCAAACATAATTCGTTCTTGAGACACGTTCGTAAGTTGTGAAGTTTGTAAGCTTTTACGTAAGTCAGGGTGTTCTAAAGTCTTTGTATGCTGCTGCGCTGCCCTCTGTTGCTGGCAAACGTGACCTTGAACAGTTTTTTTTATCTTCTGAATTTTAGAAATACCGTAGAAGCTCCGTTATCCGACATCCATGGGGAATGGAGGGTGCCGGGTAATCAAATGTGCCGGTTATCCGAGAGTTATATTTACGGCTCACCACTAATTTTGAAGAAATAACTAAGCCTACATTTTAACTATGATGCAAGAAATGACGCACTATTTTATACAGGTACGGGGAGCCTTCGACTGGCTAACTGGTTCCATTCATGAGACCCGTTCGTAAGACGAACTGTTCATAAGTCAGAAAACAACAATGCAATTTAAATACACGTACAGACAGGGGTAATACATGTTTTTGTAGTTTAACAAAAAACAGGAACATTGTTATCTCATAATTATGAAGAAATAATGTACATTTGTTTGTGATGCTGTAATAAATAATGTATAGTAAATGCAACATAATATAAATGAACATGAATAACATAAATAAAAGACATTTTCTTCACGATTGTGAATCGAATTGGGTCGCAGGGTTGATAGCGCAGCGAAATAACCGCTGCACTACTGCTCTCCTCATATACACACACACATACACAAGAACAACAACAACAACATACAGACACACAGACAGACATACTCACAACAACAGCAACCGCCAGTCGCCATTAAGTGGCGGTGACCTCACCACGACGCTTGTGCCAGACTATGTGCACCTTGAGGCCACGGGAAGTGTCGAACGCCCGCTGGCAGGAGGTCACGGGGCAGACCCAGGTGCCATGGGTCGACTAACTGAGATGACTGGCTGATGCACCCCCTGTGCCCCCTACTGTGCCAACTTGCTGTGCTTTAGCCACCCGGCGCTCCGCTCGTTGTTGTGAGCGTCGCTACTCCGCCCTCTGTTGTTGTTGGAGGGCGACTGCTTCCAACTGCCTTGTAGCATCCTTCACGAGCCTCCTCCACAGAGGCCGATCTTGACACCGCTGGTACCAGTCATCATAATGTGCACTCAGCTCCACGTCCTCCTGTACCACATCACTCCATCTCTTTTGTCCCTGCCGCGCCCGTTTAGCCCCCTTTATCTGGCCGAACAAAAGCTGTTTAGGCATGCGGTGGCTGGGCATGCGGGCTAGATGACCCAGCCAACTCAGCCTTGCCTGCCGGAGGAGCTCATCGATGGGACTTTGTCCAGATCTTTCAAGGATTTGTGAGCTCCTCACACAATCTAGCCTGGTTAAACCCAAGATGGATCATAGGCAGGCCAGCTTAAATGTTTCTAACCGGCGAAGATGCTCCATTAGGGGTGTCCACGTTTCGCAAGCGTAGAGAAGGGAGGGAATGACCGTGGCCGAGAAGAACTGAAGCTTTGTGCGGAGCAACAAACTAGGTAGCTTCTACACAGCGTTACGCAACCGATGAAAAGACATTGCCGCTCGACTGATTCGGAGTGAGACCTCTGCTATTAAACCAGAGCTGGTCATAAGCACACTGCCCAGGTATGGGAAACTCTACACTCTCTCCACAACTGCCCCATCACCGATTGGGAGTTGTGGGGGTGGAGTGTCCGATGGTACAAAATATCCAGGAAGGTGCTTAGTTTTGGTTGGGCAGATGGTAAGGCCCCACCTCTTAGTGGCATGCTCCAGTTTCAGCAGCAGCGTCTCCAACTCCTCCTCTGTCTGGCAAAACAACCTCCTACCTCCTCACGGTGCCGGATGAGCAACACTGTCATGGACAGTGCTGTGAGGGGGATGGCCATTTCCGATTGGCCTTTCCCCTTATGGCGTCTGTGACCACCACAGTGGCTAAATGGGGGCTCTGGACGGGTGCGAGGGGCTGGTAACTCATCCACCTTCAAAAAATTACCACTAAACCACGACTGAAATGTGCGCACACACACATACACGTTCACACACACATACACACGTGCGCAAACACACATACACACATACACACACACGCGTGCGCACACACACATACACACACACACGCATGCACTACACACATACACGCGTGTGCACACAGACAGACATACAAACGCTCACGCTCAACGAGTTGGTGTAACTCATTGATATCTCGCGGAGGATCCCTTAGGTGAACAAAATAGTTCACAAGCTACGAGTTCGTGTTCGCCAGTCGACGGGGAGCTCCTCTTTGATCTTCAAACACCGAACCCTAACGTTGCTGTACCCCCTGCTTATATTCCCTTCTCGGAGGCTAAGCCCTGCCTCTGGACACGCCCCTCCTGGAACCTTTGAGAACGTTCCAGAGGCTTCCCTGCTAGATCCGCCCATTCACCTTTCCCCCAGATAGAATCCCTAATACGTGGACTGTATTAATATGGAAATTTAACCCCCACAAGAATGCAGTAGATGGCGCTCTCTTATTACACAAGTACTGTGTGCGGTTAATGCAGACACGCCCCCCTTCTCGCTGACTCTGGACGCTCGCTCCACCGGCAGACTCCACCCTCCTTTTCCGTCACCTGACCACGCCCCCTACTCGAACATTTCCGTAGCCACCAGTCCCTTCACACTCACAACTGACTCTCTTCACATTACCTCCCATGGCCACCAGTCCTTTCAGACTCACCACTGGCTCCCATGTCCTCACCTCCCGTGGCCACCAGTCCATTCACACTCACCACTGGCTCCCCTGTCATTACCTCCCGTGGCCACCAGTCCCTTCACACTCACAACTGACTCTCCTGTCATTACCTCACATGGCCACCAGTCTTTTCACACTCAAAACTGGCTCCCCTGTCATTACCTCCCATGGCCACCAGTCCACGCATAGTAGAGCATGCAGGCTCTACTGTCATTCCATAAAGATGAAGTGTTCACCGTTTGGCGTTGTTCTCTCGTCTAATGAAGAAGGTTGTAGCTCTGGTCGAGGCCAATCCATTTAAAAGACAATGCATACATTTCAATTTAAAGCTTTCGTGGCTGCAGGGATTCATCTTCTTTATTGTATTACTTCCCTTCTACGTGACTTTACCGAAAGAACCAAGAAAATGTATACATTATTAGTATTACTTTCATCCGAGCATGTTTGTTGCTTTTTTCCACAAGTACTAATGCAGACTTGGTGATGTCTTGCAAAAGTTGTGTCTATTTGGTGTTTGAACTTCTTAACACAACTCTTGTTTGATTGCCAGAAAGGTTAAACATCTATCCTCATATTTTCATCAACAGATAAACAAATGAAAAAAAAACATGAAAAAAGAATATACATTAAAAAATTACCTGCGGTCTACCATGGAACCAAGGCTGACTAACCTCACAGCTGTGGCTATTCGTAGCAACAGAGCGGCATGAAGTTATCGCGATCCACCAACCCGTTTTGAGTGATGGGGCCGTAATGAAAGGATTACGAATGATAACTACGTTGTGAGTAATGTGCCTTAAAATATTTTATTTATAAACTGTCACCATGAGAACTGTCTTCCGCTAAACCCAATACATGGGTGCAACTAAAATAATGATATATAAATGTAGTTCTAGCCTGTATATGGGTCAAAAACATCCGCGGCTATATCAGGAAAAAAAAGTCGGGTGAAAGGAAGGGGTGCCCAGAGTCGTGTCTTGCAAAGCAACCCAGTCCGTTGAAATCGGTGGTTGCGCTGTAACAGGGTATATTGAATCCGCGACAGAATGAATGATAAATTATGTCAATGTCTCTCGGCCCATATACTGAGCAATTGGGCATGGCTTTGCTCACATATGGAATAGTGGAACGGGAATCGTTAGATTACTCTGGTCTACCATTTTTTATACGTCATCTGCTTCAGAGATGAAATGTGCTGTTTGTTTTGGAATTTGACGTGCTGAATTCAAATATGAATGACAAATATAATAACTGATTGGCTACTGTTCCCAAGATATTTACGTTTTTTACATTTTACATCTGTAGGACTCTTACTGACGCGACAACTTTTTTGTCTTTCTTGTTCCTTTTGTAATGCGGGCGTAAACGGCCTCGCGGATATGACGTCACGGGGGGAGGAGTTAGGTCACGTGAGAGAGAGGGATGAGGTCTTAAGGGAGAGATACCGGAAGAGACGGGAGAGAGTTGGAGATAGAGATAAAGTGAGGCCACGCAGGGCGGAGGTTGGAGAGTGGCGAGATCGCCACACACACAGTAAGACTCGGCACCGTCGGCCAGCGGTGACCGAGCACGGAGGAACGGGGAGCAGCGGTGGAGCTGCAGTGAGGGCAGCCGGAGGCCTGCCCGAGGGAACCAGCAGCGGAGCTGCATCGGAGCGGAGAGAGGCTACGGGAGCGACGGCAGCGTCGAGCTGCCAAGCGGGGAGTCTCTGAGTGAGGGCCGTGTGGGACAAGTTGTAAAGAACCCGAATAAAGGACAACGGAGACAGACACAGTGAACGAGTCCTTTATTACACTTTTATTCCGCATATAATTCACATCTCCGACAGCATCACTCAATGTTCCTCCATACTCTTCAATGCACAATTCTCCATCAGCCCCACTCGATGTCCCTCCGTTGGCTCGCTCTGCTGCTTCGCTCGCTCTCTCTCTCTCCACCAAGGTCCGTTAATCTGCTGCTTCGCTACGCTGTACTCGCTCCGTCCTTGCTACTATGTCCATACTCCCTACATCCACTGCTACTGTATACTGTATTCTCTTTGTCCACTGCTACCTTATACTATACGCTCTCATCCACTGCTACCTTATACTATACTCTCTTATCCACTGCTACCTTATACTATACTCTCTGTTCCTCCATCTCTGTCCCAGGCACCGTCTCCAGCTCCGACTCCAACACTCACAATCGACCCCCATATCTATATACGCTCACTGCCTTTATCCCCAAACCAATCAGCCCCAATTAATTATGTCATCCCCTGCTTCGCTACTCGCCCCCAGGCCCCCAGCCTCACGTGATCCTGTTATCGTAGCCACCCCGGCGCCAGTGATCAACCACTCACCCTCTCGACCAATCACCGGCCTGCGTCCTCAGTTACCCTTAACACCTGTGGCGTCTCTTAATGACCTCACCCCTTAATTGGCGCAACAACAACTGTACGTCCTCAGTTGCCCCCACTGTCCGTTGCTCACTCGCATCGCAATCAAACGCGTGGCGTGTGTCATTTCAAGTCCTACATCACCCCCCCCCCCCCTTTTGAAAAAGTTAGCCATCCCGGCTAAACACAACGCATCACGCGTAAAACACAACATACAACAAAATGTACACGACCCCCCCCCCCCCCGGGCACGACCCCCAACATCCATGTCTCCCAAAGTTTTATGAAAAAGTCAATCTTCTTGAGCGGGTTCTCGCATCCGGTCCGTCGCCCCGGCTCGACTGAACAAGGGGCAGGGTATATCTGTCCGTGGGCGCGGGGCAACGTCCTGCCCGAAGCGTGCGCCCATCTTCGTTACACTGGCCATTCCTCGATGAGACCCCAACGTGGTCTTGTGTGTCCCGAGGTGTCTCCTGACTCAAAAATGGCGATCCTACAGACACACGGGGAGTAGACTGCTGAGGTACGCTCGTCGGACACATCCAATACAGGCCATTCCGGGATGGGAGATGACACATCATAAGGCACCACATATCTCTTCAAGCGCGACGGGTGAATATGCCACAATCGGCAACCGTATTGAATCCTCATACTCTGATCCCGACGAACTTCCACAATCTCAACGGGCCGCTGCCAGGGCCGATGGAATTTCGGTGATGTGCCTACCGGCACCATCGGACAATGTAACCAGGCCTTGTCCCCCAACTGCCATGGCTCACATGGAGGCTGTGTACCGTGCAGGCGCTCATTAGCCACCTGCCTTCGTTCCATATTTCCCAGCGAGGCCTCCCTAGCCTCCTTCAATCGATCCAATGCCTCAAGCATGGGGACAGGCATCGCTGGCGACTTCCCTTTAGATTTTACCCCCAGCCTGACCAAGGCCGCGGCTTCTGGTTCACGACCATACATCAAATAGAAGGGTGAATACCCTGTCGAAGCATGTGGGGCTAATCTATAAGTGGCCAAGGCCGCCGCAATATGTAGATCCCAGTCTGTCTGAGTCGAATTAACCTGTTGGCACAACATAGACGTCAATGTTCGATGAAGACGCTCGACCATTCCGTCGGTTTGCGGGTGGTATGGGGATGTCTGAATTTTCCTTGTACCCAATGCGTCACACACTTCCTTCAATAGGTGGGACAAATTTGTTTTACCCTGGTCCGTAAGCAGGTGCTCCGGGGCACCTTTGTCAAAAACGTAACCCTGCAGGAAGGCCTCCACGATCGATCCTGCCGATTATTCCGCTAACGGCCATGCCATAGGCCACCGAGTGAGGTACTCGACCCCCACAAGCAGGTATTTGTGACCCCGCGGGGTAAAGGGGAATGGTCCCAGAATATCAAGTGCTACAATCTCGTTCACCCGCGAAACACGTATCAACTGCAATGGTACCCGATATGGCTGTGCCGGCACCTTCCGCCGTGCGCACTCGTGACAAGCCTTAACATATAAATGAACATCATTCTGTAATCCCGGCCAATAGAAATCGTTACTTAAAGTCAAAGCTGTTTTCTTCTCCCCCAAGTGCATCAATCGCTCGTGCGTGTCGCGAATAAGTTCCCCTCTCAAACATAGTGGTACCACAATACAAAACTTCTGTAAGACGACATCCCATCTGACCAGGAGGTCGTCTACGAGTCAAAGAAAGGCCCGATCATCCGACTGTTTGGAACGGGAGGCCCGAAGCCTCATTCTGGTAAGCGAAGGATCATCTGCTTGCAAGCGTGCCCAACAATCCCGTGACAATCCCAGCAACCCAGGCTCCTTAGCCGGTGCTTTGTCCACCCGGTCTGAATCGGCTGCAGCGGCCATG
This sequence comes from Lethenteron reissneri, assembly GCF_015708825.2. Classification (NCBI taxonomy): domain Eukaryota; kingdom Metazoa; phylum Chordata; class Hyperoartia; order Petromyzontiformes; family Petromyzontidae; genus Lethenteron; species Lethenteron reissneri. The sequence continues at coordinate 925,181 of NW_026891738.1, forward strand.
GCCGGAATGCCCTGCAGCGGCGGCCCGCAGCGCAGCGATCCCTCAGAGCATCTACACAAGCCCGATGACTGAGGCAATCGGGACAGCGCATCCGCGTTAACATGACACGTCCCTTTCTTGTGCTGGACCGTGAAGGAGTATCCCTGCAGGACCTCAAGCCACCGGGCCATTTGGCCTGAGGGTTGATCGATCCGCAAGGAGTACTGTAGTGCCACGTGGTCAGTGTGGACCAAAAATTGTCTCCCGTACAAGTATGGTCGATACAGCTGCACAAAGTGTACAATCGCCAACAATTCCCTGCGTGTTACACAATATCCTTGCTCTACCGGGGACAGTACACGGCTGCCATACGCGACGAACCTTTCAACTCCGTCATTCGTTTGCGACAATACAGCGCCGATGCCCGTGTCACTGGCATCGGTGTCCAAAATAAACATTTCCGCAAAATTTGGATATCCGAGCGGCGGTGCGTCAGCCAAAGCGTCCTGGAGCATCTCAAACGAACGCTGTTTCTCGTCAACCCACAAAAACTTCTTACCCTTAGCAGTCAGCGTGTGCAGTGGCCTCGCAATTGTGGCAAAGTTTTTAACAAATCGACGGTAGTATGACGCAAATCCCACAAAGCTATGCACTTCCGACACTGTCTTAGGCACTGGCCATGCAGGTACACAACTGGTTTTCTCCGGGTCTGTGGTGACCCCCGCTTCACTGACCACATCCCCCAAGTATTTAACAGATGTTCTCAACAAATGGCATTTTTGGGGTTTAAATTTCAAATTGGCGTCCCATACCCTGCCAAACACAGCCCGTAGCCGCTGCAAGTGTCCCTCAAAATCATTACTGAACACAATAACGTCGTCAAGGTATATCAAACATGACTCCCACTGCAATCCGGAAAATACAAGTTCCATCAATCTTTGAAAGGTGGCTGGCGCGGAGTGCAGCCCCATCGGTAGTACGTTAAATTGGAACAACCCTTGCGGCGTGCGGAAGGCCGTCTTCGGTTTAGATTCCTCATCAAAGGGCAATTGCCAAAAGCCCGACAAAAGATCCAAAGTGGAGAAAAACTTTTCACCGGACAATGCGTCCAATGAGTCTTCAATGCGCGGGAGCGGGTATGCATCCGCCACTGAAACTTTTTTCAATTTGCGGTAATCCACAAAAAAACGTAGATAACCATCTCGTTTTTTAACCAATACGATCGGAGCCCCCCATGGGCTGGAAGAAGGAGAGACGATATTCTGTTTCAACATCTCGTCAACCGTTTTCCGAATGCAATTCTTCTCCAGCGGGCTCACTCGGTGAGGATTTAATCGAATTGGGAGTGCATCCCTAGTATCAATGTGATGCCGCAATAAGGTCGTGCGACCGACATAAAACTTTCCTGAGCTAAAAACGTCCCTGAATTCCCAAAGCAACCCCCTTAGACGCGTCCGCTGCTCGGGCGTCAAATCGTTGTTGCATTCATACAAATCACAAAACCAGCTCGGTTCCTCCTCCTCCCATGGCAGCGTGTCTCCTTCCCCAGCTGCCAAGCACTCATCCCCTTCCATACCCCGCGCGACCGACGCGTGCGCCAACGTAGTCCCATCCTGAATAACGACCGGCTCGTGCCCCGTGTTCACAATCTGGATGAATGGTTCGGCCGTCGCCGGCACCATCGTAAAAGCACCCACCATAGAGGGCGTTCGTGCCACGGCATTCGACGGTTACAACAGAATACCTTCCTCCAAGTTACCCACTGACAGACCTTTTTTCAACCTTAATGCCACAAGCATCTGCATCGCAGGCGGAATGCGCACCATGCGGCTAACCACCGCCTGAACCACAGCATCGATACGAGCAAATTTAGACGGAGTTCCCAAAAATTTAAGGCACTTCACCGATGGCAATTCCAATCGTCCCTTTTCAATCGAAATCTTAATTGGCATCTTTTGCAAAAAATCCGTGCCCAACAAACAAGGTACAGCCAGAACAGACGAAACCAAAAAGTATCCAGTTACGCACACCTCCCCGACTTGTATCGTTGCAAGTACTCGACCCAAAATTCCCAAACTGCCCCCATTTTCCGCTATACACGGGTCATCCACTGGTTCCAAAACATGGGGCGAGGTTGGTAATAATCTGAAAGTTTGCAAGGAAATGAGGGTTGCAGAAGCCCCCGTATCGACAATGACTCGAACCTGAACCCCTTGAACAAGCGCCATCACATCCGACGAACCCGGCGCAGCTCCCAAAACACGATGAGCCAACGCTCCCCATACAGCATTCCCATGTGCGTCAAACGAAGGGGGATCAACAGTGTGTGGTGTCGCGGATGGATGAGGTGGAGGATACGGCCATGCATTGCACGTGTCGCGACTCGCCTGATTATTCTGCGCTGGGTAGAATCCGCGGTTGTAGCCTCCTGATGATCGCGGGAAGATGCCTCTCTGTCTCCAGCAGTCTCGTGCGAAGTGTCCTCGACGATGGCACTCGTAACACGTCAGCGGACCGCCACGTCCGAACGTCCCGGGGCGGCGAGGTGGGCCCAACAGCGGTCGTGCGGCCGCTGCCGTCAGTGACCTCGGCTCCAACTCCGGCAAGCCCCCATCCGCACCGGCGCCCACCACCAGGGGCTGTGGTGGCACCGCCGATGGCTCGTCGCGAAGATCCAGGTTTGCCTGGATGTTCCTGGCAATCTGCAAAGATGACCCGTCGTCGTCGCTGTTGCTGGGAAGTGAGAGGACGACTCGTAGCTCCTTTGCCATCTGTAACAGCTTCTCCTGGGCCAAGGAATCAAGGGCGGCCTGATCCATCGCCGGGTAAGCCGCTTGGCCGAGGGTCAATAGCGCGCTTGCGATACGCGAGGGGAGATTCCGTCTCAGCCTGCCGTCTCAACTGAAACTTGCGCTTGGTGACCGATTGAGGTTCATAAATGTCCTGCATCGCCGTGAATGTCTCTGACAATGACAAGCGAACCCCCCCAGGGAGGCCGTAGAACGTCGCCAGCGCATTGTCGTCCAAGGCCCTTGGCAGGGCCCGTAGCGCTTCAGCTTCTGTCCACCCAAGCGACTCGTATGCTGCCCGAAACCGTCATGTAAACGCCGTCCAGTCGCCGACTTTAACCTCGAAGCGTTCCACGTGCAGTCGGCGTTGCGGGCTCGAAGTCAGTGACTCCGGCTCCTCCACGGCGTCCAGCTGTGCACCCGGCGCATCGGGAGATCCAGCCATGCCGCCGGCCCCCGCAGATGTGACGAGCTCGTGCGGCAGCTGATCCGATCCCGTCGGTGCCGCCCGGATCGTTTGCATAAACTGTTCAAATTATTTCATGAGCGCCGCCATCCTGACCTCCCACGCCGCCATCGCAGCTCTCCATACGTGAGGCGGGCTCGGCTCATCCTCGTCGTTCGGGTCGCCCTCGTCACGCGGCGGTGCCCCATCAGTCGCGTCCTCTGGGGGAGCGGGAGCCTCCAATCCCGATGGAGGTATCACGTCCGCGTCGCTGCTGTCGGCCTACGAGGCCGCCGGCAAGTTCTTCTTCTTCGTAACTTTCTTTGACATATCGGCGTAGTTCTTTTAATCAATTCTGACACCAGTTGTTGGACTCTTACTGACTAGACAACTTCTTTGTCTTTCTTGTTCCTTTTATTCCGCATATAATTCACATCTCCGACAGAATCACTCAATGTTCCTCCATACTCTTCAATGCACAATTCTCCATCAGCCCCACTCGATGTCCCTCCATTCGCTCGCTCTGCTGCTTCGCTCGCTCTCTCTCTCTCCACCAAGGTCCGTTACTCTGCTGCTTCGCTACGCTGTACTCGCTCCGTCCTTGCTACTCTGTCCGTACTCCCTACATCCACTGCTACCGTATACTGTATTCTCTTTGTCCACTGCTACCTTATACTATACGCTCTTATCCACTGCTACCTTATACTATACTCTCTTATCCACTGCTACCTTATACTATACTCTCTGTTGCTCCGTCTCTGTCCCAGGCACCGTCTCCAGCTCCGACTCCAACACTCACAATCGACCCCCGTATCTCCATACGCTCACTGCTTTTATCCCCAAACCAATCAGCCCCAATTAATTATGTCATCCCTTGCTTCGCTACTCGCCCCCAGGCCCCCAGCCTCACGTGATCCTGTTATCGTAGCCACCCCGGCGCCAGTCATCAACCACTCACCCTCTCGACCAATCACCGGCCTGCGTCCTCAGTTACCCTTAACACCTGTGGCGTCTCTTAATGACCTCACCCCTTAATTGGCGCAACAACAACTGTACGACCTCAGTTGCCCCCACTGTCCGCTGCTCGCTCGCATTGCAACCAAACGCGTGGCGCGTGTCATTTCAAGTCCTACACATCTATGTATATTGTGTAAATAGTAGAGCTTTACTCATAAATTATAAACATAGGTATTTGCATGTGTTAATGGTTGCTTTACATGGTAACATGTCACCCGTCCTGTTCATGTAACACTTTAAAAATCAGCAAAAGGGGTATATAAATAAAATGTATTATGAAACAAAAGGCAAAAAACTATTATGTGTATATAAGTACATTGTTTGGTCCTTATTCAGTGTCTACTGGCGCTTCTTGGCTTGACTCTTGTATTCATAATGATGAATAATCCGAAGGTGCAACGTTGATTTCTGGATCTAAAGAGACGATTTGTGGTTCGAAACATCCCACATCAGGCCACCCCTTGACGCTGATTGGCCAATCTTGAACATTAACATAATTTACCATTCATTCTGTCGCGGATTCGTTATGTCCCGTTACAGGTGCTGACTTGAACGACCACAGCCTCATTTGCAGTCGCTGCCCCATACACCCCCTCCCCCCCCCCACGTGATGCGGGAATTCTGCTCATCAGAGGAGGAGGAGATGTGAGGGGAAGGCCCCTCCCTCCTCTCCCAGCCAGCTTGTCATTGGTGAGTTAGGGAGAGGGAGGTGACTGGGGCATGAGTGACAGGGGAGGGGAGGAGCCACGGAGAGAGACGTGAGGGGAGGAGCCACTCACTCCAGCCAGCATGTCATTGGTGGGTTGGGAGAGGGAGGTGACTGGGGGATGAGTGACATAGGGGGAGCCCCAGAAAGAGAGAGGAGGGGAAGAGCCACACGCTCCAGCCTGCTTGTCATTGCCAGATTAGGGAGAGGGAGGTGACAGGTGCATGATTGACAGGGGAGGGAGCCTCACAAAGAGAGACACAGGAGGGGAGGAGCCAGGAGGAGGGAGGAGAGACTCTTGGTGGAGAGACGACGCGACTGCTTCGGAGCCACCGATATTTTAATAGGACGCAGCGGAAAAGGGAGACAGGCAGCGCTGTGGTAACAATGAACGCGGCCTGTGATGGAATCACCAATTCTTGCTGATGTTAGCCAATAAAATAAAGGGGTGGCAGTGTCACACGACTTAATTGAATCCAAGTATCGCTTGCCAATTAATCGGATTGCCACGATATCGATTTTTTCAAGATTGCTGCCCGATCAACTGTGAGCTGGCTGCCGGATCGACTAAGCTGAATCGATACAATTATCCTCGAATCACGATCCACAGTGACCATATATGGGCAAAGACACGCCCCCTTCGGCCGCCACCACGCCCTGCGTCCTGCCATATATATGGGAGTCATATGTCTAACCTGGTGTCAGATCTCGTCAGTCTCTTACAGCGAGCAGAGGAGCTGCAGGCCTGACGCCACGTGGAAGCCTGCCCCTTCGCCTGAAAAAGCACGCGGTGGTGGATTGAGGGGTGACCCCGTGGGTCTTGCACGAAGTCTGCTGAGCCTGGAGGTGCTGAGAAAGTGGCGGTTGGCAGTGTAGTCGATGATGGTCGTTTGGGTCAGATGGCGTAAAAATATAAATGCGTCGTTAAACCCGCCAACACCCGACAGAGCCAATTAGTAAAGTTTGTCACGTAAATAGAACATGGCCAGTTCGCTACTGGTACAACACTAGCATATAGTGTAGTGTATAGCGTAGTACATTACACCGATGTGTTGGAGAGCAAAGCCACAACATTTACAATCTGGGTAACGTGACGTTTCGCCAGTAATTACAACTCGCTCCATCAGGCGACAGCCAGATTTGTGGAGAAATCCTCGGGTTTCCTTCCTTAAATACAGTGGTAGATGTGATGGCATCACTTTGAGCACCTCTTGAGCGATCTGGGGGGGGGGGGGTTCATGAATGCATATAAATGACAATGGGTATTCATTGCCTGTCGCGAATGCCTACGTGTTAAACTGATGATAGTATTGCTTAGGAGGGAACAATGCAGTCAAATATTGTCCAGTCAGAAACAGACACAGGAGCCGATTTCAAAACATCTTTGTTGTTCCGTTGTATTCAGGTGGGTGCACATTGAGCCAAGAAGCGGGTCCATGGTCATTGAACACTTTTGCCTCGGTCATCGAACAAAGACGGTCACTGCATCACTCGCTTTCAGATGCTCTTCTGCGGCCGTCTGGAACGCCCCTTCCGATATTAGAAAGCCGCTTGGAGCTATCCACGTTTAAATCATCATCTAGTACTCATTTACTTGAAAGTGATGTTGTGTTTAGTTTGTTGTCCTTCACCCACACCTCCGATGAGCACGGTTGGCTACGTACGACGCAAAATAAGTTCAACACACAGTGCATACGTGAGGCAGTGGCGGCTCGTGACATTTACACTAGACGGGTCTGTTGTAAAACTATGGCGTTCTAATTTAGCAAAAACCTCGCCATGTTATTGGCCTTCTCGTGCAAGTGATATGACCGTCTTATCTACCCACGGTAGGCATTTACGAACAATATGAATTAAAACAACAAAGCACTCAGACGCTGTCAATATGGCACTGAAGGCCACCACTACACAACCCCTTTGACACTGACAAAAACCTAAAGTGTGAAGGACGTGAGCTGCTGTGTTTCCACAGTACAACCTCACGTTGTGAAATCGTCACTACAGCCACGGGCCCTTATCATAGCTCTGAATGTGTCTCAAACGGCGTGGCTACAATGCCAGAAGCTGATCGCAATGAATGCAGGGAAATCTGTCACTCAGAGGACGCCTTCACAGTCGCCCGAGGCACAAATCAGACTGTGGTGTTGCAGCGGTTTATAAAATTAACAACTTAAAATGTTATCTTTGATAGTTAAATTCACGTTGAAAGAATCATTATATTTTGATGTTTTTAAACACAACACAACACTTTATAGAAAAGTATTTTTACTTAAAAAAATAATTCATCATCTCCATCTGCTTGGTGGAGTGGGGCCCCAACGCCCCTAGTGGATGATCCGCGCCTGACATGAGGTTAGATATTGAAACACCTAAATACTTTTGGTGAAAGAGGATCGATCACCTTGTTAACTGTGGATTTTTAAACGACTAACTCGTTTTTTTATTATTAATACAAGCGGTGCCATTGTTGTAAATAGATTATGTTTGCTCTCTGTTTGTCCGTCATTCTGTCCTGCCACTACCCAAATAAAAAAAAATCTGTACATTTTAATTGAGTTAGCGTCTCGGGAAAAAGCCGAATAACCCACAAGATGTCATAGTCCATAAATCAAGGTTCGAAATCAGATGAGGCCCATTAAGTGAATGAGACATTTTTATTTCGGAATAAAATGTTTCTTATCGACATTTAATTTTGCTTGCTTACTCAGGACATACTCACTGAGTCTCTGTGCTGTTTTCCGCGAGAGCCCTGCCAAATGTTGGGAGAAGCGGGCGATGTTGCTCGATGCGATCCCAAGTGAGCAGCATTTTTATTCATTGCAGGCCAATTCCAGTCACGTGGCACGTTCCTCTGGCTGGGAAGATGCACTACTCACCGAGAGGAAACCCAGGCAGAGCAGGGAGTGCGGGGGTGTGAGGAGCATGCAGAGTCGACAGAGGAAATAACCCGAGTGGGTAATTAAACCCGGGCTCTTCCTGCACAAAGCACGCCAGTTACCACTGCCACCACTCCACCACCCAGTCTGACCGAATGCACGATTTCTCTGGTTGCAGAGTACAATAATCACGTAAACTTGTGGATTATAAAGCCATCCAATCACAGAGCTGATATATATTTGCATACAAAGCTGGGTTATGAGGTTTTACAGAATGCCTTAACAGCTATTTATATGGGCTGCTTCAGGGCTGCTTATCTAACTGCTTCTGGTGGTGGGGTCCAGGATCTTTGCTTCCGTTCGTTTCACATCTTGGAGACGTCCGAAGTTCGTCTGGACGGGTGGCCGCGTTCCTCGCGTCCCCGTTCACCCCGACCCTGGACTCGCGTCGGCTCGAGGCTGTCGTAGAGAACCTCCCTGTGGCCCAACGCCTCGTACTGCGCAGACACAAAACGCCGAACTCGCACGATCAGTAGCAGCAGCTGTAAATGAGACTTACAGAGAATTACGAGAAACCATTCAGGGCGCATGGCAGAGCACGCTGCTCTTGTATCAATACCTTCCACTCCATCAAGCGAATAGTCCACTCTCAACACCACCACTCAACCTATTCTAACTTACTAACTACTATTTAAAGTTGACCAGGTCATGCCCAATGACCTATGTAGCTCTTTTTCACATGCGACCTGGCCATCACAAGTTCATAGTTCACTCACTCACCCACGCATCACTCACCAACTCAGTCACTTGCCCACTCAGTCACCCACCCACCCTCTCAGTCAATCACCCACTTACCCACTCAGTCACTTACTCATCTACTCAGTCATCCACCCACTCAGTCACTCACGCAACTACTCAATCACTCACTCACCCACTCAGTCACTCACTCACCCACCCACCCATTCAGTCACACACCCAACCACTCACTCACCAACCCATTCCGTCACTCACCCAGCCACTCGGACGTGGGGCTTGACGAGGAGGGAGGGAGGGAGGGACAGATCGGGCTCACTGTCCCACCCATGTGTGGGTGTGGGGGGGATCCTCTCAGCAGAGAAGTGAAAGTTTACATGGAGGGGGTGGAGGGGGTGAGAGAGGTGGGGGAGGGAGAGAGGTGGGGGAAGGGGGAGGGGAGTGGCAGGGTGCCACATTAAGCGAGGTGTGGGGCCTGTAACATGTTATAAAGGGGCCCTCAATAAAAAAACACGTATATATTGAAACACTAATTTTTTTAACTTGCATTGCAAAGTAATTGTATTTTTTTACTTTTCTATACAGCCGTATAATACTGTAATGCGGTTGTAAACGGCCCTTCTGAGGTGCCGTCAGGGGGGGAGGAGTTAGGTCACGTGGGGGGAGAGGGGTTGAGTATAGAAGGAGGGGAACCGGAAGAGCAGGGGGAGGGACGGGGAACCAGGAACGGAGGAAGGCCACGTAGGGCGAAGCGGGGTGTGGCGAGATCGCCACGAACACGGGGAGCAACGAGGATCGGCACCGTAGGCCAGCGGTGACCGACCCGAGGCAGCAGGAAGGGCTGCAGTCAGCAGCGGGGGCTGCAGAGACCAAGAGTGGGCAGCGGGTCTGCATACAGTAGCAGCCGGAGGGTCTGCATATAAGAGTGGCAGCGGGAGTCTGCAAGGGTAGCAGCGAGTCTGCAGGGAAGAGGGGAGTAGATGAAGCAGAGAGTCGGAGGGAAGAAGAAGCTACAATAACAGTGAATAGCCGGGGGCTACAAATACAGGAGTTATAACAGAGTGCCGTGTGGGTAAAGACGAGAACCCGAATAAAGACACGAAGACAGAAAGAAGTGTTCGAGTCCTTTTATTACACTGGAGTCAGAAGTGAAACGGCATGGCGAAACAACTGAGGAAAAAGAATATCCCATCTCCGGCGTCGGCTTCATCATCGGACGACGACGAGCTTCCTCCTGAGGTCGGCTTCACTTCGGCGGAGGGGGAGATCCGTGAGGGCCCGGGTGTCGAGGAAGTTGCCGCTGCGTCCGCCCCGTCTGCGCTGAAGGACGAAGATGTGAGATGGACCCGAATGGCGGAGCAGCTGGCGACTCTTAAAACCGTCATCACCGAATTGTGTGACCTTGTCACGCCAAGGGCGGCGTTGGAGGAGGATGGTGGTGATCGGCAGGAGCCCGGAGTGTCTTCGATGGCGGCGCCATTGGCCACGCGGCGTGAAGACGCCATCTTGGGCGTGGCGCACCACGGAAGGCGGGACGCCGCCATTTTGGGGCCGCCACGAGGATCGTCCGCCATCTTGGCGACACCGCGTTGCGACGCCTTGCTGAACTTGCCGCCGGAAGAGTCGGTGACGGACGGAAGCAGGCCAAGGAGCCGCAGTCGTCACCTTACAACTGTTAAGGAGTTCTCCATCGGGGGCGATTGGAGTGCGTTCGCTTGTCGATTTTTGGCGGCGGTACGAACGGCAAGGTGAACGGACGCCGAGGCGCTGGAGGTGCTTCCGACTCTCCTTGACGATGAGTCTGTTCGTTTTTTTCGCTCTATAAAAGCTGCGAAGAAGAAAACATTGCGTGGAGTGTTCGACGAAATGGCGGACGCGTACGAGCCACCGGATGACGCCCATCGCCGCTTCGTGCAGCGGCAACGCGCACCGGAGGAGTCGCCTGTAGCGTACAGGGGCGCCGTGCTGGAACTCGCTATGGCCGCTTACCCGGAGACGGAGCCTGACCTGCTGGAACCTCTCATCTTGGGGAAGATGTTGGAGTTATCCCGGGATCTGGGCATTCCTATGCCGGCGTGCGGTCACGAGAAACTCACGTCCCGGACCGCGGCCAAGTGTTTGGACGCCCAGTTCAATCTCCGCCGCTGGAAACAAGTCACGGCGTGGACGGGCGGTCCTGTCGTCGATGGGGGGGCCGTAGGGTGGGACCCTACAAAGGCCGTGTACGTGCCGGATGCGACCGGCCCAAAGGAGCTGTCGGCCGCCTCCACTCCGGGCCGGGGCCGCGGGCTCCGCCGCCGGCGCGGCCACGTCGGGACGGGGTGCCTGCTGCGCGCCGACCCGACGTCGACTGTTTCCGCTGCGGCCGTCGGGGCCACTATGCCAGGGACTGCTGGGCCCGGGTTCCGGGGCCGCCCCAGCAGGAGGCCTCGACAGCGGACGCCCCAAAGAAAGACCCTCCGGCACAGGCAAGTCGGTGCGCACCAGACACCCGGCAAGGCCCGACACCTCACTCATCGCCGTTGGTATGCGACGCGGATGTTGTAAAATACGGGAGGCCAGTATCTGCGCCTTGTCGTTCGATAACGCAGTGGCGTAAGCTGGCTCGGCGGGTTGTCGCGGCCGCTACCGGCTCGTCCACTGTACCGGGGTCGATTCAAGGGGTGGACGTACGTATTTTGGTGGATTCCGGGGCGTCCGCGACCATTATTTCGGATGTGATATTCCATCTTTTGAACATCCCACCGGGGGCCGTGAGGCCGGCTTACGCTTCCTGCATCGCTGCGAACGGGGGTAGTATGGGCATTGTGGGACAGGTGGACGCTAACATTTATATTGGGGGTGTCTCGGCCTCGGGCGTTGTGTTAATTTCAAGGTCCCTGGCGGTTCCTTGCCTGTTGGGTACGGATTTTTTGGCTAAGATGCCCATTCTAATTAGAATCAACGAAAATTGCATTGAACTACCAGGGGGCCGGAAATTGGCGTTTTTACAGTCCGCCTGGGGGCGGCCGGCTCCGGTTGCCCAGGTGCAGGCGTTATCGGAAGTTTCGGTTGATATTCCACCTGGCTCGCAGATGCTCATTCCCTTACGATACCGGAAGCCGGTTCCGGGTCGGCAGGGTGCTTTTGGGATTTTGCTGTCGCCGTCCGCCGCTGTTACGGGCGGATTGGCACTGGTGGGGGCGCAAACCATTGTCCGTCCGGATCAGCGCCCGTTTTTGCAGGTGTTAAATGCGAGTACTGAAAGCGTGTGTGTGCCGGCTGGTACCGTTGTGGCACACGCCACTACGGCGTTTACGGCTCAGAGTGACATTCCGGATGGGGGCCTGGTGGGTGGTGTTTCACACGATGGAGGGGTGGACGATCGTTGGATCGCCGAACTATGTGCGGAAAATTCGGCCCTTTCCACCGAGCAGCGTTGTGCGATTCATAAATTATTATCGAGCTATTCCAATGTGTTTAGCTCGGACGATTTGGACTTGGGACGCACCTCACTGCTCTCTCATCATATCGACACGGGGGACGCTGCCCCTATCCGCTTGAACTCGCATCGGATGAGTCCGGCTGAGCGTGAGCATGTTCGAGGGGCGGTGGAAGACATGTTGAAAGCGGATATTATATCTCCGTCTAATAGCCCGTGGGGCGCGCCTGTTGTGTTGGTTAAAAAAAAGGATGGTAAGTTGCGATTTTGTGTGGATTTTCGGAAGTTGAATAAAGTGTCGGTGGCAGATGCGTATCCCCTGCCGCGTATGGACGATTCTCTCGACGCCTTGTCAGGGGCTAAGTTTTTTTCAACGCTAGATCTCTCTTCGGGCTTCTGGCAGCTCCCCCTTGACGAGCCCTCGCGGGAAAAGACAGCTTTCCGTACGCCGCAGGGGTTATTCCAATTTAACTGTCTGCCGATGGGGTTGAATGCAGCCCCTGCCACTTTTCAGCGATTGATGGAGTTGGTATTGACGGGGTTGCAGTGGGAGACATGTCTCATTTATTTAGATGATATTATTGTCTTCAGCCGCACATTTGATGAGCATTTACTGCGGTTGGAGGCTGTGTTTGCCAGAATGCGTTCTGCTAATTTGAAATTCAAGCCTAAGAAATGTCATCTACTGCAACGCTCCGTTCGATACTTGGGACATATTGTTAGTGCGGACGGGGTGGCCACGGATCCAGAGAAAACTGCGTGTGTCAGGGATTGGGCGACCACGGCCACGGTGGGTGATGTGCGTCGGTTTTTGGGGTTCGCCTCATATTATCGGAGGTTTGTTCCGAATTTCGCTACTATCGCCAGGCCTTTGCATCTCCTTACTGGGAAGGGGCATAAATTTGTGTGGGGACCGCCGGAGGAGGCGGCGTTTCGGAGCCTGCGCGATTTATTGGCTACTGCGCCGACGTTGGATTATCCGGATTTTGAACATCCCTTCATTCTGGATACTGATGCGAGTGACACTGGTATTGGGGCGGTGTTGTCCCAGTCAAAAGGTGGTGTTGAGCGTGTGGTGGCGTATGGGAGTCGGGTTTTGTCTCCCGCGGAAACCCGTTACTGCGTCACTCGCAGGGAACTTTTGGCTATTGTGTTTTTTCTCCGCCAATTTCGACCGTATCTGTACGGTCGGTCGTTTATTGTCCGAACGGACCATGCGGCCTTGCAGTACGCTCTTAAGATGGACCAGCCATCCGGACAATTGGCGAGATGGCTGGACACGTTGCAAGAATTCTCCTTCCAAATTCACCATCGGAAGTGTGTGCGTCACGCTAACGCGGACGCACTGTCCAGGTTGCCGCAACAATCCCCTTGTGCGTGTGCGTCGGGGACGCATAGGTGTGGACCGACTCAGCCCCCCCCTCAGCCTGTCGTGCTGGCAGTGGATGTTCTCGAAACTCCGCTTACACCGGGACCGGTTGATGGGGGACCGGCTGACGGGATTTTGCGTCTTCCACGGTCTGTGTGGATTCGGGAGCAAATGTTGGACGATTCTTTGGTGTCGTTACGAAAACGTACGGAGAGGGCGGGTAAGGAAGTCGGTGCGGGTGGTAATTCGGAAACTGCTCTCCGAGATGGGTTACTGATGTGGAGGGAAGGGATACAGGAACACTGGCGTCTCGTTGTGCCTGCGTCATTGCGGTACGAGTTGATTAGATCTTTGCACTGTGACACACTTTTACACCTGGGGGTGCAGAAAACCCTATTGACGCTGCAACGAGACTATTATTGGCACGGCATGACGACGGATGTCGTCGGTCACGTTCGCGCGTGTCCCGATTGTGCCCGCCGTAAGCCGCCTAAACATCCATATGTTCCGCCGATACAATCGATTAAAGTATCTCGGGTTAATGAGTTGGTGGCGTTAGATATTTTGGGACCCTTTCCGCCATCAGCTAAAGGGAATAAGTATTTACTGGTGGGGGTGGAGTACCTCTCTCGCTGGCCGATGGCCTGGCCCTTGCCTGACCAATCAGCGGCGTCTATCACGGACGCCTTTCTATTTGGGTATGTAATGGACAAAGGGGCTCCGGAGAGGCTCCTTACGGATCAGGGACGTAACTTTTCGTCTAAATTGTTGGGGGAGGTGTGTGCGGCTCTTGGAACTAAAAAGATACGGACGTCCCCCTACCACCCGCAAACGGATGGTATGGTGGAACGGTTGAATCGGACTCTGTCCGCCATGCTGTGCCATACAGTCGGGGAAAACCAATCTGATTGGGATTTGCATATCCCTGGGGTGCTTTCGGCGTATCGCATGACGCCGCACGCGGCTACTGGATACTCGCCGTTTTTCCTTATGTACGGCCGTGAGAACGTGCCGCCGATTCATGACCAGTTGGGAACCGGTGCGAGGGGGCCTGTTAAGCCTCTTCCTGAGTATATTAAGGACAACGTTCGGCGTGTCGCTGAGGCGAGGGAAAATGCCCGCATGGCTACTGCCAAGGCTCAGGCCAGGAATGAGCGGTGTGCCCGACGTTCAAAGGGGGAGTGTCCCTGGAAAAAGGGGGACCTGGCCTGGCTTCATTGCCCACAGGTGCGGCCAGGTACATCTCCTAAATTACATCGACCTTGGCAGGGTCCGGTCCGCCTCATTGAGGTTCCCAACCCACAGTCGGCGCGTGTTCAGGTTGGTGCACGGCGTTGGTTCGTGCACACGTCCCGGTTGAAGCCATACATTGCCCCACGGCCGGATGCGTCATCTCCCGAAGTTGCCTTGCCGGGGTCTGTTGCTGCCGACTCGCCCTTGCCTGTGTCTGCTGACCTTGCGAGAGCGCCTGTCGTACCCTTCACAGACAAGCCGGCCGTGACAGCGCAGGGAGGAGGACCTTCCGCTTGTGGGACGCCGACCGGAGCCGCAGAACCCACGGGACCTGCAGCTCTTCCTATCCCTCCGCGGACGCGAGTACGGGATGTTTCTGGACGCGAGCGGGACAGTGGCGGGCCTCCAATGGCGACGGAAGAACTTGCGCCCGTCGCCCCTAAAACCCTTCCACGTTCCCGCTCGGCGGGTGGGCCGCCGACCGTCCGGGACGGCCCGGCTACCCGTACTCGCTCGAAATCCCTCACGTTTCGTTAGATTGTGTTGTGTTGTGTTATTGTTATAATGTTCTTCAATGCTTCGTGTCTTTTTGCGTGTTGGCCCTTTACACCCGCATTGCTTTTCAGGTTGCAATTCAGCCGAGGTCGGCTGGATTTTCTTTAGGGGGGAGGGTGATGTAATGCGGTTGTAAACGGCCCTTCTGAGGTGCCGTCAGGGGGGGAGGAGTTAGGTCACGTGGGGGGAGAGGGGTTGAGTATAGAAGGAGGGGAACCGGAAGAGCAGGGGGAGGGACGGGGAACCAGGAACGGAGGAAGGCCACGTAGGGCGAAGCGGGGTGTGGCGAGATCGCCACGAACACGGGGAGCAACGAGGATCGGCACCGTAGGCCAGCGGTGACCGACCCGAGGCAGCAGGAAGGGCTGCAGTCAGCAGCGGGGGCTGCAGAGACCAAGAGTGGGCAGCGGGTCTGCATACAGTAGCAGCCGGAGGGTCTGCATATAAGAGTGGCAGCGGGAGTCTGCAAGGGTAGCAGCGAGTCTGCAGGGAAGAGGGGAGTAGATGAAGCAGAGAGTCGGAGGGAAGAAGAAGCTACAATAACAGTGAATAGCCGGGGGCTACAAATACAGGAGTTATAACAGAGTGCCGTGTGGGTAAAGACGAGAACCCGAATAAAGACACGAAGACAGAAAGAAGTGTTCGAGTCCTTTTATTACAATACGACAAATCGCAAACCCAGTCGTTCATAAAAGATTAAGGCAGTATAATACTATAGTAATAGAACAATCTTGATTTGAAGCTTTCGTGGCTGTAGGAATCCATACTCTTTGGTTCTTTCGGTAAAGTCACGTAGGTAGAAAATTAAATTAAATAAATAACAAAATAATAATTCGACGTTTCGATCGCAACACACGAGGTCGTCCTCAGGCACTAGCGGCAGGGAAAGGAAAGACATTTAACAAAACACCACAAAAGTAATGAAAACGTTGTTATTGTCACCAGGTAAGACCCCACTGAGCTGCTGTGTAGCTCTTTGACAGAAGCGACCTGGCCATCACAACTTGATAGCAGCTCAAGCAAGTGGCTGATATCATCTTCACCACCGTGTGGACATCATCATCATCACCACCGTGTAGACATTCATAGCACCAGCCGAATCCTCTAAACGCGTGGTGACGTTGATTCTAAATGTGGAGGGAAAAAACCGGAGGCCCCAGAGAAAAATCCACACGACCACTGGGAGAGAGAGAGACAGACACACAGACTCAAAATATACAGCAGGCGTTAGGGTCGTGGATCGAACCCACGACCTCCAGTACACCAGGCGAGGTAGTTAACATCCCCTGGCGCACCGTAGCGCCCACACCGAGAGTCTAAGAGCCGAACTCTCACCTCGTGCTCAGGAGGAAGATTTTCGTATTGATCAGAAGCCTGTTGACCGCCTGTGTGACAACAACACAATCACTCATCGCCTACCATCGTTAGCAGTGACACTACAAGCCCACGAGAGGGCGCGACTCGGCACCCAGAGGCCGCGTTCGCAAGTTCAGGGCCCCATCTGGGATGAGTCGGAATCTCTTTGGAGGAGGAATCCGATGAGCCGCGAAGCTCTTCGCGTGCTACCCTTGTCCAGCATGGGGGGACGCAGCGAAGGGAGCGAGCGCAGCGTGGAGGGCACGGGCGGCGAGTCGCGGAATCCGTGAATAATGACCACGTGACTTCTGATGAGTCCCGTGGATCGCGCTTGGGCAAGGCGACAATCGCAACAACAGAGCGGACCCAGAGCGCGCACACACACAAAGACAATGATCCCCCTATAGCCTTTACAGAACGTAGGGGCAAGATCTGTTAGCGAGCAATACCTATGAAGGCCGGCACGGCACACGAGGGGGTGGGAGGCCAGCACCATGCCCGGCCGCATTTGTCTTCCCAGTGGCGATGTTTACACACCGCACGAGTACTCATTTGAGGCTGAGTCAACCAAGGGGAGGCCCAGGAATGGTTCAGATAATCGTCACTGGTGTTGGCCGCGAGCGTGAATCGAACCCGGGTCGCCGGCTTCATAGCACAGCAAAGCGCTAACCATTACACTACCACTCCACACAGACACACACACAGACACACAGAGACACACACACAGACACACACACACAGACACACACGCGCGCACATCATACGATACGAAACCACTCAGGAGTGGTGACGCCTCAACAGAATGGCCCCTTAACGTCGATGATTGGGCAACTTCGATGCAAAGTTTACACGGCGCGAGCGGCGATCGCAGCGATCTGTGGACTCCGGCACGAGGTTTTAATTCGCAACAAACCCCGTCGGGGGCGAGCGACAATCCGACAATGGCCCTGGGTCCCTTCCGAGGGGGCGCGCAGGGCTATGGCTGGCTGGGGTATGTGGCAGCGTTGTGCGACGCGCAGCGGGCCCGGTCGGCAACTACGGGGAGCTCTGAATCGTTACGAATTTACCTGCGGTCTGCCATGGACCAAGCACCATTAACGCACCCGGCTATCCATGTCATTGGAGCAGCGCAAAAGTTGCACAATAAAAAGCATCAAATGGAGACAACATAGCATGACATGGATACCCAAAGCATCACGCAGAGGCACCTCAGCATCACACAGGGACCGATAGCTTCAGACAGAGACTCATAGTTTCACAAAGATACTCATAGCTTCATATAGAAACGCTTAGCTTCACATAGAGACCCATAGCTTCACATAGAGACACATAGCTTCATACAGAGACCCATAGCTTAACATTGAAGCCTATAGCTTCAAATAGAGACCCACAGCTTAACACAAAGTCCCATAGCTTTACATAGAAACTTATAGCATCACATAGAGACCCATACCTTCACATAGGACTAATAGCTTTGCATCGTATTTCCATGTCCCAGATCCTGCAGAAGCCATTGGTATTTCTAGACGGGAGATCCCCTCAGTCTTGGCTTACCCCTTGGATGGTGGACTCGAGTCGCTCCCTGCCCACGTCCGGGTCGAGTCTTGGAGGAGAAGTTTGTTGTCTGAACCTGCGACGGATCCAGGCTGTCGTAGACGCCCTCCCTCTGCCCCAGCGCCTCGCACTGCGCCGCCCACGGACACCGCACAGTCAGTCAGACCGGGCGGCTCGGGTGGGCGATGGCGCAAGTGGCAACGCTCACCCCTAGCGTGCAGCAAAAGGGGCTGGGTACGTGAGTGAGTGCATAAGTCTGCGTGTGTGTGGTACGGGGTGAGTGAGCGAGGGAGTTTGTGAGTACTGTACGTCCGGTGTGAGCGAGCGGTATTGAGGAAGTGCGAAGCGAAGCTTGAAGCGCTTGGGAAAGATGACCTCTCAAGAGAACTGCTGAGGGAGGGTGCCGTTTGTATACAGACTTCCCGGGATGACATTGTTACTATCATGTGCTTCACAGGATGGGTTCCGCAGGATTGCAAGGAGGGACTGCACTGATATCAACAACTACCATGGAATCTTTCTTCCTCAGTGTGAGCAGAGAATGTCCTGGCAAGAATGATTCAACATTGCCTTGCCAAACATTCTGATGAGAGGCTTGCGGAGCCTCAATGTAGTTTCAGACTGGGACGACCTTGCATGTGTAGTGCTTGAGATACGTTTCACACGCTGGGGTCGGTGTGCGCGCATGCGGCGGACAGTGAGAGCAAATGAGGACACAGGGCGCTGATTGGCTGGTCGTTGTTGTTGTCCAAATTAGGGTGGCGTGATGTCTAAGGGTGGTAGAAGGTGGCAGGAGGTAATTAAGGGTGCAGGGAGCTGATTGGCCGAGAGGGGTTGTTGTCTGAGAATGGCGCCAGTGTGTCTGGAAAAATCATGCCACGTGGCAGCGGGGGCTGGGGGCGAGTGGCGTCGCGGGGGATGCCCTGATTAATTAGGGATTAATTGGTTCGGGATAAAGTCAGGGGTTTGTGGAGGAGACGGGAGTTCGCGCCTGGGAGGAGACAAGAGATGGAGAGTCGGAGCAGCAGAGTGAGTATAGCGTAGGGTAGCAGTGGAGAAGTGTAGGGTAGCCGTGGAGAAGTGTAGGGTAGCAGTGGAGAAGTGTAGAGTAACAGTGAGACGACGGAGAGTAGGAAGTGGCTGGAGTGTGAAAGGAGAGCTGATGTAGTTACGACGGAGTGGGACGGCAGAGCTGATAAAGAGCAGCCGAACTGTAGAGAGAGAGCGGAGAGGAGAGTCGATGATAGGAGTAGAGGGGAGCGAGCGAGGCCAACGGAACGTGGCGAGCGAGCGGGGAGAAGAGTTGTGGGTTGGTGTGAGCGGAGGAACATTGAGCGATGTTGACGGAAGAGATGTTGAGCGACATACACGGAATAAAGTAACGAGGAAAGACAAGAAGCTCTCCAATAAGCTGAGCTACTAACAGTAAGTCATACATTACACTTCTATGTCGCAGAAAATATAATATGCCTCCAGCTAAACTTTTTCCTTACATCACACGGATCTACCCCGTACTATATACTGCCATAAACAAACCAAAAATTAAATTATATACTGCATTACTATATACCACCCTATAGCTTAGACCAGGGGTCCTCAAACTTTTTAAACAGGGGGCCGGTTCACTGTCCCTCAGACCGTTGGAGGGCCGGACTATAGTTACAAAAACTATGAATAAATTCCTATGCACACTGCATATATCTTATTTTGAAGTGAAGAAACAAAACGGGAACAAATACAATATTTAAAATGAAGAACAAGTAAAGTTAAATCAACAAACTTGCCAGTATTTCAATGGGAACTATGGGCCTGCTTTTGGCTAATGAGATGGTCAATGTCCGGTTCCATATTTGTCACTGCTAGTCGTAACAAGTGATGCAAGTGTGCATCCGTTAGTCTAGATCTGGTTGGAGATTTCAAATGTTTCATTCTGGAAAAAGTCTGTTCACAGACATAAGTGCTGCCAAAGATGGTTGCCATTTTGAGTGCATGGTTCCTGAGATGAGGATATGTCTCAGAGGGGAGATATGTATAGAATTTATGAAGGCTGCTTGACTTGAATGCGTCTTTCAGAGTCACAATTCTGCAGTTCAGCCAGTTCCATTTGGTAAATTGTATCCACATTTTCAATGTCAATAGAAAATGGGTTATGGAAAAGCTGTATGTCCTGTTCATGGAGATGAAGCTCTATAAATCTAAATTGGAACTCCTTTTGCAATTTTTCCAGTGAATCCACACATGTTTTGTTTGGGAATTGCAACCAATGGTTTTTCCGCTAACAGATTTTGAGTTGTGGGGAGATGGCAGAAGTTTTCCTCCTTAACTTGTTTGATGAGGAGGCCTAATTTAACTTCAAATGCTTTGACATGTGATTGCATATCACAGATGAGCTTCCCCTTTCCTTGAAGTTGCACATTTAAACTTTTGAGTAGCTCTGTTACATCTGTCAGAAAGGCAAGGTGCCATTTCCATTCTGCATCATTGAGCTCTGGTACTTCTTTGTTTTTTGAAAGCAGAAAAGTTGTAATCTGTGGAAGTAAGTCATAGAAACGTTTCAAAACTCTCCCTCGACTCAGCCAACGGACTTCGGTGTGGTACAGAACATCTTCATAGTCAACATTTAGTTCAGACAGAAATTCCTGAAATTGTCTGTGGTTTAGTGCATGAGCTCTAATGAAGTTAACACAAGATTCCACAATTTTCATAACAGAGTCCCACTTCAGTGATTTACTACACAGCGCTTGTTGGTGGATGAGGCAGTGTATGGCTATTGGATGAGAATGCTTATGTTTGTCCATCTCTTGGTTAATGCGAGCAATTACTCCTTTCTTAGACCCCACCATGCTAGGAGCACCATCAGTTGTCACACTGGCTAGTTTAGCCCAGTTCAGCTCCAAACCATTCACAGTTTGGCAAACTTTTTCATAGATATCCTCTCCTGTAGTTGTTCCTATGATGCTGTGCAGTGCAGCAAGCTCTTCTGTGACTTCAAAATAGTCATTCGTCCCACAAATAAAAATTACAAGTTGTGCAGAATCACGAACATCATTGCTTTCGTCGAGTGCCAAGGAAAAATAGGAAAGTTTTTTTGTGGAGTTTTGCAAATGCTGATGCAAATTGTCTCCCATTTCTTCAATCCTCCGTGTAATTGTAGGTCCTGAAAGACTCACTGTACTAAATAAATCGGCCTTCTCTGGACACCTCTTTGGCAACAGAAAGAAGGCATTCTTTCTCTTCGTTCTTTCGGTAAAGTCACGTAGAAGGGAAGTAACAAAATAATAAAAATAAAGCATAATAAAACAATTCTCACGACGTTTCGGCTACAACGCAAGCAGCCGTCTTCAGGTGAAGAATCAGACACTACCAAGCTAGGAGCTTATATATACGCTGGGTTGGAGGTGCAAGAAGGGCGCCTTAACAAAAAGAATGTGCATATGAAGAGGAAGTGTCTCATTCTTCACCTGAAGACGGCTGCTTGCGTTGTAGCCGAAACGTCGTGAAAATTGTTTTATTATGTTTTATTTTTATTATTTTGTTACTTCCCTTCTACGTGACTTTACCGAAAGAACCAAGAGGATGAATCCCTGCAGTCACGAAAGCTTTAAATCGAAATTTAAGGCATTCTTTAACAAATTCTCCCTCCACGAATGGTCTGCCAGTGCACGCTATTAGCTTGGCAACTTGAAAACTTGCTCGCAGTGATGAAATATTTAGCTGCTTCTGCTTCACCAAAGTATTTTGCTGAGTTGTTAATGTATTTTTCAGTTTTAATATTTTATCTTTTCTCACTTCTCCGACCAAACAATCATATTTATCTTTATGTTGAGTTTCATATTTTCGACGTAAATTGTATTATTTGAACACAGGCACTATATTCTGGCATATCAGACACACAGCTCTTTCCTTGTACTGCATGAAAAAGTAATCATAAGTCCACTGTTCTTTGAATATCCTACACTCCGAGTCAATTTTTCTCTTTCTTGACATCGTTTCCTAGGGAGTCAAAATTGCTATTAGTAAAATACCAATATATATATACAGCACTACAAAAACAATATACCAGCAATAACTTTGCCCACACAGAGACATACAGACTGCACTGCCCATCAATGCAGTCTGATTGGGGGAACTCCGCTTTTACCCCAGGCTCACACTGGTGCGGGTGCCATTAAAAAGTTAATTACACCTGCAGTTTTGTTCACAGATCGCAGTACATCCCCAGCACACAGGAATATCACTGGGAGTGGAGCCGAGGGGCAAGTGAGGGAGCTGAGGGAGGGAGAGCCAGTCAAGCGCAGCCAGGGGAGGGCTGGCAGCCTTAGGCCTGGGGGGCAAGTCCAGTCAATTGGCCCATTGAACCATTCACCAGCGCAGCCCAATCAGTGCCCACCGCCGCAGCTCAATCAGTGCCCACCGCCGCAGCTCAATCAGTGCTCACCAGCGCAGCTCAATCAGTGCTTGCCACCGCAGCTCAATCAGTGCCCACCACCGCAGCCCAATTAGTGCTCACCAGCGCAGCCCAATTAGTGCTCACAAGCGCAGCCCAATTAGTGACCATGGGCCGGATAAATGTCCTCGGCGGGCCGCATGTGGCCCGCGGGCCGTAGTTTGAGGACCCCTGGCTTAAATATATGCTGCCAAGCCTGGTGGTGTTCATTCAGACGCTGTCTTTCCGACAGACCTGTTCTTAACCTGAGGACGGCTGCTTGCGTTGTGGCCAAAACGTCGTGGGAATTGTATTTTATTATGTTTATTTTTTATTATTTTATTACTTCCCTTCTACGTGAGTTTACCGAAAGAACCAAGAAGATGAATCCCTGAAGTCACGAAAGCTTTAAATCAAAATCTGCGTTGCTTTTAAACATTCAGGCTGGCCTGCCTACAATCTATTCTGGTTTAATCAAGATGGATTGTGTTAGGAGCTCACAAATCCTGGAAAGATCCTGGCACAGTCCATCAGTGAGGTCCTCTATCTGGCAAGGTTGCGTTGGCTGGGTCATGTGGCCCGCATGCCCAGCTGCCACATTCTCAAGCAGCTTCTGTTTAGCTAGATAGAGGGGGCTAAACGGGCGCGGCATGGGCTAGAGAAGAGATGGAGTGATGTGGTACAGGAGGACGTGGAGCTGAGTACACTTGCCAATGACTGGTACCAGTGGTGTCAAGATCGGCCTCTGTTGAGGAAGCTCATGAAGGACGCTACCACTGGGCAATTGGAGGCAGTCGCCCTCCATCAACAACGGAGGGCGGAGGAGCAATGCTCACAACAATGAATGGAGTGCTGGGTGGCTAGAATACAGCAAGTTGGCGCAGTAGGGGGCACAGGTGCTGCATCGGCTAATCATCTCGGTCGCTCAACCCATAGCACCTGGGTGTGTCCCGTGACCTGCACGATGAAGGCCGGTGACTCCACACTTACATTCCTATATAAGGTGGCTAGGAGATGTGAACTCCCTCGCCTGGCATGTAGGAGGTCGTGCGTTCGATCCACGACCTGGCATTGATTTTTTCTCCAGGTCCTCCTGTTTATCCATCCACATTTAGATTCACCGTCACGCGTTTAGAGTATCTAGCTGCTGCTCTAAATTTCCACCTGATGATGATGATATCAGCCACTTTGTTGAGGTGTCATGCATGGCCAGGTGGCTTCATGAAAAAGAGTTACATAGCTCAGCGGGGCCTTACCTGATACGAAAAAAAAAATCGATGTTTATAGTTTATTACCTGACTCACTTCATCCTCAGGAGAAGGTGGTGGTGATGGTGGTAAATCGTTCTGAGCAGATTCCTGTCGCCTCCCTGTATAAAACCAAACAAAATCACACATCGCTACCGGGTGACACGTTTAAATGTAGAGTTTTATCTCAAGAGCGTACCACTAAACATTCAAAACTCGTGATCATATCAGAGACCCGCTGCCTACGATGAAGAGTGGATTGTATATTAATGCACCTATTAGGCGCAGAGCGATGCGTTGATTTATGCACTGTGCACTGAACCCAGCGACTCGTGCTTAGATCCTCATCGCGTCTAACATCGGTAGCATTTAGAAACTCACATTTTTGATCGTTTTGCTGCTGCTAAAAAAAGATCCACGTGAAAAGCCACTTCGTAGAGCTGTCATTTGTGATATCCAGGAAGTCGCTTCTGAAAACCGAGCTAATAGCTCATTGGGCTTTACCTGGTAAAATAAAATAATTTTAGTTTTAAGTGGTACCCTATCAAAAAACAGTCCTGGGGCCCACTCCTCGACTTCACTGACACACACGGACGACCACGGAGAGGTATTGTCAAACAACTCCCACGACTTATAGCGTGGCACGAAATGTATTGATGTGTCCTTTGCATTGTCACGATTATTGATTACACGGAGTCATCAAAGCACCACGCCATGCATCAAAAAGTCTGATGCCATCCCGCCTACATGATTTCGACCGTAACGTCGCCTCCCACTCAAGCGGCCTGCGTCTGTCCCGCCCAATAACGTTCCTGTCGTTGAGGTGTTGCCTGTCAAATATCATCAAAGATTTGGCGTCTATCACCTCCACATACCACGGGGAAAAAGACGTCACCTCCCCACCCACAGTGGCCCAGTCTGACTCATTCCCTCTGTCCACCCGCAGTGAAACCGGTTGACGTGGCCAGTGGCACCCGGTGATAGATCGGGCCCAGTGGTAGTGCATTTGTCACCTTTTGCAGAGATTTGCAGTTCGAATCTGGCCGGCCGCCTTAGTTAGTAGTCGGGCACCACGGTGGCTAGGAGATGCTAACTTCCTCGCCTGCTATATAGGAGGTCGTGGGTTCGATCCTGATCCTGACAGCTGCTGTGGTCGCGTTGATTTCTCCCCGGGTCCTCCGTTCTTTCCACTCCACATTTATAATCAACGGCTGCTGGTATACATTTCCACGTGTCGATTATATCAACCGCCCTCTACGTTGATATCAGCTGCCTTCTACGTTTGTGATCACCAGGTTCGCTCCTGAAAAAGAGCTATATAGCTCAGTGGAGCCTTAAATGGTTAATAAAAAAATACCTGGTTGGTGGGGCACTTCCGTGGGAGGAGGACGATCCAGACGACAATGACGAACCAAGCCCGCCTCATGTATGGAGGGCTGCGATGAGTTAGTGGGAGGCCAGGATGACGGTGCTTGCGAAGGAGTTTGAACGATTCATGCTAACGATACGGGAGGTGCCGACGGGATCGGATCAGCCGCCGCACGAGCTCGCGACGCCAGTGATGGCCGACGGCACAGCTACGTCTCCCGCTACGCCAGGAACGGAGCCAGACGCCGATGAGGTGCCAGGGTTGCCGACTCCGGGCTCAAGATGCTGGCTGCACGTGGAACGTTTTGAGGCGAAAGTTGGCGACTGGACGGCATTTACGCGACGGTTTTGAGCAGCATATGAGTTGCTCGGGTGGACGGAAAGTAAAGCGTTACGGGCCCTACCGACGACCCTGGATGACGATGCGCTGGCGGTGTTCTACGGCTTCTCTGTGGAAGTTCGTTCATCATTGACGGAGGTATTCGCGGCAATGCAAGACATTTACGAGCCGCGATCGGTCGCCAAATGCAAGTTTCAGTTGAGGAATCGGGCGGAGACGGAATCTCCCCTTGCATACCGCAGTGCACTATTGACCCTCGACCAAGGGGCTTACCCGGCGATGGACCATACCGCCCTTGACTCCTTGGCCCAGAAGAAGCCGTTGCTGATGGCAAAGGAGCTACGAGTCGTCCTTTCACTTCCCAGCAACAGCGACGACGACGGGTCGTCTTTGCAGATTGCCAGGAACATCCAGGCCAACCTAGATCTTCGCGACAATCCAGCAGCGGTGACGGCATAGCCTCTGGTGGTGTGCGCCGGCGCGGCCGGGAGCCCATCGGAATCGGAGGAACCGGCGTTGCTGGCAGCAGTGGCCG
Source organism: Lethenteron reissneri (assembly GCF_015708825.2). Classification (NCBI taxonomy): domain Eukaryota; kingdom Metazoa; phylum Chordata; class Hyperoartia; order Petromyzontiformes; family Petromyzontidae; genus Lethenteron; species Lethenteron reissneri. Next base: position 951,150 of record NW_026891738.1, read on the forward strand.
CACGGCCGCTCGCGAGCCTGCCTTGCCGCCCCGGGACGTACGGGGATGGCACCCCGCGGACATGCTACGAGTGCGGGCGTCGAGGTCACATCACACGGGACTGCTGGAGATGGAGAGGCGTCTTCCCGAGGACGTCGGGAGACTACAACCACGGACTATCCCCATTCTAGGACCAACAGGCGAGTCGTGGCAAATTTAATATATGGCCGTATCCTTCACTTCACCCATCCGCGACACCACGCACTCACTGGGGAATACAGAGCGGAGGCAGGCGGCTAATGAGCGCCTGCACGGTACACAGCCTCCGCGGGAGCCATGGCAAGTGGGAGACAGGGCTTGCTGGTTGCATTGTACTATGGTGCCAGTGGACACATCACCAACATTCCATTGGCTCTGGCAGGGTCCCGTTGAAATTGTGGAGGTTCAAAGGAACCAGAGTGTACGGATCCGGTGCGGTCATCGATTGTGACATGAAGAAATATGTATCGCCTTATGATGCGTCATCTCCCATCCCAGAGCGGCCTGTATCAGATGTGTCCGACGAGCGTGTTGTGCGGCGGCGTGAAAGAACGCACCTCAGCCGTTTACCACCCATGTGCCTGCAGGATCGCCATTTTTGAGTCAGGTGCCGCTCTGGGACGCGTGGGAATGGAATGCGGTCTCACCAGGGAGCGGCCGGTGTTACACGTAGAGACGCACGTCATGGGCAGGACGCTGCTCCATGCCCACGGAGGGATGCTCCCCGCCCTTGTCCCCTGTTCACCCGGGCCGGGGTGATGGACCGGCTGCGGATACCCGCTCCCGAAGAATGACTTTTTCTTGACATTCGGTGGCGTAGTAGTCGTGTTGCATTGTCAGGGGGGGTATCGTGTAACTATGTATATAAGGGTTGTTGTGTGTTGCCGTGTGGCGTGTTATGTTTAGCCAGGACGGCTAATTCTTTAAACATGGGGGGGGGGGGGGAGGGTGATGTAGTGCCTGAAAGTACACGCCACATGCGAGGGTGGGTATACGCGCGCGTTGAGTACAGTGGGAACAAACGAGGTTGAGGGGTTGTTGTTGCTCGGCATAGGGAGAAGGTCAGAGACGAGTAGGGGGCAACTATGGACACAGGGCGCTGATTGGCTGGGAGTTGTTGTTGTCGCTAAGTGGCGCCGCATTGTCTGGGAAAACATGGCAGGTGCCAGCGGGTGCTGGGGGTGAGTGGCGTCGCGGGGGATACCTCAGATTAATTGGAGATTAATTGGTTGGGGGATAAAGAGAGGGAGTTTTGGAGCAGATGGGAGTTTGCGCCTGGGAAGAGACAGAGGATGTTGGAGTCGAAGCAGCGGAGCTAATAGCAGTGGAGAAGTGTAGGGTAGCAGTGGAGAAGTGTATGGTAGCAGTGGAAAAGTGTAGGGTAGCAGTGGAGAAGTGTAGGGTAGCAGTGGAGATGCCAGCAGAAGCGGCTGGAGTGGGACGACGAAGCCAGTAGAAAGCGGCTGGAGTGTGGGAGGAGAAGCTGATAGAGAGACGGCTGAGTGTGACGGCTGAGCCGATAAAGAGCGGCTGAACTGTGACGGAGAGAGAGTAGAGAGGAGAGCCGACGGAGAGACGCGGAGCGAGCGAGGCCTGCGGAACGCGGCAAGCAAGCGGAGAGCGTGGAGGAGGAATGTTGATTGGTGTTAGCTGGAGGAATGTTGATCGGTATACGCGAAATAAAAGGAGAGAGAAAAGCAAGAAGCTGTCGTGTCAAGTCGAGCACTACACATATAGTGTGCACTCCAATAGGGTGCGTATAGTCCCCATAGTGTGTAAGAATAAAGGAAGGTGCCTCTAATTACTCCTGTCTCTGAACTGTGTCACTACGTATGTGTCGTGTAGTGTACGTGTAGGGTTTGTGTGTGTCGTGTGTGTGTGTGGTGTGTGTGTCGCTTGTGTGTAGTGTGTGTGTAGTGTATGTGTGTGGTGTGTGTATTGCGTGTAGTGTAGTGTGTGTCGTGTGTTTTGTGTATAGTGTTTGTAGTATAGTGTGTGTCGTGTGTTTAGTGTATGGGTGCAGTGTGTGTGTGTAGTGTTTGTAGTGTAGTATGTGTGTGGTCAGTGTAGTGTAGTGTGCGGTGGGTGTAGTGTTAGGGTTGTAGTTTAGTGTGTGGTGGCACAGTAGGCGGCACAGGTGGTGCATAAGCCAGTCATCTCAATCACCCAACCCGTGGCATCTGGATCTGCCCGTGACCTCCTGCCAGCGCGCGTTCAACACTTCTCCTGGCCTCAAGGTGCACATAGCCTGGCACAAGTGTCTTGGTGACGTGACCGCCACTTAGTGGCGAATGGCGGTTATTCAACATCACCTTGCTAGGCACGTTGAGGAGAGGCTTGCAAAGCTTCAATGTGGTGTCAGGCCAGGGCGGCCATGCACAGATGCCATATTTTTTGTCCGTCTGCTACAGCAGAGTTGCAGGGAATCCCAACAAGACCTACATCTCTGCTTTATTGATCTGGTCAAGGCCTTTGAAACCATCAGTAGGCCTGGGCTCTGGGTTGTTCTTCGTGCTTTTGTAGTCCCTGACTCTCTGCTCACGATCATTAAGGGCCTTCATGATGGTGGGCAGGCCCGCTTAAAACTACATGGCTGGGAGTCAGAGCCATTCCCTGCTTACCTTGGTGTGCGACAGGGATGTCCTCTGGCTCTAACATTATTTCGACCACGTAGTTCGAGAAGCTTTCCATGGCTGTACTGGAGGAATCTCCATCTGGTTGAGGTGCAATGGGAAGCTGATTTATGCCTGGGTGCGGTCAAGGGGTTCCTCCATTTTGGTAAACCATGTTACTTATGCTGATAATGTGGTGATTGCTATTCATTCAGAGGAGTAGTTGGAGGCGCCGCTGCTAGCCCCATCAAAAATGAGCACCTGCATGGGTATGTTGTGCCATTAAACACTCCACCCCATCTTTTCCCCATTGGTGAGGGTGCGGTTGTGACGAAAGTGGAGAGTTTTCCATACCTAGGCAGTGTGCGTATAACCAGCTCCGGTTTGACATCAATAGAGCTGTATTATATTTTCATTGACTGCATAACGCTGTCAGAAGCTACCTGGTCTGTCTTTCTCACACAAAACTTCACGTCTTCTCGGCCACAGGCATGCCCTCCCTTCTCGATGATTGAGAAACTTGGACCCCCCCTAATGGAACATCTTCACCGGTTAGAAAACTCAAGCTGGCCTGCCTACGATCCATTCTGTATTTAACCAGCCTGGATTGTGTGAGGAGCTCACAAATGCTATGAAGATCTGGACAAAGTCCCATTGGCGAGCTCCTCTGGCAGGCAAGGCTGCGTTGGCTGGGTCATCTAGCCCGCAAGCCCAGCCACCGCATGCATAAACAGCTTTTGTTCGCCATTGGAACCTCATTTGCCAGTAGAACAATATGATAATTGGTTTTTTACCCTTTTATCTGGCAACAAAACTGACACCTTTTTTACGAGGAGTCATGTTTGCATAGACCACAATACCTGCAGTCATAATGCAAACAAAAAACATAACTCTGATAATGTATGCACTGTCCTTGAAGTTGATTGGTCCACACCCGAGACAGCTTTCCTTAGAGCCTAGTCTCACATGGTGTTGGACCAGATGACGCCAAAAGGCGTCATATAAGCTCCTAGCTTGGCAGTGTCTCATTCTTCACCTGAAGACGGCTGCTTGCGTTGTAGCCGAAACGTCGTGAGAATTATTTTATTTTATTATGTTTTATTTTTATTATTTTATTACTTCCCTTCTACGTGACTTTACCGAAAGAACCAAGAAGATGAATCCCTGCAGTCACGAAAGCTTTAAATCGAAAAAGACAAATAGTTCACTGCTTTAGCCCACCGGTCTGTTGAAGCGTGAAACCACAACATTTACAATTTGAGTACGACGTTTCGCTGGTAATTGCGGTTTTTAAAATTTATTCAGTATCTCGGCGGTGACAACAAACCGAAAAACAAACCGAAACCCGAGGGGGCACCCCCTCACTCGCGCCCTTAAGGTCCCGCTCAGTCACCGACCCATCCTCTGGGCCGGGATCACCCATGCCACAGCATCGGAGAGGAAGCCTCCCCTTCCAGCCACGCACACCTTCACCCCCAGATGCCGGCGAGGACCCCCCCCCCCCCCCGCCCTAGCCCACCCTGGGCAGCGGCCACTTCCATCATTCCCTTGCGGCCTCATGCCCCATTTCCCCTTGGTCCATCTCTATCACCCTTTCCAACAGTCTCCTCGCAGCATAACATGTCTCCAACGGGGATGTCAGGGACCCCTCCAGCCCCTTCTTTCGCGCTTTACACAGCGCCTCTTTCGTCGCTCCTATTACAGCCCACACCCGGTCCCTGTCCTCCCTCCCCACCCCCCGCAGCTCTCCCCACATGACGTCCCGTGCCGTCACCCTTGATAGAGCGAAACGGGCCAGCAACGGCTTACTCCTCCTCCAGACTTCCTGGGCGAAAGGGCACGCCACCATCACATGCGCCGCAGTTTCATCCGCGTTGCAGCCCCTCGGGCACTTGGGGGTATGCGCCATTTGGCGGCTGTACAAGAAACCCCGCGTCTCCAACCTGTCTCGGACAGCCAGCCATGACAGGTCCCGCTGCTCCTTCGTGAGCACTGCCGACGCCACATTCCTCCAAATCTTCCCGTGCGTCTCCCTCCTCGCACCGGCCACCTCGTCACAGGCCTCCTCCTTCTCCGCCGCAGCCCGCACCTCCCTGGGGGCCCACCGACCCCCCCACCGGCTCAGGCCGTGCTGCCTGACGTAGCTCCCCACCACGTCGCTAAACCCGTCCCCCGGCCAGTCCATAGGGGTGCTCCTTCCTGCCTCAGTCATCCCGAGCCCCCGCAACTGCCACGTTAGTCGGTACCTCATATACCACGCTGCCTTGCCCCGCGGCTCCGCAGAGAAGAACAGCCGCAGCGCATTGCAGACAAAGGTCGATTGCAGGGTATACCCCACGTTTGGGGCACCCCTCCCCCCATTCTGGACCTGCAGACACATCACGGCCCTCCTCACCCTCTCCATCCCTCCCCCCCAGATAAACCTGAAAATCGCCGTGGTCAAGGCCTTAACCTCCCTCCCACCTGGCGGGAACACCTGCGCCAAGTAGTTTAGGGGTGGTAATAGTTCTGTTTTAACCACCATAATTCTACCGGCCATCGTGAGCCGCCTCCCAGCCCACTTACCCAGGCAGCCCTTTGCCTTCCTCACCCCCTTCTCCCAGTTACCTTCCCCCGTCCTATCCCCACAGAAAAACACCCCCAGTATCTTTATCCCCTCTGTTTGTAGACTCAGCTCCGGCGGCCGACCCTCGAAAAGCCTCGGGTCTCCAAAAACCATAAGCTGACTTTTCCCCACACTGACCTTCAATCCGGAGGCTGCGCAGAACCTCCCCATCCCCTCCATTGCCCTCCATACCGATGCCACGTACCTGCATAGCACGGCCACGTCGTCCATATACAGGGTCACCTTTCCCTGCTCCTTGCACCCCGGTATTACTACCCCCCTAATCCTCTGGTCATTCCTTATCATCTGCGCCAGCGGCTCCATGCACATGACAAATAGCACTGGGGACATCGGGCATCCCTGTCGCACCCCCGATCCCACTGGGATGATCCCGGAGCATTCCCCATTTATCAGGAGCCTGGCCCTGAGCCCCCCCATAGAGTCGCTTCACCCACTCCACCAGGGGCCCGCACACCCCCATCCTCTCCATCACCGCCAGCATGAATTCATGAGAGAGGCGGTCGAAGGCCTTGTCCAGGTCCAGACTTAGGATCCCCAACGGGCACCCCCTCTCTCTCTCGCCTTCAATCGCCTCCCTCAAGACCACTAAAGTGTCCGTGATCCTCCTCCCCGGGACCGCACACGTCTGGTCCGGCCCCACCACCTCACCCACCACCTTCCCCAGTCGTCCCGCCACCACCCTTGCCACGATCTTATAGTCCGCGTTCAGGAGGGTTATTGGCCTCCAACTACCCAGGTCCCTACGGGCCCCCTTCCCTTTATAAATCAGTGTCACCAGGCCCTCCTGCATGTCGTCCAGTACCTGCCCCTCCTCCAACGTTTCCCTACAAATTTGCACAACATCCTCCTTCAGGAGAATTTTACGTAAAAGTCCGCCGGGATCCCGTCCGGGCCTGGGGTCCTGTTCTTGTTCAGCCCCTTCACCGCCCCTTCCACTTCCTCCCATTGTATCCTCTCCCCTAGCGCCTCCGGGTTCTCAAGCCTCTTCTCCAATGCTCCCAGCAGCTCCTCCCGCCGCCCCCCATCTATCCCTTTCCCTTTATACATCTCCCCATAAAAGTCCTCCGCTACACTAATCATCCCTTCCGTCGTCACCTGTCTACCCCTAGTGGGGCTAACCAGCTCCCTCATTTCATTGTCTCCCTCCCTACCCGCCTTAAGGAAAAATCGTGTACACTGCTCCCTATCCTCTGTTGCCCTGACCCTCGCCCTATACACTAATTGCCTAGCCCTCTTTTCCAGGACTGAGGCTAGCCTCCCCTTCATCTCTGCTATCCTTTCTACCACCGGGAACCCTAGCTCTAGCAGCCCATACAACCTTTCTAACCTAGCGTTCCATTGTCTCAAATCCCTACCCACCCCCTTTCTTCTACTGTAACACTGAAAGAACGTTCTGATCCTACACTTTACATGCCCCCACCACTCCACCCTCGTGGGGAAGCACACCTGCAGCGTCCTCCAGCTGGCATACGCTTGTGTAATGGGTTCAATTTAGGCGCACACACTTCTTGGGAGGCAACACTCATTTATTAATTAACACAACGTTTACTCAACAGTTACTCTTACTCTACACATAGGGTGGTGACCACCGACCTACACTAGCTAACACACAATTGTATTTTAGCCGCTCCAGCGTGACCCAGCCAGGTGGTTGCTGGCAGTCTGCTCACTGTAGGTCTTCTCTTCTGGCATCTTCACGAGGTGTCTTCATTCTTCTCAGGAACAACCCTGCTCTCCGTTCACACCACGCTTATATCTCGTCTCTCTGGCGTGGCCGGCTCCGCCCAGGCCACGCCTCCCTTCCCAGGCCACGCCTCACTTCCCAGGCCACGCCTCACTTCCCCCACCTCTGGGAAGGTCCGGATCCTTCCACCACGTGACCCCCCAGGCACCCCCTTTGGGGCCCCCAGGCACCCCCTTTGGGGCCCCTAGCCCTCGTACGGGCCGACACAGTAGTGACCGTTCTGTCACTACATCACCCCCCCCTGTATAAACACACAGCCGTCCCCGGCTGTAACACAACTGTGCAACATCGAAAAGGTGTGCCTCCGAACCAGCAACATCAATAAATGACCGGCGACCGATAAGAAATACAATCACGTAATATATACAGAATCGACGAGGGTAAAAGGGAACCGCATAGAAAACGGGGAATTAACAACAAATATACATGAAAATTGGCTAACCCACTTACGCTCCAGCACAGCCCCCCCCCCCCCGTTAGAATCACGCATGCAATGACAGTCACCCGTTAGCACCCCCTCGCCTTTCCGACGTGGCGTCACAACCAGTAGCACGCGTCGGCCATATCGGGGGGGGAATTTCCATGTTACCACCCCACCGCCTTTCCGACGCGGCGTCACAACCAGTAGCACACGTCGGCCATATCGGGGGGGGAATTTCCATGTTACCACCCCACCGCCTTTCCGACGCGGCGTCACAACCAGTAGCACACGTCGGCCATATCGGTGGGATTTTAACCCAGTCTCTCTCCAAGACTCGCATCGCAGCATATAGCTGTACCGACCGAGCTGAGACGACCCAGTCTCTCTCCCAGACTCGCATCGCAGCATATAGCTGTACCGACCGAGCTGAGACGACCCATCGTTCACTCACTGCACAACATGCACCCTAACAACTCAGGGAAACAGTCTCAACGTAACAGGCCAACTCCACCCGAACCTTACAAATCTCCAGCCCACTGTTTCAACGCGCCTCAGAGGGTCTCAACCTCTGAGCCGTCAGGTCAAGCTGTCAGCCATAGCATGACGGGACCACCCTCCCTGAGCCATGTGAGCGCACAGCCCACAAGGCTAGACAAGCCACAGAGTGTCTCGATCTCTGGGCTGTCAGGTCAAGCCGTCAGCCATTGCATGACGGGACCACACTCTCCGAGCCATGTGAGCACACAGCCCACTAGGCTAGACAAGCCACGGAGTGTCTCGATCTCCGGGCTGTCAGGTCAAGCCGTCAGCCATTGCATGACGGGACCACACACTCCGAGCCATGTGAGCACACAGCCCACTAGGCTAGACATACCACGGAGTGTTTCAATCTCCGGGCTGTCAGGTCAAGCCGTCAGCCATTGCATGACGGGACCACACTCTCCGAGCCCTGTGAGCGCACAGCCCACTAGGCTAGACATACCACGGAGTGTTTCAATCTCCGGGCTGTCAGGTCAAGCCGTCAGCCATTGCATGACGGGACCACAACGTTCATGTTAGACACGCAACACTCACTGGGCCATCCTGGTCAGGATCTGCGCCCCAAGATAAGTGACAGCCAGCACCACAATTCCAAATCCCTGGCAGCATGTCACCATCGCAATTTAACACCATCACAACACATACAATTTGAATTATGATCCCCCACAGAACTGATCCAATGCCGAACAGGTACGCACAATTTGTGACGATCCCGAATATTCAATGGTCACAACAATACACCTCACATCCCGTATCCGTACACATCATCTCCGAGACTCGCATTGCAGCATGCAGCTGTACCAACCGAGTGGAGAGAGCAACGCAATTTGACGTCAATTAACGGAAACGCACCCCCGATCCATGTAGAACACAAGGAGCATTCCCGCACAAAAGACATCATCTGTGCAACAACGGACAGGAACCAACCAGTGAGTTTGAAACAAACCGAACCTGTCATTTCAAAATCCCCTTCAACATTAACCATGGGACTCAGGGCATTCGAATTTTGAGAGCAAAAAAAAACTATACACAAACGCCAAGAATCGCCGAATTGATTAATACAGTATATGCAGTATACGAAGTTCGTACAGTCAATCATTTGGCGCAATGTTCCATCCAGTCCCCACATGGCAACACACACAATCAATACTCCAGACAATCCGTACATAGTAAATAATCACCAGCAAGTACCCAACAGTCCATACACTGTTAACAATTTCAAGCAAAGCTCCATACGGTCTGTACATTGGCAACAATGACGATCAAAGTTTCTGACAGTTACAAGTGACAATCACGAGCGAAACTCCATACAGTATACACAATAACAATGGCGATTTCGCAACACAACGATGTAACAACACGAGTCATTAACACGGCAACATACAGGATATCAACGGAGCTCGGGACACCAACAACGAATTAATCATTAACTACACCCAGAAGATACCGATCTCGACGCCGTAATTAACAACAAACACTGGTCGCCGCGTCAATTTCTCACGCACACAACCGGACGAACACGCTCCGCAACCCAGCGAGTAAAAAAAACACACAATCGCAACCCGGCACACGCAAGATGGGTGAAGATTATTATTATTTTTCTTGGGGCCGGGTGCTTGTCATGTCACGACTTGCCTTGAAAACTGTGCATAGCGGAGGGCGGCAAGGTGGAGCACTGGGACGGCCCGAAGAATCTTTCATGGTGAACACGGCCTGCTCTTGCGAACGAACTCCCCCTCTGCAGGCGTTGATGTCGGCGGGAGCGGCATTTCGGCAGCAGGAGCGGCGTTTTGGCGGGAACAGCGCACCGACCCGCCTCCGAAATGGCGGGAACGGCGTTTTGGCGGGAACAGCGCCCCGACCAGCCGCCAAAATGGCGGGAACGACGTTTTGGCGGGAACAGCGCCCCGACCAGCCGCCAAAATGGCGGGAATGGTGTTTTGGCGGGAACAGCGCCCCGACCAGCCGCCGAAATGGCGGGCCCACCGCGTGGCCCGCATGCCCCCGCAGCGACAATGGTGTCCTCTCGCCGCGGCTCCGTCGCTCCGTTCCCGATGGCGGCGAAACAGCAGTGTGATGCAAGTCCCGCCGCTCCGCGTGCAGCGCCATCTCTCTCTCTCTCTGTCACCGGGGCTGCCATCCCCGGGGCTGTCCGAAGGACGGTCGTCACACCATCCCCGTCGTACGAAGACGTCCAGATGAGTTTTGTATTTGTTTTTCGTGTGCCCATTTTACTTCCCTAGGATAACACCTAGCAATATTTATTTTTCCACACTTCTGACACCAAATGTAATGGGTTCAATTTAGGCGCACACACTTCTTGGGAGGCAACACTCATTTATTAATTAACACAACGTTTACTCAACAGTTACTCTTACTCTACACATAGGGTGGTGACCACCGACCTACACTAGCTAACACACAATTGTATTTTAGCCGCTCCAGCGTGACCCAGCCAGGTGGTTGCTGGCAGTCCGCTCACTGTAGGTCTTCTCTTCTGGCATCTTCACGAGGTGTCTTCATTCTTCTCAGGAACAGCCCTGCTCTCCGTTCACACCACGCTTATATCTCGTCTCTCTGGCGTGGCCGGCTCCGCCCAGGCCACGCCTCCCTTCCCAGGCCACGCCTCACTTCCCAGGCCACGCCTCACTTCCCCCACCTCTGGGAAGGTCCGGATCCTTCCACCACGTGACCCCCCAGGCACCCCCTTTGGGGCCCCCAGGCACCCCCTTTGGGGCCCCCAGCCCTCGTACGGGCCGACACAGTAGTGACCGTTCTGTCACTACACTTGCTTGAAATCCTCCACCAACTCCTGCTCCGCCAGCAAGCCCACATTCATCTTCCACACGCCCTTCCCCCTCTCCACCCCCCTGGGATCACAAGCCCCGCCGCCACCATTCTATGATCCGAGAGGGGGAAAGGTTCCACCCCCGCGCTGCCCACGTTTACCTTGTCGGAAACGAAGATAAAGTCAATACGTGACTGTGCTCCCCCACTCTTGTCCGCCCACGTGAACTCTGGCCGCGTGCCGTGCACCCTCCTGAACGTATCCACCATCCCAAAGGTCCCCATCAGCTCCCTCAGTTCCCTGGAAGAGGAATCTAACTTCCTCCTCCCCTTCACCGACACCAGGTCCGCCAGGCCTAACGGGCAATTAAAATCGCCCCCCACGATGACCTGCCTCCTGGTGGCCAGTAGGCCCGCCAGGCTCTCCCACACCTCCTTCCTTTCCATGCACCGTACCGGGGCGTACACATTTATCAGCCGAAGCTGCACGCCCTGGTAAGTAGCGTCTAGACAGAGAAGCCGACCCGGTATTATTTCCTGGGTCCCTTCTACACTCATTCCCCGTCTTCCTAGGAGGGTGACCACACCTGTGCACCTGCTCTCGTTGCTGCCGGACCAAAAGTACTGTCCCTTCCATCCGTCCAGCAGAGCCTCCGCCCCTAGGGTGTAGGGGAGCGGACATTCCTGGAGGAAGATTACATCGCGTCTGGCGAGCTGCAGCCACTGCATGATTGCCCCCCTCCTTCCCTTCCCCTTCATCCCTCTCACATTGACCGATGCTGCGGATATGTTCATGCCGGGGCGTGATTTATCCCGTGTCGGACTCCGGCGCGCGCTCCCCCCCCCCCCCTGCCTTTGCCCACCTTCCCCTTAACCGTTTTCCTCCCCTTTGATTTACGGGGCTTTCCCCGGATCAAACGTTCCCCCCCCTTCCTCCCTCCTCCACCCCGACTCCCCCGAGTCCGGCGCGGATCCTGAAGGGCTCGTGTCTTCCTGGGGACCAGCTCCTGTCCGGACTCTGTCCCGCTTCCTTTTCCTCCCCCCCACTTCCTCCCATGCTTCCTCCGCCTCTTCCTCCACCCGCTGCCCCACCTCGCCCTCCTCACCCATCACCTCCGACCAGTTCCCCAGCGGCGTTCCCGAGTCCTCCATACCGTCTCCCCTTCCCTCCTCCGCCCCCTCCAGTGATGGTGGTGCTCCCTCCCCCGCCGATCCCCCTCCCTCACCCTCCTCGGGGGGCCGCGGTTCCTCCACCTCCCCTTTCCCTTCCCCTTCACGCTCCCGGCCTGCTTCCCGTCCGGCAGCCTCCGTCGCCTCCTCCACCTGGCCACTCCGCCATGCCCGCGCCCTGTTAGCGTAGGATTCTGGGTAGGTCCTGTACAAATGCCCTCTGCTGCCGCACAGGTTGCAAAGGGCAGGCTCCCCGCACTCCTCCACCGTGTGGTCCAGCGCCCTGCACCTGTAGCAAACGCGCGCCACGCACGCTTCCGCCAGGTGCCCCCCCCTCCACACCTCCTGCACAGCTTGGGCTGTCCCGCGTACACCACATAGCCCCTGTTTCCGCCAATGTTCAGAGCACTTGGGACATGCTTCAGTGCCCCCCCCCTCCGTCTTCAGACGCACCCTCCACTGCCTGGCCCCCATCCATATCCCCGCCGCATCCAGCACCCTCTTGCAGCCCGACAGGACCACACAGTGCTGCCACAGCCACACCTCCACGTCCTGATCATGCAACGCTTCATTATAAAGGAACACGGTCACGACCTTCGTCTCCAGGTCCGATAGCAACCGCGTCCTCATAGACGCCAGCGGCTTCTCCCCCGCCTTCTCCTCGAAGCGGGCAAGGAATTTTTGCAGCAGGATGTTGGTGGTGAAGCTCACATCGAATGCCCTCCCCCCCGGCAGGGCAATCAGGCAGTACAAGTCCTCCACCTCCACCTGCAGTATTCCCAGCACAACCGACCTCACGAAGGTCGTCCTGTCCAGGGTGACCCCCTCTTCCACATCTTCCTTAAACTCGACCCGCACGCAGTTGTGCCTCTTGGCCTGCAACGGGGTCAGGCCCACCCCAGCTCCACCGCGCCACCTCCCCGCTCCCCTGCCGGGCCTCCCCGCACCCACCGGGCCAACCCCCGCCGTCTTCTCCCTCCACTGCCCCCCTCCCGGCCCCTGGGCCGCGGGCGCCTCTCCTGCCCCTTCCTCCCCCTTCCGATCGGGGGTACTCCCACCCCCCCCTCCCGGCGCTCCCCCTCCCCCCCCCCCCTCCCGGCGCTCCCCCTCGTTCTCCTCCCCGCTCCTCCCTCCCCGCACTCTCCAACCCCTCCACCCCCCCCACTCTCTTCCCTTGTTGCGCCTCACCCGACATCACCCCCGCACCAGACGGGCCTGCCCCGCTCCTACGGTCTCTCGCAGCGCCCCGGGCGTCTTCCTCAGGCTGCGCCGTGCGCCGCGTCTCCGTCTCCATCTCCACGTGCTCGCTGCAGCTGGGTCACTCCTCCCGCTGCGCCCGTGGCTCACCCACCCTCCGGCAGCAAGGCCACCCCAGACCACCCGGTCTGGGGCCCTCGCACACCCCGGGGTGGCTGGAGAACCCACGGGACACCGACGAGCCGCAGCAGTGTATCAGGGAGAACCGGTTCAGGAACGCGTTCCGCTGGTAAGTGCCGATTTAAGGTTTTTATTTCCTTTCAAGCAGGAGCAGGCCTCTGCCTTGTACAGCCAAAATAACAGCAAAAACCGGAAAAACCACATGAACGTAACGGGAACAGGGGATTCTTTTTACAGCCGATGCACCGAGCACGCCGCGATCGAGTTCCCCTCTTTCACACCCTTTACTCAGAAAAAAAACAAAAAGTCACCGTCGCAACTGAGGAAAAGGGGGGGGGGGTGGGGGGGGGGTCGTTTTGAATTCAGCCTATCCCGCACTTGGGTAGCGGCCATCGCCACTTCGCGTTTGTGGCTGCTCTGCCCGTTGTCGCCCGCTCCACCTCCACCACCCTCTCTAACAACCCCCTGGCTAGTCGGTATACCTCGGGAGGCGACATATAGGCGCCCTTAATCAGCTTCTGGCGCGCCGTCCACAGGGCCTATTTTACGGCACCTATAACGGCCCATGCCTGAGCCCAGACCCCACCCGCTCTCTGCCTGAACATCCCCCAAATCATATTAGGCGCTGTGGCCTTTACGTGGCAAAAATGGGACAGCAGGGGTCGGCTTAACTCCCACACCTCCTGGGCAAATAGGCACTGTATGAGGGCATGAGCAGCGCTCTCTCCCAGGCCGCAGCCTCTCGGGCAATCAGGCGAGCGGGCCAATCTGCGGGAACACATAAATAGTCTGCACTCCAGCCTGTCCCATGCGGCTAGCCAGGATAAGTCCCGCTGCCTTTTCGTCAGGGCTGCCGATGCTACGTTTTCCCAAATTTGTCGTGCCCGGGTACCCCGAGCACCTGGCACCTCTGTGCAGATCTCCTTTTTTGACATGTCCGCCAGGACTTCCCTGGGAACCCACGACCCCCGTGTCCGGTCCGGCTCGTACTTCGTGATGTATTCATTTACCGCGGTGCACAACCACCCCTGAGGCCAAGCCAGGGGGGCGCTGCGCAGCAACGACGCCATGCTTAGCCGTCTCAGGAGCCACGCCAGTCTGTACCGAACATAATATGAGGCTTTCATCTGGAGCCCATTGGAGAAATATAGTCGCAGCGTATTACAGACAAAAATCGTGTTGAGGATGCACACGACATTCGGGGCCCCCCTCCCACCATTCTCGGCACGTTTGTACATTGTTTCTCTCTTCACTCGGTCCATCCCTCCCCCCCAGATGAACTTGAAAAACAGGCGCTCCAACCTTTTTGCCATTTGCGCCCCCGGTGGGAACACGTAGGCCAGGTAGATAAGTACCGGGAGGATTTCCACCCTCAGAACCAACATTCTACCTTCCATTGAAAGGCACCTGTCTGCCCAACCAGCCAGCCTGCCTCTCACCATGCACTCTTTTCCCCGCCAATTCTTCGTCGCCGAGTCCTCCCTATAGAACGTGACTCCTAAGATTTTGATCCCCTCACCCTGGACCGTTATACCTGGCGGGCGGCCCTCAAATAACCTGGGGTCACCGAATATCAGCAGCTCACTTTTGCTTACATTCACCTTTAATCCTGAGGCCAAAAATAATCTATCCGCAAGTCTTAGGGCCTCCCATACCGAAGCAACATTCCCACAGAAAATGACAACATCGTCCATATACGTTGCATTTTTTGCTGGTTCCGCACACCCTGGCATGCTCACCCCTCTAATCAGCCGGCTTCCCCTGACAGCCTGGGCAAAAGGCTCCATGCACATTATGAATAACACCGGCGACATCGGGCACCCCTGCCGCACACCAGACCCAATTGGAAACCCTTCCGAGAGGACTCCATTTATTAGCAGGCTACCTGTGAGCTTATGATATAGCTTCCTTATCCAGTCTATAAGCTATTTCCCCACCCCCATTCGCCTCAAAACCGCGAACAAATAATCGTGCGAGATGCTATCAAATGCCTTCTCCTGATCCAAACTGAGTAGACCCAATGAATTACCCCTCTCCACAGTGGTTTCCACCACCTCCCTCAACAGAACGAGGTTATCGGATATCCGCCTGCCCGGAACCGCACACTTCTGGTCAGACCCCACCACCTCCCCCACCACCTTCCCCAGACGTGCCGCGATAACTTTGGCCAGGATTTTATAATCGGTGTTCAGCAGGGTGATCGGGCGCCAGCTCCCGAGGTCGCTGCGCTCCCCCTTCCCCTTGTATACAAGGGTTATGACCCCTCTTGTCATTGAATCTGGCACAGGGCCTTCCTCCGTAATTTCCTTATACATCTGCCACATGTCGTCCCTGAGGGTACTCCAAAACGTAACATAGAATTCAGCCGGTATCCCATCTAACCCTGGTGCACTGTCCCGATGTAATCCCCCCACCACCTCATCCAATTCTGCCCTCTGGATATGCTTGTTTAGCTCCTCTGGAGCCTCAATAACCCTATCTACCCCCCCTAGCAGTGTGCTCCGCGCCCCCTCGTCTGACGGCCTGCTCCTGTACAATTCCTTGTAGTAACCCCTGGCGGCCTCCGTTATCTCCTCTGTGTTCTTGAGTCTACCTAACCTGGGACATACCAATTCTCGGATTGTGTTGTCCGCTTTCCTACATTTCTTAAAGAAAAAACGCGTGCAACGCTCACCCTCCTCGACCGCCTTCACCCGAGCCCTGAACGCAAGTTGCGCGGCCTGCTTCTCCAACACCGCAGAGATCCTATCTTTTAGGTGCTTTATATCTCCCATGACGGGGAATCCCAGTTCCATCAGTTTATATGCTCCCTCCAATCTCTCATTCAATCCCCGCAACGCAACCCCTACGCTCCTCCTTCTACTCTGGGACTGGAAAAAGGACTTAATTCGCCCCTTCACCATTCCCCACCATTCAGCTATCGTGCCAAAGCAGCACCGCAGGCTCCTCCATTCCTCGTACTGCCTGACAAATTCCTCCACCACCTTTTTGTCCTCCAGCAGTCCCGAGTTCATGCGCCAGATTCCCCTTCCCAACCTCAGCCCATCTGGGATTCTGAGCCCCCAAGCTATCATCTTATGGTCGGATAAAGAGAAAGGTTCGTTTTCCACTCTCTCCACCTTAACCTTGGCAGAGACAAAGAGGAAATCAATCCTTGAGTGTGCAGTTCCCAAACAACTCGACCACGTGAACCCTGGTCACTTTGGGTGTAACGACCGGTAAGCGTCAATCAAACCAAAATCTCCAACCAAAGCCCCCAGCCTCCTAGAGGAGGGGTCCAACTTTCGACATCCGGCGACTGGCCGCGTGTCCGCCAGGGTTAGCGGGCAATTAAAATCACCCCCCATGACGATGTGCCTTCGTGTTAGCAGCAAGGCTGCCACATTCTCTAGCAACTCCACACGTTCCGGGGAGCCTGTGGGGGCGTACACATTGATCAGCCGGACCGCTGCCCCACCATATGCAACATCGACATAGTGGAGTCGCCCCGGGACCACTTCTCGGGCCTCCTGCACCTCTATGTTCTTTCTACCTAGGAGGATAACCACTCCTGAGCACCTATTAACATTGCTTCCGGACCAGAAGCAGTGTCCCTCCCAGTCCCTAGCCAGATCCTCTCGACCAAGGGAGTATGGCAAGTGGCACTCCTGTAAAAAGTAAACGTCCTTTTTCAGGGACCGTAGGTAATGTAGAATGGCCCCCCTCCTAGCCCTGCCCCACATTCCCCTCACGTTTACTGATGCTACGGTGAGGTCCATACCCAGAATTGCCTCTCCCTACCCAGACTCGTCGTCCAATAGTTCGTACAGGTTTGTGTCAGCCAATCCCTGCAACTGTTCCGCTCTCCTAGGCTCCTTGGGCAGCCCTCTTCCCTGGTTGGTCTTAGCCGGCACGGCACCATCTTCCGACGACCTCGCGTCCATCGAGGAGTCTGTTGCCTCCAGGTCCCGTTTGCGGGTCGTCCTCGCTGGGCCACGCGGCACTTTCCGCTTCCTTTTCACCACCTTCTTGAATTTCTCCCTCCTGGTGCTCTCCCTCTGCTGCTCCTCTCCGTCTTCCCCCGCCTCCACCGCCTCCGCCCAGTCAACCACCGTTGGGTCGGGGGGTTTTCCCACGGGCTCCTCGTCCTTGTCCCCGGGGTGCTCCACCTGCCGGCCCGTGGGATCCGCGTCTTCCTCTGACGTCATCTCCCCCTCCTCCCTCTCGTCCTGCAGTGGCGTACCCTGCCTGCTCACCTCTCCACCCCCATCCTCCATCTTCCCGCCGGGCTGCGTTGGCTTCAGCCCGTCCTCGGCCACCTCCCCTTCACCATCCGCCACCCTGCTCCTATGTGCGCGGACCTTGTTTGCGTACGACAGCGGGCAGTCCCTGTACAGGTGGTCTTTATTCCCGCATAGGTTGCACAATGCCGGGGCGCAGCATTCTGACACAACGTGGTCCCGTGCCTTGCATCGGAAGCATATCCGTGCCTCGCACGCTGCAGCCAGATGGCCGCTTCCCCCACATCGTCTGCAGAGCTTCGGCTGCCCCGCATACACCACGTAGCCCCTATTGCCACCAATGTTCAGGGCGCTCGGGATGTGTTGCAGAGCCCCTTCTGCCGTTCTCAACCTCACTCGCCATTGTCTGGCGCCCGTCCAGATCCCTAAAGAGTCTTGGACCCGCTTACTGTCCGAAAGCACCAGGCAGTGCTGCCTCAGCCACACCTCGACGTCGTGGTCTGGCAGAGCCTTGTTGTAGAGAAATATGGTGACCACTTTTGTATCGAGCTCAGAGAGCAGTTGGAGCTTCAGCAGCGACAGTGGCCGTTCCCCCGCCTTCTCCTCGAACAAAGTCATAAAACGCTGCAGTAAGTTATTTGTCTTAAAGCTCACGTCAAAAGCCCTGCCACCTGGCAAGGCTATCAAGCAAAACAGATCTGCCGGATCCACCTTCAGAATTTCGACCATCACTGACCGCACGAACCTCGGTCTGTCAATCGTGACCTCCTCTGGCACATCCTCCTTAAAGGACACCCGCACGCAGTTATGCCTCTTAGCGTGTATCGGGGTGAAGTTCCCTGCCGAACCTCCGCGCCACCTCCCCGCTCCCCCGCCGGGCCTCCCCGCACCCACCGGGCCAACCCCCGCCGTCTTCTCCCTCCACTGCCCCCCTCCCGGCCCCTGGGCCGCGGGCGCCTCTCCTGCCCTTTCCTCCCCCTTCCGATCGGGGGTACTCCCACCCCCCCCTCCCGGCGCTCCCCCTCGTTCTCCTCCCCGCTCCTCCCTCCCCGCACTCTCCAACCCCTCCACCCCCCCCACTCTCTTCCCTTGTTGCGCCTCACCCGACATCACCCCCGCACCAGACGGGCTCGCCCCGCTCCTACGGTCTCTCGCAGCGCCCCGGGCGTCTTCCTCAGGCTGCGCCGTGCGCCGCGTCTCCATCTCCACGTGCTCGCTGCAGCTGGGTCACTCCTCCTGCTGCGCCCGTGGCTCACCCACCCTCCGGCAGCAAGGCCACCCCAGACCACCCGGTCTGGGGCCCTCGCACACCCCGGGGTGGCTGGAGAACCCACGGGACACCGACGAGCCGCAGCAGTGTATCAGGGAGAACCGGTTCAGGAACGCGTTCCGCTGGTAATTGCGCCCGGCATCTGCGGGCAATTCGCCAGAATGGTGAGGCTCTGCTGTGTCTCCCGTTCTTATATAGAGCAGCAGCAGGGTGACGTCACCATTAACTCATTAATTCGTCAGGTGCAAAGATTTGAGGGGGGGTTATTGTAATTATATACTAGATTAGTAATCAGGCTATTGTTACGATGCGAGTTGTAGATTAGTAATCATTTGGCATGTGTTTTATTGTGATTATGCTACATTAGTAATCATTTAGTGTTTGTTTCCCTTATAAGGAATTGTAATGTATCTTATTTAATAATACGCTTCAAAGCCGCACTAAGCCTGTAGCTGTCTGAGCGATTAAAGTTATTTCTGTTTATCTCAATTTCAATGGATTCTCTAATTAGTCTTTGCCAGTAGTAACTAGTTTTACACAATACTTCAACATTGTCAAAATCAATTGAGTGTCCGTTGGCATGCATGTTCTGCCACTGCCGACAGTTGTGTTTGCGATAGTTTAATATTTCTCTGGTGTTCTTTTAGTCTTACACTGTTACGCCCTGTCTGTCCAATATAGCATCTGCAGAGATTCGAAGGTAATACGAAACGCAGTTAAAATAACACATCACATAAAATCTTCTAAAGCTAACAAAATACTACACAAAGCTAGCGAATTATTATTAATAGAGAGAATACAATACAATAGGAGTGAATTATCCAACATTTCTGAAACGCAAAAGCATTTACATTTAAATACAAGCAATAGTGTGTCCATGCATGATTGGAATATAATCGATACTATAATAACAATCGGCTGATAATGTGTTTAATCGAACAAATGCTAACCAAATTAACAAATTTTCTAGACTTTTGTTGTGTATAGTACAGTGTATACTATTGTAGTGTATAGTGAAGTTTAAAGTAGTGTATAGCAGTGGCGGCTGGTGATATTTATTTTTGGGGGGGCGCATTTTTTTTATTTTATTGAGGGGGGCAAATAAATATAAAGCAGTACCAAAAACCATTTTGACTACTTGAATATAAATTTTGATGATCTTTATTTACATTTCAGACCAAAAGAAGTACCAAAAAGCATGTTTCCTACTTGAACATAAATGTTTCTCTTTTATATACATTTCAGACCAAAGTACCAAAAAGCATGTTTCCTACTTGAACATAAAAACGTTAGTTTCATGCTATTATCAATATGGCTGCGGCTACTTTCATGACGTTTGCATTTGTCAGAGAGATGTTTGAGGTCTCTTACCCCCGTCGTTGTCCACAAAACTTCAGTGCCGACACTCTGAAATAAAAGACAGGGAAAACAAAAAAGAGAATTGCTAACATCACATCCAGCCAGCCACCTCCGTTTCTCATAACAAGCGCGGGTGAAGCTTCGTGTGTAGCTTCGTTCTCTGTCACTGGCCTGCTGCTGGATTTGTAAATCGGGTTAGTCCGGTTCGAGATCCTTTATCTTTTTTATTTCTTCCAGCGAAAGCCTTGTGAAAGGGTTTTTTTGTAAATAAATTACAGAATTTGGATGAACTGCTGCCATTGTTTACACAAAAAATTTGATCAGCCTAGCAAGTGTCAAAGTGGTGTCGCCTGCGCACTCGCAAAAGTGGCCCAGAGCGTAAATTTGAATGACAGGTGACGAGAACCAATCAGATTGGATAAAATAACATGTATCCAATTCTGATTGGCCAGGGACGCAACGACTTGCGCCCCGAGGAGAATCTTTAAGAAACCAATTAGAGACCAGCTTCAGGTCACATGCTGTCCGAAAATTTAAAGTCTCACATAGACATCCATTTGTCCGGCGCCCCGCATGAAACACATTGAAAAACATAGAAAATAGTTGACCGATTAAAGCCAGTTTTTATTAAATGCTGATGCTTTTCTTACTACCAGCCGGCACATCGTATGAAAAAAATATTTTATTTATGTATTTTTATATAAATTTTGCATATGTATATTTCTTGAATATTGATGGGGGCGGCGCCCCTGCGCCCTCTATTGACGAGCCGCCACTGGTGTATAGTGTAGTGTATTGCAGTGTAGTGTATATAGTAGTCGTGTAATGTATAGTTTAATGCGTGGTGTCTTGTATGGTGTAGTGTACAGTGTAGTGCAGTGTATAGTATTGTACAAAGAAGTGTAGTTTATTGTGTAGTATATCATGTGTATTGTAGCGTAGTGTGTAATGTAGTGAATAGTGTAGTGTATAGTAGTATAGTGGAAATAGGTATATAGTAGTGTAGGTTATAGTAGTGTATATTGCAGTCTAAAGAAGTGTAGTTTATTTTGTTGTTTGTTTACGTGTGGATGTTGAACTTCTCTCCCATCAAACGGTGACAATCGGAGTGAAGGACAACAAACCACTTACCTACGCACACACTCGCTCACTCACGCACGCACTCACCCACCCTCTCACTCGCCCACTAACCCGCTCGCTCGCTCACTCACTCATTTACCCACTCACTCTCTCACACACCCACTCACCCACTCGCTCACTTGCCCACTCACTCACTCGCTCACTCACTCACTCACTCGCTCGCTCACTCACCCACTCACTCACTCACTCACCCACTCACTCACTCGCTCACTCACCCACTCACTTACTCACCCACTCACTTACTCACCCACTCACTCACACACCCACTCACTCACACACCTACTCATTCACTCAATTACTCACCCACTCACTCATACACCCACTCACTCAGTCACTCACTCACCCACTAATTATACCACTCACGCATACACTCACCTACTCACTCAGCCACTCACACACTCACTCTAACACCAACTCACTCACCCACTCACTCACTTAATCATTCACCCACTAACTCACACACTCAACACACTAACCCACTAACACAACAACTAAAATTCGCTACGAGTGACGGTGAACTCACCATGGCGCCTCTGTTAGGGCAGGTGCGCTTTGAGACCACGTAAAGTGTCGAAGGCTCGCTGACAGGAGGTCATAAGACAAAACCAGCCGGTGCCATGGATTGTCTGACTGACATATGAAACACTCGTACCCCCTTCTGAGTCAAATTACTGATTTTAGCTGCCTGGCACTCCGCTCGTTGTTGTGAGCATCGCCCATCTGCCCTACGTTGTTGCTGAAGGGCGATTTCCTCCAACTGCCCAGTAGCGTCCTTCACGAGCCTCCTCCACAGAGGCCGATCTTGACACCCCTGGTCCCAGTCATCGGCAAGTCCACTCAGCTCCACATTCTCCCTGACCGCATCAGTCAATCTCTTCTCTAGCTCGTGTCATGCCCATTTAGGCCCCTCTATATGGCCGAACAAAATCTGTTTGGGTTTATAATGGCTGGGCATGTGGGCTACATGTCCCAGTCACCACAGCCTTGCCTGCCGGAGAAGCTCACTGACGGGAATGTGTCCAAATTGTTCATGGGTTTGCGAGCTCCTCATAGAATCCAGCCTGGTTAAACCCATGATAAATCTTAGGCACACCAGCCTGAAAGTTTCTCACTGGCACAGAATATCCAATAGAGGGGTCCACGTTTCAAAAGCATGGAGCAGACCAGAAGTTTTGTGTGGAGCGATAGACCATGTAGCTTCCACACAGAGTTGGCCAACTGATGAAATATAATACCACTCAACTGATTCGAAGTGAGACCTCTGCTGTCAAACAGGTGCCAGTCATGAACACACTGCCCAGGTATGGGAAACTCTCCACTCTCTCCACAACTGCCCCATCACCAATGAGGAGTTGTCGGGGTGGAGTGTCCGATGGTACAAAATACCCAGGCAGGTGCTTAGTTTTGGTGGGGAATATGGTAAGGGCCCACCTCTTAATGCCACGCTCTCAGGTTCAGCAACAGCACCTACAATTCTTCTTCTGAGTGAGGAGCAATTACCAGATAATTGGCATATGTAACATGGTTGACCAATAGGGAGCCATCCCTTGACTGCACCCTGGCATTGATCAGCCTCCCATTGTATCTGTACAGATGAAAATTCCTCCAGTACAGCCATCAAAGGCTTCATGAACTACGTGGTCGCAATAGATGTTAAATAATGTGGGAGCCGGAGGACATCCTTGTGGCACCCCAAGGTGATCAGGCAATGGCTCCAACTCCTGGCCACGTAGTTTTACCCGGGCCCACTCACCATCATGGAGGTTCTTAATGATTATAAAAATCATTATGAGCAGAGAGTCAGGGACTCTGAAAGCATGAAGAACAACCCCGAGCCCAGGCCTACTGATGGAATCATAGGTCTTGTGAGAATTCCATACAATTCTGCTGTAGCATACGGACAAACATTATGCTATCTGTGTAGGACCGCCCTTGCTAGAAAAAACATCGGATCTCTGCAATCCTCTCCTCAGCGTACCTGGCAATGTGATGTTGAATAATCCTTGCCAGGACCTTTACCGGCACAAAAAAGAGTGAGATGTCCCTGTAGTTGTTACAGTCTGTGCGGTCCCCCTTCTTAAAACGAGGGTCCACCAGGGCAAACTTCGACTCTGCTGAAGCCGTCCAGTGGTCCAGACTGTTGTTATGATGTCATGTAGGGAAGTCTGTGCACAAATGCCACCCTCCCTCAGCATGTCGCTTGGGAGATCATCTCTGCTCGGTGTTTTTCCTGGTCTCAGACTCTGGATTTCATTCTGTACTTCCTTAACGGATGTCACTTTAGCCAGCCACTCGCAGGGGTGACTACTTACAATATTTGAGGCACCGCAGCCTCATAAGCGTCATCCTCACTTTGTCCCATTATTTTTTCCAGGCTGAGGGATTTCCCATCCTCCGAGACCTCAGCAATCTGAAACCTCTTCCTGGCTGTTATATTTTAATGAGTGATTTAAGCTCTTAATTGTTTAAGAAAATGAAGTGGCATTTGTGATTTTAAATACATTTAAAAAGGTAAATTATCTGCCGCGTGTGGAAGAAGTGTCTGGGTTGCGTGCAAATGCGCACTTAGAAATCATTAGAAACCAAACCAAAGCCAACTATAAATGTTGATTTAACCTTAAGGGTTGCTGATCAAAACGTTGACATTGGGCGGAATTTAAATAATTAACAACGACAAATTGAAGTAGTTGAACTTTTGAGAACGGGTTCTGAATGTTGTAGAGATTTAAATAATGAAAGATAACATTTGGCAGGTAATAAACTGTGTGAATTTCATCATCATCAACACATCATCACGATCTATGAGCAGAAATGGCATTGCCCCTGTCATCATGGATACAACCACATATAGTAACAAAATTCAGGACCGTCTTATGGATGGTAGCTATACCAAATCAATAAAGATCCTACCAACCGCTTGATTACGAAAACCAACAATGGCATCACGATCTCGACTCCCCTAATCGAGCTGACCAAGCTGCTCTCTCAAAAACTTTCTGCTGCTACACCACCCAGATTTTATGGCCTTCCAAAAATCCACAAAGAAGGTACACCGCTCCGTCCCATCATCTCCACCATTAACTCACCCACCTACAAACTGGCACGATTTCTGTCTGAGACCCTGCTTCCATTCACTGGCAAGACCACGTCCGCTGTACTTAACTCAGCTCACTTTGTTTCTCTAATCAAAGACATCTCACTGTCTCCAGATTATTTGCTTGTCAGTTTCGATGTAGTCTCTCTGTTCACCAAGGTACCTGTGTCTGACACCATTGCAATCATTGAAGACTTGGTCCAACAGGGACTGAATTTTGATGTGCCAACTTTGGCGAGGCACTACCTTACCAATACTTACTTCGCCTGGAATGGTACATTCTACAAACAAGAGGAGGGTACCCCAATGGGTTCTCCCTTATCGCCAGTAGTAGCGAATGTTTTCATGGACAAATTTGAGACAGATGCCATCCAGATATCCACCCTACGTCCTTCCTTGTGGAAGAGATACGTAGATGACACGTTCATCATCTGGCCACATGGTCAGCCAGCACTAAACCAATTCTTCAACCACATCAATTCCACACACCCAGCCATCAAATCCACCATGGAAGTGGAGAAGGATTGTAAGCTACCATTTCTGGATGTTTTGCTCGAGAAAATACTTGATCGCTCGTTGGGACATTCTGTCTGCAGGAAAGCCACCCACACGGATGCCTATCTAAAGCCTGACTCCCACCACCGTCCAGCTGAGAAGAATTCCCTCATCAAAACACTACACCATAGGGCCCGTTGCATCCACGACCAGCACCACCTTGCCAGTGAGCTGGAGCATGTACACGAAGCCCTCAGGATGAATGGATATTCTGACCGTACAATCTGCAAAGCTGTCTCCCCAGCCATGGGGAGACAACCATCTTAGGACCCAATCAAAATCCTCACCTTTCTATACATACCAAAAACATTTCTAAAATCTTGAATAAACACAAGATCCAGGTTCGTTTAAACACACTACGCAAAATCCGTGATTGATCCCATCTGTAAAGGATGTGATTCCTGACATGCAATATCCTGGTGTCTACAAACTAAGTTGTGGCTGCGGCAGGAGTTAAATTGGGGAAACGAAACGACATGTCTCGGACCGTGTTCGCGAACACTAGGCAGATCTGAAGCACGGTAGTACCAATATCTCTGCCGTTGCGGATGATTGTTTAAACGCAGTGGGCTCACACGAAATAGATTTTTCTAAGACGAAGGTACTTTGCAAACCTATTGGCTATCATTATAGATTTGTTCATGAAGCCATCCAGATATATAAACACAGACACAACTTCAACCGAGAAGATGGGTACAAACTGAGCAACCATTGCAAGGACGTGATTAACCAGGTAAAGTCTTAACCTGGTGTGATGTTTCCATCCTTCCTGCGATTTTAGCTGACGCTCTGAGTTGCAGTATTAGGTTGGATGTCTTTGTATTTACGGGCTGAATGTCCTTCTCGCTCAGTCACTGATGCTGCGACATACTAGGCAAGTCACCGATGCTGCAGCATACTAAGCTCGTGCATTGACATGCTAATCTCTCACAATACAATAGCCATTTCCACAGCCTCAGGCAGACCATCTCGAGCTCTGTCCTCTTACCCTGAGGCTGCACGCATCTGAGGACTACATAAGAACTTGTTTCTGTAGCTTTTGCTCTCACTTGAAGACGGTCACTTGTGTCGCGATCGAAACGTCGTGATCTATTAATTTTCTATCTACGTAACTTTACCGAAAGAATCAAAGAGTATGGATTCCTACAGTCACGAAAGCTTCAAATCAACATAGAGTCAAAGACTGACTCAGAGACCCAAACACTCACACAGAGACACATAGACTAACATTGAGACCCATAGACTCACACAAAGATTAAAAGATTCATACAGTGACCCAGAAACTCAAACAGAATTTTTTTTTTTTACTCACACAGAGACCCATTGATTCACGCAAAATTTTAGACTCATGCACAGTCCAATTGACTCACACATAGACTAATAGATTCACACAGAGAACCATATATTTACACAGAGAACGATATACTCACACAGAGACCCATAGACTGACACATAAACCCATAGACACACGTAAAGGCACAGACTCACACAGAGACACATATATTCAAGCAGATACCCATAGATTCAAACAGATACCCATTGATTCACACAGATCCCTATAGACTCAAACGGAGACCGATAGACTCACACATATACATATAGACGCACATAGAGACCCATGTCCTCACACAGAGACCCGTAGACTCACAAGGAAACACATACACTCAACGAGAGACCTATCGACTCACTAAACAGAGACCATTCGACTCATGGAGATACTCATAGGCTCAAACAGAAAACCACAGACTCGCACAAAGACCCATAGACTCATACAGAGACTAATAGATTCATACAGAGGACCATATATTTACACAGAGAACGATATACTCACACAGAGACCCATATACTGACACATAGACCCATAGACACACGTAAAGATGCAAAGACTCACACAGAGACACATCTATTCCAGCAGATACCCATAGGTTCAAACAGATACCCATTGATTCACACAGATAGCTATAGACTCAAACCGAGACCGATAGACTCACACAAATACACAGCCGCACATAGAGACCCATATCCTCACACAGAGACCCGTAGACTCACAAAGAAACATACACTCAAAGAGAGACCCATTGACTCACTAAACAGAGACCATTCGACTCATGGAAATACTCATAGGCTCGCACAGAGAACCATAGACTCACACAGAGACCCATAGACTCATACAAAGACCCAAAGACTTACACAAAGACGCGTATACTCATACAGAGACGGGTAGACTCAGACAGAAATACATTAGACTCACACAGAGACCCATCGACGAACCAAAGAGAGACAGACTCACACAGAGACCTATAAACGCATGTAAAGGCAAATAGACTTACACAAAGACCCATAGACTCACACATAGACCCATTAAGTCACAAGAAGATGCATACAACTCACACAGAGACCCTTAGACTCACACAGAGACCTATGGAATCATACAGAGACTCATAGACTCACACAGAGTCACATAGACTCACACAGATACCCATCGATTTACCAAATGTAGAACCTTAGGATCAATCAGAGACCCCTTATGCTAAAAAATTAACCATAGAGTCGTACAGAGTCCCATAGACTAACAAAGAGACGCATAGACTCACACATAGAATCATTGAATCACAAAAGGACCCATAGGCTCGCACAGAGACCCTTAGACTAACACAGAGACCTACAGAGTCACACAAAGACCCATACACATCACACAGAGACTCAATAGACACACATAGACTCCTAGACTCACACAAAGATCTTTAGAAATCCATAGACTTACACAGAGACATATATACTCATACATAGACACATACATTTACACAGAGACCTACTAACTCATACAGAGACCCATAGGCTGACGCAGTGACACGTAGTCTCACACACAGACCTCAATCAAAATCCACCCACTGAGTGGACAGCAGAGCCACAACTAATCAGACATAAAACAAATTTAACCACTAAATGGATGATAGCAGAAAAGTGTATGATAGAAGATACAGATACAATCACCATCATCAAAACTCTGCCCACAAAGTGGACTGCAGAGCCAAAGCCAATCAGACATCAATAAAATTCGGTCCACTGAGTAGATGATACCAGAGCCACAGGCAATCAATATCAATCACACTCTGACACACCGTGTGTAAAGATATTGCAACTACTGTACTGTTGAGAAGGCGAGCACATAGATTTCGGATTAACCGGAAAAAAGTTTTTGTTTGGTTTAAGCACCGTGTGTGACATAAATCATCGAAAAAAATAACAACGTACATAACAGGATCTTTACATTATTAATTCGGGCTCAAAGGGACATCCCACAAATTATTAACTCACCTCAAAATCTCAAGCGAGTGTCAAGAAATGAACGTCAGAGGCTTAATTCGTTACAATGTCATCGAAAGTCACACTGCCCTTTCTCACCCAGGACAACGTCTTTTAAACTATTCACACAACGGATTTTAAAACATGAATATACTAACACCATATTGAACACATGACGTTACAATCAACGTGGTTAATCGATGCATTAATTAATATTCCATGTAACAATGGGAATCGTCGGCAAGCGAACACAGTGGGCTCTATTGAGGCACTGCACTACACTATACAATATACTACACTATACACTACACGACCATACACTAAGCAACTATACACTACACTACTATACACTACAATACAATACACTGGACACTACACTGCTATGCTTTACATGATTATACACTACTATTCACTACACTATACACTACACACTACACTACTATATACTACACTACAATTCACAACACGACTATACCCTACACTACGCTCTACACTACACCACTATCCACTACATTACTATACACTAAACTAAACACTATACACTACACTCTACTCTACATTACAATACACGACACTATGAGACATTATACTTCACTGATATAAACTAAACTCCTATACACCACAATATCCACATTATCCGCTACACCTCTATACACTACACTATACACTACATTATACACTACACTGTATACTACGATACACTACAATACTATACACTATTCTACACTGCAATGATATATACTACACTATTATACACCACACGATACACTACTATATACTACACTATACACTACACTACTATATACTGCAGTCTATACTACAATATACACTACACTATACACTACACTGTATACTACACTATACATTGCACTGCTATACACTACAGTATACAATAGACTATATACTAATCTACTATTAACGACACTATTTTCTACACTACCATAAACTACACTATACACTACACGATACACTACACTAGTCACTGCACTACTATACACTCTTCACTGCACTACTGTACACTACTCTATACACTATACTATAGACTACACTATAACTACACTACTATATACTGCACTATCAACTACACTATACACTACAATTATCCACTAAGGTGATGAAGTTATGTTTTTATTAACGACCTGGTTATCACAAATCATAGCAACTCAACAAAGTGGACATTCACAACAGCAGCCAGAAACTCTACAGACTCATAGAAACCCACAGAGACCGACAGAGACCAGTAGAAACCCAACCTCATAGAGACCCATAGAGACCAATATAAACCCAGCCTCATAGGTACCCCATAAAGACCCACAGAGACCAATAGAGACCCATACTCATAGAGATCCATAAAGACCCACAGATACCTATAGAGTTCCATAGAGCCCATCCTAATATATAATGGTACAGACCTGCATACATCCATATTCATGGAGACTCAACTAGCCTGGCACAGTAGTCAACCTGTAATAAGAGCCATGTATGGCTCACGTGGCGATCGGCTTGCCGGTCCCGCTTTGTATCCAATGAGGGGAGAGCCCGGGAGCATGGCCTCGGCGTGATCACGGCATGTTAGCTAAGGTGATTGGCTTGGCCGATCTTGGCCTCAGCTAATGGGAAGCCGGATCAGAGGCGTGGTCCCGGGAATTGACGGGGAGTGATCTGGAGTGGTCAACGCTGACTACTGAGAATTGGCTTAGGAGTACCACGAGACCCAGGGGTTAAGAGGGGGGAGAGACGGAGGAGTCGGGAGCAGACCTGGGAACGAAGAGAGCAGGAGCCACGCGCGTACGGGGCTCTGGGTGCCACGTGCACGGGGTGCGACTTCGCTGGCTGTCTGCCCGCTTCCCGTTGCCTGTCAGCAACGGGGAGTGTGTGTAACTGTGGAAGTGGAAAATAAAGGACTGATTCCAGAAGCCGTCTCGAGAAGGTTTATTACAAACCCATAGACACCTGCAGAGACTGTCCTGTGACCTCCTCCTCATGGACCTAGCCTGGCACAACAGTACAACCCATGGCACTTGCAGGGTCTGTCCCGTGACCTCCTCCTCATGCACCTAGCCTGGCACAGCAGTCAACCCATCGACAACTGCAGAGTCTGTCACGTGACCTCATGCACCTAGCCTGGCACAGCAGCACAACCCATGTCACCTGTAGGCTCTGTCACGTGACCTCACTGAGCTGTGTAGCTCTTTGTTCAGAAGCGGCCTGGCCTATCATAACTTGATAGCAGCTCCACCACGTGGCTGACGCCATCATCATCGTCACCGTGTGGACATTGATAGCAGCAGCTAGACACTCTAAACGCGTAGATCTACAGACGCATAGAGACCCATAGAGACCCACAGAGTCGCATAGCGACCCACAGAGACCCATATAGACCCACAGAGACGCATATAGACCCATAGCGACTCATATAGACCCATAGAGACCCACAAAGATGCATACAGACCCATGGAGACTCATATAGACCTATAGAGACCAATAGAGACCCACCGAGACCCATACTCATAGGGGAGACCGGTACTTATAGAGACCCATACTAAAACTAAGCTACGTTTATAAATGCGTGGCAGCATTAATTCTAAATGTGGAGTGGAAAAAACGGAGGAGGAGCCGGAGACAAATCCACGCGGTGACCACCACGGGGAGAGAGACGCAGACTCTAACATACGCGTTTATAAACATGGCTTGTGCGTCTATATGAGTCTCTATGGGTGTCTATGGGTTTATATGGGTCTATATGAGTCTCTATGGGTCTCTATGGGTCTCTATGGGTCTCCATGGGTCTATGTGAGGTCGCTATGAGTCTGTAGAAACACGCGTTTAGAGTGTCTGGCTGCTGCTGTTGTGAGTGTCCACGTGATGATGACATCAGCCACATGATGGAGCTGCTATCAAGTTGTGATGGGCCAGGTCGCTTCTGCAAAAATAGCCACACAGAGTCTCAGTGGGGCCTTACAGCTGGTAACATAAACACAGCTTAGCTTTAGTATGGGTCTCTACGAGTATGAGTCTATGAGTATGAGTCTATGAGTATTGGTTACCGTGGGTTGGTATGAGTCTCTGTGAGTATGGATGTCTGTGGGTTTCTATGGGTGTCTGTTGGTCTATCTGGATATATGTGGGTCGATGTGGGTCTATATGGGTCTATCTGTGTCTACAGTGAGAGAAAAAAGTATTTGATCTCCTGCTGATTTTGTACGTTTGCCCACTGACAAAGAAACGATGAGTCTATAATTTTAATGGAAGGTTTATTTGAACAGTGAGAGACAGAATAACAACACAAAAATCCAGAAAAACGCATGTCAAAAATGTTATAAATTAATTTTAATTTTAATGAGGGTGGCCAGCACCACCACTCCGGGTCGCCTTTGTCTCCCCTCTGTGGCGATGTTTACTGCACAATGCTACACCAGGTAACTCATTTGAGGATGAGTCGACCTAGGGGGAAGACCCAGGTACAGGTTCACATAACCGCTATCACTGGTTTTGGTTTCCGTGAGCGGGAATCGAACTCGGGTCTATGAGCTGATGCTGGAACAGTGCTTTGGTAATTAGAAGCCCATGGGCTGCACAGAAGCCAAGCAGCCTCCTACCGTTGGTATTGAGCTGATCTGGCCCATGGCTTCCAATCACTCCAGACTAGGTGCCAGCATCATGACCAACTCGGGCATTGAAGTTACCCAACAAGATGACTCTATCCAGAGAGGCCACAATAGCCAGCACCTGTGACACGAGGTTATCGAAGGCATCTGACTCACCGGCCTTGCCTGCATCTAACCACTGATGTTCATTTTCGGTGGGGCCAGAAGTAACCACGACCACCACTCCTCGCCACTGGATGAAGGGAAGGTGAGGCTACAGTGGCCTAGGGCTTCCAGCTTCCCACACCTCACTGCCACGCTCCCACGCCCTCTTCATTATTTTGGTGGCAGGAGACACAGCCAGTCCACCGGACCTCCTGAATACCGCAGAGATCCAAGCGGTTCCATTCCAGCTCCCGACAGAGGAGTAGCAGCCTCTCCTCCACAGTGAGCGTTCGAACATTCCACGTAGCCACCCGCAGTGTCTTTTTTCTTTTTCTGGAGAAACCCCAAGGATAAGGATTCAATGTTCTGGCTCCTAAAAAATGGGGTTTGGCCAGGAGATGTCATGGACGCCTGTTTCCCTGGGGCCTCCGGCACAAGCGTAATTAGATTTTGATTCCGTGGTATCGTGGTAATTTATTTGAAGGTGGAGGGGTTACCAGCCCCTCGCACCTGTCCAGAGCCCTCATTTGGCTGCTGTGGTGGCTACAAACGCCATGAGGGGAAAGGCCAATCGGAATTGGCACTCACCCCACGGCACTGCCCACCACAGCGTTGCCGTCCGATACCAACGAGGAGGTAGGGGGTTGTTTTGCCAGCTCACAAACACATCACACTACACCACACACACCACACACACAACACACCATACACACCACACTACAACACACACACACACAACACACCACAACACACTACACACACACCATACACAACACACCACACGACACCACACACAACACACTACACACACCACTCACACTACACCCCACACACACCACACTACACCAAACACAACACACCACACACACCACACTACATCACACACCACCCACTACACACCACACACAACATACACCAAGCTCTCCTGTCGAACTGAGGAGTGTGAAACTTTAGAGGAATAACAAAAAAAAAATTTAACTATGGTAACAAAATAGGCCATGCAAGTATCGGTCATTAAATCAGCGGTTCCAGCCACCTACACGTGGAAAGATGTGGTGTGCGTGGCTGGAGATAAGAGAGGGCGATTTCGGAGTTGGTTTAAGCATTTTTATACATATCAAGAGATGTGAAGGCAATAGCGTGCAAAGACAGAGCTTGTCGTGACGCCACTGGTTACTCACTCAGACACCCATCCGATTACCAACTCAGTCACTCACTCACCCTACCAATCACCCACTCACCAACTTACCCAATAACTCACCCACCAACCCACTCACTCACCCATTCACCTTCTCAGTAACCCACCCACACACTGACTCAGTCAGTCACTCAGCCACCCACTCAATCACCAACTCAGTCACTCATTCAGCCAACCACTCACCCACTCAGTCAGTCACCCACACATTCACTAACTCAGTCACTCACTCAGCTACCCACCCAATCACCAACTCAGTCATTCACTCACCCACTCACCAATTTAGTCACCCAGCCACTCACCCGCACACCCACTCACTCACCCACTCACTCACCCACTCAGTTAAATCACTCACTCACCCACTAACCCACTGCCCCACTAACCGACTCACCCACTCAGTCACTGAAACACTCACCCACCAATTCACCCACCTACTCACCCACTCACTCACCCGCCCATTCACCCACCCACTCACCTACCCACTCAGACGCAACCTGGCCACAAATAATATCTCGTGGAAATATATATATAGCAGCAGCCAAATAATCTAAGAGCATGTTTTTACAGATTCATAGAGACCCATAGACCGACAGAGACACATAGAGACCAATAGAGACCCATACAGACCCATTCTCATGAAGACCCTCACTAAAACTGAACTATGTTCATCTTACCAGGTAAGGCCACACTGAGCTATGTCGCTGTTTGTCAGAGCGACCAGGCCATTAGAGATGATAGCAGCTCAATCAAGTGGCTGAAGTCATCATCATCACCCACTCAGTCACTCACTGAGTTACCCACTCACCCACATACTCACCAACCCACTCACTGACTCATCCACCCACTCGGTCACTCACTTACCCAGTCACTCACCGACCCACTAACCTACTGACCCACTCACCCACTTAGTCACTTGCTCACCCACAAACTCAACCATTCAGTCACCCACTCACACATCCACTCAATCACGCAGTCACCAACCCACTCACCCACCCAGTCATTCACTCACCATCTCACTCATCCATCAAGTCACCCACTCACTCGCCCTAACTCACCCACCCACCCAGTCACCCACTCACTCTCTCAGTTACACACTCCCACCGACTCACCCACTCAGTAACTTACTCACCATCCCACTCACCCACTCAGTCACTCACTCACCCACTCAGTCCCTCTCTCACTCAATCACCAACTCACTCACCAACCCACCCTCCCTCCCATTTACCCACCCATTCAGTTAATCATTCACCCACCCATTCACCCACGCACTCACCCACCCACCCACTAACCCACTCACTCCAATGAGTACCTGGTGCGGTTCCCAGCAGGCGGGAAGGGGATTCTGTGCCGCATCTGTCGGTACAACAGCGGCCACCACCCCCCCTACTCACCACCCCCTGGAGTGAGCGGTGGCAACGCACAGGTCGAGCGGAATGCCTCTGCCGCTTGCGACGGAGGGGCGATCGGTGTTGAGTGTTCGATCGTTGTTTTTGTCAACTTCTCCTTTTGAGATTCTCGTCTCTATCTTTATTTATTTATTTTACTGAACCTCTCTCTCTCGTCAAATTTTGACTTAAAACCTTCGTGACTGCAGGAATTCATATTCTTGGTTCTTTTGGTAAAGTCACGCAGAGAGGTTAAAAAAATGACGCAAAAACTACGTTTCGATCGCTCGTCATCAGGTGGAGAAAAAAAGAGATGACAACTTGCATTGCAATCGAAATGTCGACGTTTTTTGCGTAAAAGTTTTGTTTTGAACCTCTCTACGTGACTTTACCGATAGACTCAAATAAGTATCTCTCTCTTGACCAAAATAATTATCTCTCTCTGTAGTCGCTTGGACCCTGGAACTCCGCGTTTGTGTCCTGCGTCATTGGTGGGCGTGGGGATCCTCGGATGGAGAGTGCGCGTAGTGGATTTGGAATTGTCATCGCTGTGGTTCATCTTCTTGGTTCTTTCGGTAAAGTCACGTAGAAGGGAAGTAATAAAATAATAAAAATAAAACATAATAAAATAAAATAATTCTCACGACGTTTCGGCTACAACGCAAGCAGCCGTCTTCTTCACATGAAGACGGCTGCTTGCGTTGTAGCCGAAACGTCGTGAGAATTATTTTATTTTATTATGTTTTATTTTTATTATTTTATTACTTCCCTTCTACGTGACTTTACCGAAAGAACCACGAAGATGGATCCCTGCAGTCACGAAAGCTTTAAATCGAAATTTAAATCGCTGTGGTTGTCGTTGTTGGCTGTTGTTTGTTTGTTGTTTATTGGTTGTTTGTTTGTTGTTACCTTGTTCCGCCGGTGCGAGTGGCGGTAGAGCGACCAGCAGCAGCATCAGCCGGGCAGAAGCCATCGCGATCCGGGCTCGGTCCCCCACGCCTCTCACTCTCCTCTCTCTACTCACTCACTGAGCTCCCATCACCCCCACAGGGTACACACAGAGGGGGAGGTGGCGGAGGGCGGAGCTAGAGGGAAAGAGGGCGGGGCCAGTGATGAAAGGGGGCGGGGCCAGCGGCTGAGAGGGGTGGGGCAAGGAGAGTGGTGATGCTCGTTGTTGGAATTACTGGCGAAACGTCACGGCTACTCCAATTGTAAATGTTGTGGTTGACTAGTAACGAACATGGCATGTTCGGTTTCCGTGACAAACCTCACTAATCGGCTGTGTCGGGTGGGGGCGGGTTTAACGGCACGTTTATATTTGCGCAATCTAACCCTCAAAAACCTCTGTTATGGATTCTTGGAAATGTTGTTTGTACAAGTCACGCACGGTGCTTAACAGGAACAAATATATATGCTGCTCCGTTAAATCCGAAACACACGCGATCACCCCTACAGTACAGTAGTTGCAATATCTGTACACACAGTGAGTGGTGCAGTTTGATTGATGTTGATTGGATGCTGTCCACTTGGTGGGTGGAGTCTTCCACGCAGGAAAGTGTTATTCTCACTGAGCACCCACATTGATTGGATGATTGTGAGTATTCTTTCTCAATTTTCTTAACTTGAACACAATCTATACCTATGCAGTGTCGCTGACA
Source organism: Lethenteron reissneri (assembly GCF_015708825.2). Taxonomy (NCBI): domain Eukaryota; kingdom Metazoa; phylum Chordata; class Hyperoartia; order Petromyzontiformes; family Petromyzontidae; genus Lethenteron; species Lethenteron reissneri. Next base: position 987,379 of record NW_026891738.1, read on the forward strand.
CACATTGGTACTTTATTCAGAGCCATCACTGCGGACACAGCACTATCTTATCTTAATGATATTTCAATAGCACCTTTATCAAGGTGCTTTAGAGCGATTATAAAAATGTACATAGCGTAACAATAATTTGAAATAAATTATTGGGTTATTGTCCACGGTGTAGTTTTTATGAAACAAAGCAAAATCGATTGCTAAAGTGGGGTTTGGGATAGGCCTGGTCGTAGTTGGGGGTGCAACAAAAATCTTGGAGGGGCTGAGAGGTGATCATTCAAATTCGCATTGGGAAGACAAAGGGGGGGGGGCTGAGAGGGGCCTGTAGCCAGGAAGGAGAATGGCGTCCACGGCGATGGAGTCTCCAGCGCCGCCCACGACGTCCACGACCTCCATGCGGCGTCCTAGCCCGGGGCTTGTTTCTTGATGCTTCAACTTCGTCTTCTCTACAAACCGTCCCCCTCCCCCCCTTGTGCTGTCCCCTTTCATATTTCCCGAGCCGCCCTCCCCCCTCCTCTCCCTCTGGAAGCTTCGCTCGCCCCGCTCCCTTCGACCAATCAACGTCCTCCTCCAACCAACAGTCGTCAACCGGCGCCCCCTACAGACGACCCTCGCTTCCCCCTTCTATGTTTGAATCTCTCCTCCAATCGCTTTGAATCTCCACCGATCCTGATCAATCGTCGTCCTCCTCCAACCGACAGTCGTCAAACGTCGACTCCTCATGTCACTCATTATAGTAAGGTTTGTCATGTTGTTGTGTATGTCGGGTCTTGAAAAATTAATAAAAATGATAAAAATAAAATGTTTTCATGTCAGGTCTCCAAATTCAAACCTCAACGCAAGATGCAGTTCTTATAAACAAGATTATTACGCATAAACTCAGGAAGCAACCACTCAGACTCTTCTGTGTTAAGCAATTTTAATTTCTAAACAAGAACATAACACTCTAATATGCGAACTCTTATGCTTGGAATTATCAACACAGTACCACTGGGGAAGTGCCCCTCATTGATCCGTACATTTAACCATCAGTGATTACGTTGTTAAACTGTGCAACCGAACAATTGATTAATTCCTCCGAGTAACGCGAGCATATACGTCGATAGGAAAAAGTCCTTAAACATGCATGCAACGATATTCATACGAAAGGCAATAACAATATTATTATTATATCCCGAAGGCAAAATTATACGTTGGCAAGATTATACAATTAATGAAATGTCTTGGAACAATGGTGTGCAGCAGTGTATGCCTGCTTACGCAGATACTTATTTTTTTGTAATAAAGGTCGTGGAAGCGACTTCTGGAATCCGGTCTTTATTTGTCTTTCGTTCACAACACTCCTATCTTACTCCTTCACACTGCTGAGAGGGAGAGAGAGACACGCGCGGCCACGTGGCAGCCTGGACCCCGCTCCAGCGTGGCCTCACCCTCCGTTCGTTCCAGATCTGACCACGTGTTGTACGTTTCCACTCCTTTTAATACCCGGGTCACTTTGGCTGTGGCTAAAGCCAGCAGATCCAATCCTCTACTTACAGATGTCACCTTCCCATTACATCAGGGCCACGCCCCTAGGCTTCCCCCCATTGGCTATGGGCCAGGTAGAGCCAATCATCGTAACGAGGTGTGATCCATCAGCAACCCGGATATATCCTCACATTACATTTTGGCTAAGGCTTCAATTAATTCGTGGGCAAGATTCCGTGATCAAAAGAAAGGTTTAACACAATATTCTCTCTGTAATCGTGTGGATTCGTAACAAAGGTTTCAAACGTTTAGTTTACATCGATGAATCTATTGGTAATTTTTATGCGATTAAAAATAAAAATAACGACTAATGTTCTTATAAACGACCGTATCCCAATCACTCAATGAGCACCAATGTCTTCACGATCAGCTAATGGTTAATGCACTCATATCATTAGTCTGCTTATTTTTGGCTCGGGTTTGTTTCATGTGTATGTGGATGGATTGTCTCCTTGATAAATGATTTGTGTTAAGCAGACGCCAGGCGATTCGTCGTGAGTTTGTGAGAGTGGGGGAGGGGCTGCGTGCTGGCTTGGTCGATGCTTGGCGCTTTCCGCCCTTTCTCGATGTTGATTGCTTGACGTTGCTCGACTTTTATGCTCTCCGCCCTTCTTCCAAGAGGGCTCTTGCTGTGAGATGCTCATCGCTGGCTGGATCACTCACTGTCAAAAACTTGCAAATTCTATTCGCACCCTCTTAAACAACTGTGAAAGCTTAGTACAATACAACTCATCGTAATCCTTGGCTTTGCAAGCGACTCAAAACATCAGGATAAATGTAGATTAAAACTTTCAGCGATACTCTGTCGGCCCATGCCGAACTCAGCTCCCTTCTCTCTGAGAGGCGACACCAATGGTTGATCTCGAGGCCATGCCCCTCTTCCAGACTCCCCGCAGCCTGCTCCCTTGCAAGACTTCCCGCAGCCTGCTCTTTTGCAAGACTAAATTGCATGATCTGTGTCCGTGATAAAATGTGGAATGCCCTCTGTCACCGTCCTCTCTCCGCGGCCACGCTTGATCCCCCCCTCTTCCCTTGATGACCCCGGACGGGCTGTTTTCCGTCAAAGTCTATGCTTGTTTGCATTCCCCCCCCTTGTTCGTAGTGTTTGTTATCTCGAGGCCAGACACCTTTCATACGTATTTATGGCTGCCATGTGTTTGTGTCAAATTTTTGGAAGACAAAAATGGCCGGGGAGGCTTTGATTCCATGGAATACATATTATCTGGTCTCGTGTGTGTTGGACCTATTCCTTGTATCTCTTATGAGTTACCCCCGGTCTAATATCTCGTGGTCATTATTTAGTTCATGTTTAACCAATATTCGTAATGCCCCTCGTTGTTACCACCATCATTCCGAGGGTTTTCCAAGCTTTGTTGTAAGTCTGTGTCACCAGGGATCGGTGTTAATCCTAGTGTTATGTTTTGATATCCCGAGGCTGGAGATATAACCAAGCCCTCACTTTCTTGACTGACTGAATTCACATTCCTTGGTTCTCTTGGCGAAGTTACATGGATAGAAGATACAATAGAAAATTATATATGAGTTGAATAAGGGTGAAATAAAATAAGTAATAATAATAATGCCACTAATATAGACTGCAGTCTATAACGCTGATTTGTTCTTTTTGCTGAGTTTCAAACTTTTACCGTTAAAAAAAACGGCAGTTGTAATATTGTTTGTCTCTGCTATGTGCGTGTGTTTTTCATGGCTCCGCATATTCGTTTGTGAACTGTCCAGAACGTCCGTGCGTGCGGTCCTTTGGCAATCTGGAGATTTCCAGATAGTCGCTAACCCCTCTTTGCCCCGAAGTTTGTTGTTTAATGTTTTTTTTTATGACCTTCAGATGATTGGTGTGGCTTGTGAGGGGTGCGGGGTTGAGTATTGGTTTCATTTATTAATTATTTAAACAAAATATTGGCCGAATTATTTTTAATATGAATTTTGGAAAAAGGCCTATATATACAACAATGTAAACAGAACATTGTGGATTAAAAAAATCCGCAACATTGTGGGTTTGGTCTCCAACACACCGGTGTGCTGTACCAGTAATGGATTGGCACGTTCTGTTTACATTACAAACCTTACTAATTATCTGTGTCGGATGGTAGCGGGTTTAATGACACATTTATATATTTACGCGATCTAACCCCAAAAAAACCTGCATTATGGATGATGTTTGTCGCGAAAGCCTCCTACCAGGTGTTAAACGTTCACATCATTTCTGTATGAAGGCCTCCCCATGCCGTGCGGGGGTCGTGGGGGTTGTTTGACCATACTTCACCACTCGGGGGGGGGGGGGGGAGCAGGGACGTGGCAGCATTAGCGCGGCGCAACAATACACGCACCCTCCTCGACTTGCGAACATGATTCGTCCCTGAGACGCTTTCGTACGTCGAATAGTTCGTCATGTGAGTGAGGGTGTTCGTAAGTCTGTGGATGCTGCTGCGCTGCCCTCTGCTGCTGACAACGTGGCCCTGAACAGTTTATTTTTTATAAATACTCTGAATTGTATAAATACCGTAGAAGTTCTGTTATTCGGTATCCATGGTGAATGGAGGGTGCCGGTTAATCAAATATGCGGTACGTTTGAAGTTAAAATGTAACTAAGCCTACATTTTAGCTATGATGCAAGAAATTAGGCACTCTTCTACACAGGTGCGGGGAGTCTTCAACTTACGAACGTGGTCTGTTCCTGAGACCTGTCCATAAGTCGAACTATAATTGGGGTCGCTGGGTTGGTAGCGCGGCGCTAACCGCTGATCTATCGCTCCCCACACATACATGCGGGGACATGCGCACACACTACACACAAAGACAAAGTCCAAGAGCCCCCGTATAGCCTCCACAGACTGTAGTGGCATGTGCTGTTAGTCAACACACACATACACAAACACGCGCATGTACTACACACACACACGCGTGTGCACACACATACACCAGTGGCGGCTCCTGCAAAATCTCTCAAGGGGGACAAATGTCTGGATGATTGATAAGGATAAGGTCCACCCATGCAATGGATAAATTAACAGCTTAAGCATGTAAAGGCAACGTCACTTCTTTAATATTAATGAAAAATAAAGTGACTCTTACAATACATCTTGTTTGTTTCTATACTCACTATTAATATACAATCCACTCAAGTTTATTTTATTAAAGATTCCACTAGGTGGCGACAAATTATATTGTTGGATAAAACGTGCTTACGTATGATGACGTAAGCACGTTAGTGCGAGCCCTCCCGGACGCCATAGAGAATGCATTGCAGCGCCCCCGTTCGAAAAAAAAACATCTTTGAATGTAAGTCTATGGGGCCACTAGGGGCGATTCTCAGCCGGAGTGAAATCGCCCAAAAAGAGGCGGTACTCCACAGAACGTGAGATGACGCTGATTGGACTATATCCAGAGGCACAGTGACGGCTAGCGTGACTCTGTGGTTGAATGACATTGGTGGTGCGTCGCCCAATCGCCCTAATGAAGAAACCGCCCCTGACATACACACACAAACGCTCACGCACAGCGGGTTGATGTGACTCATCTCGCGGAGGATCCCTCGGGTGAACAAAATAGTTCACAAGCGCGAGTTCGCGTTCACAAGTACACATAAAAAATATTTGAATGTCATTGAAGCTGCTTCCTAACTGTGGACGTTCGTAAGTGAGGACTGCCCGCAATCACGAGTGAGTTGTAGGCAACCTCCAATCAGCACGTGTAGCTGGCGTAGGCTTACTTGTGATGCGTCGCGAATATGATTACGCACTCTGCAGCATATGGGAATCTAAGAAACCGTTTTGTATTGCATTTCATAGCTGTGATGGCTACTGGTAGCAGGGCTTGCTTATTTGTTTATAAGTGACGGCAAACGATGATCATGGAAAGGACCCCGGGTGTCACGTGCACAGCAAAGTACAGCGCACCCCCCTAATTTAGACGTGGGTGGACTCCTCGTGTGCCGTTCCGACTTTTTAGGTGTTTGTAACTCGCTACAACAGCCCATTAGAGTCTGCACAGTGTCTTTGTGTACGATGGATGCTCGTGTTAATGAGCGTCATAGAGAGAAACTTTCACAGCCCATTTCATGAATGCCTTTGCTTGGACGTAGTCCGTTAAGTTAGGCTCACGCCCGCGGCGCGTATCTGCAAAAAAGCGCATACAGCCAGGGGGGCAGCTGTGGCTGGATACGCGGCAGCGCTATGCAGCGCATCGGGGCCCAATAGACCACAATGGGGCCACAGAATCAAAATGCAACGACGACTTGACACACTTCTCTTGAGATGGCGATTTATTGAAGATGCGTTCACTTGACACCAGGCGGAGAGCCCACCGAAGCAGCGCCGCTCCCACGCATCTCGCCCTTATATACCAACACGAGGCCACGCACCCCTTCTCGATCATTCTCGCTGACTCTGGACGCTTTCTCCACCGGCAGACCCCACCCTCCTCTTCCATCACCTGACCACGCCCCCTACTCGAACATTCCCGTAGCCACCAGCCCCTTCACACTCACAGCTGACTCCACTGTCATTACCTCCCATGGCCACTAGTCCACTCACAGTAGAGCATATAGGCTCCACTCTCATTACATAAAGATGAAATGTTCGCTGTTTGGCGTTGTTCTCTCGTCTAACACTGAAACAAAGCCATTTAAAAGACAATGCATACATTATTATTATTTCTTTCATCCGAGCATGTTTGTTGCATTTTTTTCCACAAGTACTAATGCAGACTTGGTGATACCTTTCAAAAGTTGCTTCTATTTGGTGTTTGAACTTCTTAACACAACTCTTGTTTCATTGTCAGAAAGGTTAAGCATCCATCATATTTTCATCAACAAATAAAAAATGAAAATAAACATAAAAAAGAATATTCATAAAAAAAAATTACCTGCGGTCTACCATGGAACCAAGGCTGACTAACCTCACAGCTGTGGCTATTCGTAGCAACAGAGCGGCATGAAGTTATCGCGATCCACCAACCCGTTTTGAGTGATGGGGCCGTAATGAAAGGAAGACGAATGATAACTACGTTGTGAGTAATGTACCTTAAAAATATTGTATTTATAAACTGTCACTGTGAGAACTGTCTTCCTTTAAACCCAATACACGGGTGCAACTAAAATAATTTGAAATAAATGTAATGACAATCGAGCCTGCTTGCGGTGTGAGGGGACTAATGGCCACGGGAGGTAATGACAGGGGGAGTCAGTTGTGAGTGTGAAGGGACTGGTGGCCACGGAAGGTAATGACAGGGGGAGTCAGTTGTGAGTGTGAAGGGACTGGTGGCCACGGGAGGTAATGACAGGGGAGTCAGTGGTGAGTGTGAACGGACTGGTGGCCACGGGAGGTAATGACAGGGGAGTCAGTGGTAAGTGTTAAGAGACTGGTGGCTACGGGAATGTTCGAGAAGGGAGCGTGGTCAGGTGACGGAAGAGGAGGGTGGAGTCCGCTGGTGGAGCTATCGTCCGGATCCAGTGAGAATGAACTAGAAGGGGGGCGTGTCCTCGTGTTGGTATATAAGGGGTTAGATGAGCGGGAGACTCCGGGATGCTGTGGTGGGGATCTTCGCCTGATTTCAAGTGAACGCATCTTCAGTAAAGCGCCATCTCAAGAGAAGTGTGTGAAATCGTCATTACAGATGGATGTAGTTCTAGCCTGTATATGGGTCAACAACATCCGCGGGTATTTCAGGGAAAAATGAGTCGGGAGAAAGGATGGGGTGCCCAGAGTCGTGTCTTGCAAAGCCACCCAGTCCGTTAAAATGGTGGTTGCGCTGTAACAGGGTATATTGAATCCGAGACAGAATGAATAACTTATATTAATGTGCTGTAGGCCCATGCACGGGGCATTGGGCATGGCATTGCCCACATAAGGAATAGTGGAACGGGAATCGATGGATTACACTGGTCTACCATTTTTTATACATCGCCTGCTTCAGAGATGAAACGTGCTGTTTGTTATGGATTTCTACGTACTGAATTCTACTATGACAAAAAAACCTGACTGGCTACTGTTCCCAAGATATTCAAGTTTTTTTTTTACATTTTACGTATATGTATATTGTGTTAATAGTAGAGTTTAACTCATAAATTGTAAACCTATTGTCGGTCTGTTCATCTGTTTATGGTCGCTTTACATGATAATGTCACCCGTCCTGTCCATGTAACACTTAAAAAATCAGCAAAATATATTATAAAACAAAAGGCAAAAAATATATGATTACGTATATTTGGCATGACTCTTGTATTCAATATAAATGATCCAAGAGTCGAACGTTTATATCTTGATCGAAAGAGACGATTTGTTGATCAAAACGTCCCACAGCCGGCCGCCCCTTGACGCTGATTGGCCAACCCTGAGCATTAACATATGTTATCATTCATTCTGTCGCGGATTCGTTATGTCCTATTACAGGTGCTGACTTGAACGACCACAGCCTCATTGCAGTCACTGTCCCATACCCTCCCACGTGATGCGGGAGTTCTGCACGGGAGAGGAGGAGGGGTGAGGGGAAGGCCCCTCCCTCCTCTCCCAGCTTGCTTGTCATTGGTGGGTTGGGTGGAGGGAGCTGATTGGGCACGAGTGACTGGGGAGGAGAGGAGCCATGGTGAGAGTGGGGGAGGAGCCATTAGCCCCAGCCTGCTTGTCATTGGTGGGTTGAGAAGAGGGAAGTCAGTGGGCATGAGTGACAGGGGAGAGGAGGAGCCCCAGTGAGAGAGAGAGAAAGACAGGAGGGGAGGAGCCACTCGAGCCAGCCAGCTTGTCATTGGTGAGTTAGAGAGAGGGAGGTGACTGTGACATGATTGACAGGGTAGGGAAGGAGCCATGGAGAGCGGGGGAGGAGCCACTCGCTCCAGCCTGCTTGTCATTGGTGGGTTTGGGAGTGGCAGGTGATTGGAGCATTAGTGACAGGGGAGGGGAGGAGCCATAGAGGGGAGGGGAGGAGCCACCCTCTCCAGCCTGCTTGTCATTGCTCGATGAGGGAGAGGGAGGTGACAGGTGCATGATTAACAGGGGAGGGGGCCCCACAAAGAAAGACACAGGGTATGAGGAGCCAGGAGGAGGGAGGATAGACTATTGGTGGCAGTGTCACACGATTTAGTCGATTCCAAGTATCACTTGCCAATTAATGGGATTGCCACTATATCGATATTTTCAAGATTGCTGCCCGATCAACTGTGAGCTGGCTGCCGGATCGACTGAGCTGAATCGATACAATTATCCTCGAATCACGATCCACAGTGACCATATATGGGCAAAGACACGCCCCCTTCGGCCGCCACCACGGCTTGCTTCCTTCCATATATATGGGAGGCAAATGTCTGATCGGGTGTCAGATCTCGTCAGTCTCTTACAGCGAGCGCAGGAGCTGCAGGCCTAACACCAGGTGGAAACCTGCCCCTTCACCTGAAAAAGCACGCGGTGGTGGATTGTGGGTTGACCCCGTGGGTCTGGCACGAATCCTGCTGAGCCTGGAGGTGCTGAGAAAGTGGCGGTTGGCAGTGTAGTCGATGATGGTCGCTTGGGTCAGATGGCGTAAAAATATGAATGCATCGTTAAACCCGCCAACACCCGACAGAGCCAATTAGTAAAGTTTGTCACGTAAATAGAACATGGCCAGTTCGTTACTGGTACAACACTAGCGTATAGTGTAGTGTATAGCGTAGTACAGCACACCGGTGTGTTGGAGAGCAAAGCCACAACATTTACAATCTGGGTAACGTGACGTTTCGCCAGTATTTACAACTCGCTTCATCAGGCGACAGCCAGATTTGTGGAGAAATCCTCGGGGTTCGTTCCTTAAATAGAGGGATAGGTTTGATGGCATCACTTGTGAGCACCACTTGAGCGATCTGGGGGGGGGGGGGATTCATGAATGCATATAAATGACAATGGGTATTCATTGCCTGTCGCGAATGCCTACGTGTTAAACTGATGATAGTCTTGCTTAGGAGGGAACAATGCAGTCAAATATTGTGGAGTCAGAAACAGACACAGGAGCCGATTTCAAAACATCTTTGTTGTTCCGTTGTATTCAGGTGGGCGCACATTGAGCCGAGAAGCGGGACCATGGTCATTGAACACTTTTGCCTCGGCCATCGACAAAGATGGTCACTGCATCGCTCGCTTTCAGATGCTCTTCTGCGGCCGTCTGGAACGCCCCTTCCGATATTAGGAAGCCGCTGGGAGCTATCCACGTTTAAATCATCATCTAGTACTCATTTACTTGAAAGTGATGTTTGTGTTTAGTTTGTTGTCCTTCACCCACACCTCCGATGAGCACGGTTGGCTACGTACGACGCAAAATACGTTCAACACACAGTGCATACGTGAGGCAGTGGCGGCTTGTGACATTTCCACTAGACGGGGCTGTTGTGAAACTATGGCGTTCTAATTTAGCAAAAACCTCACCATGTTATTGGCCTTCCCGTGCAAGTGATATGACCGTCTTATCTACCCACGGTAGGTATTTACGAACAATATGAATTAAAACAACAAAGCACTCAAACGCTGTCAATATGACACTGAAGGCCAACACTACACAACCTCTTTGACACTGACAAAAACCTAAAGTGTGGAGGACGCCTTCACAGTCGCCCCGTGGCACAAATCAGAATGTGGTGTTGCAGCAGTTTATAATATGAACTTAAAATGTTATCTTCAATAGGCAATTCACGTTAAACTAATCATTATATTTTGATGTTTTTAAACACAACACAACACAACAATTTATAGAAAAGCATTTTTACTTTAAAAAATAATTCATCATCTCAATCTGCTTGGTGGAATGGGGCCCCAACGCCCCTAATGGATGAACCGCGCCTGACACGAGGTTAGATATTGAAACACCTAAAGACTTTTGGTGAAAGAGGATCGATCACCTTGTTAAGTAACTGTGGATTTTTAAACGACGACCTCGTTCTTTTAAAAATTCTTAATACAAGCGGTGCCATTGTTGTAAATAGATTATATTTTTCTCTATTTGTCCGTCATTCTGTCCTGCCACTACCCTGTACATTTTTATTGAGTTTGTGTCTCGGGAAAAAGCCGAATTACCCACAAGATGTCATAGTCCATAAATCAGGGTTCGAAATCAGATGAGGCCCATTAAGTGAATGAGACATTTTTATTTTGGAATAAAATGTTCCTTATCGATATTTAATTTTGCTTGCTTACTCAGGAAAGCCTCGCTGAGTCTCTGTGCTATTTTCTGCAAGAATCCCGCAAAATGTTGGGAGAAGCGGGCGATGTTGCTCGATGCGATCCCAAGTGATTATTTTATTTATTTATTTGCAGGCCAATTCCAGTCACGTGGCACATTCCTCTGGCTTTCGAGATGCACAAGTCACCTAGAGGAAACCCAGGCAGAGCAGGGGGGGGGGGGGGGTTGAGGAGCATGCAGAGTCGACAGAGGAAATCACCCGAGTGGGGAATTAAACCGAGGCCCTTCCTGCACAAGGAACGCGAGTTACCACTGCCACCACTCCACCACCCAGTCTGACCAAATGCACGATTTTTCTGGTTGCAGAGTACAATAATCACGTAAACTAGAAGTGTCACAAGTGGATATTTAAGCCATCCAACGACAGGGCAGATATATATGTTTGTATACAAAGCTGGGTTATGAGGTTTTCCAGAACGCCTTAACAGCTATTTGTATGGGCTGCTTCAGGGCTGCTTATCGAACTGCTTCTGGTGGTGGGGTCCAGGATCTTTGCTTCCGTTTGTTTCACATCTTGGAGACGTCCGAAGTTCGTCTGGACGTGTGACCGGGTTCCTTGCGTCCCCGTTTACCCCGACCCTGGACTCGCGTCGGCTCGAGGCTGTCGTAGAGAACCTCCCTGTGGCCCAGCGCCTCGTACTGCGCAGACACAAAATACCGCACTCACATGGTCAGTAGCGGCCGCCGTCAATGAGACTCGCGGAGAATTACAAGCAATCATTCAGGGTGCATGGCAGACCACGCTGCTCTCATATCAATACCTTCCACTCCAGCAGGCGAATAGTCCACTCTCAACACCACCACTCAACCCATTCTACCTTACTTACGACCATTTTAAATTGAACAGTTAAGGCCCAATGAGCTATGGAGCAGTTTTTTTTAAGAAGCGATCTGTCTATCACTAGCGATAGCTCAACGAAATGGCTGATATCATCACGTGGACATTTGTAGCAGAAGCCAAATACATAGAGACCCATAGAGACACAGAGACTCATAGAGTTCCATACAGACCAATAGATACACACAGAAACTCATAGAGATACATACAGACTAATGGAGACACACATAGACTCATAGAGATGCATACAGACCAATAGAGACACACAGAGAATCATAGTGAATTATACAAACCAAAAGAGACACACAGAGACTCATAGAGATGCATACAGACCAATAGAGACACACAGAGACTAATAGAGATGCATCGAGACTTTACCAGGTAATGCCCTACTGGGCTGTGGAGCTCTTTTTCAGGAGCGACCATCACAAGTTCATAGTTCACTCACTCACTCCCACAGTCACTCACCCACTCATTCACTCACCCACTCAGTCACACACCAACCCACTCAGTCAGACACCCACTCACCAAGTCACACACCACTCACCTACTCAGTCAGACACTCACCCACCCACTCACTGACTCACCCACCCACTCAGTTACCCACTGACTCAGCAACAGATGGAGCCTCGCTTATTGAAGGTGGCAGTTCATTGCACAGCCTCTGTGAACCACGATACTGGCTCAGGTGTGGGATTGGCCAATTGCACATCTGTTGTCGCAGGCCACGCTGTAATTCACTTAATTTCTGGTCGTTCAACAAACCTCGAGCGCGACACAAAGCAAGCGATCACAGAACAAGAAGGGGGTGGACGTGGGGCTTGACGAGGAGGGAGGGGAGGATCGGCCTCACTGCCCCACCCACGTGGGTGGGTGGGGGGGATCCTCTAAGCAGAGAAGTGAAAGTTTACATGGAGGGGGTGGGGGGTGGGGGGTGGGGGGAAGGGGGAGGGGAGGATAGCAGCAGGCAGTGCCGCATTGAGCGAGGTGCGGGGGCCCTAAAAAAATTAATCCGTAATAAGTATAACCCGTAAAATCAAAAAATTTCACTCTAAATCCTTTATATGCGTGGCGGCTAGAGTCCTCTCGTCCTCTTGAGATGGCTGCCACCTATGGGTCAGATGATTGTCTGCAGTATTAAACAATTGGTAATTAAATATTTAATTAGTTTTCCCTAAACAGTGTAAAATTTTGGAAAAAAATTTTCACGAACATTAATTGTCTCGCACAACGAGTCTGTGTGCAGAATGTCAGCTCGATTGGATCACGGGAAGTGGGTTAAAAAACGACCGAAAGGTTTGCACGGTCGTAAGCAAGCAAGCAAGCACGCAAGCAAGCAAGCAAGCACGCAAGCAAGCAAACTTAATATAAAGGATTTAAAAACAAAGTTTTTCACTATAAATCCTTTATATGCGTGGCAGCACAATGATTTTGTGTGCAAAATGTCAGCTCGATTAGATCACGGGAAGTGGGTGAAAAAACGACCGAAAGATTTGCACGGTCGTAAGCGCGCAAGCAAACAAGCAAGTGAACTTAATATAAAGGATTTAAAAATTAACCCGTAAAAACAAAGTTTTTCACTATAAATCCTTTATATGTGTAAAGTAGTAACTCGGCAGGAGACGACTTCACGGGTAGCACACTCTTTATTTTCACCAACTTGTAGTTACACGGATGACTAACACCCTACTTCGTTACACGGGTGACCAACACCCACTTAGCTACACGGGTGACGGACACCCACTCCGCTACACGGGTGACTAACACCCTACTTCGTTACACGGGTGACCAACACCCACTTAGCTACACGGGTGACGGACACCCACTCAGCTACACGGGTGACTAACACCCTACTTCGTTACACGGGTGACCAACACCCACTTAGCTACACGGGTGACGGACACCCACTCAGCTACACGGGTGACTAACACCCACTCAGCTACACGGGTGACCAACACCCACTCAGCTGTACTGACACGGGCTCTTACGCCCCGTAGCCTTCCGGGACACACCCAGCCGGGATGCCCGTCTCGGCTCTGGGTACCACCGTCCCGACCCACACGGGCGTCGGACCACGGTCCCCCCAGTCTCGGCTCCGAGCCACACAGGGCCCCGGTCCCCACAAGGACGGCGGGACTAGGAGTCTCGGGCCACTACCTCCTCCACCCCGTCTTCGATCTTCAACTGGTTAACACTGACCACGAGTGCTCTCGCGCGTCTCCCTTTATACCCCTCCTGCGGACGTCGCTGAGAGTACCCACTTATCTGACCAATCACTGCGCACTCGCTACGATCCTCCTTTCCCAGCTTGTGTCAGCGCGCCTTACCACCGGCGCGCGCGTCCATGCCACGCCCACATCGCGTGCCCAACCCCGCGCCCCGTGATCCATCACTGTCGGCACACGTCAATACCACCACTACATCACCCCCTACCACATAGCTCGCAGCCGACCCGGCTGCTAATAAAACATACAACACCCCTTCACCCCCATGTGTGCCCCGTAACATAACAACAAACCCTAACAACACAACATGAACACCGCAATCCGCAAAACCCAGCAACCGCCACACCCCCAACAAGAACAACATGCACAATCCGGCGAGTGGCAACGATACTGTGTATGCGGAAAGAATAACAATAAAAAAATTTCTTTATTCATTTCCTCTTCTTTTCTCTCCGACTCATGCAGCGTCCCAATGTGTCCGAGCGTCCCTTGAACGGGACATTACCCCGGCAGAGGGGGAAGCCGGCAACGAGGTCGGGCTTTAACAAAAAAAGAATTTTTTTTATTTTTTTTCATGAAAAGTGTTGCGTCCTTGCCCGAGTCCGCCTTGCCGGACCGTCGTACGGCACAGGACGCAGTTGGCCATCCGGCGGCGCCGGCAGTTCAAGAAGGCATGGGCCAGGCATCGGGGCTCCGCGCGAGCCGCGGGGTTCCGGTTCCCGACGGTCAACAGCCGTCAGGTCCGAGACACCTGGGGGTGGGTCAGGTGGAGACACGTGAGGATCAGCCTGCGACACATCCCTCCCCGAGTCGACGGTCACATCACACGCTCGGTCGTCACGGCACAACCCGGGGTCACGCGGCGCCGCGTAGGGTTTCAGTCGGGAGGGGTGCACGTACCAACGGCGTTTTCCCCATTTAATCTGTATACTCTGGGGTCGTGCAACCCGCACAATTTCCACCGGTCCCCTCCATGGTCTCAACAGTTTGGGGGACGTAGCCAACGGTGCGTGTGGACAATGCAGCCAGGCCTTATCGCCCGGTTCCCAATTGTGCGTATGCACCTTCCGTTCATGCAATCGCTCGTTCGCGATCTGCCGAGAGCGTGAATTCAATCTCGCAGCCTCTCGCGCCTCAGTCAATTTGGCAATGTTAAACTTAATGTGGTCTGCCAATTTTGATTTAGCACGTGGCTGTGAAATCCCCAGTTGGACGTCCATGGCCGGATCAGCCTCCCGCCCATACATCAGAAAAAATGGAGAAAACCCCGTCGCCGCATGGGGTGCCATCCGATAGGCCGCTAGTACCCCCGGTACCTGTAAGTCCCAATCTACCTGGTCGTCGCAAACCTGTTGGCACAGCATAGACGTAATCGTCCTGTTCAGACGTTCAACCATACCGTCAGTCTGCGGGTGGTACGGGGAGGTACGTACTTTCTTTGTACCCAACAGGTCGCACACCTCGCGCAACAAAACACTCGAAAAGTTTTTCCCCTGATCCGTCAGCAAGCGTTCGGGGGCGCCTTTGTCCAAAACGTAACCTTGGACAAAGGCGTCCGCCACTGCCGCAGCCGACTGGTTGGCGAGTGGCCACGCCATGGGCCAGCGGGTGAAGTACTCTACGCCAACCAGCAGGAACTTATTTCCCCGAGGTGTAGTGGGAAAGGGCCCCAAGATGTCTAGCGCGACCAATTCGTTCGTGCGCGAAACTTGAATGGATTGAAGCGGTGGATTAGCCGCTATTGGTGGCGGTTTTCTTTTAGCGCACCCTACACACCCCTTAAGAATGTTCGCCACGTCATTGCCCATCCCAGGCCAATAGTAGTCTCGCTGAATGAGGGCGAGCGTTTTGTGAAACCCCAGATGCATGAGTCGTTCATGGGCAGCCAGGACGACCTTACCCTGTACAGCAACCGGCACCACTAGCATGTGACGCCGGGACATGGAGTCCCACTTCATCAAGAGGCCCTGCCTGCACACCCAGGAACCGACCCGCGTTTCCCCGCCCTCGGGAATGTTAACCTTCCGACGTAGCGCGAGTAGGGAGCTGTCGGCCATTTGCAGACGGCCCCACTCGATGAGAGGCAATGCTAACAGCGAGTCCCTCCCCGTGGGGGCGTCAACCCCCGTAGTATCCGTGGCGGCTAGCACCACTTCCGCGGGGACATCGACAGAAGGTTTACACCGCGCCGATCCGAACTGACATGCGCATTCCGTACGCGTCGGCAACCGTGACAATGCATCCGCATTCGAGTGGCGCAACCCCTTGCGGTAAATCGTCGTGAATTGGTAGTCCTGAAGGACCTCCAACCATCGGGACAATTGGCCGGATGGCTGCGCCACCCGCATAGCGTATTGGAGAGCCGCATGGTCCGTGCGAACCGTAAAGTGACGGCCATACAGATACGGCCTGAATTGCTGTATAAAAAACACAATCGCCAGCAATTCACGCCGTGTCACGCAGTAGCGTTGTTCCGCTGGGGACAGAACCCTGCTACCGTAGGCGACCACCCGTTCGACCCCCCCGACCACCTGTGAGAGCACTCCCCCGATACCTGTGTTACTGGCATCCGTGTCGAGCACAAACGGTTGCGTGAAATCGGGGTAACACAAGGGGGGAGCCTGCACCAAGGCGTCACGAAGGGAGCAGAACGCGGCCTCCTCCTCCGGCCCCCAGTGAAACCGCACCCCTTTAGCCGTCAAAGCGTGCAGGGGCCTGGCTATGGTGGCAAATTGCTTGACAAAACGACGGTAATAGGAGGCAAATCCTATGAAGCTGCGGACTTCAGTGACAGAGGTCGGTGTTGGCCATGAGCCGACGCATTGCGTCTTAGCAGGGTCCGTCGAGATCCCCGAACGGCTAACGATATGGCCCAAATACCTGACCGATTCCCGAAGCAGAAAACATTTAGCCGGTTTAAATTTAAGCTTCGCGGAACGCATCCTGAGAAACACTGCTCTCAGTCGCTGGAGGTGCTCCTCAAAAGTTCGGCTGAAAACGATGATATCATCGAGGTAAATCAAACAGGTGTCCCATTGAAGGCCTGACAAAACCAATTCCATGAGCCTCTGGAACGTGGCAGGAGCGGAATGTAAACCCATGGGCAATCGGTTGAACTCAAATAGGCCTCCCGGTGTCCGGAAAGCGGTTTTAGGTTTTGATTCGTCATCGAGGGGCAATTGCCAAAATCCCGAAAGCAAATCGAGCGTCGAAAAAAACTGTGCTCCTGCCAAGGCATCCAGTGACTCATCCATCCTGGGGAGCGGATACGCATCGGCCATTGATATTTTGTTTAGGCGGCGGAAATCAACACAGAACCGCAGGGATCCATCCTGTTTTTTAACCAAGACGATAGGAGCACCCCACGGACTGGAAGAGGGCGCAATGATGTCGGCCGCCAACATATCATTTACTGCCGACTGCACATGCTCCTTCTCGGCTGGACTGAGCTGAAAGGGATTCTGTCGAATAGGGGCCGCGTCCCCAGTCTCTATGTGGTGGCGCAACAGGTCTGTGCAGCCAATGTCGTACTTGTGCCTGCTAAACACGTCAGCGAACTCGAGCAGCAAGCCCCTCAATGCACCCAACTGCACACTGGACAAGGTACTGGACCCGGCACACAACGAGTCCAACCACTCCGTCCCCTCCTCACTTTGGGGATGCGTATCGACATTTGAATCGGCGTGAGCAACGAGCTGTTCCTCGACGGGTAGCGGCGCGGCGTGAGCGAGCACCGTTCCCTGCGTAATTACGGCCGGCCGCGACCCCGTATTCAGGACCACAACGAACGGCTCACTGTCCCCCCTCACCATGGTCTGGGCCACCGCTAAGTCGAGGTCCCCCTTAGCCCTGTTAGACGGCCCCAATAGAACTCCCTGCGCCCCCGCATCCGCCCCAAGGGGTTTTCTCAACCGAAGGGGTACCAACATTTGCGATCCCGGGGGCACCCGTACAGTCCGGGTTGCCAGCGCCTGCACCGTCGCACAAGCCGTGCGTATCTTATTTGGACTCTTCAAAAACTCAACCCGCCGACCCGACGGAAGCTCAATGCAGGCCTGGTCTATGAGAATTTTTATGGGCATTTTAGACAGAAAGTCCGTGCCTAGTAAACAAGGAACGGCCAACGATGATGATACAAAAATAGGACCCGCCAATTTAATGTCGCCAATACAAATATTCGCCCGAATCTGGCCGATGATTCCCAAAGATCCCCCGTTTGCCGCGTAAAATGGTACGTCCACCGGCAGAAGTGGTCGACATTGTACGGGAAGAATATTATAAATAAGGTCCGAAATAATAGTGGCCGACGCACCCGTGTCCACGAGCACCCGGACCTCAACCCCGTCAATGTACCCCGTTACCACGGACGACCCGGCCGATGCAGCCACAATCCTGTGGGCCAATTCGGACCACTCGACTGCCTTCGGGCCGTACGCGGACCCCTCTCGCCGAACCGAACCCCCGGCGCCCATACACGGACCCCCCCCCCGCTAAGCGGCAACCCGAACGTGCCGTGCGTGTGGACCGAACGTGTGAGGTGCCGCGACTTGCCGGGTTCAGTTGGGATGTCTTGAGTCCCTGGTCGTCGTCCGGACGTGGTCCCGCGGTGCGTTGACGCGGGGCTCGGCACCCAGACGCGACGTGGCCCCGAAGGCCGCAGTTGTAGCAGACGACGAGGGACGTCGTAGGTTTCGGTTGCTCCAGCTTGCGGGAGGAGCGTGTGGGCGAACGACCTCCCGTTCTCCACTCCCCCGGCCTCGAACCAGCGAAGGCCTCCTCCCGAGGCACAGCAGGCTGAGGTCCGATGATCGTGGCGGCCGGTGCCCCGTTCTCCACCGATGCGCAGACGGCCGTCGGCTTCCGCTGTAGGACCTCGTAAGCGTGGATACGCGTGGCAATCCCCAGGGAGCAGATGTCCATTTCGTCCGCCGTATTAATGGGAACTCCCAATCCGTGAGCCAGCGCCAGCAGCTGCTCCGTCACCATGGCGTCCTTCCCCTCCTTGTCCATGCGGGGAAAAGCTGAATCCGCCAGGGCGAGCAGCGCCGTGCGATAGGCGAGCGTTGTTTCTCCAACCACCTTCCGCCGATCGTAGAACTGGTGGCGACAGGTCGAGGGCGGCCTGAACACCTTGGCCAACAGGTGCAGCGCGGCCTGGAGCGTTGAGCGGGACGACCTCGGGGCAGACGTGAAGGCCGCAAGCGCGTCGTCGTCGAGCATCGCTGGCAGCGCGCGCAGGGCAGTGGTGTCGGACCACCCCGACATTTCTTGATGCGCGATGAACCGTCGCTGGAAGGCTCCCCAGTCGCCCCCGTCCGCCTTGAACACCGACAGCGCGGGCAATCGTTGCTGGAGAACTCGATCGTCGTCGTCGTCGTTGGAACGATTTTCCCGCGTGCCGCTGTGGTTGTAGAAAATGTCGGCTCCCTCTGCAGGCGCAAAATGGAGAGCTCCGGCGCTCGCCGATGACGCGGGCTGCGCTGTGTGGAGACCTCTGGCCACGTGGTGTCCGCGTTTCCCGCCAACCGGAGGCGGACCCTCAAAAATGGCGCCAACTCCCAAACTTTTGGCGCGAAACGCCTTATGGCGGGAACCCTCCAGCCGCGCCGCCTCTTCCAACCCCGCAGGCGTTCCACCGGCCGCTGGAACGGAGATCTCCGCCAAGATCGCAGCGGCGGCGAGCAGCAACTCTGCCAGGCGGGAGTGAGCGTCCTGCAGGCTGGTGTCGGAGGCGGGCGGAGCATCGGCCATCTCCGCGAAGTGCTGCATCGGCGGCAACTCCTCGTCCTCTCCTCCCGCGGGTGGTGTCACCGGTACGTCGTCGTCTCCCCGGTCTTGCACGTGGGAACGAGAAGTCTTCCTTGTGTCCATTCTCCTTGAAGACAGGTTTACTTCTGACGCCAGTTGTAAAATAGTAACTCGGCAGGAGACGACTTCACGGGTAGCACACTTTTTATTTTCACCAACTTGTAGTTACACGGATGACTAACACCCTACTTCGTTACACGGGTGACCAACACCCACTTAGCTACACGGGTGACGGACACCCACTCCGCTACACGGGTGACTAACACCCTACTTCGTTACACGGGTGACCAACACCCACTTAGCTACACGGGTGACGGACACCCACTCAGCTACACGGGTGACTAACACCCTACTTCGTTACACGGGTGACCAACACCCACTTAGCTACACGGGTGACGGACACCCACTCAGCTACACGGGTGACTAACACCCACTCAGCTACACGGGTGACCAACACCCACTCAGCTGTACTGACACGGGCTCTTACGCCCCGTAGCCTTCCGGGACACACCCAGCCGGGATGCCCGTCTCGGCTCTGGGTACCACCGTCCCGACCCACACGGGCGTCGGACCACGGTCCCCCCAGTCTCGGCTCCGAGCCACACAGGGCCCCGGTCCCCACAAGGACGGCGGGACTAGGGGTCTCGGGCCACTACCTCCTCCACCCCGTCTTCGGTCTTCAACTGGTTAACACTGACCACGAGTGCTCTCGCGCGTCTCCCTTTATACCCCTCCTGCGGACGTCGCTGAGAGTACCCACTTATCTGACCAATCACTGCGCACTCGCTACGATCCTCCTTTCCCAGCTTGTGTCAGCGCGCCTTACCACCGGCGCGCGCGTCCATGCCACGCCCACATCGCGTGCCCAACCCCGCGCCCCGTGATCCATCACTGTCGGCGCACGTCAATACCACCACTACATATGTAAGATCACCTCTTGACATGCCCCGTATATTCCCGAGGGCACTAGCGTTGACCCGTTTTACCACTTTCAAGAACCTGGCGGCTTCAATTTAACTGCTCTATAAATAGTCTCCATTGTACAGCGTGGGGGCAGGGATTTCATGCCATGTGGTTAGTCAACATTTGCATCATCATGAAACGGGCGGCTAGAGTCCTCTCGTCCTCTGGCTTGAGATGGCTGCCACCTATGGGTCAGATGATTGTCTGTTACCATTAAGCAATTGGTAATTAAATATTGAAATTTTTTTCCCTAAAGAGTGTAACATTTTGGAAGAAAATGTTCACGAAAATTAATTGTCACGCACAACGAGTCTGTGTGCAAAATGTCAGCTCGATTGGATCACGGGAAGTGGGTTAAAAAACGACCGAAAGATTTGCACGGTCCTAAGCAAGCAAGCAAGCACGCAAGCAAGCAAGCAAGCGAACTTAATATAAAGGATTTAAAAACACGTAAATATTAAAACACATTTTTTTTTTACTTGCATAGTAAAGTAATTGTATTTTTGTTATACAGCCGTTCATTACGACAAATCGCTAACCCAGTCGTTCATAAAAGTTGAAGGCGGTATAGTACTATAGTAATAGAGCAAGTGCAGAATCGCTGAAAATTGATAACTTGAAAGCATTTAACGCGGGTCCCTTGAAAATGCGGGGCCTGTAGCTACATTTGTATCTCTTCCACAGGGAAGGACGTAGGGTGAATGTTTTGTTGATTTTGGATCTTTGTTGATTTTGGAATGAATGCCATCATTAAGAAGGTCCTGGATTTTGTTGAATGTGGTTTTATCCATGATGGCATTAACTCAAACACATATAACCCCTTGTTGTAACAGCTCTCTCGCTGCTTTCTTCCTGGTTCAGCAGTTCTGCTACTGGAATTTTTCGCCTGAGGGCGACCGCTTGTGTTGAGATCGAAACGTCGTGATTTTTTATTTTATTTTTTTCTACCTAGCTGACTTTACCGAAAGATCCAAAGAGTATAGTAATAGAGCAAGTGCAGAATCACTGAACCAGTTTTTATAGTCTGAAAGCATTTAGTGCGGGGCATTTGAAAGTGCGAGGTCCGTAGCTACATATGTAGCTACATATGTAGCTAGATATGTAGCTACTTTTGCTACAAGGATAATCCGGCACTGGCGGCAGGGGAAGGAAAGGCATTGAACAAAACACCACAAATAAAATGAAAACGTTGTTATTGTCACCAGGTAAGGCCCCACTGAGCTGCTGTGTAGCTCTTTTACAGAAGCGACCTGGACATTGATATCAGCAGCCAGACACTCTAAACGCGTGGTGACGTTGATTCTAAATGTGGAGGGAAAAAAACCGGAGGCCCCGGAGAAAAATTCACACAACCACTGGGAGAGAGAGAGAGACACGCAGACTCCAAATATGCAGCAGGCGTTAGGGTCGTAGATTGCATTCACGACCTCCTGTACACGAGGCGAGGTGGTTAGCATATTCTAGCCAATGTGAGCGTCAGGGTCCTGGATCCAATCCACGACCTCCTGTACACCAGGCGAGTTGGTTAACATATTCTAGCCAATATGGACGTCAGGGTCCGGGATCGAACCCACGACCTCCTCCACACTCGGCGAGGTAGTAAACATCCCCTGCCGCACCGTAGCGCCCACACCTAGAGTCTAAGAGCCGAACTCTCACCTCGTGCTCAGGAGGAAGATTTTCGTATTGATCAGAAGCCTGTCGACCGCCTGTGTGACACAATAACAGCAACAACACAATTACTCATCGCCTACCATCGGTAGCAGTGGCACTACGAACACCTGGGCCCATGGGAGGGCGCCACTCGGCACCCCGAGGCCGCGTTCGCAATCTCTGTGGAGGAGGAATCCGATGAGCCGCGAAGCTCTTCGCGTGCTATCCTTGTCCAGCGTGGGGGGACGCAGCGAAGGGAGCGAGTTCAGCGTGGAGGGCACGGGGCGGCGAGTCGCGGAATCCGTGAATAGTGACCACGTGATTCTTTGGTTCTTTCGGTAAAGTCACGTATAAAGAAAAAATAATAAATTAAATAATAGCATACGACGTTTCGATTGCAACACAAGCAATCATCATCAGGTATAATGAAATAGCGACATAAAATCTAACCAGAAAAAATTATAGACAGACATATAAGCAGACAGATATCACCAAGATACACACAGCGGGCAACACAGGTACAGAGAGGGGTTAATTTTAGTGTGTTTCTTTCTCCCACTAAGCCTGTTCACTTCTTTTTGTTGTACTCATTGACATGTAAATTTTGTCTCTAACCCCTCTCTCTCGCTGCCTCCGCCCCCCTCTGTCTATTTAAGGCTACCCCACAGAGACGATCACCCCTCTCTGTACCTGTGTTGCCCGCTGTGTGTATCTTGGTGATATCTGTCTGCTTATATGTCTGTCTATAATATTTTCTGGTTAGATTTTATGTCGCTATTTCATTATACCTGATGATGATTGCTTGTGTTGCAATCGAAACGTCGTATGCTATTATTTAATTTATTATTTTTTCTTTATACGTGACTTTACTGAAAGAACCAAAGAATAATTCCTGCAGTCACGAAAGCTCCAAAGTTAAGAGTGACCACGTGACTTCTCACGAGTCCCGTGGATCGCGCTTGGGCAAGGCGACAATCGCAACGACAGAGCGGACCCAGAGCGCGAACACACACACAAAGACAAAGATCCCCCGTATAGCCTTTACAGAACGTAGGGGCAAGTGCTGTTAGCGAGCAGCACCTATGAAGGCTGGCACGGCACACGAGGGGGTGGTCGGCCAGCACCACGCCCGGACGCCTTTGTCTCCCCCGTGGCGATGTTTACACACTGCACCAAGTACTCATTTGAGGCTGAGTCGACCAAGGGGAGGCCCAGGAATGGTTCAGATAATCGTCACTGGTGTTGGCCGCGAGCGTAAATCGAACCCGGGTCGCCGGCTTCATAGTGCAGCAAAACGCTAACCACTACACTACCACTCCCCACAGACACACACACAGACACACACACAGAGACACACATAGACACACACACAGACACACACAAACACACACACAGACACACACGCGCGCACATCATACAATACCAAATCACACAGGAGTGGTGGCGCCTCAACAGAATGGCCCCTTAACATCGATGATTGGGCAACGTCGATGCAAAGTTCACGCAGCGCGAGCGGCGATCGCAGCGTTCCGTGGACTCCGTCACGAGGTTTTAATTCGCTACAAATCCCGTCGGGGGCGAGCGACAATCCGACAGTGGTCCTCTGAATCGTTACGAATTTACCTGCGGTCTACCATGAACCAAGTACCATTAACGCACCCGGCTATCCGTGTCATTAGAGCAGCGCAAAAGTTGCGCGATCATAAGCATCAAATGGAGACACCATAGCATGACATGGATACCCAAAACATCACACAGAGACACCTCAACATCACACAGAGACCCATAGCTTTAGACATTGACTCATAGTTTCACAAAGATACTCATAGCTTCACACGGAGACCCATAGCGTCACATAGAAACGCTTAGCTTCACGTAGAGACCCATAGCTTCACACAGAGTCCCATAGCTTCACATAGAAACCTATAGCTTCACATAGAGACCCATAGCTTCACATAGAAACTCATAGCATCACATAGAGACATATAACTTCACATAGAGACCCATAGCATCACATAGAGACCCATATCTTCACATAGGACCAATAGCTTTACATCGTATTTCCATGTCTCAGATCCTGCAGAAGCCATTGGTATTTCTAGACGGGAGATCCCCTCAGTCTTGGCTCACCCCTTGGATGGTGGACTCGAGTCGCTCCCTGCCCACGTCCGGGTCGAGTCTTGGAGGAGAAGTTTGTTGTCTGAACCTGCGACGGATCCAGGCTGTCATAGACGCTCTCCCTCTGTCCCAGCGCCTCGTACTGCGCCGCCCACGGACACAGCGCAGTCGGTTAGACCGGGCAGCTCGGGTGGGCGATGGCGCAAGTGGCAACGCTCGCCCCTCGTGTGCAGCAACAAGGGGCTGGGTACGTGAGTGAGTGCATAAGTCTGTGTGTGTGTGTGGTGCGGTGTGAGCGAGCGGTATTGAGGAAGTGCGAAGGGCGTTCCGGAAGCTTGAACCCGGGTGAAGCGATTGGGAGAGATGACCTCTCAAGAGAACTGCCGAGGGAGGGTGCCGTTTGTATGCAGACTGCCGGGATGACATCGTTACCACCATGTGGTTCACAGGACGGGTTCCGCAGGATTGGAAGGAGGGACTGCACTGATTTCAACAACTACCGTGGCATCTACTTTCCTTAATATGCGCAGGAAAGGTACTGGCAAGAATGATTCAACATCGCCTTGCCAGACATGCTGAGGAGAGGCTTGCAGAGCCTCAATGTGGTTTCAGACTTGGACGTCCTTGCATGGACGTCATTTTGTCTGTCAGTCTGCTCCAAGAGAGGTGTAAGGGATTTCCAACAGGACCTACATCTCTGCTTTATTGACCTTTTCAAGGCTGATTATACCATCAATAGACCAAGCCTCTGCGTTGTTCGTTGTACTTTTGGAGTCCTAGCCTTCTGCTCACAGTCATTAAGGACCTTCATGATGGTGGGCAGGCCCAGGTAAAGTTGGTTGTCCGGGTGTCGGAGCGATTTTCTTTTCACCTTTGAGTGCAACAGAGATGTCCTCTGGCCCCTACAATATTTAACATCTTCTTTGACCACAGTGTTCGAGAGGATTTCCATGGATGTACCAGGGGAATCTTGATTTATTATAGATAACAATGGGTGGGTGATCGATGCCTGGATCCTGTTAAAGGACGGCTCCCTATTGGTCAATCATATTATGTGGATGACCTGGTGATTTCTCCAGACCCTTTAAAGAATTTGTAAACGCTATTGTTGAAGCTGGAGCCTGTTACTAAAAGACGGGGGCCTTACCATCAGCCCCAAAAAGACAGAGCACCTGAATGGGTATTTATATCATCAAATTGTCCTCTCCCTTGACTCCTCATGAGCGATGGGGTATTTGTGAAGATAGTGGAGAAGTTTCCATATTTGGGCAGTGTGGTTGTGACCAGCTAAGGATTGACAGCTGAGGTTTCGCTGGCATTGTATTTTCAACAGCTGTGTAGCGTTGTTTCGAAGCTACCTAATCTTTCACTCCACACGTAGCCCCATGTCTTCTTGGCCATGTAATGCCCTGCCTTTTCTATGCTTGCGAAACGTGGAGCCTTCTAAAGGAACATCTGCGCTGGTTTTAAACATTCAGGCTGGCCTGCCTACGACATATCCTGGGTTAAACCAGGCTGGATTATGTTAGGATCTCACACATCCTTGAAAGATCCTGGCACAGTCCCATCAGTGAGGTCCTCTGGCAGGCAAAGCTGCGTTGGCTGGGTCATGTAGCCCGCATGGCCAGCCGCCACATTCCCAAGCAGCTTCTGTTTAGCTGGATAGAGGGAGCTAAACGAGCCCGGCATGGGCTAGAGAAAATATTGAGTGATGTGGTACAAGAGGATGTGGAGCTGAGTGGACTTGCTAGTAACTGGTACCAATAATGTCAAGATCGGCCTCAGTGGAGGAGGCTCGTGAAGGACGCTACTGGGCAGTTGGAGGCAGTCGCCCTCCAGCAACAACAGAGGGCAGAGAGCAATGCTCACAACAATGAGTGGAGC
The DNA here is from genome assembly GCF_015708825.2 of Lethenteron reissneri. Taxonomy (NCBI): domain Eukaryota; kingdom Metazoa; phylum Chordata; class Hyperoartia; order Petromyzontiformes; family Petromyzontidae; genus Lethenteron; species Lethenteron reissneri. The sequence continues at coordinate 1,013,602 of NW_026891738.1, forward strand.
ACCGGGTGGCTAAAACAAAGTAAGTTGGCACAGTAGAGGGCACAGGTGGTACATCAGCCAGTCGCTCAACCCATGGCACCCGAGTCTGTCCCGTGACCTGCACGATAAAGGCCGGTGACTCCACACTTACATACCCATATAAGGTGGCTAGGAGATGTGAACTCCCTCGCCTGGCATGCAGGAGGTCGTGCGTTCGATCCACGAGCTGGCATGGATTTTTTCTCCAGGTCCTCCTGTTTTTCCCTCCACATTTAGATTCACCGTCATGCGTTTAGAGTATCTGGCTGCTGCTATAAATTTCCACCTGGTGATGATATCCGCCACTTCGTTGAGGTGTTTTGTATGGCCAGGTGGCTTCTGAAATAGAGCTACATAGCTCAGTGGGGCCTTACCTGATACTAAAAATAGTTTATAGTTTAATAGTTAGCTCACCTCATCCTCATGACGAGGTGGTGGTGATGGTGGTGAATCGTCTTGAGCAGCTTCCTGTCGCCTCCCTGTTTAACACAAAACACAATCACACATCGCTACCGGGTGACACGGTTAAATGTCAATTTATATCTCAAGAGCGCGCCACTTAATATTAAAAACTCGTTATCATATCATAAGACCCGCTGCCTACGATGAAGAGTGAATTGTATTTTAATGCACTTTTTTAAGCGCACAGCAATGCAGTGATTTATGCACTGTGCACTGAACCCAGCGACTCGTGTTTAGATCCTCATCACGTCTAACATCGGTGGCATTTAGAAACTCAAATTTTGGATCGTTTGGCTGATGCTAAAAAAACTCCACGTTAAAAGCCACTTCGTAGAGCTGTCATTTGTGATAGCCAGGAGGTCGCTTCTGAAAACCTAGCTCATAGCTCATTGGGCTTTACCTGGTAAAATAAAATAATTCTAGTTTTAAGTGGTACCCTATCAAAAAACAGTCCTGGGGCTCACTCCCCAACTTCACTGACACACACTGACGATCATGGAGAGGTATCGTCAAACAACTCCCACGACTGATAGCATGGCAAACCCTTCATCCAGAAATGTATTGATATATCCTTTAGACTGTCACGATTATTGATTACACGAAGTCATCAAAGAACCATGCCGTGTATCTACAAGTCTGATGCCATCTTGCCCACGTGATTTCGACTGTAACTTCGCCTCCCACTCAAGCTGCCTGTGTCTGTCCCACCCAATGACGTTCCGAACGTTGAGGCGTCACCTGTCAAACATCAGCACAAATCTGGCATCTATCGCCTCCACATACCACAGGAAAAAGAAAAAGTAATCTGGCCAGCCGCCTTAGTCAGTACTTGGGCACCACGGTTGCTAGGAGATGCTAGCTCCCTCACCTGCTATATAGGAGGTCGTGAGTTCGATCCCAATCCTGATGCCAGCAGTGTATTTTGAGTGTGCATCTTTTCTTTTCCATGGTCACGTGGATTTCTCTCCGGGTCCTCCGTTGTTTCCCCTCCACATTGCGAATCAACAGCACGCATTGAGAAAGTTGTTTAGCTGCTGCTGCTGCTGTACATTTCCACGTGTCGATGACATCTACCGCCCTCTACGTTTGTGATCACCAGGTCCGCTTCTGAAAATGAGCTACATAGCTCAGTGGAGCCATAACTGGTTAATAAAAAAAACACTCTGGGTGTATTCGCCGTGACGTACTACACGCCATAAGCGTCACGGCGGATGCGGAGTAACAGCTTAGGCTGCTGACGGAAAGCGGTGACCTCAGCGTACGGCAGTACACACGTCAGCAGGCGACAGTCTAAACGGTGGATGACAACTAAGGGCAGAGTCCATGGAGGGGTCCAGCTTAAAGCCCCTGGGGACCCGCTGGTAGGTTCCAGAAGGGGGGCGTGGCCAGGGCGGAGCGAGGCCACGCTGGGAGCACGAGAGGGGGCCCTGAGCGAGAGCTCGGGGCTGTTGCTAGGAGTGGATCCCCTCGCCGTGTCGGATAGTGACGCAGACGATAGACGGTTATGTGTGTTAAATATACACAAAGTGTGCACCCATCTAGGGTCTGTATAGTCGCCATCGCGTGTAAAAATAAAGGAAGGTGCCTCCAATTACTCATGTCTCTGAACTGTGTAACTACATATGTGTCATGTAGTGTACGTGTAGTGTCTGTGTGTGTAGTGTGTGTGTAGTGTGTGTGTGGTGTGTGCAGTGTCTGTAGTGTGTGTGGTATGTGTAGTGTTTGTGTGTCATGTGTGTAGTGTGTGTGTAGTGTATGTATGTGGTGTGTGTGTGGTGTGTAGTGTGTGTTGTGTGTAAATTGTGTGTGTGTAGTGTGTGGTGTGTGTAGTGTGTATGTGGTGTGTAGTGTGTGTGGTGTGTGTGCAGTGTCTGTAGTGTGTGTGTGCGCTATGTGTATAGTGTGTGTGTGTAGTGACATCGGGGATGTCACTGTATGGTGCCAGCCCGGGAGGGCCATGGCGTGCGATGCACCATCATCGCATACACCACGTAGGTGGGTGTAGTACCAGCCCTAGCGGGGCTTGGTGAGCTCTGGGATAGCGCGGGCACCTCGCATAGCGTGCAGTGTGGTCTCCTACTAGGGGGAGCGGGAGAGTGTCAGCCCAGGGACAGGGTTTCCCCGGGCCATGGCACTCTAGTTGACCCCGTAGACACGTGATCCAGAGTGTCCACAGAGAGGGCCCAGGTGGGGGGGGGGGGGGCTAGGGGGTGATCACGTGTCCGGGGAGAGGGCAGGGCCTGGGTGCAGCAGCCCTGACTCTGGGGGGGAGAGTATAAGGCAGGTCGCTGTGAGGGACCTGGTTCTTCGTTTGACAGCTGTGAGCCCTACGTCTACAAGCTGGAAGCTCTACGTCCTACGAGGCATCAACACGTGGTCGGGGACCCGAGTGAGGACCCGACCCTTTGTAGCTGTAACTCCTCCTATATAGAGAAGTTAGCTGGGTGGTCCGTATAGAGAAGTTAGCTGGGTGGTCACCACCCTAGGCTGTTTCTGGTGAAAGGGTAGTTACCCCTTCGTGTTAACGTGTTACAATAAATGTGTTGCCTATAAAGAACAACGTCTGCGACTCAGTTGGACTCACTACATTTGTAGTGTGTGTGTGGTGTGTGTAGTGTGTGTAGTGTATAGTGTAGTGATGGTGTGTAGTGTCGTGTGTAGTGTGCTAAGTGTGTAGTGCGTGTGTAGTGTGTTTGTGGTGTGTATCTGCAGTGTGGGTAGTGTAGTGTGTGTAATGTGAGTAGTATGGTGTGTAGTGTGCATATGTGTGTAGTGTATTTATTGCGTAGTGTATGTGTATTGTGTGCAATGCGTGTGTCTTATGTATGTAGTGTAGTGTGTGTAGTGTATGTAGTGTATGCGTTGTGTATGTGTTGTGTGTGTAGTGTGTGTGTGAAGTGTATGTAGCGTAGTGTGTAGTGTGTGAATTGTGTAGTGTGTGGTTGTGTGATGTGTATAGTTGTAGTTGTGTACAGTGTGTGTGTAATAAGAGCCATGTATGGCTCACGTGGTGATCGGCTTGCCGGTCCCGCTTTGTAGCCAATGAGGGGAGAGCCAGGGAGCATGTCCTCGGCATGATCACGGCATGTTAGCGGGGGTGATTGGCCTGGCCGATCGGGGCCTCAGCTAATGGGAAGCCGGATCAGAGGCATGGTCCCGGGATTGACGGGGAATCATCTGGAATGGTCAACGCTGACTACAGAGGATTGGCTTAGGAGTACCACGTGACCCAGGGATTAAGAGGAGGAGAGACGGAGGAGTCGGGAGCAGACCTGGGAACGAAGAGAGCAGGAGTCACGCGCGTACGGGGCTCTGGGTGCCACGTGCGCGGAGGGGACTTAGCTGGTTCTCTGCCCGCTTCTTGTTGCCTGTCAGCAACGGGGAGTGTGTGTAACTGTGGAAGTGGAAAAATAAAGGACTGATTCCAGAAGTTGTCTCGAGAAGGTTTATTACATGTGTGTAGTGGGAATGGTAGTCTAGCGGTTAGCACGCTGCACTTGCGAACCTGACCCCCCGAGTTCGATTCCTGCTAAGGGCCAACACCAGTGACGATAATTTGAAACGGCACTGGGCCTCCCCTAGGTCGACTCAGCCTCAAATGAGTGCCTGGTGCGGTGTGTAAACATCGCCACTAGGGAGACAAAGGCGGCCGGGAACGGTGCTGGCCACCCTCCCTCCTCTGTGTGTGCCACAGTGCCGGTAGCCTTCATAGGCGCTGCTGCTACACGCTACAAACAGCACTTGCCCCTATCGCCTGTTACAGGTGTAGTGGTGATACGCGCTGGGGTAAGGATCATGTGCCAGCGCGTAGTGATTGGCTGTGTGTGTTGGTGACGCGCGCTGACGGCGAAGGATCAGGGGTCAGCGCGGGGTCAGGGGTTATGAGGCTGTGATTGGCTGGGTATCGGTGACGCGCGCGGACAGCGATGGGACGCGCGCTGACAGCGATGGGATCCTGGGGCAAGCGCGCGGGGATTGGTCAACTAAGGGGGATGCTCACGTCGAGGTCCGCATACGCCCCATCTCCCGAGAGCGGGGGGTATATAAGGTGGTGCGCACAAGCGCACGGGGGGTTGGTGACCAGCGAAGACTGAAGACGGAGGAGGAAGAGATCAGGCCCTGCGGCACCTAGTCTCGCTGTCCTTGCAAGGGCCGGGGCTCTGTGTGACCCAGAGGCGGGACCCTGGGACCCGGGGCCAAACGTCCGTATGAGGGCCGGCTCTCGGGACCCAGAGGTTGTGACCCACGCCCAAGCCGGGGTGGGTCTGTAGGCTCCACGGACGTTACGGGGCTGGAGTGTAGTGTGAGCATGCAGTGTGAGCATGCAGCGTGAGCTATAGTAACTACACGTGTCAGTGGAGTGTGTAGCGGGAGAAGTAGTGACCACACGCGTCAGTGAAGTGTGTGTAGTGTGAGAAATAGAGACCACACGTTGTATCGTGACAAGTCAAGGTTTAATAAAAAGTGTGCTACCCGTCAAGTGGTTTCCTGCCGTCATTCCGAATACTTCAACTGGCGTCAGAAGTGAAACAGTCTTCCAGACATGGATACAAGGAAGACCCGTCGGACCCACGGGATTGACCGCAAGGATAATCTTGACGACTCGGGCCAGCTGGCGTCGGGGGGAGAGGACGAGGATATGCCGATGGCGCAGGACCCGCCGAGGGCGCCGGACAAGCGACCGGGGACCGATGCTGGACTCCGTGAGGCGCACTCCCGTCTGGCAGAGCTGCTGCTCGCCGCCGCGTCCATCCTGGCAGAAATCAACACATCGGGAGGAGCGGGGATGTCGACGGACATTCAGCACGCGCGCCCCGCAGATTCCCGCCAAAATGACTTGGCGATTCCCGCCATTTCAACTGCGCGGACATCTTTTGGCGGGAATGGCGAGCAACACGTGGCGGCGGTTCTCCAAGCGCGCCCGCTCACGCCATCAACGCGCGCCGCGGACCGCCATCAGCCGCCCGCCATTGGGGCCGCCATCTTGCAGACCGACGGTGCGGCAGAGAGGAACCACGTGGCAGAGGACGACTTCATTTTCCAGTAGCGCCTTCCCACATTGTCAGCCTTCAAGGCGGAGGGCGGGGACTGGGGCGCATTCCAGCGCAGGTTTCTGGCGCATCAGGAGATGTCGGCCTGGTTCGACGCTACGGCGCTGCGGGCACTGCCTGCCATGTTGGACGACGACGCGCTCGCGGCCTTCAGGTCCGCACAGAGGTCGGACTGCTCCACGCTCAAGGCGGCGCTGGGTCTCATGGCCAAGGTCTACGGACCTCCCTCGGCGTGTCGCCATCACTTTTACGCCCGACAGAAGGTGGACACGGAGACCGCGCTCGCCTACCGCACGGCGTTGTTGGCTCTCCCCGACGCCGCATTCCCTCGTATGGACGAGGAGGGCCAGGACACGATGGTCTTGGAGCAGCTGCTCAAATTGGCGCAGGACCTGGGGGTCCCCATCAACACGGCCGACGAGGTCGATATTTCTTCATTGCGGGTCGCAACAAGTATACAGGCGTACGAGGTCCTCCAGCGTAAACAGGGGGCCGTCTGCACTGCTGCCGTGGCCTCAGCTCCGGGCCCGGTCGTCACCGAGCCCCAAGTCGTCAGCCCACGAGAGGAGGCGTTCACCGCTGGACGACCGGGGGACTGGAGGTCGGGGGGTCGTTCGCCTCTGCGATCGGCCCGCAAGCTGGAGCAACCGAGACCTCCGACGTCCCTCATCACGTGTTACAACTGCGGCCTCCGGGGCCACGTGGCGTCCGGTTGCCGCGCTCCCCGACAGTGCGCCATGGGAATTCGGCTGGACGAAGACCAAGGCCCCAAGTCATCCCTACTAACCCCGGCAAGTCGCGGCACTTCACATGCTCGGCCTACATGCACGACACACATGGGCCGTCGCGTTGCGGTGGAGGAAGGCCGGTTAGGGATCGGGGATTCGGTTCGGCGAGGGGGGTTCGTGCGGGACCGAGGGGACATAAAATGGTCTGAGTTGGGGCACAGGATGGTGGCTGCGTCGGCGGGCTCGTCGGTCGTTGCGGGATTCATTGACGGGGTCGAGGTCAGGGTGTTGGTGGACACGGGGGCGTCGGCGACTATTATATCAGACCTCATTTACAACATTCTCCCCGTCCAATGTCGACCTCTGCTCCCGGTCGACGTGCCATTTTACGCGGCTAATGGGGGCTCGTTGGGCATTGTCGGCCAAATTAGGGCGTCCATTTGCATTGGAGATATTAAATTGTCGGGACCCGTTTTCGTTTTTTCTTCCTTAGCGGTCCCTTGTCTGTTGGGCACAGATTTCTTGGCTAAAATGCCCATTAAAATTCTCATCGATCAGCGTTGCATTGAGCTACCATCGGGTCGCCGTATTTCATTTTTGACGAATCCTACCGAAATTCGGACGGCGTGCGCTACGATACAAGCGCTGGCGACGCAGACCGTGCACGTGCCCCCGGGTTCACAGATGTTAATTCCCCTCCGGTTGAGGAAACCATTGGTTGGGGAGACCTCGGAACAAGGCATGCTTTTGGGTCCTTCTAATAGGGCTGTTGGGGGTCTCGATTTGTCGGTGGCTTACACTTTGGTTCGGGCTGACAAGGACCCGTTCGTGATGGTTTTAAACGCCGGTTCGCGGCTGGCCGTTATTCAACAGGGCACTGTGCTAGCTCACGCGGCACGGGTCCCTGCGGATGAGCGCCTAGTTGCGCATGTTGATCCAAGCCCGACGCAGAACTATCCATCGAGGGAGGACCTTGAATGGGTCGATTCGCTGTGCGCGGACTCGACCGATTTGTCAGCGGTACAGTTGAGTGCGCTGCGTGCGTTGCTGATTGAATTTTCTGATGTCTTCAGTACGCATAAATATGACATTGGGTGCACGGACCTGTTGCACCACCATATTGAAACAGGCGATGCGGCACCGGTCAGGCTAAATCCCTTCCGGCTGAGTCCTGTTGAAAAGGAACACGTTCAGTCGGCCGTTAACGATATGCTGGCGGCCGACATTATTTCGCCTTCTTCCAGTCCATGGGGAGCACCTATTGTGCTGGTTTTAAAGCAAGACGGGTCCTTGCGATGTTGCGTAGATTTCCGTCGCCTGAATAAAATATCCGTGGCTGACGCGTATCCGCTCCCCAGAATGGATGAGTCCCTCGATGCATTATCTGGTGCGCGATATTTTTCGACTCTTGATTTATTATCGGGATTCTGGCAGCTGCCACTCGACAACGAGTCTAGACCCAAGACAGCATTTCAGACTCCAGGGGGCCTGTTCCAGTTTAACCGGTTACCCATGGGTCTTCACTCCGCTCCTGCGACGTTTCAGCGCCTTATGGAGTTGGTTTTGTCGGGCTTGCAATGGGATACTTGCTTGATTTACCTAGACGATGTCATTGTTTTCAGTAAAACGTTTGAGGAACACCTCCAGCGATTGAGAGGGGTGTTCTTGCAGATGCGATCGGCTAAATTAAAGTTTAAACCGGCCAAATGCCACCTTCTTCGTAAGTCCGTGAGGTACTTAGGCCACATTGTCGATTCTTCGGGGATCTCTACCGATCCCGCAAAGACGAACTGTGTCAGTTCATGGCCAACGCCCACGTCGGTTTCGGACGTGCGCAGTTTCATCGGTTTTGCTTCCTACTACCGCCGATTCGTTGAGCATTTCGCCACCATTGCAAAACCCTTGCACGCTCTGACGGCTAAAGGAGTCAAGTTCCGATGGGGACCGGAGGAGGAGGCCGCATTCTGCTCCCTCCGGGACGCCTTGGTGGGTGCCCCGCCCTTGCGTTATCCGGACTTTACAAGTCCCTTCTTGCTAGACACGGATGCTAGCAACACGGGCATTGGGGGGGTACTCTCACAGGTCGTCGGGGGAGTCGAAAGGGTGGTCGCCTATGGTAGCAGGGTTTTGTCGCCGGCGGAGCAGCGCTACTGCGTCACCCGTCGCGAGTTGCTGGCTATTGTTTTTTTTGTACAACAATTTAGACCATACCTCTATGGCCGTCACTTTACGGTCCGGACGGACCACGCGGCACTTCAGTATTCATTGCGGGTTGCCCAACCCTCGGGCCAATTGTCACGGTGGTTGGAAGTCCTCCAGGACTATCAGTTCACGACCACATACCGAAAGGGGTTGCGCCACACTAACGCCGATGCCCTGTCGTGATTGTCGCCTTGTCACAAATGTGCGTGCTTAATGGGATCGGCGCGCTGTAAACCGCCAGCTGCGGAAAGTATGGGGGCGTTGGCCGCGACCGCGGATGCACCGATCGGTGATGTTCCCGCTGCCCCTGAAGGAGAGGACTCGCTGCTCTCATTGTCGCTGATTGAGTGGGGCCGTCTCCAAATGGCTGACAGCTCCCTGCTCGCGTTGCGCCGCAGGGTGGGGGGTCCCGAGGAGGGCCGGGAACGATCTGGCTCCTGGGTACTCAAGCAGGGCCTGTTGATGAGATGGGACAATTTGTCCCGGCGGCACGCACTCGTGGTGCCTTCCGCTGTGCGGGGGAAAGTTGTCCTGGCCGCACATGAACGCCTCTTGCATTTAGGGGTCAACAAAACGCTTGCTCTGCTTCAGCGTGACTATTATTGGCCGGGGATGGGGAGTGATGTGGTGAATATTCTAAAGGGGTGTGTTGATTGCGCCAGACGAAAACCGCCGGCCGTGGCGTCAAATCCACCGCTGCAATCTAATCAGGTCTCGCGCACTAACGAGCTCGTTGCGCTCGATATTTTGGGGCCTTTTCCAGTCACGCCGAGGGGAAATAAGTACCTGTTGGTTGGTGTCGAGTACTTTACCCGGTGGCCTATGGCGTGGCCACTCGCCAACCAGTCGGCGGCGGCTGTGACGGACGCCTTTGTCCAGAGCTACGTCCTGGACAAGGGGGCTCCCGAACGCTTGCTAACCGACCAAGGGAAACATTTTTCTAGTAAATTGCTGCAAGAGGTGTGCGACCTATTGGGTACTAAGAAGGTGCGTACCTCCCCGTACCACCCACAGACAGACGGGATGGTGGAGCGACTCCACAGGACTTTGACTTCTATGCTGTGCCAGCAGGTGTGTGAGGCACATGTTGACTGGGACCTGCAGGTCCCGGGGGTCCTCGCCGCGTATAGAATGGACCCCCATGCAGCAACGGGATTTTCCCCATTCTATCTGATGTATGGTCGGGAAGCCGACCCGCCTATGGAAACGCAGCTGGGACTGTCCGCGCCACGAACAAATTCGAAATTGGCTGAACATATTAAATTTAACATTCATAAGCTGACCGAGGCACGGGACGCCGCACGACTTAATTCGCGGGCTCGTCAAATTGCCAACGAGCAGTTGCGTGCACGGAAGGTGTCCGTGCACGACTGGAAACCAGGCGATAGGGCCTGGCTGCACTGCCCTCAGGCACCTTTGGCTACGTCGCCTAAATTATTGAAGCCATGGCGGGGACCCGTTGAGGTTGTGCGGGTTGCACGCCCCTAGTGTGTTCAGATAAAATGGGGAAAGCGCCGTTGGTACGTCCACCCCTCCCGACTGAAACCGTTCTCGCCTCCATATGGCCTCCCTTTGTGTCGTGAGGGCCGAGCATGTGACGTGACCGACGACCCGAGGGGGGAAATGTCTCCGCCTGATCCTCACATGTCTCCGCCTGATCCGCTCCCAGGTGTCTCGGAACTGACAGCTGCCGACCACCGGCGGCCGGATCCCCGCAGCGCGGCCGGTCCTTCCAGGCCCGATCCGCGCCTTCCAGGGCTGCCGGAGCCACCGGACGGTCATCAGTGTCCCGTTCCATACGATGGACCGGCCAGGCGGACTCGCGCTAAGTCGCGTAACTATTCATGACCTGCCGCATGAGGAGCCGATGCGGCCGGAGCGCCTCGTCACTGCGTTCCTCATCCGCCCGACCGCTCTATCACCCCGGTGATGGAGTGAGCGGAAGGGGGGGGTTCGACAATCACAGAGACACTGGACACGTTCCGTTTTTGGGACTTGGTTTTATTGTATTGTTCGTCGGTTTGTACATAACTTGTTGTCTGGTATTGTGTGTTGTCAACTTTTATTGTCTTGTTTGTCGGTTTGTACATAGGTTGTTGTGTTGTTGTGTTGTTGTGTTGTTGTGTTGTTGTTGTTGCGTTACGGGGCACACTGGGGGGTGGGGTTTTTGTTGTGTTAATGTTGTGTTCTCTTGTGTTGTTTAGCAGCCGGGCCGGCTGCGAGCTATGTGGGAGGGGGTGATGTAGTGGTGATACGCGCTGGGGTAAGGATCGTGTGCCAGCGCGTAGTGATTGGCTGTGTGTGTTGGTGACGCGCGCTGATGGCGAAGGATCAGGGGCCAGCGCGGGGTCGGGGGTTATGAGGCTGTGATTGGCTGGGTATCGGTGACACGCGCGGACAGCGATGGGACGCGCGCTGACAGCGATGGGATCCTGGGGCAAGCGCGCGGGGATTGGTCAACTAAGGGGGATGCTCACGTCGAGGTCCGCATACGCCCCGTCTCCCGAGAGCGGGGGGTATATAAGGTGGTGCGCAGAAGCGCACGGGGGGTTGGTGACCAGCGAAGACTGAAGACGGAGGAGGAAGAGATCAGGCCCTGCGGCACCTAGTCCCGCTGTCCTTGCAAGGGCCGGGGCTCTGTGTGATCCAGAGGCGGGACCCTGGGACCCGGGGCCGAACGTCCGTATGAGGGCCGGCTCTCGGGACCCAGAGGTTGTGACCCACGCCCAAGCCGGGGTGGGTCTGTAGGCTCCACGGACGTTACGGGGCTGGAGTGTAGTGTGAGCATGCAGTGTGAGCATGCAGCGTGAGCTATAGTAACTACACGTGTCAGTGGAGTGTGTAGCGGGAGTAGTGACGACATGCGTCAGTGAAGTGTGTGTAGTGTGAGAAATAGAGACCACACGTTGTATCGTGACAAGTCAAGGTTTAATAAAAAGTGTGCTACCCGTCAAGTGGTTTCCTGCCGTCATTCCGAATACTTCACAGGTGGCACCGTGGGGGGGGGGGACGTTGTCTTTGTAGGATCAAAACTCCTCACCTTTGTGGTGGTGGTAAATGATGAGGCACGCGATCGCGATGAGCATCAGGATGATGAGAACAGGGGACCAGTAGATGTAGTGCTGAGTACTCGTGCCATCACCTCCTATGAATACAAACAACAATAATAATCATAGTATAAAAATAGGTTTCATCCTTTCTGGCAATAAAAGAGGAGTGGTGTTAATAAGTTCAAACACCAATCAGTAACCTTTTGCAAGGAATCGTGTCACGGCATTAACCATGCGCAGTAAATGTGGTGAACAAGCAAACAAACAACAAACAAGCTCTGCTAATATATGATGCAGGAGCGGGGGGGAAATATATTTCAAAAACTTATATTAAAAACACAACATATACATACACAAGTACTAGTTACTAATAGTTTAACTCGTTATACTGTACTTGACACCATTGCAATCATTGAAGACTTGGTCCAACAAAGACTGAATCCAAATGCACCAACTTTGGTAAGGCACTGTCTTACCAACACATACTTAACCTGGAATGGTACATTTTACGGACAAAATGAAGGTACCCCTATGAGTTCTCCCTTATCGCTAGTGATAGCGAATGTTTTCATGAAATTTGAGACAGATGCCATCCAGACATCCACCCTACGTCCTTTCTTGTGGAAGAGATACGTAGATGACACGTTCGTCATCTGGCCTGCCAGCACTGAACCAATTTCCCAACCACATCAATTCCACACACCCGTCTATAACATTCAGCATGGAAGTGGAAAAGAATGACAAGCTACCATTCCTGGATATTTTGATCGAGAAGAGACCTGATGGCTCGTTGGGACATTCGGTCTCCAGGAAAGCCACCCACATGGATGCCTATCTAAAGCCTGACTCCCATCACCATCCAGCCCAGAAGAATTCCCTCATAAAAACACTATACCATAGGGCCTGTTGCATCTCTGACTAGCACCACATAGCTAGTGAGTTGGAGCACGTACACCAAGCCCTCAGGATCAACGGATACTCGGACCATACAATCCGCAAAGCTGCCTCCCCAGCCATTGGGAGACAACCTTCTGAGGGTCCAACCCAAACCATCACTTTGCCATACATAGCAGACGTTACCAAAAATATTTCCAATATCTTAAACAAACACAGAATCCAGGTTCGTTTCAACACAGTACACAAAATCCGTGATTTAATCCCATCTGTAAAGGATGTGAGTCCTGACATGCAATACCCTGTTGTCTACAAATTAAGTTGTGGTTGTGGCAGCAGTTACATTGAAGAAACGAAACGACATGTCTCGGACCGCGTTCGTGAAGACAAGGCGGATTTGAAACACGGTAAGACCAATATCTCTGCCGTTGCTGATCATTGTTTTAACGCCGTGGGCTCACACAAAATGTATTTTTCCAAGACCGAGGTACTCTGTAAACCTACCGGATACCTTCAGAGATTTGTTCATGAAGTATTCCAGATATATAAACACAGACACAACTTCAACTGAGCGAATGGGTACAAACTGAGCAATCATTGGAAGGACGTTATTAACCAGGTAAAGTCTTCACTGACTGTGATGTTTCCATCCTACCTGCCTGTCAGCTGTTATGTCATGCTAATCTCTCACATTAACATAGCCTCTTCCATGCCCTCGTCGAGGAGGCCGCTCTCTTCCTTTTCTACAGTTACATGCTAATTTATCACGTTAACATCACTAACCCCGGCCACTTCTTTATGACCCTTGGGCGACACCCATTTCAATCCTTTTAAAACAGTCTGCCTTGGCAGCAGACCATGCTTTCCCACCTGGTGACAGACGCGCCCGAAACGTCGTGATTTACTTTATTTTATTCCTACATGACTTTACCGAATGAACCAATGAGTATGGATTCCTGCAGTCACGAAAGCTTGAAATCAAGAAAATATCTACAGACTCTATCACAGTATCTACTGGCTCTATCATGGTATCTACTGACTCTGCAGTAGTATCTACTGACTCTACAGTAGTATCTACCTACTCTACAGTAGTATCTACCTACTCTATAGTCTCATATATATACCGACTCTATAATAGTATACATCAACTCTATAATACTAACGTTATACTCATGTAGGTGACTTTACCAAAAGAACCAAAGAGTATGGATTCCTGCAGTCACAAAAGCTTCAAATCAAGAACTAACTTCATAGAGTGTCATGGTGAGGCCTAGTCTCGTGCAGAGCCCCTGGCCTCACCTATATTTCCCAGCCGGCCAAGGTGGCACCTTTGCAGGCTGCTGCTGTGGTGTTACCCCCCCACCACCATCCCCCCGCCCGTTCTACAGTAATAGTATCTAAGGACGATCATAGTAGTATTTACCGACCCTATACTTGTAAGTGCCCACATTCGGGGGGGGAGGGGGGGCAGAAGAGGACATGACACTTTGAGTAATTTTCCTCAGCGTTGTGTGTATTTTTAAAAAGTTTTTAACGCAAATGAGAATTCCCCCCTCCCCCCACCGATTGCACGTGGGCGTTGCTAGGGGCAACGACCATGAGTCAGCGTCCTCGCGCATGCGCAGATGCGTGCTCTGGCGCCGCCCTGTGCTTATAAAAATAATAAATTGTAAATTTAACTACTTTAAAGTTGATGGATGGGAAAAAGAAATCGCGATTTGTCAACCGGGGGCTTATTTAGTCGTGCGTGCATAGTTTGTTGAAACGTAAAGCCAGCAGTTGTGTGAGTTAAATGCGTCACAAGGTGTGTCCACACACACATAGACAGACAATAAATTACTTTTATGGGTAAGATTGTCTTTGAAACTGATTGGTTTGGTGCGGTGTATAAACATCGCCACTGGGGAGACAAAGGCGGCATGGCATGGTGCTGGCCAACCACCCCCTCGTGTGCCGTGCCGGCTGTCATAGGTGCTTGCTAACAGCACTTGTCCCAACAGTCTGTTAGACGCTATACGGTGCATCTTTGTCTTTGTGTGTGTAGGCGTGTGTGGTGCAGGTGTGTAGTGTAGTAGCGGTTAGTGCTGCCCTGCGCCACAAACCCGGCGGAGACCCGAGTTCGACTCCCACTCACAACAAATAACGGGGCCGAAAATGTCGAACCATTCCCTGCGTCTCCTCCTTCCCCCCTAGGCCGACTCAGCCTCGAACGGCCACGGTCTCCGTACCGGACGCTGCTGTCGTCACTGTCATGATGTCGCTCCTCTCCGTCGTCATATTTGCGGTGTTGTTGACCTCACAGGCGACCGTGTCCCCGTGCCGCGCGTCGTGCAGGGTCCACGTCTCCGTGTGGACCCCGGTCGCTGTGAGGTTCCCCCCCGAGCTCGCGTCCCCCCTGAGCCACGAGTAGGAGATGGGAGGGGAGCCCTGGTGCACGACGCAGCGCAGATACAGGGAGCCTCCCACGTGCACCACGGGGTCACGGGGAGAGACATCGGGCTTTGACACGGCAACTGAGGCACACAGACACACAGAGAGAGATGTGGAGATTACTAAGTGTTATAGTGTAGTCTATAGTGTAGTGTATAGTGTGGTGTATAGTAGTGTATATTGTAGTGTATAGTGTAGTGTACAGTAGTGTAGTGTATATAGTCGTGTATAGTCGTGTAATGTATAGATTAATGTTGTGTATTGTGCAGTGTAGTGTATAGTATAGTATTGCAGGATGTTTAGTGTATAGTGTAGTGTAAGAAAAGGAGTGTATTATGTAGTAAATAGTGTGTATTGTAGTGTAGTTTATAGCAGTGTAGTGTATAGTGTATAGTAGTGTATATTCAAGTTTAAAGAAGTGTAGTATATGTTGCGGTATGTAGAGTCGTGTGTAATGTAGTGTATAGTAGTGTAGTGTATAGTGTAGAGTAGTATATATTAGTGTAGTGTATAGTAGTATAGTGTATAGTAGTGCAGGGTATAGCAGTGTGTATTGTAGTATAAAGAATTGTAGTATATGTTGTAGTATGTAGTGTATACGTAGTGTATAGTGTAGTGTATAGTGTAGTGTGTGGATGATGAACTTCTCTTCCACCAAACGAAGCCAACCGTGATAATCGGAGGTGTGGGGTGAAGGACAACAAACCACTCACTCACCCACTCACTCACTCACTCACCCACTCACTCACCCACTCACTCACTCACCCACTCATTCATTCATTCACCCACTCACTCACGCACTCACTCACTCACCCACTCACTCACTCACCCGCTCACTCACTCGCTCACTCACTCATCCACTCACTCACTCACTCACCCACTCGCTCACTCACTCACTCGCTCACACACTCACTCACTCATTTATCCACTCACTCACCCACTGACTCGCTCACTCACGCACTCACTCACCCACGCACATTCGCACTCACTCATACACCCACTCACTCACACACTCAACGCACTCACCCACTCACACCCTCACTCACACTACAACAACTAAAATTCGCCAACAGTGACAGTGACCTCACCATGGCGTCTGTGCTAGGGCAGGTGCACTTTGAGACCACGTGAAGTGCCTAAGGCTCGCTGACAGGAGGTCAGAAGACAAACCCAGCTGGTGCCATGGATTGACTGACTGGCATATGAACCACTCGTACCCCCTTCTTAGTCAACTTGCTGATTTTAGCGGCCTGGCGCTCTGCTTGATGTTGTGAGCGTTGCTCCTCTGCCCTCTGTTGTTCCTGGAGGGCGACTCCCTCCAACTGCGCAGTAGCAAGATCCTTCATGAGCCTCCTCCACAGAGGCCGACATTGACACCGATGGTACCAGTCATCAGCAAGTCCACTCAGCTCCACATCCTTTCATACCGCATCAGTCCATCTCTTCTCTAGACGTTGTCGTGCACGTTTAGCCCCCTCTATCTGGATGAACAAAAGCTGCTTGGGTTTGTGGTGGCTGGGCATGCGGGATAAATGACCCAGCCACCACAGCCTTGCCTGTCGGAGGAGCTCACTGACGGGAATGTGTCCAAATCGTTCATGGATGTGCGAGCTCCTCACACAATCCAACCTGGTTAAACCCAGGATGAATCGTTTGCACGCCAGCCTGAAAGTTTCTCACTGGAACAGAAAATCCAGTCGAGGGGTCCACATTTAACTAGCATGGAGCAGACCCAAAAGTTTCGTGTAGAGCGACAGATCAGGTAACTTCCACACAGTGTTACACAACTGATGAAAAGATAATGCTGCTCAACTGATTCGGAGTGAGACCTCCGCTGTTAAACTGGAGCCAGTCATGAGCACACTGCCCAGCTATGGAAAACTCTCCACTCTCTCCACAACTTCGCCATCACCAACTAGGAGTTGTGGGTGTGGAGTGTTTGATGATACAAAATACCCAGGCAGGTGCTTAGTTTTGATGGAGCATATGGTAAGTCCCAACCTCTTAGTGGCATGCTCCAGGTTCAGCAACAGTGCCTCCAACTCTTCATCTGATTGAGCAGCAATTACCAGATCATCAGCATATATAACGTGGTTGACCAATAGGGAGCAATCCCTTGACCGCACACGGGCATCGATCAGCCTCCCATTGCTTTTGTACAGATGGAAATTCCTCCGGTACAACCATCGAAGGCTTCACGAACTATATGGTCGAAATATATGTTAAATAATGTGGGAGCCAGAGGACATACTTGTCGCACACAAAGGTGATCAGGGAATGGCTTCGACTAATGGCCACGTAGTTTTACCCGGGCCCACTCACCATCATGGATGTCTTTAATGATTATGAGCAGAGAGTTAGTGACTCTGAAAGCACGTAGAACAACCCAGAGCCCAGGCCTACTGATGGAATCATAGGCCTTGACAAGGTCGATAAAGCAGAGATGTAGATCTTATTGGAATTTCCTACACCTATGCTGTAGCAGACGGATAGAAAATATGGCATCTGCGCAGGACCGCCCTTTCCTGAAACCACATTGGGGCTCTGCAAGCCTCTCCTTAGCGTGCCTGGCAAGGCAATGTTGAATAATCCTTGCCCGGCACACGAAAGAGTGAGATGCCCCTGTGGTTGTTAGAGTCTATTTGGTCCCTTTTCTAAAGAGAGTGACCACCAGGGCAAACTTACAATTCTGCTGAACCCGTCCAGTGGTCCAGACTGTTAAAATGATGGCATGTAGGGCAGTCTGTGCATAAACACCACCCTCCCTCAGCATGTCGCTTGGGAGATCATCTCTGCCCAGTGCCTTTCCTGGTCTCAGACTTTGGATCTCATTCTGTACTTCCTCAACATATGGCACTTCAGCTAGCCACTCGCAGGGTGACTACTTCAAATATTTGAGGCACCGGAACATCAGAAGCATCATCCCACTTTGCGCCATTATATTTTCCAGGCTTAGTAATTTCACATCCTACGAGACCTCACAGAAATGCTCAGTAAATCTGCAAACTGGTACCCTAGGGGAAGAAGATCACATTAGCTTTATTTCCCCGAATGAAGGTGATAGTCCTGGCGATGCAAGTAAATTTTTGATTGCGTTAAATAGTGATTTGTAACCGCGGGCTCAATCTCCTTTGCAACCGGCGACCACCACCCATCATTGCAGCAACCAAACGGCTCTCCGGAATCTTTGAGCAAAGGCTGTGGTAAGCCTCCTAATTCTCTGACGTTTAATTCTGTAGACGTTCGAAGTGGGCCTGTAGCTTTTTCTCAGCCACCCAGAACACCTCCTCAAAAAGCCAGGGTCTTTGTGGAGGTTTGGACCGTGTACCCAAAGCAGCCATTGCAGCTGCATGAGCCACAGTCCTGAACTTCACCAATTTCCCCTTGACATCAGGAGGACGGGGGGACAATGACAAACCCCAGCTGCAGGCGATGATGAAATTCTCGCTTGCAACTTTTATCAGCTAGCTAAGACCAGGCCACTATGATTTTGAATGGGGTCTTGCATGTATAACCACTACCGGAGTGGAACAATGGCAGACACATCTTACAGATGACAAGCCAATGATCAGTAGGCAGATCAGCTCCACGATAGGTCTTGGTGTCCAGCACATGTGCCCCATCTGCTATGTAGTCGAACATATGTTCTTTCTTGGACCCGGCATGCATCCATGAAGTTGGGTGGATGCGCCAATGCCAGAACAGCTTTTTAGTCATTACAAACCCATTGGCTGCAAAGAAGTCTAGCAGCCTCCTACCGTTGTTTTATAGTTGTTCTGGCCCATGCCTTCCAATATCTCCAGCCCATGTGCCAGCATTACGACCCACTCGGGAATTAAAGTTACCGAACAGAATGACTCTATACTGAGGAGCCATTTTAGCTTGCACCTGTGACAGGTCATAGAAGGCATCTGGCACACTGGCCTTGCCTGCATCCCTCCACTGATGTTCATCTTCAGTGGGGGCTTAAGTAAACACGACCACCACTCCTCGCGTTTGGTTGTTGGGAAGGTGATCCCACAGTATCCTCGGGCTTACAGCTTCCCACACCTCACTGCCATGCTCCATGCGCCATTCATTACTTTGTTCAGAAGAAAAGTCACTGCCTGTTGTTTAGCAGTCTCCTGCGCCAAGTGGAGGACTGTTCACCCCTCATGGTGACCGGAGCCAGAGACCA
Source organism: Lethenteron reissneri (assembly GCF_015708825.2). NCBI lineage: Eukaryota > Metazoa > Chordata > Hyperoartia > Petromyzontiformes > Petromyzontidae > Lethenteron > Lethenteron reissneri. The sequence goes on from NW_026891738.1 coordinate 1,032,614, forward strand.
GTCCACTGGACCTCCTGAATACCACAGCGATACAGGCGGTACCAGTCCAGCTCCAGACAGAGGATTTGCAGCCTCTCCTCTGCAGTGAGCGTTCGAACATTCCACGTGGCAACTCGCTGTGACCTTTTTTCCTTTTTGTTTTTGGGTAAAAATTCAGTTTCCTGGCTCAATGAATTGAGGTTTGGCCAGCAAAAGGCCTGTCTGGCCATAAAAAGGTCTGTCCTCCTAGGGAATCCGGGACAAGCTTAATTCTTTTTCGCACTTTGTTAAGTGGTAGGTGAGTTGAATCTGGAGGGGTTACCAGCCCCTCGCACCCATCCAGAGCACAAATGTGTCTGCTGTGGTGGCTCCAAGCTCCATGAGGAGAATAGCCGAATTTCGAATTTGCCTTCCCTCCAATCAATCACACATTCACACACTCACTTAAACACGCACTCTCTCATTCAGGCACACATTCACACACTGATTCACCCACTCACTCACACACTCTCTCACTCACTCACACATTCACACACTCAAACATCCACTCACACACTTATTCACACTCTGCTTTACTCACCGACTAATTTATTCACTCATGCACTCACAAACTCACCCACACACTCACTCACCTACACACTCATTCACTCACTCACCCACCCACTCACAGAATCACTCACACACTCACCCACTCACATATGAACTCACACACACTCACCTACTCACACACACAGCCACTTACCTACTCACACACACCCACCCACTCAACTCACACACACACCCACCCACTCAACACACAACAACAACAACAACCGCTATTCCCCACTAAGTGGCGCTTGTGCCAGGCTATATGCACTTTGAAGCCATGTGAAGTGTCGATTGCCCGCTGGCAGGTCACGGGGCAGAGGACTGGCTGATGCACTACCTGTGCCCCCTACTGTACCAACTTGCTGTGGTTTAGCCATAGGGCACTCTGCTCGTTGTTGTGAGCATCTCTCCTTTGTCTTTCATCGTAGCTGGATGGGGACTGCCTCCAACTGCCCAATAGCGAACTTCACACTCATAGTATAGTGTATTCTAGTATAGTGTATAGTAGTTTAGTGTATCGTGTTGTGTGTAGTGTGAAGTGTATTTTAGTGTAGTGTATCGTTGTTTATTATATAAATTTAGTGTGTGGTGTAGCGTATATTAGTTTTGTGTTTAGTGCAGTGTATACTAAAGCTGAGTGTATAGTAGTGTAGTTTAATGTAGTGTATAGTAGTTTTATAGTAGTGCAGTGTATAGTAGTGTAGTGTATAGTGTATAATAGTGTAGTGTGTAATGTCGTGTAGTGTTCAGAAGTGTAGTGTATAGTAGTATATAGTAGTGTTGTATATATAGGCCTTTTTCCAAAATTAATATTAAGAATAATTCTGCCAAGATTTTTTATTTTAATAATTGATCGGGGCGAGCATGGGACAAGAAAGGGTGAGGCACACCCCACCCCTCACACCCAGCTGCCTTACCGCATTAAAAGCAACTCGAGGGAGGACGCTATAAAACGATTAAATAATAAACTCCGGGGCAAAGAGGGGTTAAATCACGACGTTTCGGAAGCAACACAAGCATCTGTCATCAGGTGTGACTGCTCCAGCAAAATTAATGTAGCGTATGAAGAGAGCTATTTAGAGACACGTGTTTATATAGGGTACTAGGGGGGGGGAGGAGCCAAGGGGTCGGGGGGGGGCATGCGGCATGCCGTGTGGCGTCGCGGGTCGTTGGGCAGGGGATTAGCAAGAGTTAAGCCGATAGATAACCATCTTTTTTCTTTGTGATGCCAGGAGAGGAAAGGGTGAGTGTGAGTACTATGACTGTGCGACGAAAGTGGCGGGGGACGGGGGGGAGGGGGAGGCGGTGGAGAGTGGGATGGGGGGGACCATTTTTTTGTGCTATTGAAATACTGTTGTACATCAACATTTCTTAGTGATGGTAGTGTATCAGGCTGGGAGTAAAATACTGGAAATATGGATATGGCTGTAAAATTATAGGGCAGAGTTAAGCCGATAGATAACCATCTTTTTTCTTTCTTTGTGATGCCAGGGGGAAGGGAGGGTGAGTGTGAGTATGGTGCATGTACGACGAATGTGGAGGGGGGGGACGGGGGGGGGCGGGGGAGAGTGGGATGGGGAGACAATTTTTTGTGCTATTTAAACACTGTTGTACATCAAAATTTCCTAGTGATGGTGGTGTATCAGGCTAGGAGTAAAAGACTGGAAATATGGATATGGCTGTAAAATCATAAGGCAGCTAAAGTTTGACTTGGTTGGACTTGGTTGATGACATCCTTCCAATGATTGCTTAATTTCAAACCATCCTCTCGGTTGAAGTTGTGTCTATGTTTGTATATCTGGATGGCTTCATGGACCAATTTCTGGTAATATCCAGACGACTTGCAGAGTACTTTGGTATCGGAGAAAACAATACCATGAGAACCCGCTGTGTTGAAACAATGATCAGCTACGGCAGAATAATTCGTCTTACCGTGTTTTAAATCTGACTTGTGCGCGCGAATTCGATCAGATACATGTCGTTTCGTTTCCCCGATATAACAGTCACCACAAATGCAACTCAGTTTGTAGATACGGGGGTACTGTAAGTCAGGAATTACATCCTTTACGGATGGGATCAGATCACGGATTTTGTGTACTGTACTGAAACGGACCTGGCTCTTGTGTTTGTTTAGAAATTTGGAAATATTTTTGGTAACGCCTGCTATGTATGGTAACGTGATGGTTTTGATCAGAAACTCAAGGGGTTGTTTCTCCATGGTGGGAGAAACAGCTTTGTGGATAGTACGGTCTGAATATCCATTCATCTTAAGGGCCAGGTGTATATGTTCCAATTCACTGGTCAGGTGGTGTTCGTCAAAGATGCAGTGGGCCCTATGGTACAGTGTTTTGATGAGAGAATTATTTTGTGCCAGATGGTGGTGGGAATCAGGCTTCAGATAGGAATCTGTGTGGGTGGCCTTCCTGTAGACAGAATGTCCCAAAGAGCCATTGGACCTTCTCTCCAACAGAACATCCAAGAATGGTAGCTTGCCATCCTTCTCCACTTCCATGATGAATTTGATGGATGGCTGTATGGAGTTAAAGTGGTCGAGAAATTGATTCAATGCTGGTAGGCCATGTGGCCAAATGACAATTTATAACATTTTTGACATGCGTTTTTCTGGATGTTGTTGTTGTTATTCTGTATCTCACTGTTCAAATAAACCTACCATTAAAATTATAGACTGATCATTTCTTTGTCAGTGGGCAAACGTACAAAATCAGCAGGGGATAAAATAAAATTTTCCCTCACTGTAGGGGTACCCTCATTTTGTTTGTAGAAGGTACCATCCCAGGTGAAGTACGTGTTGTTGAGGCAATGCCTAACCAGCGCAGGGACATCAGAATGCAGTCCATGTTGGACTAAGTCTTCAATTATTGTTATGGTGTCTGGCACTGGAACCTTGGTGAATAGAGAGACCACATCAAAACTGACGAGGACATCATTAGGGGACAGTGAAATGTCCTTGACTAGAAAGACCAAGTGAGTTGAATTCAGTACTGCTGAATTGGTTTTGCCAGTAAAGGGAAGCAGAGTATCCGATAGAAAACGGGATAGTTTGTAGGTAGGTGAGTTGATCGTGGACACGATGGGCCGTAGTGGGGTACCTTCTTTATGGATCTTGGGAAGACTATAGAATCTGGGTGGTCTAACAGCCGAGGGGTTTAGAGAGAGCTGTTTGACTGGTTATATTAGGGAAGTCGAACTGGTAATGATCTTGTTGGTTTTAGTAGTTAGGCTATTAGTCGGATCTCTATTGATTTTGGAGTAGCTGCCATCATTGAGTAGGTCCTGGATTTTGTTGTTGTATGTGTTTTTATCCATGATGACAGTGGCATTGCCCTTGTCGGCTGAGAGGATGACTATGTCATCCCTCTTTTTCAAATTTGCGAGTTCGTAGCGCTCGTTTTTGCTGATGTTGCTCATGGGTTTCTTAGAATTTTTGAGGATTGTGGCAATTTCAGCTTTAGCAACGTCTGTTTGGATGTGTCCTAAGCGTTTGAGGGCTACATCGACCTGGGAGATTATATCCTCCACTGGGATATGCTTAGGGGTAACTGCGAAATTCAGTCCTTTGGCTAGTACCGATTTTAGATTGTCAGAAATTGGGATGTTACTCTGATTAATAACAATCTTGTTGACATCTAACTTTGTAATGTGTGGTTCCGGCTTCTTCTTTGATAGAAGGTTGAATTTAGCGATCAAGTTAGCTTTGCATTTGGTTGACAATGCATTAGCAGAAGAGGCTCTCAAATTGTCAACACGATCCCAATCGGAAGGGGACATGCGGCAGGCCGCATGTCCTCGCGGGCGGTTTTGCAGGGGATTAGGTGGTTATCTATCAGCTTAACTCATGCTAATCCCCTGCCCAACTGCTTGCGACACCACACGGCCTGCCGCATGCCCCCCCCCCGACCCCTTGGCTCCTCCGCCCCCTAGTACCCTATATAAACACATAGCTCTCTTCATTCGCTACAGCAATTTTGCTGGAGCAGTCGCACCTGATGACGGATGCTAGGGTTGCTTCCGAAACGTCGTGATTTAATTTAGTTGTTTTGTTTTTATTTCATTTTGTTTTCACCTACGTGACTTTACCGAAAAAACCAAAGAGTATGGATCCTTGCAGTGACGAAAACTTCAAATCTAGAATCAAAGAGGGGTTAGCGACTATCTGGGAAATCTCCAGGTTGTCAGATGACCATATGACACGACCTCCCCAAACGTTTGGACAGTTCACAAACAAATCTCCAGAGCAGTAAAACACAGGCACATAGCAGGGACAAACGGACATTAGAACTGATATATATATATATTTTTTTAATACGGTAAACGTTTGAAGCTTGGCTATGAGAAGAAGTCAATAGTATAGACTGCAGTATTCCTTATTATATTTTTTATTATTATTCTTCTATTTACGCGACTTTACCGAAAGAACCAAAGAATGAATTCTGGAGAAACATAAACCAAATAATAATTATGACGTATTAGACCGAGGGTCATCTAGAAGAATAAAAAAGGCGAAATAGGTCAATAACACAGAGAGAGAGCCTCCCAACCGCCTTTCTCTCCCAGCAGCACGGGATAGAAAACATAAGCATACGCATGCAGAGGGCATCTCCCCTTAAAAAGAAAAATCAAACACCATGAAGATCATACAAACTCCACTCACTCACTCTGTAGAACAGGGGGAGATCACACAAACTCCACTCACTCACACTGTAGAACAGCAGGAGATCATACAAACTCCACTCACTCACTCTGTAGTACAGGGAGAGATCATACAAACTCCACTCACTCACTCTGTAGAACAGGGGGAGATCATAGAAACACCACTCACTCACTCTGCAGAACAGGGGGAGATCATACAAACTCCACTCACTCACTTTGTAGAACAGGGGGATATCATACAAACTCCACTCACTCACTCTGTAGAACATGGGAAGATCATATAAACTTCACTCACTCACTCTGTAGAACAGGGGGAGATCATACAAACTCCACTCACTCACTCTGTAGAACAGGGGGAGATCATACAAACTCCACTCACGCACTCTGTAGAACAGGGGGAGATCATACAAACTCCTCTCACTCACTCTGTAGAACAGGGGGAGATCACACAAACTCCACTCACTCACTCTGTAGAACATGGGGAGATCATACAAACTCCACTCACTCACTCTGTAGAACATGGGGAGATCATACAAACTCCACTCACTCACTCTGTAGAACAGGGGGAGATCATACAAACTCCACTCACTCACTCTATAGAACAGGGGGAGATCATAGAAACACCACTCACTGACTCACTCACACAAACACTTCAGAACCATTAAAATCGGAAGAGTGTGTAAAACTGATAATCACCATCACCATCAGTATCATCATAGTCATCATTACAATCATCATTCGTTTAATGATCATCAGAAACATCATGATCAGCATCATCATTAGCACCATCAACATTACCATTATGATCAGCATCATAATCATCATCAGCACCATCATCTTAGACTATTTACTTCACAATACACTACACTATACTACTCTATACACTACACTATACACTACTCACTACAATACACTATAAACTACACTATACACTATGATACACTACACCATCAACTACACTGTTAGACAGTACACTCGTATACACTACACTATATAGTATATATTACACTAGTATATACTACACTAACCACTACAATACTAAACATTACTCAAAAATTGTAAATGTTGTGGATTCACTCTTCAACACACCGGTGGACTAAATTAGTGAACAATTTGTCTTTTGTTAACGTGACAATTTTTTTACTGATTGGCTGTGTCGGGTGGTAGAGGGTTAGGACACATTTATAAATAACCAGATCTAACCCAAAAACCTTTATTATGAATACCATTGGTCGAGAAAGCCTACGTGTTAAACTGACAACACTGCTACATACTACACTCCGAGACACTACACTATACACTACACTCTTCATTACACTACTATTCACTATACACAACACTATCCACTACATTCACATGGTTAAATAAAGGTCGTGTTAACCTTACTAGCTCATGGTTCACTACAGACTCTCACACATGGTTAAATAAAGGACGTGACTCACACGACAAAATCTCAATAAACCCTTGCACGATTAAATAAAGTATCTGTCAACAACGCATTCTGTCTCTCTCTCTCTCCTGGCTCAATGCAGCCTCCTGGCATCGCTCGCTCTGTCTGTGAGCAACGAGATAGGAATGAGTGAGGAATGAGTGAGGAACGATGGAGGAGTGAGTGAGGAATGAGTGAGGAACTACTGTAGAATGAGTGAGAAATGAGTGAAGAATGAGTGAGGATATTTGAGAAAGAGAGAGTGGGTGGGGTGGGGTGGGGTAGTGGTGGGTTGGTGGTCAGATTGGGGAAGTATGGCCCCTGAGGTTCACCTCCCCACCTCCCCTCCCTCCCAATCTCCCCCCCCACCTCTCTCTGCGTCTCTGAGTGAGGCTGAGAGGCCACGGACTGCGCGCGGCTGCCGGGCCACGGGCTGCGTGAGTGTAGTGTAGTATGTAGTGTATTGTGTATAGTTGTGTAGTGTGTAGTGTAGTGTCTGGTGTAGTGTAGTTTGTATAGTATTGTGCAGTGTAGTGTGTATAGTAATGTGTAGTGTATTGTGTATAGTAATGTGTAGTGTATAGTAATGTGTAGTGTGTATAGTAATGTGTAGTGTATTGTGTATAGTATTGTGTATAGTAATGTACAGTGTGTATAGTAATGTGTAGTGTGTATAGTAGTGTAGTGTGTTTCCTGTAGTGTGTATAGTAGTATATACAGGTAGTCCTCTACTTATGATGGGATGCGTTACGACGACCCCATCGTAAGTCGAAAATATCGTAAGTCGAAGATGGCCTAGCCTACCCAGGAGTCTTAAAGAATGGTGATAATTTATCAAAACAGAGCAATTTACAGTACCGTACTGTATAAACTATATACTGTATGTATTTATTAATTACAATACTGTATTGCACAGTAAAATGTAAAGTAAAAAAAATAAGGTAAATTCTTAGCCTGCCTATATGAACTGCAATTTCATGGAAAGTTTTTTCAGGAAACAATCCTATCTGCTGTAAAAACTTTTAACATGCATTGAACGTATCGTATCGTGGTAACCTTAAAATGAAATCGCTAAAGCTACGTATCATACATGCATTTAACGTATCGTAACGTTTCATATTGTACTGTACTCACCAAGATTCTGTCCGTCGTCTGCATACTTGAACGATGTTAGGCTGTTGATGGCAATTTTGTCGTATCGCTATCGCCATCGTAAGATCGAAATATCGTAAGTCGGACTATCGTAACTCGGGGACTACCTGTACTGTAGTGTCGTTTAGTGTGTATAGTGTAGTGCATAGTGTAGTGCAGTGTGTGGTGTAGTGTGTATAGTAGTGTGTATAGTAATGTGTAGTGTATTGTGTAGTGTGTATAGTAATGTGTAGTGTGTATAGGAATGTGTAGTGTATTGTGTATAGTAATGTATAGTGTGTATAGTAGTGTAGTGCATTTCCGGTAGTGTGGATAGTAGTGTATACTGTAGTGTAGTTTAGTGTGTATAGTGTACTACATTGTAGTGCACATACACACACACGCACATACACGTACACACACACGCTTCGTCAGTGTCCCGTTCCATACGATGGACCGGCCAGGCGGACTCGCGCTAAGTCGCGCAACTTTTCATGACCTGCCGCATGAGGAGCCGATGCGGCCGGAGCGCCTCGTCACTGCGTTCCTCATCCGCCCGACCGCTCTATCACCCCGGTGAAGGAGTGAGCGGAAGGGGGGGTTCGACAGTCACAGAGACGCTGGACACGTTCCCTTTCTGGGACTTGGTTTTATTGTATTGTTCGTCGGTTTGTACATAACTTGTTGTCTGGTATTGTGTGTTGTTGTCGACTTTTGTTGTCTTGTTTGTCGGTTTGTATATAGATTGTCGGTTGTTGTGTTGTTGTGTTGTTGTTGTTGCGTTACGGGGCACACTGGGGATCCTCGTCCTCACCCCCCGACGCCAGCTGGCCCGAGTCGTCAAGGTTATCCTCGCGGACAATCCCGTGGGTCCGACGGGTCTTCCTTGTATCCATGCCTGGAAGACTGTTTCACTTCTGACGCCAGTTGAAGTATTCGGAATGACGGCAGGAAACCACTTGACGGGTAGCACACTCTTTTATTAAATCTTGACTTGTTCAATACAACGTGTTGTCTCTATTCTCACACTACACACTCCACTGACACGTGTGGTCACTACTTCTCCCGCTACACACTCCACTGACACGTGTAGTTACTCTAGCTCACGCTGCATGCTCACTCTGCATGCTCACACTGTACTCTAGCCCCGTAACGTCCCTGGAGCCTACAGACCCACCCCAAGCTTGGGCGTGGGTCACAATCTCTGGGTCCCGCGAGCCGGCCCTCACACGGACGTTCGGCCCCGGGTCCCAGGGTCCCGCCTCTGGGTCACACAGAGCCCGGTCCTTCCAAGGACAGCGGGACTAGGTGCCGCAGGGCCCGATCTCTTCCTCCTCCGTCTTCAGTCTTCGCTGGTCACCAACTCCCCGTGTGCTTGTGCGCACCACCTTATATACCCCCCGCTCTCGGGAGACGGGGCGTATGCGGACTTCGACGTGAGCATCCCCCTTAGTTAACCAATCCCCGCACGCTTGTCCCAGGATCCCATCGCTGTCAGCGCGCATCCTATCACTGCTCGCGCGCGTCACCGATACCCAGCCAATCACAGCCTCATAACCCCCGACCCCGCGCTGACCCCTGATCCTTCACCGTCAGCGCGCGTCACCAACACACACAGCCAATCACTACGCGCTGGCACACGATCCTTACCCCAGCGCGTATCACCACTACACACGTACACATGCTGCAGCACGGCTTTTGGCTCACCCGTTGAACGGAACACGGTCCCTGCATCGCGCGGTGAGCTTCTGCGGTGAGCTTCTGCGGCTCTTTGATGAGAACGGGGCTCGAAGGGTCTCTGTGAGTATGGGTCAATGTGGGTTTAAATCAGATTCATGATGCGTTTTCTTTGAAGCTGATTTGTCTACACCGGAGGCAGCTTTCTTTAGAGCCTCGTCTCAAAACAGCGTTAGATCCGAGGACGACGCCAAAAGGCGAACAGCACAAGGACAATGCCACTGTCAGGGCATTTATAACTCGGGTTGAGCAGCGACATCATGGGTCCTCTCTTGCCGGTATCAAATGTTTCATTGCCAGAAAGGGGAAAAGCAATTCTAATATTTTGATACTGTCGAGAAAGATCCTTATCCATTAATGAGTTCACCCCTCACAGTAAATCCACTTGAGTCGCGACCGCCTTTGAAACGCCCTCCTAGTCACTAAGATTGTTGCTTTCTTAAGCTTGATCTCGTTTGATGTATAATCCACACGGCGATCTAAATTACCCACCTCGAGAGGTAGAGAGCTACAGAGGTTGATCGAGACTCTGCAGACATCACGGATAAGACGTAAAATTTTGACTTAATTATTTTTTAAGTCTCTTTTCTTTCCGCCTCATGAATACCGCTTGTGTTGCAATCGAAACGTCGTTAGTTATTTGCTCTTATTATTTTTAAATTATTTTAATTTTATTTTAATTTTATTTCATTTATTTTTATTATTTTTATTTTCTATCTACGTGACTTTACCGAAAGTACCAAGAATATGGATAAGACATTGACACTGTCGACAACCTTTAAACTCGGGTTCCGTACTTTATTGTTACTATTATTTCAGTAAAACAACACCAAACGTTCCTTTGACGGTCACTGTTCACCACTTTTGCACGTTCCACTCACACAAAGACAAAGATCCCTCCCGCCTCGTGCAGCATCAACAGACTGTTGGGGCTGGTGCTGCTAGCGAGTAGCAGCACCTGTGAAGGCCACTCACTCCCATCACCCACTCACTCCCATCACCCACTCACTCCCATCTCTAACTCCCATCACTCACTCCCATCACCCATTCACTCACATCACCCACTCACTCCCATCACCCACTCACTCCCATGACCGACTCACTCCCATCTCTAACTCCCATCACTCGCTGCCATCACCCATTCACTCCCATCACTCACTCACTCCCATCACTCACTGACTCCATCATCCACTCACATCACCCACTCACTCCCATCACTCACTCACTCCCATCACCCACTCACTCCCATCATTCACTCACTCACTCTCATTACCCACTCACTCCCATCACCCATTCATTCCCATCATTCACTCACTCCCATCACCCACTCACTCCCATCACCGACTCACTCCCATCACTCACTCCCATCACTCACATCATCCACTGACTCCATCAAACACTTACTCCCATCACCGACTCACTCCCATCACTCACTTTCTCCCATCACTTAATCACTCCAATCACCCACTCACTCCCATCACTCACTCACTCACTCCCATCACCCACTCACTCCCATCACCCACTCACTTCCATCAAACACTCACTCCCATCACTCACTCCCATCACTCACTCAATCACTCACTCCCTCCATTCAAAAACTCACTCCCATCACTCACTCCCATCACTCAATCACTCCCATCACCAACTCACTTCCATCAAACACTCACTCCCATCACTCACTCCCATCACCGACTCCCTCCCATCATCCACTCAATACCATCACCGACTATACACTGCACTATACACTACACAATACATAAGATTGTTACACACTATACTATATACCACACTATACAATGCACTACTACACACTACACTACAACTACATTTAACTCTACAATACCATACACTACACGATCCAATACTGCCTAGTATTTATATATACTACGCTAAAACTACACTATACACCACACTACTATACACCATACTATACATACAATTATATACACTACACTATACTGCACTATATACTACACTGCTATACACTACACTATACTCTAATACAGGGGTCCTCAAACTACGGCCCGCGGGCCACATGCGGCCCGCTGAGGACATTTATCCGGCCCATGGTCACTAATTGGGCTGCGCTTGTGAGCACTAATTGGGCTGCGCTGGTGAGCACTAATTGGGCTGCGCTGGTGAGCACTCATTGAGCTGCGGCGGTGAGCACTGATTGGGCAGCGCTGGTGGGCACTCATTGTGCCCACCGCACTGCGATCTGTGAACAAAACTGCAGGTGTAATTAACTTTTTAATAGCACCCGCACCAGTGTGAGCCTGGGGTAAAAGCGGTGTTCCCCCAATCAGACTGCATTGATGGGCAGTGCAGTCTGTATGTCTCTGTGTGGGCAAAGTTATTGCTGGTATATTGTTTTTGTAGCGCTGTATATATATTGGTATTTTACTAATAGCAATTTTGACTCCCTAGGAAACAATGATGTCAAGAAAGAGAAAAATTGACTCGGAGTGTAGGATATTCAAATAACAGTGGACTTATGATTACTTTTTCATGCAGTACAAGGAAAGAGCTGTGTGTCTGATATGCCAGAATATAGTGTCTGTGTTCAAAGAATACAATTTACGTCGACACTATGAAACTCAACATAAAAATAAATATGATTGTTTGGTCGGAGAAGTGAGAAAAGATAAAATATTAAAACTGAAAAATACATTAACAACTCAGAAAAATACTTTTGTGAAGCAGAAGCAGCTAAATATTTCATCACTGCGAGCAAGTTTTCAAGTTGCCAAGCTAATAGCGTGCACTGGCAGACCATTTGTGGAGGGAGAATTTGTTAAAGAATGCCTTCTTTCTGTTGCCAAAGAGATGTGTCCAGAGAAGGCCGATTTATTTAGTACAGTGAGTCTTTCAGGACCTACAATTACACGGAGGATTGAAGAAATGGGAGACAATTTGCATCAGCATTTGCAAAACTCCACAAAAAAAACTTTCCTATTTTTCCTTGGCACTCGACGAAAGCAATGATGTTCGTGATCCTGCACAACTTCTAATTTTTATTCGTGGGACGAATGACTACTTCAAAGTCACAGAAGAGCTTGCTGCACTGCAAAGCATCAAAGGAACAACTACAGGAGAGGATATCTATGAAAAGGTTTGCCAAACTGTGAATGGTTTGGAGCTGAACTGGGCTAAACTAGCCAGCGTGACAACTGATGGTGCTCCTAGCATGGTGGGGTCTAAGAAAGGAGTAATTGCTCGCATTAACCAAGAGATGGACAAACATAACCATTCTCATCCAATAGGCATACACTGCCTCATCCACCAACAAGCGCTGTGTAGTAAATCACTGAAGTGGGACTGTTATGAAAATTGTGGTATCTGGTGTTAACTTCATTAGAGCTCATGCACTAAACCACAGACAATTTCAGGAATTTCTGTCTGAGCTAAATGTTGACTATGAAGATGTTCTGTACCACACAGAAGTCCGTTGGCTGAGTCGAGGGAGAGTTTTGAGACGTTTCTATGACTTACTTCCACAGATTACAGCTTTTCTGCTTTCAAAAAACAAAGAAGTACCAGAGCTCAATGATGCAGAATGGAAATGGCACCTTGCCTTTCTGACAGATGTAACAGAGCTACTCAACAGTTTCAATGTGCAACTTCAAGGAAAGGGGAAGCTCATCTGTGATATGCAATCACATGTCAAAGCATTTGAAGTAAAATTAGGCCTCCTCATCAAACAAGTGAAGGAGGAAAACTTCTGCCATCTCCCCACAACTCAAAATCTATTAGCGGAAAAACCATTGGTTGCATTCCCAAACGAAACATGTGTGGATTCACTGGAAAAATTGCAAAAGGAGTTCCAATTTAGATTTAAAGAGTTTCATCTCCATGAACAGGACATACAGCTTTTCCGTAACCCATTTTCTATTGACATTGAAAATGTGGATACAATTTACCAAATGGAACTGGCTTAACTGCAGAATTGTGACTCTCTGAAAGACGCATTCAAGTCAAGCAGCCTTCATAATTTCTATGCATCTCTCCCATCTGAGACATATCCTCATCTCAGGAACCATGCACTCAAAATGGCAACCATCTTTGGCAGCACTTATGTCTGTGAATAGACTTTTTCCAGAATAAAACATTTGAAATCTCCAACCAGATCTAGACTAACGGATGCACACTTGCATCACTTGTTACGACTAGCAGTGACAAATATGGAAATGGACATTGACCATCTCATTAGCCAAAAGCAGGCCCATAGTTCCCATTGAAATACTGGCAAGTTTGTTGATTTAACTTTACTTGTTCTTCATTTTAAATATTGTATTTGTTCCCGTTTTGTTTCTTCACTTCAAAATAAGATATATGCAGTGTGCATAGGAATTTGTTCATAGTTTTTTTTTAACTATAGTCCGGCCCTCCAACGGTCTGAGGGACAGTGAACTGGCCCCCTGTTTAAAAAGTTTGAGGACCCCTGCTCTAATATACACTACACTATGCACTACTATACACTAAATTACTATACACTACTATACACTAATATCAGTACGGCGCTTGTGTCACGTTAGCAGCTAAGTAACGAGTTAAATTAGTTCCGAGTTAAGTACTAAACCATGTGTGTTTTGGAGAGTTAACCCACTACAACATTTACATATTTGAGTTACAAAATTAGTTACTAGTTAAACACTAACTAGGTGTGTTTTGGAGCATTAACCCACTACAACATTTACATATTTGAATAAAAAATGTGTTATTAGTTAAGAACTAACCAAGTGTGTGTTGGAGAGTTAAACCCACTACAATATTTACATATTTGAGTAAAAAATGTGTTACTAGTTAAGAACTATCCAAGTGTGTTTTGGAAAGTTAAACCACTACAACATATACATATTTGAGTTACAAGTTAATTTTAAACCAGGGTCTCGTTGGAGAGTTAAACCACAACAACATTTACTCACGATTCAAGTTATCGAATTAGTTACTAGTTAATCACTAACCAGGTTATACCCTACGTGTTAAGGAGACATCCTAAACTTAACTAAGCTAATGAGCAGAACTGGCTATCACCAATGCTATCACCATCGTAATGGCATTGAACTCTATAGCAGCAGGCACATACTGTAAACTCGTGTTTTTACAGATGCATAGCGACTCAATGAGACCCACAGAGACCGATACTCATAGAGACACACAAAGACCCACAGAGACCCATACTCATAGAGACCCACAGAGACCCACAGAACACACAAATACCATACTGACAGAGACCCACAGATACCCACAGAGACCCAAATAGACCCAAAGAGACAAATACTCATAAAGACCCATATAGAACCACATAAACCATACCCTTAGAGACCCATAGAGACCCACACAGACACACAGAGACCATTGATAACCATTTAGACACACATAGACCCATTGAGACCCATAGATATCCCCATAGAGACCCATACTCAAAGAAACTTATGCTGACTCACAGACTCCATACTCATAAAGATCCATAGAGACACTTAGAGACAGACATACACCAAATTGAGATGCATAGAGCCCCATAGATGCCCACACGCATAGAGACCAATACAGACCCACACAGACCCATTATCAGAGATCCACAGAGACTAATACTCATAGAGACTCATACAGACCTATAGAGACCCATAACCATAGAGACCCACAGAGACCCATTGAGACCCATAGAGACCCACAGAGACCTATTGAGACCCATTGAGACCCATAGAGAAACATAGAGATCCATAGAGATCCATACTCAGAAACCCATAGAGACCCACACAAATCCATACTCATGGAGACCCATAGAGACCCATATATATACACATAAACCCATTGAGACTAATAGAGACGCACAGAGACCCATAGAGAGCCACATAGATCCATATTCAGAGACCCAGAGACCCTTACTCATAAAGACCCATACAGACCCGCAGAAACCCATGCTCATAGAGACCCACAGAGATCCACAGAGAACCACAGATATCCACAGAGACCCATACTTATAGAGACCCATACAGACACTCAAAGACCCAAACTCATAGAGACCCATACGGACCCACAGAGATCCATACTCAGAGACCCATGAATAACCATTTAGACCCATACAGGCCAACAGAGTCCAGACCCATACTCATAGAGATCCACAGAAACCCACACTCAGAGACCCACAGAGATCCATAATCAGGAAAACCCATATAGACCCACATAAATCCATTCCCTCAGTGACTCATAGAGAACAATAGAGACTCATACTTATAGAAACTCAGAGCCCCAGAGACTCATACTCATAGAAACCCACACAGACCCACAGAGACCCATACTCACAGACCCACAGAGACCCATACTCATAGAGACCCAAACTGACCCATAGATACCCATACTCATAGAGACCCAGAGAGACCCAGAGACCAATGGACACCCACAGAGACCCACACTCAGAGACACCATCAGAGACCCACATAGACCCTTACTCATAGAGACCCACAGAAATTCATACTAATAAGGACACACAGAGACCCACAGAAACACTTAATCATGAAGACCCATAGAGTACCATAGACAGCCATACTCATAAGCACCCATACAGACCAACAAAGACCCATACTTATAGACAGCCCTGCAGATCCAGAAAGACCCATTCTCATACAGAGCCATATATACTTAAAGACCCAGAGAATCCCATACTAAAAGACTGAGACCCACAGAGATCCATACTCATAGAGAAACATGGATACCCATACTCGTAGAGACACACAGAAACCCATAGAGACCCCAAATCATGAAGACACACAGAGACCCACAGAAATATATAATCATAGAGACCCATAGACATCAACAGAGACCCATAATCATAGTGAACAGACCCATATTCGTAGAGAATCATATAGAACCAATAGAGATCCATAGACTCAAAAGAGTCCCACAGAGACCCAGAGACCTATAGATGCCCTTGAAATCCATAATCGTAGAGACCCATAGAGACCCACAGAGCCCCAGAGACTCACAGAATCGACCTGGGTCATCACACATGATAGCAGCTCAATCAAGTGGCTGATCTCATCATCATCATCATCGTCACGTGGACGCTCATAGCAGCAGACAAATCCTCCATACGCGTGTTTCTACACAAACCCATAGAGATACATGTTTATGCAGACCCACAGAGACCTAAATTGAAGACCCATACAGACTCAGAGACTTATTCTCATAGAGACCCATACAGACCCACAGAGACCATTACTCAGAGACCCACACAGACCCATACTCACAGAGACCCATAAATACTCGTAGAGATCCATATTCACAGAGACCCATACAGTCCCACAGAGACCCATACTCATAGAGACCCATGTAGACCCACAGAGACCCATACTCAAAGAGACCCATACAGACCCACAGAGACCCATACTCATAGAGACCCATACAGATCCACAGAGACCCATACTCATAGAGACCCATGCAGACCCAGAGACCATTACTCATAGAGACCCATACAGACCCAAAGAGACCCAAACTCATAGAGACCCATACAGACTCACAGAGACCCATACTCATAAAAAACCCATACAGACACCCATAGATACCCGGTAGTGGATGCCGTGAGGCTTACGTCCTTTCCACAGTCAACGTGTGGTGATGGCGTTGTTATCTTTGGTACCCTTAGCATATTGTTAGCGGCATCACCATTAGCGACATCCGATGAGCATCAGCAGTGTTAAGTTTCTGTTGTGGTACGGAGTGCATTGGAGATACGGTGGGTGGGTCTGAGATCTGACAGTGGATGCAGTAAGTTTTTAGATCTTCACACAATCATTGGTGGTGGCGTTACCTTCGGTGGCCTTAACTTTTGTCATCGACATCGTCAGTAGCAACGGGGGATGAGCATCATCAATGTCGAGTTAGCAGAATGAGTGTCGTGGTACGGAACGCGTTGGAGACACGGTGAGCATGTCTGAGATAGCGGAAGCTGTAAGGCGTACAGTCATCGCACAGTGGGGGTATTAGCTTTGTTACCCTTAGCTCATTGTCATCGACATCATCAGTAGCAGCTCAACGTTCAATTGGCGTCAGTGTGGTGGTGCGGAGTGCATTGGAGATACGGTGAATGCCGTGGGGCTTACGATTTAGCACAGTCAGTGTGTGGCGTTGCCATCGTTATCTTTGGGCTCAACGTTTCTCTCTCACTTAAAATCCCAGCGTCCTCCATCCTCAGCTCTAGCAGTCGGAGCCACACCG
Source organism: Lethenteron reissneri (assembly GCF_015708825.2). Taxonomy (NCBI): domain Eukaryota; kingdom Metazoa; phylum Chordata; class Hyperoartia; order Petromyzontiformes; family Petromyzontidae; genus Lethenteron; species Lethenteron reissneri. The sequence continues at coordinate 1,050,366 of NW_026891738.1, forward strand.
AGCCCCTGCCACCGCTCCCGATGACGAATCCCGGGCTCAGCTCCACCCTGGCCCCGTATCGAACTTTGGCGGAGTCCGGGAGGAGCCAGATGGCGGTGGAGGCATCGTAGGAGGCCAAGCGTTCGTTGCCCCGCGTCTTGAACCACGTGGCTCTCGCCACCTCGCAGGCGCCATGCCCGGTGTCCTGGGAGGTGATGCGGAACGAGAGGTTGGCCGAGGAGCCCGCGGTAGCCGTGACCACGTCCGGATCGGCGCTCAAGCGGCACTCTGCAACGGCATCGGAGGGTACAGAGGGGTTGGTTGGGTAGAGCCGCGGGGTGGTGGTGGTGGTCATAGTGTGATGGTGGTGGTGTTGGAATAATCAGGGTTGGTACGATAAAAATATCAACATACACACATATTGGGGCATGTATGGTGGTGGTTGTCGTGTTATAATCAGTCTTGGTACGAAAGAAGTTTAACATCAATATAGGGGTATGTGTGGTGGTACTATAGAAGTGCAACATGCATACATATTGGTGACATGTTTCATGGTGATATTAGCAGGGTTGGTACGAAAGAAGTTCAACATACACACATATTGGGGTATGTATTGTGGTTTGTGGTGGTTATCAGGAACGGTGTCAGGATTGGGATAAAAATGTCAGGGGTCAGGGTCCAACCCACAACCTCCTGTACACCAGGCAAGGTAGTTAACATCTCCCTAGCCACAAACGCTTAGTGGTTTTACGCTCTTCATTGTTGAAGATAATGCAAACTAACTTGCAAATTGAATACATATTTAGCTGTTATATGTTGACGAGTTTAAATACTTCATTGATGAAGATCGTGACATCAATTTGCAATTAAATAAGAATAATTATTTAGCGGGTAGATTTTTTACGAAGTTATTGTTCAAGATAATGAAATTAATTAGTGATTAAAATAAGAATAGTATTTTTGCTGTTACATTTTGACGAGTTAAAGCTTTTCATTTTTGACGTTGATGACATTAATCTGTGATTTAAAATAAAATTAAAACGATTTAGCCGCCACTTTTGACAAAATTTATTACCACTTCATTGTTGAAGAAAGTTCAATTAATTTGTAATTTAAATAAACATTTATCTGCTATTTTCTAATGAGTTGAAGCTCATGATGAATGAAAAATATGAACTCAATTTGTCATTTAAAATAAAATTTAAACGATTCAGCTGCCAATTTTTGAAGAAGTGTATTACCACTAATTTGTTGAAGAAAGTGAAGTCAACGTGTAATTTAAATTAGAATAATAATTGACCTGTTAGGTATTGACGAGTTTATGCACTTAAGTGTAGCTAAAAATGTAACGAATTTGTAATGAAAATAAAATAAACATTTAGCTGATACGTGTTGACGAGTTGAAGCACATCGTTGTTGAGGAAAATGAAGTAAATTTGTGATTTTTAAATAAAACAAGTTTAGCTTTCATGCTTGGCGAGTTCAAGATCTTCATTGTTGAAAATGAATAAATTAATTCGTGATCAAAATATATTAGAGGAGTGTAGCTGTTATATTTTAACGAGTTTATTAACCCTTATTTATCTAAAAAATAATAATTAACTTGTGATACAAAGATACTTACTTAGTTTTTACTTTGTAATGAGTTTAAGCTGTAGATTGTTGAAGGTAATGACGTAAATTTACGATATAAAAAAACAGTAAACATTGGCCGTTACATTTTAACGAGTGCTTTAAGCTCTTCATTGCTGACAAATATGAAGTTAAATTTGTGATTTTAAATGCGTTGAAAAGGGTAAATAAGCTGTCGCATGTCGACGAAGTGTCCGGGTTTGCGTGCTAGTGCGCCCTTGCAAAGCGTTAACAACCAAACCAAAGCGAACTCTAAATGTTGAATTAAACTTAAGGGTTACTGATCAAAACGTTGACATTGGGCGGAATTTAAATAATTAACAACTACAAAATGAAGTAGTTGAACTGCTGAGATGAGTTCTCAATGTTGTAGAGATTTAAAGAATTAAAGATAAAATTTGTCAGTTAATAAACTGTGTGAATTGAATAATTATCATCATCACATCATTATCATCATCACATTATCTAAGGGCAGATATCCCGTTAGTAGAGAACCATGGACTCACACAGAGACCCATAGATGCCTCACACGGAGAAACCCACAGACTCACAGAGAGGCCCATAGATTCACGAAGTAACCAACTGACTCACACATAAACACACTCACATAGAGACCCATAGATTCCCCACAAAACGACTAATAGACTCACGCAGAAATCCATAGACTCACGCAGAGACCAATAGACTCACACAGAGACTGATATACTCCCACAAAGAACCATAGTTTTAAACAGAAACCGGTATACTCACATAGAGACCCACAGACTGACACAAAGACCCATAGACACACGTATAGACACATAGACTCACACAGAGACACATCAGATACCCAAAGGTTTAAACAGATACCCATTGATTCACACAGATACCTATAGACTCAAACCGAGACCGATAGACTCACACATTTACACATAGAAGCACATAGATACCCATATGCAAGCACTGAGGCCTGTAGACTCACAAAGAAACACGTATACTCAAAGAGAGACCCATCGACTCATTACACAGAGACCATTCGACTCATGGAGACACTCAGGCTAAAACAAATAACCACAAACTCGCACAGAGAACCATAGACTCATACAGATACCCAAAGAAGTACACAAAGACCCGTAAACTCATACAAAGACCCGTGGACTCAGACAGAAACACAGACTCACACAGAGACCCATCGACTCACCACACAGAGACAATTAGACTCACACAGAGACCCATAAATGCACACAAAAACCCATATACTCACACAGAGACCCATATACTCACAGAGAGAGTCATAGACTTACATAGAGAACCATAGACTCACACAGAAACAAATAAACGTACACAGAGACCCATAACCTTGCACAAAAACCCATCGACATAAGCAAAGACAAAGACCCTTTGTATAGCCTTAACAAACTGTTGGGGCAAATGCTGTTAGCAAGCACCTATAAAGGCCGGCACTGCACACGAGGAAGTGGGTGGCCAACACCACACCCAGACGCCTTTGTCTTCCCAGTGGCAATCTTTACACACTGCACCAGGTACTCATTTGAGGCTGGTTTGACCTATTGGAGCCCCAGAACCGGTTCAGATAATCGTCACTGGTGTTAGCCATGAGCAGGAATTAAACCTGAGTCGCTGGGTTCATAGTGCAGCGTAGTGCGACCTGCTACACTACCGCTCCCCACACTGCCGACTCAAGAAGAGAGACACATATACTCACACAAGGTCCCATAATCTAACAAAAAGACCCACAGACTCATGTAGAGACCCATACAATCACAAAGAAACCCATAGACTCACACAGAGTCACAAAGACTGAAACAGAATACCATAGACCCACAGAGAGCGCCATAGACTCACACACAGACCTATAGACACACATAGACAAATAGACTTACACAGAGAAGCATAGACTTACACATAAACCCATATAATCAGAAAAAAACCCATAGACTCACACAAAGTTCCATCAGTGTTCCACACATAGAACCTTAGAATCAATCAGAGACCCTTTAGGTAAAAAAATAGAACCATAGACTCACACGGAGTCACGTAGACTGACAAAGAAACCGATTGACTCGCAGAGACCCAAAAACTCACACAAACACACATAGACTCACACAAATACAAATAGACGCACATAGAGAATCATATACCCACACAGAGACCCATCGACTCACACAGGGACCCATAGACACACACATGTACACATAGATGTACATAGAGAACCATATACTCACACAGAGACCCATCGACTCAAGCGGGGATACATCGACACATACAGAAACACACAGATTCACACAGAGATCCATATACTCACTTAGAGGCCCATAGTCTCATGCAGAGACCCATAGACTTACATTGAGATGCATAGACTCTCACAGAGACCCAAAGATTCACACAGACACCCATAGACTCCCAGAGAAAGCTGTGGACTCAAACAGAGACCTATAAACACACATGAAGGTAAATAGACTTACACAGAGACCCAGACTCACATTGAGAGCCATTGACTCACACAGAGACCTATTGACACACATAGAGACACATTGACTTAGAAAGAGACCCATAGACTCACACATAGACCAGTTCAAATCGATAGCCTTACACAGAGAAACATAGACTCACATTGAGAGGCATTGACTCAAACAGAGACCTATAGACACAAAAATAGACAAATAGACTTACACAGAGACCCATAGACTCAGACATAGACTCATAGGATCCCAAACGACACATATGCTCACACAGATACCTAAATTATCACACAGATTCCTCACACAACAGCTAAAAAAATCACAGAGACGCATATTCTCACACAGAGACCAACACAACTCACACAGAGACCCGTAGACTCACACATAGACCCATAAACTCACACAGAGACCTATCGACTCACGCAGGCATCCATAGACTCACACAGAGAACTATAGACACATATAGAGACAAATAGACTCACAACGAGGCCCGTAGATTCACACATAGACCCATAGAATCACGAAAAAAAACATAGGCTCACACAGATACACAAAGACTAACACAGATTCCTCACACAGCAACTAAAAGAATCACACAGAGACCCATAAACTTACAAATACACCCATAAACTCACACAGAGACCCATAGACTCGCACAGAGACCCATAGGCTTACATAGAGTACAATAGACTCACACAGAGACCCTTCGACTCACGCAGGGATCCATAGACTTACACCGAGACCCATAGACACACACACAGACCCATATACTCACACATAGACCCATAGAATCACAAAAGACCAATAGACTCATACAGAGGACTATAGACTCACACAGAGACCCGGAAATAAATACAGAGACACCTAGACTCAGATAGAGTCACATAGATTCACACAGAGGCCCATCAATGTACCACAAATAGAAACTTAGAATCACTCAGATACCGTTTATGCAAAAAATAGAAACATAGACTTACACAGAGTCCAATAGACTAACAAAGAGACCCACAGTCTCATGCAGATACCCATATAATCAAACATAAACCATAGACTCACACAGACACCCATAGAGTCACAAAATATCCACAAATCTCACACAGAGACAAATAGACTCGAACAGAGTCTCATCGACTCACGTAGGGATCAGTAGACTCTCACAGAGACGTGTAGATGCACACCGAGACCCATAGACTCATGCAGAGACCCATAGACTCACATAGAGTCACATACACTAACAAATAATCCCATGGACTCACACAGAGACCCATAAACTCGCACAAAGAACCATATTCTCGCAAAGAGACCCATAGACTCACACTATGACCCATACATGAATACACATACCCCTAGAATCACATAGAGTAACACAGAGACTGATTGATTTACCACACATAGCACCTTAGAATCAATCAGAGAACCCTTATGGTAAGGAATAGAACCATAGACTCATGCAGAGACGCATAGAATAATAAAAAAAACCATAGACTCACACATAGACCCAAAGACATACAGATACCCAGACTCACAGAGAGCGCCATAGACACACATACACATAGACCCATAGACTCACACATAGACCGATAGAATCACAAAACGAGCCATAGGCTCACACAGTGACCCTAAGACTTGCAAAGAGATCCACAGACTAACACAAAGACCATTATAAATCCATATATTTACAAAGAGACACATAGACTAACATTGAGACCCATTTACTCACACAGATACCCATAGACTTACATTGCGAATAATAGACTCACACAGAGACCTATCGGCTCACACAGAGACCCCTAGACTCACGCAACGAACCGTAGACTCACATAGAGACACATATACTCATACATATACCCAAAAACTCACGCAGAAACTCATAGTCTGACGCAGTGACACATAATTTCACTCGGCAACACACAGACCTCAATTGAACTCCACCCACTGAGTGGACAACAGAACCACAACCAATCAGACATCAATCAAATTCCACCCCTACATGGATTATAGCAGAGCCACAGCCAATCAATCAATCGAACTCAGCACATTAAATGGATGATACAAGAGCCATAGCCAATCAACGTCAATCAAACTCTGCCCCACCTTGTGTAAAGGTATTGCAACTACTGTACTGTAGATGGTGCGAGCACGTATATTTCAAATAAACTGGAGCAAAGTATTTGTTTAGTTTGAGGACCCTGATTTGACTTGTACATAAATCATCTCCAAGAATAACAATGAACATAACTGGTTCATTATATTATTAATTCGGACTCAAGAAGACATGAACTCACGTGAAAATCTGAGGCGCTCCGCAGTTAATGCGCAAATTAAATAAACCGCTAATACACAGGCAATCGATATTATAAACCTATTATTATTTGCTTTGAATGGTAGTTCGACATTTGATTGGATTATCGAGTCGAGTGTAGGTAGATCCCCCTCCTCTTAACGACTGTGATTGGTTCATACGAAACTGGCCATTGAGTGGTTTGGCTTAATTCATTCCAATGGCATTGAAAGTTACACCCCCATTTCTGACCCAGAGCAAACATACCTTGTAACATTTACACAATGGATTTTAACACGTGAATATACTAAAAACATAACGAACACATGACATTAAATGAAACGTGGTAAATCAATGCATTAATTCATATTTCACGCACCTTCAACAGCTCATCGTTTACAGGGGAATTGTCGGTAAGCGAACACATTGGGCTCTATTGAGGCACTACATACACGATACACTACTATACAATACCTTCCACTATACACTAATATGTGCACTACTAAATACAACATTACTATGCACTAAGCTACCATACACTACACTACACATAACACTATACACTACATTACTTTACACTACACTATACACTACACTATACACTACAATGTATTCTACAAAACACTACACTATTATACACGACACTACTCTACACTAGACTGATATATACCACACTACTATACACTACACTATACACTGCACTACTATATACTACACGATACACTAAAATACTATATACTGTACTATACACTACACTAAATACTCCACTGTATTCTATAGTATAGAGGAGTAGTGGGAGGAAGTGAGGAATCGGCAGGAAAGAGTGGGATGACGTCATAGCTTGGCGTCATGTATTCATAGGGGCAAGGTACTTAGGGGGGACCCCGGGGTGAGGGGCGGGGTCGTTGTGGGGAGCCGAGGGAATGGAGGATGACACGCCGGAACGGAAGATACGCCGCTCGACACCGAGACCCTCGTCCGGGGTCGGAGTGGGATTAGTCTGGAGTTTAGGTCAGGATAGGCTGAGGACTTAAGAGGGTACTGGGACAGTCCACGGGAAGGACCAAGTGTAGAAGAACCTACCTCTGGTGTGATCCTGTCATCCTGTACGTGAGTGTAGTAGTTAATAAACTGGCAAAACCCCTTACAGAGAATCTCGTCTCCATGTGAGTTACACCACAACATGAGTATGAAGTGATCACGAACCTGCAACGTCACGTCCAAGTCGGTGGCGAAGCGCAAGTACCATCCAGTAGAGAGATTGGAGAATGAGGCAAGCTCAGAGGAGGCGCCCACAACGTCCCCGGGACCCGGAGATGCGCCCTGGGGAAGTTGGCCCATCGACCGGAGTGGAGGTGGCAGCCGCGACCACAGCCGTTTCATCATCATCGCGGGAGAGCTGGAATTTACTCACCTCCCAGTTCGGACAGCTGCTGTAGACGACTGCTCAGCTCGCCACTGTGATGATGGAGGTGGGTGCCCAGTCGCGCGCAATCATCGAGCTTCTGGAGCGGGATCGCGCGCATCCCGCTGCCATTTCCCTTCCTGCCACATCACAGTTTCGCAACAATTCTTCCATCAGCGCGGGACTCGGGCGCCATCTTGCACTCCGGTGCGCCACCGCAAACGGATGCCATTTTGCACGTGAAGCGGGCGACACTGTACATACGACTCAGCAACCGGGCACCATTGCCCCGGCTCCAGCGACGCCGCTATGCATTAATTCTGGAGCGCAATCGCCGGCCCTTTCTTCCAACTCATTATTTTTGTGACGCTCGCCGCCCGTGCGCCCTTTTATCGCTGCCGCGGGTGACTGGGCGTCATTTTGCGACCGCTTTGATGCGGCCTACATCTCTGTCGGGTGGCCCATGGAGGAAGCACTTGAAGCCCTCCCGACGGCCCTGGATGACAACTCTCTTGCAGAATTTAATTCCATCATGCCTACAGACAGGGCGACGCTTCCTATGGCGTACACGCAGATGGCGGCCATCTTCGAGCCGCTTTCTAGCGCTCGCCAACAGTTCCTGACGCGGCAGCAGGAGGATACCGAAAAGCCTCTCGCGTTCAGCAGCGCCTTGCTGGCGCTGGCCCGGGCCGCTTACACTAGCATGGATGCGGCGGCACGAGATTTGTTGGTCCTTGAACGCCTGATATTCCTCGCACGTGAGCTCGGGGTTAGCCCTGTCAGTGGCAGACGAGGCAGATGTCTCATCCCTCAAAGTGGCATAAAGGTATTCAGGCGCACCTCAGCCTGCGCCAGCCACCCGGGGTTGTGCGGGGGCCCTGAGTAAAGTGATGGCCGTCACGCTGGGAGACGAGGACCACGACCACCTCGTCGCCTTCGCTGCCCGCGATTGACGGGGGAGAGGTTTCAGAGGCTGATGGCCGGACCAGCAGTGGCACCCGAGATCATCCCTTTTGCAGCGGACGGTGTCCACCATTTATTTACGCTGCGGTCAGGCGGGCCACATTGCTGTGGGCTGCCGCAACCCTGGGGGGGCCTTCAGCGGATCCTTGTCGTCCTCCCCCTCCACATCAGCGTTGTCCTCGGAGCCGCAGAAAAGTCGCGACGCATCACTCTACCGGCCGCTCCCTCCACCTCACACACGCAGTGGGGATGAGGCTCATATTCACCAGATCACCTCCCAAAGTTCTGTCTCACGTTGTACTCGCTCGCCGTCGGTATCCGGGTGGCCCACACGTGTCCATCAATGGGCTGCACTCACTCATTGTGTTGTGGCGGCCGCAGTGCGGCTTCTTCCGCGGTCGCAGGTTACATGCAAAGGGTGGAGGTTTGCATTTTGGTGGACATGGGGGCATCGGCCACGATTATATCAGAATGCATTTTTGAGTTGCTACCACGCAGCGTTGGTCCACTGAGACCTGTGCAGGAGGCATGTGTTGCCACAAATGGGGGCAGTCTGGGTATAGTGGGCCATATTGTGGCATCCATTCGAGTTGGGGACATTCAACTGGAGGGTCCTGTCTTGGTCTCTAAGACGCTCGCAGTGACCTGCCTCTTGGGCACAGACTTCTTGGCCAAAATGCCCATGAAGATACTCATCGACCAGGGTTGCGTCGAGTTACTATCAGGCCAGAGATTGACCTTCATGAATTCTCCTATGGTGTTTGCGGCCAGTGTAACCAGTGTTTGTGCTTTTGCTAGGGATTCCTTGACTATCCCGCCAGTATGACAGATGCTCATACCCTTGAGGCTGCGCGGGAACTTACAATTTCAGACTCTGGAGGCGGGCATCCTCTTAATGCCCCCCAACTATTTCTCACAGACACCCTCCCTTGTGGGTGCCCTTCCGGTTGTGGCAGCAAATCAAGAGCCATTCGTACAAATTCTCAATGCGGGGCCCTCGCAGGTAACAGTCCCTGCGGGCACCGTTGTCGCACACACGTCCCCGGCCCTCCCACCGGTCAAGGCGATGCCTGAGGGGGTAGTGGCGGTGGTTGTGCTGCCCGAAGTGAAGTCTGACACGGCCTGGGTGGATGCACTCTGTCACGAAAACGATCTCTTGTCCCCAGACAAGCGGCGCTGGCTTCACACACTCATCACCAAATTCTCCGACGTGATTAGTCACGGAAATTTCGACATTGGCCGCACGTCCCTGCTAGAACATCACATAGAGACGAGGAATGCGGCCCCCATTCGGTAAAATTCCCATCGCTTTAGCCCAAGGGAGAAGGAGCATGTCCGCTCAGCCATCGATGACATGTTGGCAGCAGTCATTATCTTTCCTTCAAATAGCCCGTGGGGAGCCCCTATCGTTTTGGTAAAAAAACGGATGGGAGTCTCCGTTTCTGCGATGATTTCCGTAAGTTAAACAAGATTTTGGTGGCAGATGCCAATCCTCTGCCTCAGATGGATGATTTGCTTGATGTCCTCTCAGGCACGCGGTTCTTTTCGACCATTAATTTCCTTTCGGGCTTTTGGCAATTTCCATTGGACGAGGACATCAAGCATCAAACTATCTCCCGCACTCTCACGTCCATGCTGTGCCACCATGTCAACGAGTCTCAGTCGGACTGGGACTTGCTGATTCCGGGCGTCCTCGCCGCGTATAGGTTGGCCCCTCATGCCTCAACGAGGTTCTCACCCTTCTATCTGATGTACAGGAGGGAACCGGAGCCCCCAATGCAGGTGCAATTGGGTCTGCAGCCACCTCTTAAGAAATCCGCCGTGCCGGTGTTAATGAAAGGCACACTCAACGGACTGCACAATGCTCGCCAGGCGGCCATCAACAATTCGGCCAGCCGCCAAGTGGCTAACAAATGCCTACCAAGACATCAGGCTTCGGGGGTCCCATGAGTCACAGGGGACAGGGCGTGGCTCCATTGCCCGCAAGTGCCCGTCAGTACATCGCCTAAGTTTCACCGCTCTTGGCAAGACTCTGTTGACGTCGTTGAGGCCCACCGGCCACAGTGTGTATGCATTTTATTCGGTCGCCGTTATTGGATAGTCCTTCCCTCTAGGTTGAAGAGGTATGTGGCGCCTTGTTCGTTTAGTCTATCCCCATCCCCACTCACGGAGCAGCCGGATTGTGATGCATCCGACGAGCCGGGCCACCCGGCCCTGGACGCTACGTGGAATAATCTACCTACATATAAGCTCACAGAACCTCTCCGAGTAGGTCCCGCCGTCCCGCTCATGGGGCCCATGACAATGGGACCTGCACCAGCGGATGCCTCGCCAGACCCCATACCGGACGACGCCCATGGGAGCGGACCTGCAGTGTACACGTGCTCAAGGGCCGCTCGGTTTCGCTGACCGCCAGGGGCCGTCCGGCCGGCAGCCAGCCATCGCGGACATCATGGCGACGGCCGACCCGTGGAGGGGCCCTTTCCACCCCGCTGTCCTGCCTGTCTTGTTGTTCCCTGTGTCAGACATCATCTCCGCGTTGGAACCCCCAAACTCCTTCTCTTCTTCGTCATAATTACCAATTGCATGGGTGCTGATGTTACAGATTGTCTGCCAGGCCTAAAAGTTGTGTTATCAGCCGGGACGGCTGTATTTTTTATGGGGGGGGAGGAGGTGATGTAGAAGAGTAGTGGGAGGAATTGAGGAGTCAGCAGGAAAGAGTGGGATGACGTCATAGCTTGACGTCATGTATCCTTAGGGGCAAAGTACTTAGGGGGGACCTCGGGGTGAGGGGCGGGGTCATTGTGAGGAGCCGAGGGAACGGAAGACACGCCGGAACGGAAGACACACCGCTCGGCACCGAGGCCCTCATCCGGGAAAGAGTGGGATTCGTGGGAAGTATATGTCAGGATAGGCCGAGGAGTTAAGCGGGTACCGGGATGGTCCATGGGAAGGACCAAGTGTAGAAGTGTCTACCTCGCCTGTGATACGGTGATACTGTACGTGAGTGTAGTAGTTAATAAACTGGCAATAGCCCTTACAGATAATCTCACCTCATGTGAGTTAAACCACAACAATATTATACACTACACTTCTTTGCACTTCAGTATATACTACACTATACACTACACTGTTCACTGCACTACTATACACTATACACTACTCTATACACTACTTTGTAGAATGCACTATTCACTACACTACGATATACCACAGTTTACACAACTTTTACACAATTTAGACCCATACTCTTATGGACCAATAGAGACCAATAGACACCCAGACTCATAGAGATCCCATAGACACCCACAGATATCTATAGATACCCATAGAGACCCATGCTAATATAAAATCATACAGACCCACGTAAATCCATACTCATAGAGACCTCTACTAAACTCAACTAGCCTGGCACAGCAGTCAACCGATAGACACTTGCAGGGTCCGTCACGTGACCTCACTAAGCTGTGGCCTATCACAACTTGATAGCAGCTCAACCCTGTGGCTGATACCATCATCGTCATCATGTGGACATTGAAAGCAGAAGCCAGACACTCTAAACCCGTGGTTCTACAGACTCATAGTGAGCCATATAGACCCATATTGAATCACAGAGACTCATAAATACCCATATAGACTCCCAGATACTCACAGATACTCATAGAGACACAGAGACTCGTACTGACCCAATAAGCCCCCATACTAATAGAGACCCAGACTTAAACGAAGCTATATTTATAAAGCCGTGGCGGCGTTGATTCTAAATGTCGAGTGGAAAAACCGGAGGAGCTGGAGACAAATCCACGCGGTGGCCACCACGGGTAGAGAGACGCAGACTCCAACATAGACAGCAGCAGCAGGCATTGTCTGGGTCTGGGATCGAATCCACGATGCCCTGTACACCAAGCGAGGTAGTCAACATCTCTTAGACACCGTGGGCATTAGCGTCCGGGATCAAGCGCACGAGCCTCCCGCGTACCAGGCGAGGTAGTCAACATCACAACTCCCTGCGTACCAGGCGAGGTAGTCAATATCACGAACACCCACGTACCAGGCGAGTTAGTCACATAACGACCTCCTGCGTACCGGGCAAAGTAGTCAACATAACGACCTCCTGCGTACCAGGCGAGGTAGACAACATCTCCCGTGTGATTCCTACGGGGGGGGTTTCGCCACGGCTCTCCATTCACGTGAGATTCTGACCCTGACTCGTGAGCCCCCAGTTCTGCTTTTTTGCCTCTTTTTTTCTTTTGAACTTGGCCCAGAGGGGCAGTGGCCTCCTTCCCGATAACCCTCAACAAGTTTTGACTTAAAACTTTCGTGACTGCGGGAATTCACGTTCTACGGTTCTTTTGGTAAAGTCACTTTGATAGAAAAATAACAATTTAATAATAAAAAATAAAGTGAATTAAAACATCACGCTATATCATTGCGATCGAAATGCCATGGTATTTTTTAATTCACTTCATTTTGTAATATTTTATTGAAACATTTTTTTTATCTACGTGACTTTACCGAAATAACCATAGAATATGAACCCTCGATAGCCCCCAAACCCCCTCACTCCTTCCCTCCTTCCGTGCTTCGTTTTCGTTGGGAATGAAAAAAACGAATTTCAGCCGACGCAATGGGGGTCAGACGCCGATAAGAAATCGCCATGTGGAGATCGTCTGGTCAGATTGGTTTCCCCGCCTAAAACCTCGAGTCGCCCAGGTGCGCTGGGAGATGTTAACTACCTCGCCTGGTGTGCAGGAGGTCGATTGGTCGATCCCAATTCTAACGCCCCAGTGGCTAGCATATGTTGACTAACTCGCCGTTTGTGGACGAGGTCGTGGGTTCGATCCCGGACCCTAACGCCCAGGTGTGCTAGGAAATGTTGACGACCTCGACTGGTGGGCACGAGGTCCTAGATTGGATCCTGGACCCTATCGCCCAGGTGCGCTAGGAGATGTTAACTACCTCGCCTAGTAGGCAGGAGGTCATGGGTTCCATCTCAGACCCTGGTGCCCGCTCCATATTTGGAGTCTGTATGCCGCTTCCTCTCTCCGTAGTCGCGTTTTATTTTTCCTTCAGGTCCTGTGCTTTTTTTCCCTTACACATTTAGAATCAACATCACACGTTTATAAACATTGCTTAGTTTTAGTATTGGTCTCTATCAGTATGGGTCTCGGTGTCTCTATGAGTATCTATGGGTCTCTGTGTGTCTCAATGGGTCTCTATGGGTCTCTGTGTGTCTCAATGGGTCTCTGTGGGTCTCTATGGGTATCTGTGGGTCGCTATGAGTCTGTAGAAACACGCGTTTAGAGTGTCTGGCTGCTGCTGTGAGTGTCCACCTGATGATGACATCAGCTACGTGGTGGAGCTGCTATCAAGTTGTGATGTGCCAGGTGGCTTCTGCAAAAAGAGCGGCTCAGTGGGGCCTTACCTGGTGACAACAACAAGTTTTCATTTTAGTATGGGTCTATGAGTATGGGTCTATAAGTATGGGTCTATGAGTATGGGTCTATGAGTATGGGTCTATGAGTATGGTCTATGAGTATGGGTCTGAGCGTGGGTCTATGAGTGTGGGTCTGTGAGTATGGGTTATCGTGGGTCGGTATGAGTCTCTGTGAGTATGGGTGTCTGTAGGTCTATGTGGGTATCTGTGGGTCTGTGTGGGTCTCTATGGGTATCTGTGGGTCGCTATGGGTCTATGTATATCTCCATGAGTATGTGTCTATTGGTGTATGTGGATCTATTTGGGTCTCCATTTCTCTGTGGGTCTCAGTGGGTCTATGTAGGACTCTAGAAGCATGTGTGTCTGTGGGTTTCTATGGGTGTCTGTGGGTTTATCTGGGTATCTGTGGGTGTCTGTGGGTCTTCATGGTTCTCCATAAGTCTCTGTGGGTCTTTATGGGTCTCTATTTTTTTTTTGTCACTTTGTGGCACGTAACGGCTGTGTGTGCGTGTGTGTGTGGTGGTGTGTGTGTGGTATGTGTGTATGGTGTGTGAGTGGTGGTGTGTGGTGCGAGTGTGTTTGTGTTTGCGGGGAGTGGTGGCACAGCGGTTAGCGCACTGTGCGTGTGTGTGGTATGTGTGTAAGTGTGGGGTGTGTATGGTGTGTGAGTGTGTGTGGGGAGCGGTGGCGCAGCGGTTAGCGCACTGTGCGTGTGTGGGGGGTAAGTGGGGAGGAGTGATGGTGCAGTGGTTTTCGCTATGCTAACCGCTGCGAACCCCACAGCGACTCAGACGCATCGAGACCCACACTAAAACTAAACTACGATTACTTGTATTCTTTGGTTCTTTTGGTAAAGGTACGTAGATAGAAAAATAATAATAAAAAAGTGACTCAAAATGAAAATAATAAAAATTTAATACAAATAATTAAAAAAAACATGAATATAAGCTACATTCTACATTTATGTTTTTATATTATTTTAAATTTATTATTCTTATTATTTTTATTCACTTTTATTTTTATTACTATTTTTTTATTTACGTGAATTTACCGAAAGAACCAACGAATATGAATTCCCGCAGTCTCGAAAGTTTTAAGTCAATTTAAATGTACGTTTATTTTACCAGGTCAAAGGCCCCACTGAGCTGTGGAGTTCTTTGTTAAGAAGCGACGTAGCCACCACAAGCGATAGCAGCTCAACAATGGCCGTCACTGTGGCACACACAGAAGGCGTGGGAGGCCAGCATCACCACTCACGGCCGCCTTTATCTCCCTCCACTGGCAATGTTTACTAAACTACACCGCTACACCAGGTAACTCATTTGAGGTTGAGTCGATCGAGGAGGGAGACCCAGGTACCGGTTCACATAATCGCTGTCACTGGTGTTGGTTTCCGTGAGCTGGAATCGAACTCGGGTTTATGAGCCGATGCCGGAACAGCGTGTTGGTAATTAGAAGCCCATAGGCTGCACAGAAGTCTAAACACCACACACGCAACACACCACACTACACACCACACACTACACACACCAGACACCCCACACTACACCAAACACACCACACACACCACACTATACAACACACCACTCCACACACACTACACACACTACACACCACAAACACCATACACACCACACACACTACACACCACACTCCAGACCACACACACTACACGCACCACACACATCACACCATACTACACACCACACTACACACACACTACACACCACACAACACTACACACTACGCACACACCACACACACCAAGCTCCCCTGTCGAACTGAGGAGTGTAAAACTTTAGAAGAATAACAAAACAAATAAATTATTTAACTATGGGAACAAGCGACCGTGTATGTATCGGTCATTTAATCAGCGGTTCCAGCCACCTACACATGGAAAGATGTGGTGTGCGTGGCTGGAGATAAGAGAGGGCGATTTCGGAGTTGGTTTAAGAATTTCTATAAATATCAAGCGATGTGAAGCCAATGGCGTGCGAAGACAGAGGTGGTCGTGACGCCACTGGTCACTCACTCAGTCAGCCACTGACTCACCCACTCAATCACCCACCCACAACTTACCCATTCACCTACTCGGTAACCCACCCACTCACTAACTGATTTAGTCACTCAGCCAACCACTCACCCACTCAGTTACCCACTCACCCACCGACTCACCCACCCAGTCACTTGCTCACCATCCCACTCACCCACTTAGTCTCTCACTCAATCATCAACTCACCCACCCACCCAGTCACCCACTCTCTCGCCCCAACTCACTCACCCACCCATTCACCTACGCACTCACCCACCCACCCATTAACCCACTCACTTACTCACCCACCCACCCATTAACCCACTCACTTCCTCACCCACCAACCCACGAATTCACTCACTCACCCACCCACCCACTAACCCACTTACCCACCCACCCCCTAACCCACTCACTTACTGCAATGAGTACCTGGTGCGGTTTGTAAACATCGTCACTACGGAGAGAAAAGCGGCCGGGCGTGGTGCTGGCCACTCACCCCCTCTGTGTGTGTCACAGTGGCGGCCTTCATAGGCGCTGCTGCTGCTACTCGCTACTACTGACAGCCACTGGCCCCAAAAGTCTGTTAGAAGCTACACGGGGGATCTTTGTCTGTGTGTGTGGGTGCGTGAGTGAGTGTGTGGGTGAGTGAGTTGGTGGGTGAGTGAGTGTTTGAATGAGTGGGTGAGTGAATGGGTGAGTGAGTGGGTGAATGAGTTGGTGGGTGCGTGAGTGAGTAAATGTGTGCGCTACGAACTTGGCGACCCGAGTTCGATTCCTGCTCACGGCGAACACCGGTGACGATTATCTGAACCGATCCTGGGCCTCCCTTAGGTCAACTCAGCCTCAAATGTGTACCTGGTGTGGTGTGTAATCATCGTCACTAGGGAGACAAAGGCGTTCGGGCGTGGTGCTGGCCACCCACCCCCTCGTGTGCCGTGCCGGCCTTCATAGGTGCTCCCTAACAGCACTTACCCCAACCGTCTGTTACAGGCTATACGGAGGATCTTTGTGTTGTTTTTATCTGTGTCTGTGTGTTTGTCTGTATGTCTGTGTGTGTATGTGTATGTGTGTCTATTTGTGTCTGTGTGTATGCATGTATGGGTGTCTGTGTGTCTGTATGTATATATCTGTGTCTGTATGAATGTACCCATTTGTGGGTGACTGAGTGGGTTAGTGGGTGACTGAGGGAGTAACTGAGTTGGTTTTTCGGCTAGTGGTGGGTAAGTGAGTGAGTAGGTGACTGCATGGTTGATTGTCATAGAGTGAATAAGTAACTGAGTTGTGATTGGGTTATTGGACGAGTGAGTGAGTAACTGAGTGGGTGAGTGGGTCAGTGAGTGGGTGACTCACTGGGTGACTGAGTGCTTTAGTGGGATGGTGAATAAGTTACTGAGTGGCTGAGTAGGTTAGTGGATGGGTGAATGAGTGAGTGATTTGAGACTAAGTGAGTTAGTGGGTGAGTGAGTGAGAAACTGATTGGGTGAGTGGGATATTTGCTGGGTTAGTGAGTGAGTAGGTGACCGATTGGGTGAGTGGGTTTGTGGTTTCGTGAGTGAGGGGCCGAGTGGGTTAGTGAGCGAGTGAGTGGGTAACTGGATTGGTGACAGTGTGGGTGAGTGGGTTAGTGGGTGAGTAAGTGACTGAGTGGGTGAGTTAGTCTGTGGGTCAGTGGGAAAATGAGTGAGTGACTGAGTGGGGGCTTGGATGGGTGGGAGGGTGAGTGAATTAGTGGGTGAGTGGGTTAATGAGTGGGTGATTTGATTAGTGGGTTAGTTGTTAAGTTGGCGAGTGAGTGGGTTAGCGGGCGAGTGAGTAGGTGAGTCGGTGGCTGAATTAATGACTGAGTGGGTTAGTGGGTCGGTGTGTGAGTTGGTGACTGAGTTGGTGACTGAGTTGGTGACTGAGTTGGTGAGTGGGATGGTGAGTAAGTGACTGGGTGGGTGAGTGAAGCTGATTTCATCGACGCACGCGTGATCGCCAGCAAGTTCCTTCTGAAATTACAAAATAGCTTCAACATAGCAGCACGCTTTTGGGGGGTCTTAACACCCCGGTTAAGATTAAAAGCAAAAGTTGACAAAATAGAACCTGGGCCCGAGAAGGCATTAAAAGTGGCCGATAGCCCTGCGTTAATATTTGTTCGTGTCTGTAATAAGGTACGGACTGATACGTGGTTGACAGGTATATGTATACACTAAAGAATACACTACACTATACACTACACTATACACCACAGAATACACTACACTATATACTACTCCATATACTACCCTATACACTGCACTACCCTATACTACTATACAGTATACTATACACTGCACTATATACTACTCTATATACTACCGTATACACTGCACTGCTATACACTACTATAGAGTATACTACACAATACACTATATACTATACTACACACTACACTATACATTACATTACTATACACTGGACTATTCACTACACTACTACATTTGACACTATTTACTACACTGTACACTACACTAATACACAACACTATTCACTACACCACTACACACTACACTATGTACTACATTATACACTCCGCTACAATACACCATACACTACACTACTACACACTACACTACACACGACACTAATATGCACTACACTACACACTACACGATGTACTACACTATACACTACACTGTACCTGTCAACACATACGGTTTAACCCATATTCTTGTACACAGAAATTGAGGTCCATACGTTGAGATTTATCAGGGGCATGCGGTGACCAATGGGGTCTGAGTTGTTCTCTAATGAGGTAGCCAGCACCGATAAGGGGTTGACAGGTAATGGGGTAGTGTAGTGTCCAGTGTAGTATATAGTGTAGTGTATAGTAGTGTAGTGCATAGTAGTGTAGTGTAGAGTGTTGTGTAGTGTATAGTAGAGTAGTGTATAGTAGTGTAGTGAATAGTGTAGTGTATAGTGTAGTGAATAGTATAGTGTATAGTAGCGCATTGTACAGTGCAGTGGAAAGTTGTGTAGTGTATAGCAGTTTAGTGTGCAGTGTATTGAATAGTAGTGTAGTGTATAGTAGTGTATAATAGTGTAGTGTATGGTAGTGTATAGTGTAGTGTATAGTAGTGTAGTGTACAGTAGTGTAGTGTATAGTCGTGTAGTGTATAGTAGGGTAGTGTATAGTAGTGTAGTGTATAGTAGTGTATAGTAGTGTTGTGTATGGTAGTGAATAGTAGTGTAGTGTATAGTAGTGAATAGTAGTGTAGTGTATAGTAGTGAATAGTAGTGTAGTGTATAATAGTGTAGTGTATAGTAGTGTTGTGTATGGTAGTGAATAGTAATGTAGTCTATAGTAGTGTAGTGTATAATGTAGTGTATAGTGTAGTGTGTTTCTCCCTTGTGACAGGACTTTGTATGGTGACCAATGGGCTCTGAATTCCTAAACGATCGCCAGCCATGACGCAATCCCCACCAAGGTCTCTTAACACCTCTCGGTCTCTCCCAACCGCTCGGCACCCCCACGGGGTCCCAGCGGTGGCGTGGAGGGGATTCTGTGCAACATCTGTCGGTACGACAGCGGCCACCACCCCCCCCCCTACTCACCATTCCCTGCCATGAGCGGTGGCAACGCACGGGATGAGTGGAACGCCTCTGCCGCTTGCGACTGAGGGGCGTTCGGCGTTGGGTGGTCGATCTTTGTTTTTGTCAACTTCTCCTTTTGAGATTCTCGACGCTCTTTATTTATTTATTTTACTGAATCTCTCTCTCGTCGAATTTTAACTTAAAACTTTTGTGACTGCAGGAATTAATATTATTGGTTCTATTGGTAAAGTTACGCAGATAGGTTCAAAATAAATGTTTACGCATAAACTACGATGATTCCATCGCTCGTCATCAGGTGGAGAAAAAAAGAGATGACGACCGCTTGCGTTGCGATAGAAACGTCGAAATTTTTTGTGTAAAAGTTTTGAACCTCTCTAAGTGATTTTACCGAAAGACCCAAATAATTTTCTCTCTCTGTAGTCGCTTGGACCCTGGAGCTCCACGTTCGTGTCCTGCACTATTGGTAGGCGTGGGGATCCTAGTGTGGAGAATGCGTGTCGTGGATTTGGAATTGTCATCGCTGTGGTTGTCGTTGTTGGCTGTTGTTTGTTTGTTGTTACCTTGTTCCGCCGGTGCGACTGGCGGTAAAGCGACCAGCAGCAGCATCAGCCGGGCAGAAGCCGTCGCGATCCGGGCTCGGTCCCCCATCGCCTCTCGCTCTCCTCTCTACTCACTCACTGAGCTCTCATCACCCCCACAGGGTACACACAGAGGGGGAGGAGGAGGGCGGAGCTAGAGGGAAAGAGGGCGGGGCCAGTGATGAAAGGGGGTGGAGCCAGCAGCTGAGAGGGGCGGGGCAAGGAGAGCGGCGATGCTTGTAATTACTGGAAAAACGTCATGGCTACTCCAATAGTAAATGTTGTGGGTTGACTCTCCAACACACAACCGGTGTGCTGAACTAGTAACAGACATGGCATGTTCAGTTTACATGACAACCCTCACTAATCGGCTGTGTCGGTTGGGGGCGGGTTTAACAGCACGTTTATATTTGCGCAATCTAACCCACAAAAAACTCTGTTATGGATTCTTGGAAATGTTGCATGTGTAGCGGAGTAGAGGAGAGTAGTGGCGTCGTGTGCGCTGTCCAGTGCGATGACGTCACGGGACGTGGGGTCACACGTGCTGGACAGTGCACATGACGTCACGTCTCCTAGGGTACTTAAGGGATACCCCATGACGTAAGCGGGGTCACTGTGGGAACGGGGAGAGGGATCGAATAGCGAGTCTGGGGAGAAGCCGGTGGTAGCTGTAGAGGTGCTTCTCTCTCCGGTCGGTGGAGTCGGCAAAGTCCATGATCCGACATGAGAGAGAGAGATCGGAGCTAGCCGGCAGGGACCCGGACTCAGAGTAGGACCCCTAGCCCCTGGGAGTTGTGTACCCTGTGTATTATTGATAAGCTTCAATAAACCCTGGCGAAAGACCCTAACTTCCCTCCGTCTCCGAGTACGTCCGTCGGAACTACTCAACACATGTACTAGTCACGCACGGTGCTTAACAGGAACAGATATGCTGCTCCGTTAAATCCGAAACACACGCGATCACCTCTACAGTACAGTAGTTGCAATATCTGTACACACAGTGAGTGGTGCAGTTTGATTGATGTTGATTGGATGCTGTCCACTTGGTGGGTGGAGTCTTCCACGCAGGAAAGTGTTATTATCACTGAGTACCCACATTGATTGGATGATTGTGTGTATTCTTTCTCAATTTTCTTAACTTGAACACAATCTATACCTATGCAGTGTCGCTGCCACACATTGGTACTTTACTCAGAGCCATCACTGCGGACACAGCACTGTCTTATCTTAATTATATTTCAATAGCGCTTTTAGCAAGGTGCTTTAGAGCGATTATAAAAATGTACATAGCGTAACAATAATTTGAAATAAATTATTGGGTTATTGTCCACGGTGTAGTTTTTATGCAGCAAAGCAAAATCGATTGCTAAAGAGGGGTTTGGGATAGGCCTGGTCGTAGTTGCGGGCAGTGGCGGCTCCTGCAAAATCTCTCAGGGGGGGCAAATGTCTGGATGATTGATAAGGATAAGGTCCACCCATGTAATGGATAAATTAACAGCTTAAGCATGTAAAGGCAACTTCACTTCTTTAATATTAATGAAAAATAAAGTGACTCTTACAATACATCTTGTTTGTTTATATACTCACTATTAAAACAAACCACTCAAGTTTATTTTATTAAAGATTCCACTAGGTAGCGATAAATAATATTGTTGGATGAAACGTGCGTACGTATGATGACGTTAGCACGTATGATGACATAAGCACGTTAGGGCTTGCCCTCCCAGAAGCCATAGAGAATGCATTGGAGCACCCACGTTCGAAAAAAAACATCTTTGAATGTAAGTCTATGGGGCCACTCGGGGCGATTCTCAGCCGGAGTGAAATCGCCCCAAAAGAGGCGGTACTCCACAGAACGTGACATGACGCTGATTGGACTATATCCAGAGGCTGACAGTGACGGCTAGCGTGACTGTGGTTGAATGACATTGGTGGTGCGTCGCCCAATCGCCCTAATGAAGAAACCGCCCCTGGTTGCGGGTGCAACAGAAATCTTGGAGGGGCTGAGAGGTGATCAGTCAAATTTGCATTGGGAAGACAAAGGGGGGGGGGGAGGCTGAGAGGGGCCTGTAGCCAGGAGGGAGAACGGAGTCCACGGAGATGGAGTCTCCAGCACCGTCCACGACGTCAATGCGGCGTCCTAGCCCGGGGCTTGGTTCTTGATGCTTCAACTTCGTCTTCTCTACAAACCGTCCCCCTCCCCCTCCCCTCCTTGTGCTGTCCCCTTTAATATTTCCCGAGCCGCCCTCCCCCCCTCCTCTCCCTCTGGAAGCTTCGCTCGCCCCGCTCGCTTCGACCAATCAACGTCTTCCTCCAACCAACAGTCGTCAACCGCCGCCCCCTATAGACGAATCTCTCCTCCAATCGCTTTGAATCTCCACTGATCCTAAACAATCGTCGTCCTCCTCCAACCGACGGTCGTCAAACGTCGACTCCTCATGTAAACAGAACATTGTGGATTTCAAAACCCCACAACATTGTGGGTTTGGTCTCCAACACACCAGCGTGCTGTACTAGTGTTGAGGTGCAATTTATAACTCCGAAGCAGGTTGCTGTTAGGGGCTCACGCCACGTTTATTTAAGGGCTTACGCCAGGTTGTTCAGGGCTTACGCCAGGTGGATAGGCTTACGCCGAACCAGCACCCCCCGAGCCAATAACTCCCCAGGGGACAGGGTACTGGGATCCCTACACCCCGGCTAACTCGCATCTCCACCCTGCCCCGGCCCGGGACCACCCCCAACCTCGGCCGGTCGGGCGGAGTAGCCTCCCCTAGTCTCGTGTGAGGATCGACTCCCCGGGTCCCCACTTCCAGAGGTGTGGACTCGAGTCATGTGACTTGGACTCGAGTCAGACTCGAGTCATGAATTTGATGACTTCAGACTCGACTTGGACTTGCATAACAATGACTTTGTCCCACCTCTGAGGTGTGGACTCGAGTCATGTGACTTGGACTCGAGTCAGACTCGAGTCATGAATTTGATGACTTCAGACTCGACTTGGACTTGCATAACAATGACTTTGTCCCACCTCTGCCCACTTCTACCCCCGACGAACCCCGGTTCCATCCCGGGTCGCCCTTTAAATACCCCCCTGGGGGCATGACGTCATCGTCCTCCACGGCCCGCCTGACGTCACGTCCCGCGACGCCACTCTCTCCGAGGGCGCACGTGACGTGATGTCACCCTCTACACCTCTACACTAGTAATGAATTGGCACGTTCTGTTTACGTTACAAACCTTACTAATTGGCTGTGTCGGATGATGGCGGGTTTAATGACACATTTATTTATTTACACAATCTAACCCCAAAAAATCCTGCATTATGGATGATATTGGTTCGTGAAAGCCTCCTACCAGGTGTTAAACGGTCAAGTCACTGATGGATGAGGGCCTCCCCCATGCCGTGAGGGTTGTTTGACCATACTTCACCACTCGGGGGGGGGGGGGGAGCAGGGACGTGGCAGCATTAGCGCGGCGCAACAATACACTCACCCTCCTCGACTTGCGAACATGATTCGTCCCTGAGATGCTTTCGTACATCGAATAGTTCGTCAGCTTGTACGTGAGTGAGGGTGTTCGTAAGTCTGTGGATGCTGCTGCGCTGCCCCCTGCTGCTGACAACGTGGCCCTGAACAGTTTTTTTAAATAAATACTCTGAATTGTAGAAATACCAGAGAAGTTACGTTATCCGTCATCCATGGGGAATGGAGGGTGCTGGGTTATCTGAGAGTTACATTTACGGCTCACCAATGTAATTTTGAAGAAAGAACAAAGCCTACATTTTAACTATGATGCAAGAAATTACGCACTATTTTACACAGGTACGGGAGGCCTTTGACTTGTTAACGGGTTCCATTCATGAGGCGCGTTCGTAAATCGAACTGCTCATAAGCCGGAACACAACATGCAATTTAAATACACGTACAGACAGGGGTATTAAATGTTTTTGTAATTTAACAAAAACAAATAACATTGTTATCTAATAATAAAGAAGAAATAATGTACATTTATTTGTGATGCTGTAATAAATACCGTATAGTAAATGCAACATAATATTAATTAACATGAATAAAATAAAATAAATGTTTAAAAAAATTATCGATTGTGAGTCGAAATGGGGTCGCCAGGTTGGTAAGGCAGCGCGCTAACCGCTGCAATACCGCTACCCACACATACACACACATACACACGTGTGCAACAACAACAATCGCCAATCGCCACTAAGTGGCGGTGACATCACCATGACACTTGAGGCAGGCTACGTGCATCTTGAGGCCACGTGAAGTGTGGGGGCCGTTGGCCCCCGGGGTCCCTCCCGCCTGCATCCCCTACTCCGTTTACGTTACCCCACCTCCCTATTACCCGCTACGGTTTCGCCGGCATTCGAACGCGACGCCCGTACTGTTACAGCCTCGCGCTGCGCTCCCACGCTGCGAGCATACGTGCGCACAGCATCATCAATCAAACGCCACACTCCCCCTCTTTACACCGCTACGTGCAGCTCTCGCACACTGCGAGCGTGTGCCCGTCTATAGCCCTGTGCGGCACTCGCCTCCACGTCGAATAACCACGTTACCAATGCGCATCCGTATCCGACACGTAACGAACGTATGCGCACTCACGCACACAGCTCCCCGCGGCACTCACTCACCACTGAATACTCGCGTTATGATCGCGCACCTGTATCACACACGGGGTGAACACACGCGACACCCACTCTCGCACCGCTCTGCGCAGCGCTCCCCCGAGGCGAGCCGCAGCACTACAGAACCACTGTGTACACACGCTCACCCACGCGCTCAGCTCCGCGCAGCGCTCACTCACGTGGCGAACCACTGTGTACACACGCGCACCCGCACGCTCAGCTCCGCGCAGCGCTCACTCACGTGGCGAACCACTGTATACACACGCTCACCCACACGCGCAGCTCCGCGCAGCGCTCACTCTCGTGGCGAACCACTGTGTACACACGCTCACCCACACGCGCAGCTCTGCGCAGCGCTCACTCTCGTGGCGAACCACTGTGTACACACGCTCACCCACATGCTCACACTGCTCGACAAGATCACGCGAGGCCACGCTTCGCTATTAATGATTTATTATCTGCTACCTGGTAATTTAATGTTAAATCAGTGAGTCGACGAGGCTGGCCTGTTCCACTAAACCTGTACCTATTCCCTATCTATCGGCTATTATCCTACTCGGATCCTGCCAAGTGACTACGCATCCCCGTAGTCACTTGGCAGGATCCGAGATTTGTCTCGGGGCCTGTGGCTCGTCGCTTCACCTCACTGGGGAGAGCCTCTCCGAGTCGTCAGGCTGATTTTTCAAGAGGCTCCTGTCAAGTTTGTCGCGTGCTGCACGAAGCAAGATGGCGGCGCGTATACATGCAGCGGCTCCTCTCTCTCCCATCAGATCGGTGTTTTTATGTTTTTTGGTGTTTTTATGTTTTTTGTGTTATCCATCTACGTGCATTTGTTCGTCATCATCACGTCGATCAAACGTAAGGCGCACATACTCTCGCGAATTTCTGCTCGCCATCGGCAGAACCACACTCATGGATATAAACCCAGCAGACGCGAAGAGCTACGCGACTGCGGTCTGCTCCAGAGGCCTGCTCTACCACCGACCCCTACTACTGCAACCAGCCGACAGTGGAAGCGCCACAGGCGGTGCATGAGGAAGCAGAAGAGGGGAAAGCGCGGAGGTATCGAGGCTAGGCGAGCGGCTAGCCCTCACCGGCCGGCTATCCCTACCATCATACTGGCCAACGTACGCTCGCTGGAAAACAAACTGGACTATATCCGCCTTCTTCGTACAACTTCCAGGACTGTGAGTGAGTGCTGTGTCCTTGTGTTTGTGGAGACATGGCTTAACGACAGCGTCCCGGACCATGCCATTCAGCTAGCCGGGCTAACATGTTACCGGGCGGACAGAGCGCTCGTCGAGGGGGGGAAGACTCGCAGCGGGGGACTCTGTGTTTACATCACCGATGCCTGGTGCCGCGACGCTGTTGTGGTCTGCCAACACTGCTTATCATCGGTGGAGTTTATGGTAATTAAATGCCGGCCATTCTACCTGCCGAGGGAATTTAGTGCCATATTGCTGGTGGCACTATATATCCCCCCTGGCTCCGAAAACAACAGGAACGAGGCACTGTATGAACTCCATCAGCACATCGGTGACCAGCAGACAGCCCACCCAGATGCCTTCCTCATTCTGGCTGGGGATTTCAACCATGCCAACCCCAAGATCGTGTTTCCACAACTCCAGGGACACATCAACTTTCCCACACGAGGAAACAATATCCTGGACAATGTCTACACTACACACAAAGGTGCCTACAAAGCCCGTCCCCTCCCCCACCTTGGGGCCTCAGATCACACCACTGTTCTGCTAACGTCAGCGTACAGGCCGCTGGTTAAAGTCACCAAACCAGTTATAAAGCGGATATGCGTGTGGCCTGAGGGGTCTTCAGAGGCACTCCAGGACTGCTTCTCCACCACCGACTGGAACATGTTCAGAAAGGCAGCCACCTACAACAACACCGTAGACCTCCAGGAGTACACGGAGACCGTCACTTCCTACATGAGGAAGTGCATGGAGGATGTCACGGTCACCAGAACCATCTCCATTCGGGCCAACCAGAAGCCATGGCTGACAGGGGAAGTCCACAGGCTCCTGAGGGCTCGGAACGCCGCCTTCAAAGCTGGCGAGGAGATGGGCCTGAAGACAGCCAGGGCCAACCTGTCGCGAGGCATCAGATTGGCCAAGAGGCAGTACTCCAGGAGGATCGCCGACCGCTTCAATGACAGCAGAGACACCAGGAACCTGTGGCGAGGGATGCAGACCATCACGGACTATAAACCCTCTCCGCAGACCTGTGACAGCTCCACCTCTCTGCTGAACCAGCTGAAGGACTTCTTCGCTCGCTTTGAGGCAGACAACAGCACCCCAGCACAGAAGACTCCACCACCTCCCGGTGATCAGGTGCTGATGCTATCCCCAGATAGCGTGAGGAGATCCCTCAGAAGGACGAACCAAAGGAAAGCCCAGGGCCCTGACAACATTCCGGGTCGTGTCCTGAGAGACTGTGCGGAGGAGCTCACAGATGTCTTTACCGACATCTTTAACACCTCGCTGAGACAGGCTGTTGTACCCACGTGCCTCAAAGCTACCATCATCATCCCGGTCCCGAAGAAGTCATCTCCCTCCTGCCACAATGACTACCGCCCGGTCGCACTCACTCCCATCCTTATGAAGTGCTTCGAGCGGCTAGTCCTACAACACATCAAGTCTGTCCTTCCCCCCGCCCTGGACCCTTTCCAGTGTGCGTATCGGTCTAACCGCTCAACCGATGACGCCATCTCCGCTACCCTCCACTCAGCTCTCACCCATCTGGAGACTAAAGACTCCTACGTCAGAATGCTGTTCATCGACTTTAGCTCAGCATTCAACACAATCATTCCCCAGCAGCTCATCCACAAACTAGACCACCTGGGGCTCAACACCTCCCTGTGCAACTGGCTATTGGACTTCCTGATAGGGAGACCACAGGCAGTTCGAGTTGGCAGCAACACCTCCAGCACCATCACACTGAACACAGGGGTCCCCCAAGGATGTGTGCTGAGTCCCCTCCTCTTCACTTTGCTGACCCACGACTGCACACCATCATTCAGCTCCAACCTCTTCATTAAGTTTGCGGATGACACAACTGTGGTGGGTGCCATCAAAAACGGTGATGAGACAAACTACAGGAGTGAGGTGAGCAGGCTGGCCACGTGGTGCAAGGACAACAATCTCCACCTGAATGTTGAGAAGACGAAGGAGATTGTCGTGGACTTCAGGAGAGTGCACACCCAGCATACTCCGCTAACCATCAACGGTGCTGCAGTGGAGAGGGTGAGATGCACCAAGTTCCTGGGTGTGCACATCTCTGAAGACCTGTTGTGGAGTCACAACACTGCATCACTGGCCAAAAAAGCCCAACAGCGCCTGTATTTTCTCCGCAAACTGAGAAGAGCAGGAGCCCCGCCCCCCATCATGCACACCTTCTACAGAGGCACCGTTGAAAGCATCTTGACGAGCTGCATCACCGTGTGGTACGGCACCTGCACCGTGTCCTGCCGCAAGACTCTGCAGCGCATAGTGAGAGCAGCTGAGAGGATCATTGGTGTCTCTCTCCTGCCTCTTCTGGACATTTATAACACCCGCATCACCAGCAAAGCAATCAAGATTGCAGGTGATCCCACCCACCCATCTCACAGCCTCTTCAGCCTGCTGCCATCAGGGAGGAGACTGCGGAGTCTTCCAGCCAGGACCAGCAGGCTCAAAGACAGTTTCTTTCACCAGGCTGTCAGGTGACTCAACTCCCTCCCTGCTCTACCATCACTCCCCCCCTCTGCCCACCCACCCCCCTTTGCCCCCTGACCCCAACCCCCACACACACATTCACTCGTACATCCTGATCTCTGGACTGCACATTGCAC
Source organism: Lethenteron reissneri (assembly GCF_015708825.2). NCBI lineage: Eukaryota > Metazoa > Chordata > Hyperoartia > Petromyzontiformes > Petromyzontidae > Lethenteron > Lethenteron reissneri. The sequence goes on from NW_026891738.1 coordinate 1,079,200, forward strand.
TACATCGCACTACCACACTGGTTTAAATATCTTATTTCTTTAAATACTTTTTTTTAATAATATTTTACATTTTAAAAATTCTTGACTGTTGTTTATTTTAAGTTTATTACATTTTTGATTATTTATCTTGTGTTGATCGCCGATTGTTTATTGTTTATTTATGTCTGTTAATTGTGATTAATTTTTTAATTGCTTGGTTGCACCGTGGGACCAAGAGAGAGGACTGTAATTTCATCTGTGTTGTATGTCATGCATGTAACACACTTGACAATAAAGTGACTTTAAGACTTTAAGACTTAAGACTACTTCACCTCCCTCCTCACTGTTTGGTGCCCACGGTGGTTCGCTGCTCCCTGTGCTAACAGCGCACCTCGATGCGTCGCACGGACGTCCGGGTCGCTGGCTGGAGCTGCGGCGGGTCCTCTGGCGCTGGAGAAAAGAGAGCGATTTCCCCTTTGCGCCCCCTATTTATCCTCCCTACCTCAAAGGGATGCGGCTCTGAACAATGGGCTCGCGACCCTCTGGCACACGCACGGCGGTTCCGGGCGCTTTTGATATGCTAATCAGTGTGCAGCGTACGCGGCGTAAATCCTAATTAATCCCTTACCCTCCCTAACAATGGGGCCTGCGCGCTCAAGCGCAACCATCCCAACCTTCCGTGACTATGCGCAAGAGCCCCTGCGGTCCTGCTACTCATGCTGTCCTGTCCTTCCCCTGCTTGCCTCGTCGACGCATGGGGGGGGGGGGGTGTGTGGGGGATGCGCCTCAACCGCGGTGGCCGAATGCCCCACGCCGCGACCATACCATATTAAGGCTGGTCGCAGCGCCGCGGCGCAACGTAGCACGGGGGAGGTCGTCCAATTCCCTGATCGCCGGAAACCGTGAGAGTTAATCCCGATAAGGGTCTCTCGGATAAAAACCGGCCGATCAGGTGATCTCCTCTTCCAGCTCTATGGGTGGGGGAAAATGCGTGCGGGTGTGTTCATGTGAGGTGAGGGGGACGCGGGGTTGGCTCCGTTGCTTGGTGGTAGCGAGGTCGGGGATTTGGGCGCCTGCCAAACGGCTTCGTGGCGGCGGCATCACATAGCCCCCCGAGGTGCCAGTCCCCGTCCCGGGTTGACTGGAGCACCTCGCTTGAGCCGCGCCCACGAGGAAACGTTGCGGGGTCCGGGGGATCCGTCCGGACCTGGTGGCTGGTCTCGGGGCGGGTGGTTCCGTCCTCTGTAGCTCCTGCGGCGGCCTCCTCCTCCACTCCAGCGGCTCTCCCCGTCCCCCGGCACCTGTGGGCTGGGGCACAAACTCAGCAGCGGAAGGGTTTAGGGCCCGTCGTCCGCGCCGTTTCCGGACTGGATCGGGGCATCTCGGGGGCCCGGCGGGGCCCATGTAGTGTGCGAGGCCCCCCAACACGAGGGGTGCGGGTACTCCGGGATTTCGGGGCCTTCGGGTGACGGGGTTCTCTTTCGCCGGGGCCGCTTTCCATGGTTTTAGGCGGCGGACGTTGACCACCGTCTCTCGACCCCTCTCCCCGCCATAAATTAGTACCATCCAGGGGGAGATCTGCCGCACCACGGTCCAGGGTCCCCGCCAGTAGGTCGTCAGTTTCCCCACCTGCCCGGCCCCGATGCGAGGGGTGTGTAGCCACACCTTAGCGCCTGTCAGGAATAAGGGGGGTTCCATGCGGGGTCGGGTGCCCTGTTCCTGCCGCCGATGCGCGGCTTCCCCTTGCGGGTATGCTCGGCCTCGGGCTTCTCGCAGGGTCTCCAACAGGTGTTCCACGGGGCGGCTTCCCTCCTCCAGCTGGGGGGAAGGGACGCCGAATAGCAAATCTGCGGGTAAACGAGACTCATGGCCGAACATCATTAAAAACGGGGTTTGTCCCGTCGACGTGTGTACGGTGGTGGTGTAGGCGAAAAGGGCGTAGGGGAGTTGTTCGTCTTAATCCCGTTGATTTGCGGCCGCCATACGTTTGAGTTTCCCCGCTAGGGTCTGATTCATGCGTTCTACCATACCGTTCGCTTGGGGTGGTACGCTCTGGTTCGGTCCTTCTGGATTCCGAATTCTCGGCACAGTGCCTGGAACAGCTCGGCCTCGAACTCGCTACCCTGGTCAGTGAGGACTCGTTCTGGGATCCCGTGCTTAAGTACGTAATGTTCCACGAATGCCCGGGCCACCACCAAGGCCGTTTTATCAGGGATGGCCACTGCCACGGGGTAGCGGGTGAAATACTCTACTGCGACTAGGATATACCGGTTGCCTCGATGGGATCGCGGGATGTTATCAACAAATGGCATTTTTGGGATTTAAATTTCAAATTGGCGTCCCATACCCTGCCAAACACAGCCCGTAGCCGCTGCAAGTGTCCCTCAAAATCCTTACTGAACACAATAACGTCGTCAAGGTATATCAAACATGACTCCCACTGCAATCCGGAAAATACAAGTTCCATCAATCTTTGAAAAGTGGCTGGCGTGGAGTGCAGCCCCATCGGTAGTACGTTAAATTGGAACAACCCTTGCGGCGTGCGGAAGGCCGTCTTCGGTTTAGATTCCTCATCAAAGGGCAATTGCCAAAAGCCCGACAAAAGATCCAAAGTGGAGAAAAACTTTTCACCGGACAATGCGTCCAATGAGTCTTCAATGCGCGGGAGCGGGTATGCATCCGCCACCGAAACCTTTTTCAATTTGCGGTAATCCACACAAAATCGTAGAGAACCATCTCGTTTTTTAACCAATACGATCGGAGCCCCCCATGGGCTGGAAGAAGGAGAGACAATATTCTGTTTCAACATCTCGTCAACCGTTTTCCGAATGCAATTCTTCTCCAGCGGGCTCACTCGGTGAGGATTTAATCGAATTGGGAGTGCATCCCTAGTATCAATGTGATGCCGCAATAATGTCGTGCGACCGACATAAAACTTTCCTGAGCTAAAAACGTCCCTGAATTCCCAAAGCAACCCCCTTAGACGCGTCCGCTGCTCGGGCGTCAAATCGTTGTTGCATTCATACAAATCGCAAAACCAGCTTGGTTCCTTCTCCTCCCATGGCAGCGTGTCTCCTTCCCCAGCTGCCAAGCACGCATCCCCTTCCGAACCCCGCGCGACCGACGCGTGCACCAACGTAGTCCCATCCTGAATAACGACCGGCTCGTGCCCCGTGTTCACAATCTGGATGAATGGTTCGGCCGTCGCCGGCACCATCGTAAAAGCACCCACCATAGAGGGTGTTCGTGCCACGGCATTCGACGGTTACAACAGAATGCCTTCCTCCAAGTTACCCACTGACAGCCCTTTTTTCAACCTTAATGCCACAAGCATCTGCATCGCAGGCGGAATGCGCACCATGCGGCTAACCACCGCCTGAACCACAGCATCGACACGAGCAAATTTGGACGGAGTTCCCAAAAATTTAAGGCACTTCTTCTTCTTCTTTAGTGCTGCCTAACGGCGTGTGCGACTTCACGATGATATTGGTCCCGGTCTAGCACGGCGTGTAGAGTTTGTGCTGTTGTTAATTGTAGCCATGTTTTGATGTTACTAAGCCATGTCGTTTTTGGCCGTCCTGGTCGTTTTTTCCCTTCGATTTTTCCTTCCAGGATTTGCTTTAATAGCTGGTATTTGTGGTCGTTTCGGGCAATGTGGCCTAGGTAGTAACACTTCCTGCTAATGATGGTCTTCAGCAGTTGCCTGTCAGTGCCCATATCTTGCATAACTTGTGTATTGGTGGTTTTGGCTGTCCATGGGATTTTCAGCATTCTTCGATACAGCCACATCTCGAAAGCTTCGAGCCTTTTTGTTGCTGTTGTTGTCAGTGTCCACGTCCCTACTCCGTACAGCAAAATTGACCAGATGTAGCATTTCAGTGTGCGCAGTTTCAGTGATGTACTCAAGTTGCGGTCTGCAAGGAGTGTTTTCCATTTAATAAATGCTTGCCTTGCTTGTTCAATTCTGCTCTTGATTTCGACTTCATGGTTCAACTGATCGTCAATGATTACACCAAGGTATTTAAATCGGTGTACTTGTTCCAATTTTTCGCTGCCCAGCTTGATTGTTATTTCGCTTGTAGTTCGGCTGACCTTAATAACCTTTGTTTTCTTTTTATTAATTCGTAAGCCCCAGTTCTGACTCTCTGTGGAAACCTCGTCCAAGATTTGTTGTAGGTCTTGTTCTGAATCGGCCAGCAGTGCAGTGTCGTCAGCATACCTGATGTTGTTGATGTATTGTCCATTGACTTTAATACCAATGTTTTTATCTGCTAGTGTTCGATCAAAAATCTGCTCCGAGTAGATGTTGAAAAGACTGGGTGAAAGTGGGCAGCCTTGTCGTACACCTTTTTGTATTGGTGTTGGGTCTGTCAATTCGTTGTCATATCGGAGTTGGGCTGTTTGCTTCCAATAAAGAGCAATGATGAAGTTGATGTCGTCTTTATCTAGTCCCAGTTGTTTTAATAGAGCTGCTAGTCGGTCGTGGTCGACTGAGTCAAAGGCTTTCTCGTAATCTATGAAGCAGATGTACACTTCTTTCTGATGTTCGTAGCATCGCTGTAGTAGTATCTGTAGACAGAAGATTGCTTCTCTTGTGCCTAGTCCTTTACAGAAGCCAAACTGTGTGTTCTTCAATGCATTTTCGCATGTGGAGCGTATGCGCTGTTAGATCACCTTCAGGAAGACTTTCAGCACGTGGCTCATCAAGCTTATCAGTCTGTAGTCCTCGCATTTCCGGCTTGTTGCTTTCTTTGGTATGGCCACAAAGATGGATTGTAGCCAGTCGGATGGAATTTTATTGCCATTGTATATTTGATTGTACCAATTAGTCAGTTGTCGTATGTTGTGGCTGTCTAATAGTTTGAGCAATTCTACATGGATTGTGTCGGGCCCGCACGCTTTGCCTGACTTAGCTGTTTTGATTGCATGTTCTACTTCTGATGTTAAAATGTGTAGAGCGTCTTTCGACATCTGTTGGTCTTTTTCTGCAGGTGTTCTCGCGGCGCCATAGAGCTTGTGTATATAGTTTGTCCAGGTGTCCATTTTTTCTTGTTTATTTAGGATTAGTTGGTTATTGTCCGCAGACAAGGTAGCTGTTGGGGCTGGTCTGTAGATGTTACCAGCTTCTTTGAGCTTCTTGTGCAGAGTAAAATTGTCATGTTTTTTAATTAGTTCTTCAATCTCGGCGCATTGTTCTTCCATCCACTTTTCTTTTGCCTGTCAGATTGCTTCTCTGATCTTCTGTTGCATTTGTTTGTACTTCTCCAAGTCGTTATTTTTGTACATTCTTCGTTTGCTCATTAAATCGAGAATATAATGTGTCATCCATCGTTGTTTCTTTTTCGGTGGCTGATGTCCCAGCATGACTTCTGTTGTTTCTGTGATGCATTGTTTGAACGAGCGCCAGTACTCTTGAACATCTGCTGTTTCTGTTGTTATTGAGCGGATGCTATCGTTGAGATGTTGCTGTACTTGTCTTTTATCGGCGCTGTTCTTCAGTTTCTCCAGGTCTGCTCGTCTCGTCTTTGTACATTGTATTGATCGCAATTTGAGTCTTATTGTAGCTGTTACTGGGTTATGATCTGACGATATATCGGCTCCAGGATAGGTTTTTGCTGTAATCACACTGGACTTAAACCTGATGTTAATTAGGATATAATCGATTTGGTTCCTGACGATGTTGTTGTCGGAGTCTTGCGGCGAGGTCCACGTGTACAGTCGTCGAGGTGGTAATTGGAACCACGTGTTAGCAATACTGAAACGTTCTTCTTGGCAGAATTGAACCAGTCTGTCGCCTCGTTCATTCCTTGTTCCTAGTCCGTGTTCTCCGACAATGTTCTGCATTCGACCGTGGCCAACCTTGGCGTTGAAGTCGCCGAGGATTATAGTGATGTCTTGCTTCTTCAGCGGCTTCAGCGTGTTGGTTAGTTGCTCATAGAACGATTCGATTTCATGATCTTGTTTATCTGCTGTTGGAGCATAAACCTGTAGAATGTTCACGTTGACTTTGTTGCCTGCTAATTGTAGTAGTGCTATTCGTTCTGATACTGGGGTAAAGTTGTTGACTTTATTCGCTAATTTCTTGTGTACTATAAAGGCGACACCGTATGTTTGTTTGGTGTTTTCTTCTCCTCCGGAGCAGAAGATGTGGTGTTCGCTTGATATAAACTTTTTTGTTCCAGGCCATTTAGTTTCGCTTAGACCGATTATGTTGATTTTAAGTCGATCCATTTCTTGTATGACATTGGCTAGTTTTCCTGCTTGAAGTAAACTTCTAACGTTCCAAGTTGCTACTTTGAAAGGGTTCTTTGACACAAGCTCGGAGATTCTTAGCACCCCTGTCCTATTTAAAGGACGCCGATACTCAGGGCCTTTGTTGATTTTGCTTGTCATCATTGAAGTTTTCAAGGGAGAAATAATCCAAGTAGTTTCCCGTTGCTTTCTTGGATCACAATTTATTTGAAAAGGTCATGTGGGGACCTTTCGAAACGGGTTTTGTCTGACGTCTCCACTGAAGTCTTCCCGCCTTGGGTGACCCTTCTGAGAGCACTAGGCTCTCGACGGTATAGCGATCAGCTTCTCAGACGTACACAAACTCTCTCGCCGCATTAAGGCACCGTTTCTCGAGAGAGTAAGGCACTTCACCGATGGCAATTCCAATCGTCCCTTCTCAATCGAAATCTTAATTGGCATCTTTTGCAAAAAATCCGTGCCCAACAAACAAGGTACAGCCAGAACAGACGAAACCAAAATGTATCCAGTTACGCACACCTCCCCGACTTGTATCGTTGCAAGTACTCGACCCAAAATTCCCAAACTGCCCCCATTTGCCGCTATACACGGGCCATCCACTGGTTCCAAAACATGGGGCGAGGTTGGTAATAATCGGAAAGTTTGCAAGGAATGAGGGTTGCAGAAGCCCCCGTATCGACAATGACTCGAACCTGAACCCCTTGAACAAGCGCCATCACATCCGACGAACCCGGCGCAGCTCCCAAAACACGATGAGCCAACGCTCCCCATACAGCATTCCCATGTGCGTCAAACGAAGGGGGATCAACAGTGTGTGGTGTCGCGGATGGATGAGGTGTAGGATACGGCCATGTATTGCACGTGTCGCGACTCGCCTGATTATTCTGCGCTGGGTAGAATCCGCGGTTGTAGCCTCCTGATGATCGCGGGAAGATGCCTCTCTGTCTCCAGCAGTCTCGTGCGAAGTGTCCTCGACGATGGCACTCGTAACACGTCAGCGGACCGCCACGTCCGAACGTCCCGGGGCGGCGAGGTGGGCCCAACAGCGGTCGTGCGGCCGCTGCCGTCAGCGACCTCGGCTCCAACTCCGGCAAGCCTCCATCCGCACCGGCGCCCACCACCAGGGGCTGTGGTGGCACCGCCGATGGCTCGTCGCGAAGATCCAGGTTTGCCTGGATGTTCCTGGCAATCTGCAAAGATGACCCGTCGTCGTCGCTGTTGCTGGGAAGTGAGAGGACGACTCGTAGCTCCTTTGCCATCTGTAACAGCTTCTCCTGGGCCAAGGAATCAAGGGCGGCCTGATCCATCGCCGGGTAAACCGCTTGGCCGAGGGTCAATAGCGCGCTTGCGATACGCGAGGGGAGATTCCGTCTCAGCCTGCCGTCTCAACTGAAACTTGCGCTTGGCGACCGATCGAGGTTCATAAATGTCCTGCATCGCCGTGAATGTCTCTGACAATGACAAGCGAACCCCCCCAGGGAGGCCGTAGAACGTCGCCAGCGCATTGTCGTCCAAGGCCGTTGGCAGGGCCCGTAGCGCTTCAGCTTCTGTCCACCCAAGCGACTCGTACGCTGCCCGAAACCGTCGTGTAAACGCCGTCCAGTCGCCGACTTTAACCTCGAAGTGTTCCACGTGCAGTCGGCGTCGCGGGCTCGAAGTCAGTGACTCCGGCTCCTCCACGGCGTCCAGCTGTGCACCCGGCGCAATCGGAGATCCAGCCGCGCCGCCGGCCCCCGCAGATGTGACGAGCTCGTGCGGCAGCTGATCCGATCCCGTCGGCGCCGCCCGGATCGTTTGCATAAACTGTTCAAATTCTTTCATGAGCGCCGCCATCCTGACCTCCCACGCCGCCATCGCAGCTCTCCATACGTGAGGTGGGCTCGGCTCATCCTCGTCGTTCGGGTCGCCCTCATCACGCGGCGGTGCCCCATCAGTCGCGTCCTCTGGGGGAGCGGGAGCCTTCAATCCCGATGGAGGTATCACGTCCGCGTCGCTGCTGTCGGCCTACGAGGCCGCCGGCAAGTTCTTCTTCGTAACTTTCTTTGACATATCGGCGTAGTTCTTTTAATCACTTCTGACACCAGTTGTTGGACTCTTACTGACCCGACAACTTCTTTGTCTTTCTTGTTCCTTTTATTCCGCATATAATTCACATCTCCGACAGCATCGCTCAATGTTCCTCCATACTCTTCAATGCACAATTCTCCATTAGCCCCACTCGATGTCCCTCCGTTCGCTCGCTCTGCTGCTTCGCTCGCTCTCTCTCTCTCTCCACCAAGGTCCGTTACTCTGCTGCTTCGCTACGCTGTACTTGCTCCGTCCTTGCTACTCTGTCCGTACTCCCTACATCCACTGCTACCGTATACTGTATTCTCTTTGTCCACTGCTACCTTATACTATACGCTCTTATCCACTGCTACCTTATACTATACTCTCTTATCCACTGCTACCTTATACTATACTCTCTGTTGCTCCGTCTCTGTCCCAGGCACCGTCTCCAGCTCCGACTCCAACACTCACAATCGACCCCCGTATCTCCATACGCTCACTGCCTTTATCCCCAAACCAATCAGCCCCAATTAATTATGTCATCCCCTGCTTCGCTACTCGCCCCCAGGCCCCCAGCCTCACGTGATCCTGTTATCGTAGCCACCCCGGCGCCAGTCATCAACCACTCACCCTCTCGACCAATCACCGGCCTGCGTCCTCAGTTACCCTTAACACCTGTGGCGTCTCTTAATGACCTCACCCCTTAATTGGCGCAACAACAACTGTACGACCTCAGTTGCCCCCACTGTCCGCTGCTCGCTCGCATCGCAACCAAACGCGTGGCGCGTGTCATTTCAAGTCCTACACATCAATGTATATTGTGTAAATAGTAGAGCTTTACTCATAAATTATAAACATAGATATTTGCATGTGTTAATGGTTGCTTTACATGGTAACATGTCACCCGTCCTGTTCATGTAACACTTTAAAAATCAGCAAAAGGGGTATATAAATAAAATGTATTATGAAACAAAAGGCAAAAAACTATTATGTGTATATAAGTACATTGTTTGGTCCTTATTCAGTGTCTACTGGCGCTTCTTGGCTTGACTCTTGTATTCATAATTATGAATAATCCGAAGGTCCAACGTTGATTTCTGGATCTAAAGAGACGATTTGTGGTTCGAAACATCCCACATCAGGCCACCCCTTGACGCTGATTGGCCAATCTTGAACATTAACATAATTTACCATTCATTCTGTCGCGGATTCGTTATGTCCCGTTACAGGTGCTGACTTGAACGACCACAGCCTCATTTGCAGTCGCTGCCCCATACAACCCCCCCCCCCTCCACGTGATGCGGGAGTTCTGCTCATCAGAGGAAGAGGGGTGAGGGGAAGGCCCCTCCCTCCTCTCCCAGCCAGCTTGTCATTGGTGAGTTAGGGAGAGGGAGGTGACTGGGGCATGAGTGACAGGGGAGGGGAGGAGCCACGGAGAGAGACGTGAGGGGAGGAGCCACTCGCTCCAGCCAGCATGTCATTGGTGGGTTGGGAGAGGGAGGTTACTGGGGGATGAGTGACATGAGAGCCCCAGAAAGAGAGAAGAGGGGAGGAGCCACACGCTCCAGCCTGCTTGTCATTGCCAGATTAGGGAGAGGGAGGTGACAGGTGCATGATTGACAGGGGAGGGAGCCCCACAAGGAGAGACACAGGAGGGGAGGAGCCAGGAGGAGGAAGGAGAGACTCTTGGTGGAGAGACTACGCGACGCAACTGCTTCGGAGCCACCGATATTTTAATAGGACGCAGCGGAAAGGGGAGACAGGCAGCGCTGTGGTAACAATGAACGCATCCTGTGAAGGAATCCCCGATTTTTGCTGTTAGCTAATAAAATAAAGGGGCGGCAGTGTCACACGACTTAATTGAATCCAAGTAACGCTTGCCAATTAATCGGATTGCCACAATATCGATGTATTCAAGATTGCTGCCCGATCAACTGCGAGCTGGCTGCCGGATCGACTAAGCTGAATCGATACAATTATCCTCGAATCACGATCCACAGTGACCATATATGGGCAAAGACACGCCCCCTTCGGCCGCCACCACGCCCTGCTTCCTGCCATATATATGGGAGTCATATGTCTGACCTGGTGTCAGATCTCGTCAGTCTCTTACAGCGAGCAGAGGAGCTGCAGGCCTGACGCCACGTGGAAGCCTGCCCCTTCGCCTGAAAAAGCACGCGGTGGTGGATTGAGGGGTGACCCCGTGGGTCTTGCACGAAGTCTGCTAAGCCTGGAGGTGCTGAGAAAGTGGCGGTTGGCAGTGTAGTCGATGATGGTCGTTTGGGTTAGATGCCGTAAAAATATGAATGCGTCGTTAAATCCGCCAACACCCGACAGAGCCAATTAGTAAAGTTTGTCACGTAAATAGAACATGGCCAGTTCGCTACTGGTACAACACTAGCGTATAGTGTAGTGTATAGCGTAGTACATTACACCGATGTGTTGGAGAGCAAAGCCACAACATTTACAATCTGGGTAACGTGACGTTTCGCCAGTAATTACAACTCGCTCCATCAGGCGACAGCCAGATTTGTGGAGAAATCCTCGGGTTTCCTTCCTTAAATAGAGTGGTAGATGTGATGGCATCACTTTGAGCACCTCTTGAGCGATCTGGGGGGGGGGGGTTCATGAATGCATATAAATGACAATGGGTATTCATTGCCTGTCGCGAATGCCTACGTGTTAAACTGATGATAGTCTTGCTTAGGAGGGAACAATTCAGTCAAATATTGTCCAGTCAGAAACAGACACAGGAGCCGATTTCAAAACATCTTTGTTGTTCCGTTGTATTCAGGTGGGTGCACATTGAGCCAAGAAGCGGGATCATGGTCATTGAACACTTTTGCCTCGGTCATCGAACAAAGACGGTCACTGCATCGCTCGCTTTCAGATGCTCTTCTGCGGCCGTCTGGAACGCCCCTTCTGATATTAGAAAGCCGCTTGGAGCTATCCACGTTTAAATCATCATCTAGTACTAATTTACTTGCAAGTGATGTTTGTGTTTAGTTTGTTGTCCTTCACCCACACCTCCGATGAGCACGGTTGGCTACGTACGACGCAAAATAAGTTCAACACACAGTGCATACGTGAGGCAGTGGCGGCTCGTGACATTTCCACTAGACGGGTCTGTTGTAAAACTATGGCGTTCTAATTTAGCAAAAACCTCGCCATGTCATTGGCCTTCCCGTGCAAGTGTTATGACCATCTTATCTACCCATAGTAGGCATTTACGAACAATATGAATTAAAACAACAAAGCACTCAAACGCTGTCAACATGACACTGAAGGCCAACACTACACAACCCATTTGACACTGACAAAAACCTAAAGTGTGAAGGACGTGAGCTGCTGTGTTTCCACAGTACAACCTCACGTTGTGAAATCGTCACTACAGCCACGGGCCCTTATCATCGCTTGAAATGTGTCTCAAACGGCGTGGCTACAATGCCAGAAGCTGATCGCAATGAATGCAGCGAAATCTGTCACTCGGAGGACGCCTTCACAGTCGCCCGAGGCACAAATCAGACTGTGGTGTTGCAGCGGTTTATAAAATTAACAACTTAAAATGTTATCTTCGATAGTTCAATTCACGTTGAAAGAATCATTATATTTTGATGTTTTTAAACACAACACAACACTTTATAGAAAAGTATTTTTACTTTAAAAAATAATTCATCATCTCCATCTGCTTGGTGGAGTGGGGCCCCAACGCCCCTAGTGGATGAACCGCGCCTGACATGAGGTTAGATATTGAAACACCTAAATACTTTTGGTGAAAGAGGATCGATCACCTTGTTAAGTAACTGTGGATATTTAAACGACTACCTCGTTTTATTAATTCTTAATACAAGCGGTGCCATTGTTGTAAATAGATTATGTTTGCTCTCTGTTTGTCCGTCATTCTGTCCTGCCACTACCCAAATAAAAAAAAATCTGTACATTTTAATTGAGTTAGCGTCTCGGGAAAAAGCCGAATAACCCACAAGATGTCATAGTCCATAAATCAAGGTTCGAAATCAGATGAGGCCCATTAAGTGAATGAGACATTTTTATTTCGGAATAAAATGTTCCTTATCGACATTTAATTTTGCTTGCTTACTCAGGACATACTCACTGAGTCTCTGTGCTGTTTTCCGCGAGAGCCCTGCCAAATGTTGGGAGAAGCGGGCGATGTTGCTCGATGCGATCCCAAGTGAGCAGCATTTTTATTCATTGCAGGCCAATTCCAGTCACGTGGCACGTTCCTCTGGCTGGGAAGATGCACTACTCACCGAGAGGAAACCCAGGCAGAGCAGGGGGGGCGGGGGTGTGAGGAGCATGCAGAGTCGACAGAGGAAATCACCCGAGTGGGGAATTAAACCCGGGCCCTTCCTGCACAAAGCACGCCAGTTACCACTGCCACCACTCCACCACCCAGTCTGACCGAATGCAGGTTGCAGAGTACAATAATCACGTAAACTAGTGGATTATAAAGCCATCCAATCACAGAGCTGATATATATTTGCATATAAAGCTGGGTTATGAGGTTTTCCAGAACGCCTTAGCAGCTATTTATATGGGCTGCTTCAGGGCTGCTTATCTAACTGCTTCTGGTGGTGGGGTCCAGGATCTTTGCTTCCGTTCGTTTCACATCTTGGAGACGTCCGAAGTTCGTCTGGACGGGTGGCCGCGTTCCTCGCGTCCCTGTTTACCCCGACCCTGGACTCGCGACGGCTCGAGGCTGTCGTAGAGAACCTCCCTGTGGCCCAACGCCTCGTACTGCGCAGACACAAAACGCCGAACTCGCACGATCAGTAGCAGCAGCTGTAAATGAGACTTGCAGAGAATTACGAGAAACCATTCAGGGCGCATGGCAGAGCACGCTGCTCTTGTATCAATACCTTCCACTCCATCAAGCGAATAGTCCACTCTCAACACCACCACTCAACCTATTCTAACTTACTAACTACTATTTAACATTGACCAGGTCATGCCCAATGACCTATGTAGCTCTTTTTCACATGCGACCTGGCCATCACAAGTTCATAGTTCACTCACTCACCCACGCATCACTCACCAACTCAGTCACTTGCCCACTCAGTCACCCACCCTCTCAGTCAATCACCCACTTACCCACTCAGTCACTTACTCATCTACTCAGTCATCCACCCACTCAGTCACTCACGCAACTACTCAATCACTCACTCACCCACTCAGTCACTCACTCACCCACCCACCCATTCAGTCACTCACCCAACCACTCACTCACCAACCCATTCCGTCACTCACCCAGCCACTCGGACGTGGGGCTTGACGAGGAGGGAGGGAGGGACAGATCGGGCTCACTGTCCCACCCATGTGTGGGTGTGGGGGGGATCCTCTCAGCAGAGAAGTGAAAGTTTACATGGAGGGGGTGGGTGGGGGTGAGAGAGGTGAGGGAGGGGGGAGGGAGAGAGGTGGGGGAAGGGCGGAGGGGAGTTGCAGGGTGCCACATTAAGCGAGGTGCGGGGCCTGTAACATGTTATAAAGGGGCCCTCAATAAAAAAACACGTAAATATTGAAACACTAATCTTTTTTAACTTGCATTGCAAAGTAATTGTATTTTTTTACTTTTCTATACAGCCGTATAATACGACAAATCGCAAACCCAGTCGTTCATAAAAGATGAAGGCAGTATAGTACTATAGTAATAGAGCAATATTGATTTGAAGCTTTCGTGGCTGTAGGAATCCATACTCTTTGGTTCTTTCGGTAAAGTCACGTAGGTAGAAATAAAATAAATAACAAAATAATAATTCGACGTTTCGATCGCAACACACGAGGTCGTCCTCAGGCACTAGCGGTAGGGAAAGGAAAGAAATTGAACTAAACACCACAAATAAAATAAAAACTTTGTTATTGTAACCAGGTAAGACCCCACTGAGCTGCTGTGTAGCTCTTTTACAGAAGCGACGTGGCCATCACAACTTGATAGCAGCTCAAGCAAGTGGCTGATATCATCATCATCACCACCGTGTGGGCATTGATAGCAGCAGCCAAATCCTCTGAACGCGTGGTGACGTTGATTCTAAATGTGGAGGGAAAAACCGGAGGCCCCAGAGAAAAATCCACACGACTACGGAGAGATACAGACACGCAGACTCCAAATATACAGCAGGCGTTATGGTCGTAGATCGAACCCACGACCTCCAGTACACCAGGCGAGGTAGTTAACATCCCCTGACGCACCGTAGCGCCCACACCGAGAGTCTAAGAGCCGAACTCTCACCTCGTGCTCAGGAGGAAGATTTTCGTATTGATCAGAAGCCTGTTGACCGCCTGTGTGACAACAACAACACAATCACTCATCGCCTACCATCGGTAGCAGTGACGCTACAAACGCCTGGGCCCACGAGAGGGCGCCACTCGGCACCCCGAGGCAGCGTTCGCAAGTTCAGGGCCCCATCTGGGATGAGTCGGAATCTCTGTGGAGGAGGAATCCGATGAGCCGCGAAGCTCTTCGTGTGCTACCCTTGTCCAGCATGGGGGGACGCAGCGAAGGGAGCGAGCGCAGCGTGGAGGGCACGGGGCGGCGAGTCGCTGAATCCGTGAATAATGACCACGTGTCTTCTCACGAGTCCTGTGGATCGCGCTTGGGCAAGGCGACAATCGCAACAACAGAGCGGACCCAGAGCGCGCACACACACACAAAGACAATGATCCCCCTAAAGCCTTTACAGAACGTAGGGGCAAGATCTGTTAGCGAGCAATACCTATGAAGGCCGGCACGGCACACGAGGGGGTGGGAGGCCAGCACCACGCCCGGCCGCCTTTGTCTCCCCAGTGGCGATGTTTACACACCGCACGAGTACTCATTTGAGGCTGAGTCAACCAAGGGGAGGCCCAAAAATGGTTCAGATAATTGTCACTGGTGTTGGCCGCGAGCGTGAATCGAACCCGGGTCGCCGGCTTCATAGCACAGCAAAGCGCTAACCATTACACTACCACTCCACACAGACACACACACAGACACACAGAGACACACACACAGACACACACACACAGACACACACGCGCGCACATCATACGATACCAAACCACTCAGGAGTGGTGACGCCTCAACAGAATGGCCCCTTAACATCGATGATTGGGCAACGTCGATGCAAAGTTTACACGGCGCGAGCGGCGATCGCAGCGATCTGTGGACTCCGCCACGAGGTTTTAATTCGCAACAAACCCCGTCGGGGGCGAGCGACAATCCGACAATGGCCCTGGGTCCCTTCCGAGGGGGCGCGCAGGGCTATGGCTGGCTGGGGTATGTGGCAACGTTGTGCGACGCGCAGCGGGCCCAGTCGGCAACTACGGGGAGCTCTGAATCGTTACGAATTTACCTGCGGTCTGCCATGGACCAAGCACCATTAACGCACCCGGCTATCCATGTCATTAGAGCAGCGCAAAAGTTGCGCAATAAAAAGCATCAAATGGAGACACCATAGCATGACATGGATACCCAAAGCATCACGCAGAGACACCTCAGCATCACACAGAGACCGATAGCTTCAGACAGAGACCCATAGCTTCACATAGAGACACATAGCTTCATACAGAGATCCATAGCTTAACATTGAAGCCTATAGCTTCAAATAGAGACCCATAGCTTAACACAGAGTCCCATAGCTTTACATAGAAACTTATAGCATCACATAGAGACCCATAGCTTCACATAGGACCAATAGCTTTACATCGTATTTCCATGTCCCAGATCCTGCAGAAGCCATTGGTATTTCTAGACGGGAGATCCCCTCAGTCTTGGCTTACCCCTTGGATGGTGGACTCGAGTCGCTCCCTGCCCACGTCCGGGTCGAGTCTTGGAGGAGAAGTTTGTTGTCTGAACCTGCGACGGATCCAGGCTGTCGTAGACGCCCTCCCTCTGCCCCAGCGCCTCGTACTGCGCCGCCCACGGACACCGCACAGTCAGTCAGACCGGGCGGCTCGGGTGGGCGATGGCGCAAGTGACAACGCTCACCCCTAGCGTGCAGCAAAAAGGGGCTGGGTACGTGAGTGAGTGCATAAGTCTGTGTGTGTGTGGTACGGGGTGAGTGAGCGAGGGAGTTTGTGAGTACTGTACGTCCAGTGTGAGCGAGCGGTATTGAGGAAGTGCGAAGCGAAGCTTGAAGCGCTTGGGAAAGATGACCTCTCAAGAGAACTGCTGAGGGAGGGTGCCGTTTGTATACAGACTTCCCGGGATGACATTGTTACCATCATGTACTTCACAGGATGGGTTCCGCAGGATTGCAAGGAGGGACTGCACTGATATCAACAACTACCATGGAATCTTTCTTCCTCAGTGTGAGCAGAGAATGTCCTGGCAAGAATGATTCAACATTGCCTTGCCAAACATTCTGATGAGAGGCTTGCGGAGCCTCAATGTAGTTTCAGACTGGGACGACCTTGCATGTGTAGTGCTTGAGATACGTTTCACACGCTGGGGTCGGTGTGCGCGCATGCGGCGGACAGTGAGAGCAAATGAGGACACAGGGCGCTGATTGGCTGGTCGTTGTTGTCCAAATTAGGGTGGCGTGATGTCTAAGGGTGGTAGAAGGTGGCAGGAGGTAATTAAGGGTGCAGGGAGCTGATTGGCCGAGAGGGGTTGTTGTCTGAGAATGGCGCCAGTGTGTCTGGAAAAATCATGCCACGTAGCAGCGGGGGCTGGGGGCGAGTGGCGTCGCGGGGGATGCCCTGATTAATTAGGGATTAATTGGTTCGGGATAAAGTCAGGGGTTTGTGGAGGAGACAGGAGTTCGCGCCTGGGAGGAGACAAGAGATGGAGAGTCGGAGCAGCAGAGTGAGTATAGCGTAGGGTAGCAGTGGAGAAGTGTAGGGTAGCCGTGGAGAAGTGTAGGGTAGCAGTGGAGAAGTGTAGAGTAACAGTGAGACGACGGAGAGTAGGAAGTGGCTGGAGCGTGAAAGGAGAGCTGATGTAGTTACGACGGAGTGGGACGGCAGAGCTGATAAAGAGCAGCCGAACTGTAGAGAGAGAGAGCGGAGAGGAGAGTCGATGGAGGAGTAGAGGGGAGCGAGCGAGGCCAACGGAACGTGGCGAGCGAGCGAGCGGGGAGAAGAGTTGTGGGTTGGTGTGAGCGGAGGAACATTGAGCGATGTTGACGGAAGAGATGTTGAGCGACATACACGGAATAAAGTAACGAGGAAAGACAAGAAGCTCTCCAATAAGCTGAGCTACTAACAGTAAGTCATACATTACACTTCTATGTCGCAGAAAATATAATATGCCTCCAGCTAAACTTTTTCCTTACATCACACGGATCTACCCCATACTATATACTGCCATAGACAAACCAAAAATTAAATTATATACTGCATTACTATATACCACCCTATAGCTTAGACCAGGGGTCCTCAAACTTTTTAAACAGGGGGCCAGTTCACTGTCCCTCAGACCGTTGGAGGGCCGGACTATAGTTAAAAAAACTATGAATAAATTCCTATGCACACTGCATATATCTTATTTTGAAGTGAAGAAACAAAACGGGAACAAATACAATATTTAAAATGAAGAACAAGTAAAGTTAAATCAACAAACTTGCCAGTATTTCAATGGGAACTATGGGCCTGCTTTTGGCTAATGAGATGGTCAATGTCCGGTTCCATATTTGTCACTGCTAGTCATAACAAGTGATGCAAGTGTGCATCCGTTAGTCTAGATCTGGTTGGAGATTTCAAATGTTTCATTCTGGAAAAAGTCTGTTCACAGACATAAGTGCTGCCAAAGATGGTTGCCATTTTGAGTGCATGGTTCCTGAGATGAGGATATGTCTCAGAGGGGAGAGATGTATAGAATTTATGAAGGCTGCTTGACTTGAATGCGTCTTTCAGAGAATCACAATTCTGCAGTTCAGCCAGTTCCATTTGGTAAATTGTATCCACATTTTCAATGTCAATAGAAAATGGGTTACGGAAAAGCTGTATGTCCTGTTCATGGAGATGAAGCTCTTTAAATCTAAATTGGAACTCCTTTTGCAATTTTTCCAGTGAATCCACACATTTTTTGTTTGGGAACTGCAACCAATGGTTTTTCCGCTAACAGATTTTGAGTTGTGGGGAGATGGCAGAAGTTTTCCTCCTTAACTTGTTTGATGAGGAGGCCTAATTTTACTTCAAATGCTTTGACATGTGATTGCATATCACAGATGAGCTTCCCCTTTCCTTGAAGTTGCACATTTAAACTTTTGAGTAGCTCTGTTACATCTGTCAGAAAGGCAAGGTGCCATTTCAAATCTGCATCATTGAGCTCTGGTACTTCTTTGTTTTTTTAAAGCAGAAAAGCAGTAATCTGTGGAAGTCATAGAAACGTTTCAAAACTCTCCCTCGACTCAGCCAACAGACTTCTGTGTGGTACAGAACATCTTCATAGTCAACATTTAGTTCAGACAGAAATTCCTGAAATTGTCTGTGGTTTAGTGCATGAGCTCTAATGAAGTTAACACAAGATTCCACAATTTTCATAACAGAGTCCCACTTCAGTGATTTACTACACAGCGCTTGTTGGTGGATGAGGCAGTGTATGGCTATTGGATGAGAATGCTTATGTTTGTCCATCTCTTGGTTAATGGGAGCAATTACTCCTTTCTTAGACCCCACCATGCTAGGAGCACCATCAGTTGTCACACTGGCTAGTTTAGCCCAGTTCAGCTCCAAACCATTCACAGTTTGGCAAACTTTTTCATAGATATCCTCTCCTGTAGTTGTTCCTTTGATGCTGTGCAGTGCAGCAAGCTCTTCTGTGACTTCAAAATAGTCATTCGTCCCACGAATAAAAATTAGAAGTTGTGCAGAATCACGAACATCATTGCTTTCGTCGAGTGCCAAGGAAAAATAGGAAAGTTTTTTTGTGGAGTTTTGCAAATGCTGATGCAAATTGTCTCCCATTTCGTCAATCCTCCGTGTAATTGTAGGTCCTGAAAGACTCACTGTACTAAATAAATCGGCCTTCTCTGGACACATCTCTTTGGCAACAGAAAGAAGGCATTCTTTCTCTTCGTTCTTTCGGTAAAGTCACGTAGAAGGGAAGTAACAAAATAATAAAAATAAAACAGAATAAAACAATTCTCACGACGTTTCGGCTACAACGCAAGCAGCCGTCTTCAGGTGAAGAATCAGACACTACCAAGCTAGGAGCTTATATATACGCTGGGTTGGAGGTGCAAGAAGGGGGCCTTAACAAAAAGAATGTGCATATGAAGAGGAAGTGTCTCATTCTTCACCTGAAGACGGCTGCTTGCGTTGTAGCCGAAACGTCGTGAAAATTGTTTAATTATGTTTTATTTTTATTATTTTGTTACTTCCCTTCTACGTGACTTTACCGAAAGAACCAAGAGGATGAATCCCTGCAGTCACGAAAGCTTTAAATCGAAATTTAAGGCATTCTTTAACAAATTCTCCCTCCACGAATGGTCTGCCAGTGCACGCTATTAGCTTGGCAACTTGAAAACTTGCTCGCAGTGATGAAATATTTAGCTGCTTCTGCTTCACAAAAGTATTTTGCTGAGTTGTTAATGTATTTTTCAGTTTTAATATTTTATCTTTTCTCACTTCTCCGACCAAACAATCATATTTATCTTCATGTTGAGTTTCATAGTGTCGACGTAAATTGTATTCTTTGAACACAGACACTATATTCTGGCATATCAGACACACAGCTCTTTCCTTGTACTGCATGAAACAGTAATCATAAGTCCACTGTTCTTTGAATATCCTACACTCCGAGTCAATTTTTCTCTTTCTTGACATCGTTTCCTACGGAGTCAAAATTGCTATTAGTAAAATACCAATATATATACAGCACTACAAAAACAATATACCAGCAATAACTTTGCCCACACGGAGACATACAGACTGCACTGCCCATCAATGCAGTCTGATTGGTGGAACTCCGCTTTTACCCCAGGCTCACACTGGTGCGGGTGCCATTAAAAAGTGAATTACACCTGCAGTTTTGTTCACAGATCGCAGTACATCCCCAGCACACAGGAATATCACTGGGAGTGGAGCCGAGGGGCAAGTGAGGGAGCTGAGGGAGGGAGAGCCAGTCAAGCGCAGCCAGGGGAGGGCTGGCAGCCTTAGGCCTGGGGGGCAAGTCCAGTCAATTGGCCCATTGAACCATTCACCAGCGCAGCCCAATGAGTGCCCACCGCCTCAGCTCAATCAGTGCCCACCGCCGCAGCTCAATCAGTGCTCACCAGCGCAGCCAAATCAGTGCCCGCCACCGCAGCCCAATGAGTGCTCACCAGCGCAGCCCAATTAGTGCTCACCAGCGCAGCCCAATTAGTGCTCACAAGCGCAGCCCAATTAGTGACCATGGGCCGGATAAATGTCCTCGGCGGGCCGCATGTGCCCCGCGGGCCGTAGTTTGAGGACCCCTGGCTTAGACTATACATTGTAATATTACACTATGTATTATTCTACCCACCCTACTGTATACCACACTGCTGTATATTCATTATACAATTACGATACAATATATTACCTTATACATTATATTAAACATTACACTTTTATACTATTTATTATTATGCAATCTGATAAACACTATACCATTGACCGTCACGTGAAAGGTACTAAGAGGAAGCAACGAAATATGTCAATGGGAGAGTGGTGGAAGGGGACTTGCAGTGGAGAAAAGACTCCATTCCCTGCGGAGAATACAAAAGATATGTAGTGAATGCCAGTGAGTGGATTGTGGTCTGAAAGTCACCGTAAACGTGAACACAATCAGTTAAGATCCGAAATGGTTTATTATGTCCTTCCAATGATTGCTGAGCCAGAATCCATCTTCTCGGTTGAAATTGTCTCTGTATTTGTATATGTGGATCGCCTCATGAACGAATCTTTCATGGTAGCCAGATGGCTTGCAGAGAACCTCTGTCTTGGCGAAGTCAATGTCATGTGAGCCCACTGAATTGTAACAGTGATCTGCCACGGCTGAGGTGTTTGTCCTACCGTGTTTCAGGTCTGCTTTATGTTCACGGATGCGGTCCGAGACATGTCATTTGGTTTCTCCAATGTAACTGCTACCACAGAGGCAACTTAGTTTGTAGACGCCAGGGTGCTGTATGTCTGGAACCACATCTTTTACAGACGGGACCAGATCATGGATTTTTGTACTGTGTTGAATAGGACCTGGATCTTGTGTTTATTCAGCATTTTGGAGATCTTTTTTGTGACCCCCGCAATGTAGGGTAAGGTGATGGTTTTCAATGCCTCCTCAACCGGATCCTTCTTGATGGTTGGAGTGATGGCTTTGCGGATTGTGTAGTCGGAATAACCATTAGTCTTAAGAGCTTGGCGTACGTGCTTGAGTTCACTGGCAATGTGTTCCTGGTCGGAGATGCATTGGGCTCTATGGTGTAGAGTCTTGATGAGGGAATTCTTCTGGGATGGATGGTGGTGGTAATCAGGTTTTAGGTAAGCATCCGTATGGGTAGCTTTCCTGTAGACAGAGTGGCTCATTGAACTATCAGGTCTCCTTTTAATTAGAACATCCAAAAAGGGTAGCTTGCCATATTTTTCGAATTCCATGGTGAATCTGATGGCTGGGTGTATGGAATTGATGTGGTCGATGAATTGGTCTAGAGCAGGCCAGCCATGTGGCCAGATGACAAAAGTGTCATCTACGTACCTCAGCCGTGGCAGATCACTGTTACAATTCAGTGGGCTCACATGACATTGACTTCGCCAAGACAGAGGTTCTCTGCAAGCCATCTGGCTACCATGAAAGATTCGTTCATGAGGCGATCCACATATACAAATACAGAGACAATTTCAACCGAGAAGATGGATTCTGGCTCAGCAATCATTGGAAGGACATAATAAACCATTTCGGATCTTAACTGATTGTGTTCACGTTTACGGTGACTTTCAGACCACAATCCACTCACTGGCATTCACTACATATCTTTTGTATTCTCCGCAGGGAATGGAGTCTTTTCTCCACTGCAAGTCCCCTTCCACCACTCTCCCATTGACATATTTCGTTGCTTCCTCTTAGTACCTTTCACGTGACGGTCAATGGTATAGTGTTTATCAGATTGCATAATAATAAATAGTATAAAAGTGTAATGTTTAATATAATGTATAAGGTAATATATTGTATCGTAATTGTATAATGAATATACAGCAGTGTGGTATACAGTAGGGTGGGTAGAATAATACATAGTGTAATATTACAATGTATAGTCTAAGGTATAGAGTATAAAGTAATGCAGAATATAATTTGATTTTGGGTTTGTCTATGGCAGTATATAGTACGGGGTAGATCCGTGTGATGTAAGGAAAACGTTTAGCTGGAGGCATATTATATTTTCTGCGACATAGAATTGTAATGTATGACTTACTGTTAGTAGCTCAGCTTATTGGAGAGTATATTTAGTATATTTATGATATTGATGTAGTTTATATTTTAGTTTTTTACGTGGTGGGTTGGCTGCTGTAGCTCCTCACTATAAAAATTCCTTCCCTTTATTACTGCAAACCCTACCCCCTCCCTTTGTTGCTGCTAATCCTACATAATGCATGGGCATAATATGACTTAGAGACCCCCCCACCTCCTACGCATTCCAAAAGTAGTGACTAATCCCATATCTGCATTTTCCATAAATATGTTAAATTCCTCTGTTGATATGCAAATTACTTTGTCAAGGCGCCCTTCGTCCTCGAACCCAGCTTAAATATATGCTGCCAAGCCTGGTGGTGTTCATTCAGACGCTGTCTTTCCGACAGACCTGTTCTTAACCTGAGGACGGCTGCTTGCGTTGTGGCCAAAACGTCGTGGGAATTGTATTTTATTATGTTTATTTTTTATTATTTTATTACTTCCCTTCTACGTGAGTTTACCGAAAGAACCAAGAAGATGAATCCCTGAAGTCACGAAAGCTTTAAATCAAAATCTGCGTTGCTTTTAAACATTCAGGCTGGCCTGCCTACAATCTATTCTGGTTTAATCAAGATGGATTGTGTTAGGAGCTCACAAATCCTGGAAAGATCCTGGCACAGTCCATCAGTGAGGTCCTCTATCTGGTAAGGTTGCGTTGGCTGGGTCATGTGGCCCGCATGCCCAGCTGCCACATTCTCAAGCAGCTTCTGTTTAGCTAGATAGAGGGGGCTAAACGGGCGCGGCATGGGCTAGAGAAGAGATGGAGTGATGTGGTACAGGAGGACGTGGAGCTGAGTACACTTGCCAATGACTGGTACCAGTGGTGTCAAGATCGGCCTCTGTTGAGGAAGCTCATGAAGGACGCTACCACTGGGCAATTGGAGGCAGTCGCCCTCCATCAACAACGGAGGGCGGAGGAGCAATGCTCACAACAATGAGTGGAGTGCTGGGTGGCTAGAATACAGTAAGTTGGCGCAGTAGGGGGCACAGGTGCTGCATCGGCTAATCATCTCGGTCGCTCAACCCATAGCACCTGGGTGTGTCCCGTGACCTGCACGATGAAGGCCGGTGACTCCACACTTACATTCCTATATAAGGTGGCTAGGAGATGTGAACTCCCTCGCCTGGCATGTAGGAGGTCGTGCGTTAGATCCACGACCTGGCATTGATTTTTTCTCCAGGTCCTCCTGTTTATCCATCCACATTTAGATTCACCGTCACGCGTTTAGAGTATCTAGCTGCTGCTCTAAATTTCCACCTGATGATGATGATATCAGCCACTTTGTTGAGGTGTCATGCATGGCCAGTTGGCTTCATGAAAAAGAGTTACATAGCTCAGCGAGGCCTTACCTGATACGAAAAAAAAAATCGATGTTTATAGTTTATTACCTGACTCACTTCATCCTCAGGAGAAGGTGGTGGTGATGGTGGTAAATCGTTCTGAGCAGATTCCTGTCGCCTCCCTGTATAAAACCAAACAAAATCACACATCGCTACCGGGTGACACGTTTAAATGTAGAGTTTTATCTCAAGAGCGTACCACTAAACATTCAAAACTCGTGATCATATCAGAGACCAGCTGCCTACGATGAAGAGTGGATTGTATTTTAATGCACCTATTAGGCGCAGAGCGATGCGTTGATTTATGCTCTGTGCACTGAACCCAGCGACTCGTGCTTAGATCCTCATCGCGTCTAACATCGGTAGCATTTAGAAACTCACATTTTTGATCGTTTTGCTGCTGCTAAAAAAAGATCCACGTGAAAAGCCACTTCGTAGAGCTGTCATTTGTGATATCCAGGAAGTCGCTTCTGAAAACCGAGCTAATAGCTCATTAGACTTTACCTGGTAAAATAAAATAATTTTAGTTTTAAGTGGTACCCTATCAAAAAACAGTCCTGGGGCCCACTCCTCGACTTCACTGACACACACTGACGACCACGGAGAGGTATTGTCAAACAACTCCCACGACTTATAGCGTGGCAAGAAATGTATTGATGTGTCCTTTGCATTGTCACGATTATTGATTACACGGAGTCATCAAAGCACCACGCCATGCATCAAAAAGTCTGATGCCATCCCGCCCACATGATTTCGACCGTAACTTCGCCTCCCACTCAAGCGGCCTGCGTCTGTCCCGCCCAATGACGGTCCTGTCGTTGAGGTGTTGCCTGTCAAATATCATCAAAGATTTGGCGTCTATCACCTCCACATACCACGGGGAAAAAGACGTCACCTCCCCACCCACAGTGGCCCAGTCTGACTCATTCCCTCTGTCCACCCGCAGTGAAACCGGTTGATGTGGCCAGTGGCACCCGGTGATAGATCGGGCCCAGTGGTAGTGCATTCGTCACCTTTTGCAGAGATTTGCAGTTCGAATCTGGCCGGCCGCCTTAGTCAGTAGTCGGGCACCACGGTGGCTAGGAGATGCTAACTTCCTCGCCTGCTATATAGGAGGTCGTGTGTTCGATCCTGATCCTGACAGCTGCTGTGGTCGCGTTGATTTCTCCCCGGGTCCTCCGTTCTTTCCACTCCACATTTATAATCAACGGCTGCTGGTGTACATTTCCACGTGTCGATTATATCAACCGCCTTCTACGTTGATATCAGCTGCCTTCTACGTTTGTGATCACCAGGTTCGCTCCTGAAAAAGAGCTATATAGCTCAGTGGAGCCTTAACTGGTTAATAAAAAAAATACCTGGTTGGTGGGGCACTTCCGTGGGAGGAGGACGACCCAGACGACAATGACGAACCAAGCCCGCCTCATGTATGGAGGGCTGCGATGAGTTAGTGGGAGGCCAGGATGACAGTGCTTGCAAAGGAGTTTGAACGATTCATGCTAACGATACGGGAGGTGCCGACGGGATCGGATCAGCCGCCGCACGAGCTCGCGACACCAGTGATGGCCGACGGCACAGCTACGTCTCCCGCTACGCCAGGAACGGAGCCAGACGCCGATGAGGTGCCAGGGTTGCCGACTCCGGGCTCAAGATGCTGGCTGCACGTGGAACGTTTTGAGGTGAAAGTTGGCGACTGGACGGCATTTACGCGAAGGTTTTGAGCAGCATACGAGTCGCTCGGGTGGACGGAAAGTAACGCGTTACGGGCCCTACCGACGACCCTGGATGACGATGCGCTGGCGGTGTTCTACGGCTTCTCTGTGGAAGTTCGTTCATCATTGACGGAGGTATTCGCGGCAATGCAAGACATTTACGAGCCGCGATCGGTCGCCAAATGCAAGTTTCAGTTGAGGAATCGGGCGGAGACGGAATCTCCCCTTGCATACCGCAGTGCACTATTGACCCTCGACCAAGGGGCTTACCCGGCGATGGACCATACCGCCCTTGACTCCTTGGCCCAGAAGAAGCCGTTGCTGATGGCAAAGGAGCTACGAGTCGTCCTTTCACTTCCCAGCAACAGCGACGACGACGGGTCGTCTTTGCAGATTGCCAGGAACATCCAGGCCAACCTAGATCTTCGCGACAATCCAGCAGCGGTGACGGCATAGCCTCTGGTGGTGTGCGCCGGCGCGGCCGGGAGCCCATCGGAATTGGAGGAACCGGGGTTGCTGGCAGCAGTGGCCGCACGGCCGCTCGCGAGCCTGCCTCGCCGCCCCGGGACGTACGGGGATGGCGCCCCGCGAACATGCTACGAGTGCGGGCGTCGAGGTCACATCACACGGGACTGCTGGAGACGGAGAGGCGTCTTCCCGAGGACGTCGGGAGACTACAACCGCGGATTCTCCCCATTCTAGGACCAACAGGTGAGTCGTGGCAAATTTAATATATGGCCGTATCCTTCACTTCACCCATCCGCGACACCACGCACTCACTGGGGAATACAGAGCGGAGGCAGGCGGCTAATGAGCGCCTGCACGGTACACAGCCTCGGCGGGAGCCATGGCAAGTGGGAGACAGGGCTTGTTGGTTGCATTGTACTATGGTGCCAGTGGACACATCACCAACATTCCATTGGCTCTGACAGGGTCCCGTTGAAATTGTGGAGGTTCAAAGGAACCAGAGTGTACGGATCCGGTGCGGTCATTGATTGTGACATGAAGAAATATGTATCGCCTTATGATGCGTCATCTCCCATCCCAGAGCGGCCTGTATCAGATGTGTCCGACGAGCGTGTTGTGCGGCGGCGTGAAAGAACGCACCTCAGCCGTTTACCACCCATGTGCCTGCAGGATTGCCATTTTTGAGTCAGGTGCCGCTCTGGGACGCGTGGGAATGGTATGCGGTCTCACCAGGGAGCGGCCGGTGTTACACGTAGAGGCGCACGTCATGGGCAGGACGCTGCTCCATGCCCACGGAGGGATGCTCCCCGCCCTTGTCCCCTGTTCACCCGGGCCGGGGTGATGGACCGGCTGCGGATACCTGCTCCCGAAGAGTGACTTTTCTTGACATTCGGTGGCGTAGTAGTCGTGTTGCATTGTCAGGGGGGGTATCGTGTAACTATGTATATAAGGGTTGTTGTGTGTTGCCGTGTGGCGCGTTATGTTTAGCCAGGACGGCTAATTCTTTAAACATGGGGGGGGGAGGGTGATGTAGTGCCTGAAAGTACACGCCACATGCGAGAGTGGGTATACGCGCGCGTTGAGTACAGTGGGAACAAACGAGGTTGAGGGGTTGTTGTTGCTCGGCATAGGGAGAAGGTCAGAGACGAGTAGGGGGCAACTATGGACACAGGGCGCTGATTGGCTGGGAGTTGTTGTTGTCGCTAAGTGGCGCCGCATTGTCTGGGAAAACATGGCAGGTGCCAGCGGGTGCTGGGGGTGAGTGGCGTCGCGGGGGATACCTCAGATTAATTGGAGATTAATTGGTTGGGGGATAAAGAGAGGGAGTTTTGGAGCAGATGGGAGTTTGCGCCTGGGAAGAGACAGAGGATGTTGGAGTCGAAGCAGCGGAGCTAATAGCAGTGGAGAAGTGTAGGGTAGCAGTGGAGAAGTGTAGGGTAGCAGTGGAGATGCCAGCAGAAGCGGCTGGAGTGGGACGACGAAGCCAGTAGAAAGCGGCTGGAGTGTGGGAGGAGAAGCTGATAGAGAGACGGCTGAGTGTGACGGCTGAGCCGATAAAGAGCGGCTGAACTGTGACGGAGAGAGAGGAGAGCCGACGGAGAGACGCGGAGCGAGCGAGGCCGGCGGAACGCGGCGAGCAAGTGGAGAGCGTGGAGGAGGAATGTTGATTGGTGTTAGCTGGAGGAATGTTGATCGGTATACGCGAAATAAAAGGAGAGAGAAAAGCAAGAAGCTGTCGTGTCAAGTCGAGCACTACACATATAGTGTGCACTCCAATAGGGTGCGTATAGTCCCCATAGTGTGTAAGAATAAAGGAAGGTGCCTCTAATTACTCCTGTCTCTGAACTGTGTCACTACGTATGTGTCGTGTAGTGTACGTGTAGGGTTTGTGTGTGTCGTGTGTGTGTAGTGTAGTGTGTGTGGTGTGTCGCGTGTGTGCGTGTGGTGTGTGTGTCGCTTGTGTGTAGTGTATGTGTGTGGTGTGTGTAATGCGTGTAGTGTGTGTCGTGTGTGGTGTGTATAGTGTTTGTAGTGTAGTGTGTGTGTGTAGTGTTTGTAGTGTAGTATGTGTGTGGTCAGTGTAGTGTAGTGTGCGGTGGGTGTAGTGTTGTGGTTGTAGTTTAGTGTGTGGTGGCACAGTAGGCGGCACAGGTGGTGCATAAGCCAGTCATCTCAATCACCCAACCCGTGGCATCTGGGTCTGCCCTGTGACCTCCTGCCAGCGCGCGTTCAACACTTCTCCTGGCCTCAAGGTGCACATAGCCTGGCACAAGTGTCTTGGTGACGTGACCGCCACTTAGTGGCGAATGGCGGTTATTCAACATCACCTTGCTAGGCACGTTGAGGAGAGGCTTGCAAAGCTTCAATGTGGTGTCAGGCCAGGGCGGCCATGCACAGATGCCATATTTTTTGTCCGTCTGCTACAGCAGAGTTGCAGGGAATCCCAACAAGACCTACATCTCTGCTTTATTGATCTGGTCAAGGCCT
Organism: Lethenteron reissneri; assembly: GCF_015708825.2. Lineage (NCBI taxonomy): Eukaryota > Metazoa > Chordata > Hyperoartia > Petromyzontiformes > Petromyzontidae > Lethenteron > Lethenteron reissneri. The sequence goes on from NW_026891738.1 coordinate 1,107,895, forward strand.
TTGAAACCATCAGTAGGCCTGGGCTCTGGGTTGTTCTTCGTGCTTTTGTAGTCCCTGACTCTCTGCTCACGATCATTAAGGGCCTTCATGATGGTGGGCAGGCCCACTTAAAACTACATGGCTGGGAGTCAGAGCCATTCCCTGCTTACCTTGGTGTGCGACAGGGATGTCCTCTGGCTCTAACATTATTTCGACCACGTAGTTCGAGAAGCTTTCCATGGCTGTACTGGAGGAATCTCCATCTCGTTGAGGTGCAATGGGAAGCTGATTTATGCCTGGGTGCGGTCAAGGGGTTCCTCCGTTTTGGTAAACCATGTTACTTATGCTGATAATGTGGTGATTGCTATTTATTCAGAGGAGTAGTTGGAGGCGCCGCTGCTAGCCCCATCAAAAATGAGCACCTGCATGGGTATGTTGTGCCATTAAACACTCCACCCCATCTTTTCCCCATTGGTGAGGGTGCGGTTGTGACGAAAGTGGAGAGTTTTCCATACCTAGGCAGTGTGCGTATAACCAGCTCCGGTTTGCCATCAATAGAGCTGTATTATATTTTCATTGACTGCATAACGCTGTCAGAAGCTACCTGGTCTGTCTTTCTCACACAAAACTTCACGTCTTCTCGGCCACAGGCATGCCCTCCCTTCTCGATGATTGAGAAACTTGGACCCCCCCTAATGGAACATCTTCACCGGTTAGAAAACTCAAGCTGGCCTGCCTACGATCCATTCTGTATTTAACCAGCCTGGATTGTGTGAGAAGCTCACAAATGCTATGAAGATCTGGACAAAGTCCCATTGGCGAGCTCCTCTGGCAGGCAAGGCTGCGTTGGCTGGGTCATCTAACCCGCAAGCCCAGCCACCGCATGCATAAACAGCTTTTGTTCGGCCAGATAGAGGGGGTTAAATGGGAGTGCATGGTCAAGAGAAGAGATGGAGTGATGTGGTACAAGAGGATGCGGAGCTGAGTGGTGCAAGCGGTGTCAAGATCGGCCTCTGTGGAAGAGGCTCATGAAGGACGCTTCTGGGCAGTTAAAGGGAGTCGCCCTCGAACAACAATGGAGGGCGGAGGAGCGACGCTCACAACAATGAGCGGAGCACCGGGTGGCTAAAACGCATCAAGTTGGCACAGTAGGGGGCACAGGTAGTGCATTGGACAGTCATTTCACTCAGTCGACCCATGGCACCTGGGTTTGTTCCGTGACGTCCTGCCAGTGGGCATTCGACACTTCACGAGGCCTTAACATGCACATGGCCTGGCACAAAGGCCGTGGTGACGCCACAGCCACTTAGTGGCGAATGGCGGTTGTTGTTCTTGTTATACCTATATGGTGTATAGGTGTGTAGTGTGTTTGTGTGTGGTATCTGTGTAGTGTAGGTGTGGTTGTGTGGTGTGTGTAGGTTTAGTTGCGTATATTGTGTGTGTAGTTGGAGTGGTAGTGTAGCGGTTAGCGCTACGCTGCACTACGATCCTGACGACCGGAGTTCGCTCACGGTCAACGCCAGTGACGATTATTTGAAACGGTCCTGGGCCTACCCTAGGTCGACTCTGCCTCAAATAAGTACCTGGTGTGGTGTGTAAACATCGCCACTGGGGAGACAAAGGCGTCCGGGCGTGGTTCTGGCCACCCAATTCCTCGTGTGCCGTGCCGGCCTTCATAGGTACTCGATAACAGCACTTGCCCCTACAGTCTGTTACAGGCTACACGGAGGGATTTTTTGTCTTTTTGCTGCGGGTGTAGGTCGAGGTCGACTCTGCCTCAAATGAGTACTTGGTGCGAAACATCGCCACTGGGGAAGACAAAGGCGTCCGTTAGCCACCCTCCCTCCTCTGTGTGTGCCACAGTGCCGGTAGCCTTCATAGGCGCTGCTAATACTCGCTACGAACAGCACTTGCCCCTACCGCCTGTTACAGGCGACAAGGGGGGGGGGGAATTCGTCTTTTTAGGATCATAACTACTTACCTTTTTTGCAGTGGTAAATGATGAGGCTCGCGAAGGCGATGAACATCACGATGAGAATCACGATGATCATCACGATGACGAGAACCGCGAACAAGTTGTATCCCATTGTCATCGAGGGATAATCTCCTATGAAGACAAACAACATAATAATAATATAAAAATTGGTTTAACCCCTTCTGGAAATAAAAGAGGAGTGGTGTCAAGATGTAGTGTATAGTGTAGTGTATACTAGTGTACAAAATCCAGCCCTCTAACGGGGGTCTACAGACTTTAACGAATTGCCGAATTTGTCTAAAATACTTTATTATTAACAAATGGAACCTTTTTGCCAAATCAGGGGGTATTAATATGTTCAAACACCAAACAGAAACCTTTTGCAAGGAATCAAGTCACTGTATTAACCACACGCGGTACCTGTGGTGATTATGCAAACAAAAAAGCATGCTCTGGTAGTATTTGATGATGCGTTGTCTTTGAAACTGATTGGTCTACGCTAGAGACTATTATTTTACTTTGTTGGCAAGAAAGGTCCCATTTGTTAATAATAATCAAGTATTTTATACAAATTTGGCAATTCGTTAAAGTCTGTAGACCCCCGTTAGAGGGCTGGTTTTGTACACTACACTACACTATACAATACATTATACACTACGCTATACACTTCTATACACTACACTATACATCACTATACACTATGCTATACATTACACTATACATAACACTATACACTATACTTCACTATACATTACACTATATGCTACAATATACACTCAACTATATATTACCGATGGTGCGTGTGCTCAGCATTAATATTGTTTTCCTGGCTCCTGCCCAGCAGAAACTCTGCCCTACTAAGTGGATGATAGCAGAGCCACAGCCAATCAGATGTCAATCAAACTCTGCCCATAATCAACGTTTTTGGGTTTAGATCGCGTTATTTATAAATGTGTCGTAACCCTCCACCACCCGACACGGCCAATCAGTAAAAAAGTGTCACGTTGACAAAAGACAAATAGTTCACTGCTTTAGCCCACTGGTGTGTTGAAGCGTGAAACCACAACATTTACAATTTGAGTACGACGTTTCGCTGGTAATTGCATCCAGCATCATCAAACAATTCGCCAGAATGGTGAGGCTCTGCTGTGTCTCCCGTTCTTATATAGAGCAGCAGCAGGGTGACGTCATCATTAACTCATTAATTCGTCAGGTGCAAAGATTTGAGGGGGGGTTATTGTAATTATATACTAGATTAGTAATCAGGCTATTGTTACGATGCGAGTTGTAGATTAGTAATCATTTGGCATGTGTTTTATTGTGATTATGCTACATTAGTAATCAGTTAGTGTTTGTTTCCCTTATAAGGAATTGTAATGTATCTTATTTAATAATACGCTTCCAGGCCGCACTAAGCCTGTAGCTGTCTGAGCGATTAAAGTTATTTCTGTTTCTCTCAATTTCAATGGATTCTCTAATTAGTCTTTGCCAGTAGTAACTAGTTTTACACAATACTTCAACGTTGTCAAAATCAATTGAGTGTTCGTTGGCATGCATGTGAAGTACTCTTGAAGACGCGTGGACAACGTGGTAAGGCACACGTATTTATTTGCACAATGTCGTTACAGCACTGGAGGGATGTATCGGCCCCCTCACCCGTATAACTGGGAATTCACCCCTAGCTAGCCTTCCTAGCAGAGTCCTCCGCTACCGGGCTAGGGGAGGCTGTCTGGCCCGACACTGGTCAGTCGGGCTACGGTACCCGGAATCCCAGAGATCTAACTCCGGTTCCGGGACCACGCCACTGGCTCCAGCCTGCGCTGCCCTTACAAGGGCGGCGTCCCAGGGGGAGTCCAGGGCCTATCTGGCCGGTCTTCCGTCTTCCCTTAACTACACTAAGACTGAGCCCCGAGCTCTCTGGCTCAACCCTTTTTATACCCCCCTAGAGGATCGAAACCCCCCTCACGCCGTCCAGTACGGACGTCGTTGCGGGCACCACCCCGTGTGCTCACGGAGTCCCCGCCCACTGTGTTTGTTATCCGTTAGCCCCTATGCAAACAGCCCTACACAAACAGCCCCTCTGTAACAGCCCTACATCACCCCCCCCTGTACAGCTCGCAGCCGTCCCGGCTGCAACAACTTTAATAAAGGCTATTTAACCCCTGGATACCCGCGTGTGCCTTAAAAAAAAGTTTTTAACGCTAACATGAAGGAACCAACAGCAACAACGACAACAACAACAACAATGACAACAACAAAACCCACAACCCCGAAGGGAACAATCCGACGCACCCCCCCTGAATAAATACGAATACCGTAAGAGCGACGCATATATACAGGTTACGCAGGGAACTCGCAGCACACATGCAACACAACAAAAAAAATGTGTTAGGAGCTCCCCACCGACGCAGCACCACGCAACCGTACGTAAGAGAGAAGAAGAGAAAAATGTTCGTCCAATGCATTATAAGAGTCTGCGCATTTTTGCGCGTGTCCTTGCTGCAGGCCCGTCACACGGGGCAATCCCGGGTGGCGAACCCGCCGGTGGCGGTTGTTCGTTTTGTATAGAGTCCGCGTCTGACGTCGCGGGAACCTCGGCGTCCCTTGCAGCAGCAGGTGGGTACGAGCTCGTCAGTCCCGGTGCACCTGTGGGCGGGACAGCCGGCGACGCGTCAGGCGAGGGCAGTGAGGACGGATCCCCTGAGTCGGCCGACCCCCCACATGTTCGGCCATGCGTGTGTGGAGTGGGGCCTCGCACCGCAACGAATGGTTTTAGCCTCGAGGGGTGCACAAACCACCGGCGCTTCCCCCATTTGATGCGGACACACTGAGGCCGCAGAACCTCGACCACTTCCACGGGCCCCCTCCACGGCCGCGCCAGTTTAGGGGATGTTGCGAGCGGTACCTGGGGGCAGTGCAGCCATGCTCTGTCCCCCGGCTTCCACTGCAGCACGTGCGCGCGACCCAGTCTGAGGCGCTCGTTAGCTTTTTGACGCTGTTCCGAATTTAACATGGCAGCATCCCGTGCCTCCGCCAATTTTTCAAGGTTAAATTTGACATGGTCAATTAGTTTAGTTTTTCCTAGTGGTGTGGGGATCTGCAGCTGCGCCCGAATGGGTGGGTCAGGGTCGCGCCCATACATGAGGAAGAATGGCGAAAATCCCGTTGCAGCATGGGGGGCCAATCTGTATGCTGCCAAGACCCCCTGGATTTTCAAGTCCCAATCCGTCTGTGAGTCCGAAACCTGCTGTGATAGCATAGACGAGATGGTACGATGCAACCGCTCGACCATCCCGTCAGTTTGCGGGTGATAGGGGGAAGTACGAACCTTTTTCGTTCCTAGGAGCTCACAAACCTGTTGGAGGAGTTTTCCGGAAAAATTTCTACCCTGGTCGGTCAGCAGCCGTTCCGGGGCACCTTTGTCCATGACATAGCCTTGGACAAAGGCGTCGACGATGGCTGCTGCCGACTGATTGGCCAGGGGCCAGGCCATAGGCCAGCGCGTAAAATACTCGACCCCGGTTAACAAGTATCTTCTTGTTTCTTTCGGTAAAGTCACGTAGAAGGGAAGTAATAAAATAATAAAAATAAAACATAATAAAACAATTCTCACGACGTTTCGGCTACAACGCAAGCAGCCGTCTTCACCTGAAGACGGCTGCTTGCGTTGTAGCCGAAACGTCGTGAGAATTGTTTTATTATGTTTTATTTTTATTATTTTATTACTTCCCTTCTACGTGACTTTACCGAAAGAAACAAGAAGATGAATCCCTGCAGTCACGAAAGCTTTAAATCGAAATTTAACAAGTATCTGTTTCCCCTAGGGGTGGCGGGGAATGGGCCCAGAATATCCAGCGCGACAAGTTCGTTTACTCTGGAGACCCTGATAGACTGCAAGGGCGGGTTAGATTCTCGCGCTGGTGGTTTCCGCTGTGCACACCTCGGGCATGAAGCCAACAGATCAGGGACATCCCTTGTCATTCCTTGCCAAAAGAAATCACGCTGGAGCAAGGCGAGGGTCTTTTGGGTACCCAGGTGGAGGAGGCGCTCATGAGCAGCCCACACCACCCTACCCCGTAAGCCCGAAGGGACCACCAGCCGGTGTCGGTGGGATTTCCCGTCCCAGTGCAACAGCAACCCCGCGTGCATTTCCCATGCGTCGGCATCACCCGATCCCCGCCCTGCCTCCCCGGCGCGACGACGCAACGCGAGGAGGGAGGTATCCTCCATCTGGAGGCGCCCCCATTCCTGGATGTGCAATCCCAACAGGGAATCTTTCCCTTGTTGTTCAATGGAACTCAGAACAACTGTCCCGCCGTCGGCGGCGGCCGCAAGGCCCGGAACCGACACGTCCCCTGCTGGTTTGCAACGTCCCGACCCCAGGAGGCACGCGCATTCCGGGGTGGTTGGTATGCGCGACAGAGCGTCCGCGTTGGTGTGGCGAACGCCCTTACGGTACGTGGTATCAAAGTCAAAATCCTGGAGGATCTCCAACCATCGGGACAATTGTCCCGATGGTTGTTGAACTCGCAGGGCGTACTGCAGTGCCGCATGATCTGTGCGGACGGTGAAACGCCGACCGTACAGATATGGGCGATATTGTTGGACGAAATAAACGATTGCCAACAGTTCTCTGCGGGTAACACAATATCTTTGCTCTGCTTGAGACAACACCCGACTGCCGTACGCAACCACCCGTTCGACGCCGTCAACCACCTGGGAAAGCACGCCTCCAATACCCGTGTTGCTCGCATCGGTGTCGAGCAGGAACGGCTTTGAAAAATCAGGGTAGATCAGAGGAGGAGCTTTAACCAAGGCGTCCCGAAGGGAGCAAAAAGCAGCCTCCTCCTCTTGGCCCCAGTGGAACCGAACCCCCTTTGATGTTAATGCATGTAGGGGTTTGGCAATTGTTGCAAAGTCGGCGACGAACCGTCTGTAATATGACGCGAAGCCGACGAAACTCCTGACCTCCCCCACCGTGGTGGGAGTCGGCCAGGAGCTGACACACTGCGTTTTGGCGGGATCGGTAGCAATACCCGAGCGCCCTACGATGTGGCCCAAATAACGCACGGAATCGCGTAATAAATGACACTTTTGGGGCTTGAACTTCAAATTAGCAGCCCGCATCTTTAGGAAAACCGCCCGCAACCTCTGGAGATGTTCGTCAAAAGTTTTAGCGAAGACAATAACATCATCCAAATAAATCAGGCACGACTCCCATTGCAATCCAGCTAAAACCAATTCCATCAAACGTTGGAAGGTTGCCGGCGCTGAGTGTAAGCCCATCGGCAACCGGTTGAATTGGAACAGGCCGTGCGGCG